>NC_073302.1:332980774-333580774 GCF_027595985.1 Sorex araneus | reverse complement strand
CCATCTAGGTTCTTTAGATGCTGGAGAGGTAAACAAATTAATATCAGACAGAGTTAGAAGAGAAAATCAAAATTTATTAACAAACTATAGAGAATTTGAATGATTACAAATTATAAAGTAAAAAGGAGCAGAACATGGATGGATAGATAGATAGATAGATAGATAGATAGATAGATAGATAGATAGATAGATAGATAGATAGATAGATATAGATCCTGGATATATATGATGTCATGGATATATATCCTGTCTTAAGAGACTTGGAGAGGGCTAGAGCGATAGCACAGCAGATAGGGCATTTGCCTTGCACACAGCCGACCTGAGTTTGATTCCCAGCATCCCATATGGTCCCCTGAGCACCGCCAGGAGTAATTCCTGAATGCAGAACCAGGAGTAACCCCTGTGACCCAAAAAGCAAAAATAGAGACTTGGGGAATCAGAAGAGACAGGGAGACTTTACATGATGAGGAGATGACGTTTACTCTGAAAACTAAAGGTCAGTTTCTCAGAACTAGTTCTCTGATAAACCTGCCCCTGCGTGATGCCCACCGAACTGCATTCTTCTGGCTCAGAGGTCCCCAGCTGGAAATATAAGTCGAGTCTATGTTTTTTGGTCTTGTTTGATATTGTTAATGATGCCAGTGGGCTCCTCTGGTGGCTTAGGTGGGGAGGAAAGAGATCCCCTGGAGAGGGGGATCTGCTCCTTTCTCTGCCCGCCCCCCCCCCCCAGGGCAGCTGGGGAAGTCTAGGCCTTGAAAGGAAAGGACAGTCCTAGCCCTTAATAGGCCTTTAGCCTCCCTGCCTTCCCCTCACAGAAAAGGGTTTTGGGAGGAGCCCAACAGTGAAGTGTGACAGTGTTTCCCTTCCGCATGTGGATTCCATGCCCACAACTGCTCCCCTTCCTCTAAGTCCAAGGGCAGCTGCAGGGTCGGGGCAACAGTGGGGGATGAGAATGTCAGAGAGTGCAGGCCCCCCGTGTTCAGCCTCTGAGCTTCCTGCTGAGGCGTTGTCCAGGAGAGGGTGGGTCTCCACGTGGAAGAGGCACCGTCTCCCGGAAGATGGGGCCATTAGGTGTCCTCCAGCATAGTGGAGGCAAGTGCCAGCCCTGCTGTTGCTTCTCATCCATCCAAAGACACGTTAAAGGAAGAGTCAGATAGGAGAACAAGAGGCCCATGCAATAAATCAAAACAGGCCCCGAGAGAGTAAGGCGAGCAGGGTGCTTGCCTTGATTGTGGTCAACCTGGGTTTGATTCCTGCATCCCAAATGTCTCAGAACTCTCCCAGGAGTGATCCCTGAGTGCAGGTCCCGGAGTTAGCCTTGACCATTGCCAGGGGTACCAGAAGCAAAAAAAAAAAAACATGAAGTAAAACCAGAAAACAGTAATTGGTTCTTTGAAAGATTCCGTTGTTCATCATTCATTGTGAAGACCTTTGAAGCTTACTTCTAGTTGGGGAATCAGGCAATAAAATAAGAAACATGTAATTAAGTCGGTTAGTGAATGGTGGTGTGAGAAGGCTGAGGCAGAGTGCCCTTTTTTTTTTTTTTTTTTTTTCCTTTTTGGGTTACACTGAGCAGTGCACAGGGGTTACTCCTGGCTCATGCACTCAGGAATTACTCCTGGCAGTGCTTGGGGGATATGGGATGCTGGGAATCGAACTTGGGTCGGCTGTGTGCAAGGCAAACGCCTTACCTGCTGTGCTATCACTCCAGCCCCCAGAGTGCCATATTGAGCCATGTGGGTATTTGAGGAAGAACATTCCAGTAAGAAAGGTGGGGATGAGCTGAGGCCCCAGGATGGAGTCCATTTCATTGTCTGTGAATGGCTCCATGCAAGGAGCCAGAGTACTCTAAAAATCAGCAGGTGGGGGCCGGAGCGATAGCACAGCGGGTAGGGCGTTTGCCTTGCACGCGGCCGACCCAGGTTCGATCCCCGGCATCCCATATGGTCCCCCAGGCACTGCCAGGAGTAATTCCTGAGTGCAAAGCCAGGAGTAACCCCTGAGCATTGCTGGGTGTGACCCAAAAAGCAAAAAAAAAAAAAAAATAAAAATCAGCAGGTGGGTCCGGCTGGTGTCAGAAAACACTGACAAATGCTGGGTCAAGGAGTCAGGAGAGAAACTGCTTACTATTATTTTTTGGCAGCAGTGCCTGAGATTAAACAAGGATCTTAGACATGCAAAGGAAGAGCCTGACGGCTGACCCCTATTCCAAGCCCTTCCCCCTTTCCCACAGGCCACCCATTGTACTGTCCTTTCAGTTCCTCAAATTCACATTTAATTAATAGGCTTTGGGTCAAAGACTCCTAAAGGACCAGGTAGCTGGTCAAAACATTAAACCTTTTGCTTAAAAATCAAAATTTTAAGATGGAAGCCAGGTTGATACTGTAGCAGGTAGGGCACCTGGCTTTGATTCCTGGGCACCCAGTATGGGTGACCCAAGACTGCTGGAGTGACCCCTTAGTGCAGAGTCAGGTGTAAGTCCTGAGCATGCTGGCTGTGGTCCAAAAACAATAAAAAAAATACATGATGTCAACCTTTCCGCCTTTGAGGGTGGATAATACAATATAGAGAACATAGGGGGGAAGTATAAGAAAACGTTTAGCATCAATCCCAGTTATAGTTATAACTAAGAATATCATTGGTTTTTGTTACATTGTTTTTTAAATAACATGTCAAAGAGAAAATGACTTAATGTATATTATGATCCTTAAGTGGAGATCCTCAAATTTGTTTTTTGAGGTTTTGCTTTTGTTTATGAGTCAACTGTAGTTACTTGGGTTTTTCCATTGTTTTGGGGGGGGGGGTGTCACACCCGGTGATGCAAAGGGATCACTCCTGGCTCATGCACTCAGGAATTACCCCTGGCGGTGCTTGGGGGACCATATAGGATGCTGGGAATCGAACCCAGATTGGCCGAGTGCAAGGCAAACACCCTACCCTCTGTTCTATCACTCCACCCCCAGGATTGTTCCATTATTGAACCTACCTATCAAATCCAGAAGAAATAATCAAAGTCCTCCAATTCACGTCCTTTAATATAGTGTCTTTTTTTTTTTTTCTTTTTGGGTCACACCCAGCTATGCACAGGGGTTACTCCTGGCTCACTCAGGAATTACCTTCTGGCGGTGCTCAGGGGACCATATGGGATGCTGGGTATCAAACCCGGGTCAGCTGCATGCAAGGCAAACGCCCTACCTGCTGTGCGGCTCCAGCTCCGATATAGTGTCTTTTAAAAGAAAACTTAATTATTTTTTTTTAATTAAAGAACCATGATAGTTGAGTTTCAGGCATAATATTTCAGCATCAGTCTCATCACCAGTGTCCACTTCCCCCACCATTGTTGCCAGATTCCTTCCCCACCCCAACCCACCACATCCCCTGCCTGTCACATTGCAGAGTTCTGGTGGTTGTAGCTCAAACCTTAAGTTTGCAGTGTTGTTGAGTAAGTGTTTTGGTTATGTGGCTATGCCACGCTTCCATGTCACCAGTATAACTTAAACCCCAACCCCTGTTTGCTCATTAATTCCCTTTCTCATCTTCTTCCCACCCTCCCCCTTAATTTCTTTGCTTTTGTGTTTTTTTCTTCCCTAAATTTTGGGGTCAAAGGTGATCTAAGCATCCCTGCTTTTAAACATTAAATCTCCTCATTCAGTTATTCTATATTTCCCAGATAAATGAGAGAGATTATCTTGTGTTTGTCTTTCTTCTGGCTTACTTCACTCAACGTGTCTTCCAGTTCCATGTGGCAGCAAACTGCATGATTTCATTGTTCCTTGCATCTGCATAGTATTCCATTGTGCATGTATACCACATCTTCACAATCCATTCATCTGTCGTTGGACACCTAGGTTGATTCTTTATTTTAGCTATTGTACTGAGTGCACCATTGAGTAATGGTGTGCATAGGTCCTTTTGAATGAATGTTCTTCTGTCCTGGGGGTAGGTGGCCCAAAGTGGAGTTGCTGCATCAGATGGCAGCTCAATTATAAGTTTATTGAGAATTCTCCTTACTGTTTTCCACAGGGAAACAGTGGAAAATATTGAACCAGACAGCATTCCCACCAGCAGTGGATAAGAGTTCTTTTTTCACCACATTCCCACCAACACAGATTGTTCCTAGTATATTTGATATGTGTCATTCTCACTGGTGTGAGATGGTATCTCATTGTTATCTTGATTTGGATTTCTCTGATGATAAATGATGCAGAACATTTTTTCATGTGCTTACTGGTCACTTGCTTTTCTTTCTCTGAGAAGTATCTATTCATTTCCTCTCCCCACTTTTTAATGAGATTTAAATTTTTTTTTTGTTAATCCTTCTGAGTACTTTATATACTAGATGTCAAATCTTTATCTGATGTGTTAATGCAAACATTTTCCTCCATTCAGTTACCAGTCTTTTGATTGTAGCCCGTGTCTCTCTTTTTTTTTTTTTTTTTTTTTTTGCTCTTTGGGTCACACCCAGCAATGCACAGGGGTTGCTCCTGGCTCTGCAATCAGAAATTACCCCTGGCAGTGCTCAGGGGACCATATGGGATGCTGGGAATCGAACCCGGGTAGGCCGCGTGCAAGGCAAACGCCCTACTCATTGTGCTATTGCTGCAGCCCCGCCCATGTCTCTTTTGCCATGAAGATGCTCTTTAGTTTGATGAAGAATATTTATTTATTTTTATTTTGTTACTTTTACCGGTGGTATCAGATCATTGAAGACAACTTTGAGATCAAGTCTTGGAATGTTCTGCCTACCTTTCCTCATTGTACTTTATAGTTTCTGGACAGATCTCAAGGTGTTTGATCCACTTTGAATTGACCTTTGTATAAGGTGTGAGATATGGATCCAGCTTTATTTATTTATTTTTTTTATGGTAGAGAAAAAAACTGTATTTAGGATTAGCCAGCTGGAGTGTTTAGATGATCCCAATTTTGTTGGCAACATCCAAGGCATCATAATCAGGAGCCAGCTGAACATATGTCTTTTTCTCTCCATCAGGCCTAATCAAGGTATTGACCTTGGCTACATCAATGTCATAGAGCTTCTTCACAGCCTGTTTAATCTGGTGCTTGTTGGCCTTGACATCCACAATGAACACAAGTGTGTTGTTATCTTCTATCTTCTTCATGGCTGACTCAGTAGTCAGAGGAAACTTGATGATGGCATAATGGTCAAGCTTGTTTCTCCTGGGGGCGCTCTTTCGAGGGTATTTGGGTTGCCTTCTCAGCTGCAGGGTCTTGGGTCTTCAGAAGGTGGGTGACGTGCGGATCTTTTTTTCTGGCTGTGGACGCCTTTCAGCACTGCTTTCTTGGCCTTTGAAGCTTTTGCTTTGACTTTGACTTTGGGAGGGGCAGGGGCTTCCTTCTTGGCTTTCGGCGCCATCTTCGTAAAAAGGGTTTCTTATATCTGGATCCAGATTTAATTTCTTACTAGTTCTCTCAGCACCATTTTGTTGAAGAGGATTTTTTTTTTCCATTTCATGTTCTCAGCTCCTTTATCAAAAATTAATTGTCTACCTATATGGGATTTTGTTTTTGGGTATTCAATTCTGACCCATTGGTCAAAGAGCCTATCTTATTTCAGTACTATGTAGTTTTGATCACTATAGCTTTATAATACAGTTCCAAATTAGGTAATGAAATACCTCCCAATTTCTTTTTTTTTTTTTCTTTTTGGCTCACACCCAGCGATGCTCAGGGGTTACTTCTGTTTCTGCACTCAGAAATTACTCCTGGCGGTTCTTGGGGGACCATATGGGATGCCAGGGATTGAACCCAGTGAAGGGCTGGAGTGAGGCAGAACAAGATGTCATGACAGGCTGCACTTCAGCAAAGCAAGCAGTGGGCCTAAATTTCTGTTTCCCGAAGATTGGTGTTCCTGTTTCCATAGAAGTTTGTGGTTAGAGTTACTGGAAAGACCCCCCCTCCCATGCCCCAGCCCTACCCGCTTACATTAATCAGTAAGCGACATGTCCTGTTGTCCGATCCTATAGCCTGGTACTAGAAAAACCTGCAAAGCATAACCATTGGCCTCTAACTATGCTTATGTGATTAAGGATATAAAATCCTGCTGTAATAAGGCTCGGGTCCTTGTCAAGACTCCACTGCGTTGGATGAGACTTGGACCCTAACTCGAGCTAGCAATGAAGGTCCTTTGCTCTTGCTTTCCCACGTGTGGAACTGGTCTTTCTGCGAACGGAAAACCCCGAACCTGGGTATAACACCAGGTTGACTGCATGTAGGCAAACACTCTACCTGCTGTACTATTGCTCCAGCTGCCCCAGTGCCAGAATTTCTTATTTTTCAGTGTGACTTTGGCTATTCATGGTCTTTACTGATTCCACATAAACCTTTTATTCACTTTTCTAGGTCCTTGAAAAGTGTCATCTAAATTTGGATGAGGATTGCATTGAATCTATATAATAGCTTAGATACTGTAGTAATTTTAACAATGTTGATTCTTCTGATTCATGTGCCTGGGCTATTTTTCCATTTCCTAAGATCTACTTCTTTCTCTTTCTTAAGTGATTTAAAGTTACAGTATTAGATCTCCCACGTCTTAGAAACTTGATGTTTTGGGATGCAATCGACTCCTTTATCATTTTCTCCTCTGATTCGTTCTTTGTATATTAAGAATGAAACTGGGGCTGGAGAGATAGCACAGCGGGTAGGGCGTTTGCCTTGCACGCGGCCGACCCGGGTTCAAATCCCAGCATCCCATATGGTCCCCTGAGCACGGCCAGGGGTAATTCCTGAGTGCAGAGCCAGGAGTAACCCCTGTGCATCGCCAGGTGTGACCCAAAAAGCAAAAAAAAAAAAAAAAAAAGAATGAAACTGATTTTGTGTACTGACTTTGTAGCCAGCTACTTTGCTATATTCGTTCATTGTTTTTAGGAACTTTTTCGTGAACTCTTTAGGGTCTTCCTAATATATCTTCAAGTAATCTGTAAATAGTGATAATTTGAGTTTTTCTTTTCCAATTTGGATTCCTTTGATTTGTTTTTCTTGCTTGTTTGCTATAGCTAGGACTTCTAATAATATGTTGAGTAATAGTGAAGACAGTCTACAGCCTTGTCTTGTACCTAATCTCAGAGGGAATGCTTTTTTTTTTTTTTTAAGTTTTTCACTAGCTGTGGGCATAGTATAGAGGGCCGTCATTATATTGGAGGAAGGTTCTTTCCACCCCTATTTTGTAGAGGTCTTTAATCATGAATGGATGTTGAATCTTGTCAAAGGCTTTCTCTGCATCTATTGATCTGATCATATAATTATTACCTTTCTTTTTACTAATGTGTTTACAGTTTTGTTAACTGATTTGCGTATGTTAAACCATCCTTGCATCCCTGGAATGAATCCCACTTGATTAGGGTGTATGATTCTTTTGATATGTTGATGAATTAGCTAGGATTTTGTTAAGATTTTTGCATCAATATGCATCAGGGACATTAGTCTGAAATTATCTTTTCTGGAAGTGTTTCTGTCTGCTTTGGACATTTGTATAACTTTACTTCATAGAAGGTGTTAAGAAAGATCCCTGTGTGTTATTTTGGAAGAGCTTAAGGAGAAAAGGCAGTAACTCTTATTTGAAGGTTTGATAGAACTCACCAGTCACCCCATCTGGAGCAAGACTTGTTCTTGCGGAACTGTGGAGGCATATAACAGGACACGTGTCTGGGGCATCATGGCAGCTGCTTCTGTCACTGATGTAGACTGTAAATGCTTCAGTGTGATGTCCTCTGTGGTTTTGTTCTAGGTCTTTCTGTCAGAGTGGAAGGAACGCAAAGTTGCTCTCTCACGCCTCACCAGTCTGGAAATGCAAGAGGATTTCCTGCACGGACTTCAGATGCTCAAATCTCTACAGAGCAAACATGTTGTCACACTGCTTGGCTACTGTGAGGAAGACAACACTGTTCTCACTGAGTACCACCCCTTAGGCTCCTTGAGCAACTTGGAAGAGACTCTGAACCTTCCCAAGTACCAGCACATGAACACGTGGCCGCAGCGACTGCAACTGGCCATCGCTTACGTGAGTATCATTGACTACCTGCACCACAGCCCCGTGGGCACTCGGGTAATGTGTGACTCCAATGATTTGCCCAAAACGCTGTCCCAGTATTTGCTGACCAGTAACTTCAGCATCGTCGCCAACGACCTAGACGCCCTGCCCCTGGTGAACCACAGCTCCGGGACACTGGTGAAGTGTGGCCACAGGCAGCTCCACGGAGACTTTGTGGCCCCAGAGCAGCTGTGGCCCCATGGGGAAAATGTGCCTTTTCAGGATGACCTCATGCCTCCGTATGACGAGAAGGTTGATATTTGGAAGATTCCAGATGTCTCAAGTTTCCTTTTGGGACACGTTGAAGGGAGTGATATGGTCCGCTTCCATTTGTTTGATATTCATAAGGCATGTAAGAGCCAGACTCCCGCAGAAAGGCCCACTGCTCAGGCTGTGCTGGATACTTACCACAAGGTTTTGAGTTCACTTAGAGAGACTTTAGTGCCTCAGACAAGAGAAATGCTCTAAAATCCAGTCCTGTGAGTGATAGGCAAGGATGAAGTTAAGAGAACAGGTAGAATCATTGCAGGAACTCTGCTTCCTTAGTGTTTCTGCGTCCTGCCTCTCCTGGTGATCCAGGCAGACAGAAGGTGCTAAGTTAGAGCAAACAACTGGATTGAATCTCCCACCAATCACTCCCAGGTGCAGATGTGGACAAATTGAACCCAACCAATCTGTGAAGGAAGTTTCTCAGTTTCCACAGAGACTTCACCTACCTGAATAATTCATCTTGTAAGCTAGTGAGTCCTGTATATAGAGAAGCTCTTTAAGTAGCTATCAATAAAGTGTGATTGATTCTCCAACGTATATTTTGGCCTCATTTCTTTTTCACATGGTAATCAGTGTTATGAGTGTGGGTGGGTGGGTGGGTGGGTGGGTTGTGATACATGTGGTGCCAGTGAGGGGTGTCTTCAATTGTTAGAATGACTGTTCACAGAGTCCCTGTGCCAGCCCCTATGCAGGGGGAAAATAGCATGCTTTCTTTACTTTCTAGGAGTAGGAATATTTAAAACAGTGAATGTGATTGGTTGAATTTTATTGACCAGTAATTGATATTGAATGCTTATTTTGGGTCACACCTGGCGATGCACAGGGGTTACTTCTGGCTCATGCACTCAGGAATTACTCCTGGCAGTGCTCGGGGACCATATGGGATGCTGGGAATCGAACCTGCGTTGGCCTCGTGTAAGGCAAACACCCTACCCACTGTGCTATCGCTCCAACCCCTAATTGATAATGAATCCTTCCAGAAACCTCCTTCCTTTATTGCTACATATATAGCACATTCTGGGTCTGGTACACTCAGTCATCACTGGGCAAAACCAGCATTTTTACTTTGAATGTCAGCAGACTCAGGAGCGAAGTTCCATCCCAAGGTCTAATTCAGAACAGCTGCTAAAATCCCAGACCTGCATTTACCCTTGGTCCCCAGGTGATGCTGGTGCTGGTCTAGGCACCACATTTTGAGATCCACTGCCCCTACCTCTCAGTGGAGCACCATAGGCTGCAGAATACAGCAGTATATTGTCAGGAATATTGTTCCTTATCCCACTGCTTGGGGATAATTGATCCTATGATTAGAAAAAAAAGTGTCCATAGTATTCTAAAGGCCAATCTGTCCCATTTTTATTGAGGAATGGTGATTTACAATACTTGTGAGTTTACAAATAAATTAATGGTGGGTGGGTGCTGAAACTGCTGCGTTTAGTGCTGCTTCAGGTGGCCCAGAGCTGCCTCCCCTCCTTCCCAGGCCTCCCAGCAGTGAGACAGAGCGATGGGGGGAGGGGGGAGGACCACAGCCAGATGATGAAAATGGCCCATTCAGTTTAATGCAGAGCTGTTAGCGTAGAACATCTGAGGGGTCTTGAGGTTAGAACATACGTGTGATTAATCATTTACATAGATAAAACATCTGGAAATTTTTATAGATCATTTATATAGATAAAACAGGAACTTCTTTTGGGGAGATTAACACAAGGAGACACTGTCTCCCTGGGACATCTACATTGCTTTTATCTTTACTTGTATATGTTATCAGACTTGCAGTTGTTTGGATAAACACAATAAGAGACAAAGATACCAACACTTAAGTTCTCTGGAATCTGTACTGTACTGTACTGTACTGTAAATCCCAGACTAAGTCTCCTCAGACCAGTTCAGCTTGTCCTTCCCCATGGGGTGGAGGTCCTGTCTTTTTATTTTTTTGGTTTTTTTGGGTTACAGCCTGCGATGCACAGTGGTTACTCCTGGCGGTGCTCAGGGGACCATATGGGATGCTGGGAATCAAACCCGGGTCGGCCACATACCACATACAAGGCAAACGCCCTATCTGCTGTGCTATCAATTTGGGGGGGGGGGGGGCGGGCATGGGTCTTGTCTCTTAAGTCATTACAGTTTGCATCATTTATGCTTTTTTTTTAAAATAGTTTATTTTTTTAATTGAGTCACTGTGAGAACAGTCACAGGGCTTTTAGGATCCAGTCTCAGTTGTACTATGATCAAACACCCACCAGTGCAAATGTTCCACCACCAAGAACCCCTGCATCCCCCCAAACCCCCTGCCTGTGTGGCAGATGATTTTTCACTTTACTCTCTCCTTAGTTTGATTACATTTAATTTTTGACAGAAAACTCACTGTCATTATTTGGAGTTTTTCCCCCAACAGTCAGACCTGTCAGAATGGCATTATTAGATCGTATGTTTTCTATTGTCGATAACAAAGCGCATATGATGTTGCACGGTCATGAAAGCGGCCGCCTAGTTTTGGGATTCTGGTATTAAGTTCAGAGGTATTTCTGCCAGCAGCCGCTGCATTCCGAGATTGGTTTGTGTGCCTCTGGGATCATGGGTGTTCAGGAGCAGAGGAGCTGTTCGTGGGCGGCCGCTCAGGGTTTCATTTGGGCAGGAGGCAGGGCCGGTTCTGCCCCCCCTTATCACGAGATTCCCCATGCAACCCATCACTGCAAGCTCCCACCTCTCTGTCCAATTGGTTTTGAACAGTGGCAGTCGCCATGCTGCCGCAAAGGGGAAAAGGCCGAGGGACAGAAACCCTTCCCCTCCCAGGACCTCATGGGGCCATAGCTTAGTTCACAGTCCAGGAGTATATCTGCCAGCAGCTGCTGCGTTCCGAGATTGGTTTCTGTGCCTCTGGATAATGGGCACTCAGGGGTGGCAGAGCCATTCCTTAGTGTATTTTTGTATATCAGGAAAGGTCACACTCGGCCGTGTGGTTTGGGGAGATATCCCAGTCCCACATACCGGAGCCATGTTGGTAGAAGCTCAGTGTTGCCAGCACTCCATCTGGAGTAGGCGGGGACTCTGCACGTTCTCCCTCTGGCACCCCGGTGTTGTGGGCTTGGTCTGGGGTCCAGAACATTCTCCGGCTTGTGGTACCTGCAGGCCTGAATTCTTCACTAATGGCTGCTGTAGCAAGATGGCACTGAGGGCGGGTTGAGGGCTTGACTTCTGGCAGCAGGGGCATGTTGGAAGCTGGGCTGGCGCCGCCCCGTTCCAGCGCATCCCCTGAAGTTTGGACATTTATGCTTTCTAGACTGTCTCCTTTTGATACTGGGTAGCTTTGCGACTCGCCAGTGTCCATCCCAGTCCCATGGTGGGAACTCCCTTTTGGGGTGTTAGGAACTACAGCAACTGAAGCCTGAGTCAAGTAATTATGACTGACGCCCAAGACTAGATATATTTATTTCAGAGTCAGTCAACTCCCAAATATTAGGAGCATAGCATTAACTGTCTTTCTGTGTTTAACCAAAGAACAGTGCTCTATAATTAAATATAAAAAGGCTATTGGGGGGGGGGGCTGGAGTGATAGCAAAGCAGATAGGGCGTTTGTCTTGCACGCGGCCAATCTGGGTTCGATTCCCAGCATCTTATATGGTCCCCCAAGCACCGCCAGGAGTAATTCCTGAGTGCATGAGCCGGGAGTAACTCCTGAGCATCACCGGGTGTGACCCAAAAAGCAAAAAACAAAACAAAACAAAAAGGCTATAAGGGAAATAGAAAAGCAGGTATAAATACACAACACTTCAAATACAAAGCACTACAAATACAAAGTTCAGAAATACCAGAAAGTTTTGGCTTATAGTATTCAAGACTGACTTGGGGAACTGTAACAATGAGAGGTAAAATACAAAGGAAAAATTTTAACTAAACTAGGGATGCTAATTTGCACTGGAGCAATAGCACAGCGGGTAGAGCCTTGCACATGGTGGACTTGGGTTTGATTCCCCCATCCCTCTTGGAGAGCCTGGCAAGCTACCCGCGGCGTATTCGATATGCCAGAAACAGTAACATTATGGGACTGGAGCAATAGCACAGCAGGTAGGGCGTTTGCCTTGCAGGTGGCTGACCCAGGTTTGATTCCCAGTATCCCATATGGTCCCCTGAGCACCGCCAGGGGTGATTCCTGAGTGCAGAGCCAGGAGTAACCCCTATGCATCGCCGGGTGAGACCCAAAAAGCAAAAAAAGAAAAGTAACAACAAGTCTCACAATGGAGACATTACTGGTGCCCACTTGAGCAAATCGATGAACAGTGGAACGACAGTGCTACAGTGCTAAATTAGGGATCCTAGCAAGAGCACAATAAGAATCTCTGGGGAGAGGAAAAGGGGCAATTCACTGATGAAGCCTAAAACACTTTGGGTTAATATCCAACAATACTGAAAATGGTAGCTCCTTGTGAACATTGTTCCAGCACTGTATCCATCCCCAGAGGACCCATTTCCTCTATCAGTGTCCTAGAGAGCCCTCCTAGCCACTCCCTCCCCTGCAAAGTAAGCCCAGTTCTATGAAACCTCTACTTCTGTTTCCTTTGGCATTTGTTGTTCTCTTAATATATTTCTTTATTTCCCACATGTGAGGGAGATTATTCTGTATCTTTTCTTCTCATTCTGACTATAATCAGCATGATACCCTTGAGTTTCATACACATGGTAACAATTTGCACAATTTTATCTTTTCTTATAGCCAACAAGTATTCCATTGTGTATACATACCACAAAATCTTCATCCAGTCATCTGTTCTTGGGCAGTTGAGTTGTGATCAGATTTTGCTATTGTGAATAGTGCTGCAATAAAACTTAGGGGTACATATATGTCTTTTTGAAACAGTATTTGAGGGCCCTTGGGGCAAATACTGAGAAGTGAAATTGCTGGGTCATACAAAAGCTCAGTTTTTGAGTTTTTGAATTGAGAAATGTCCATGTTTGTGTAATTACAAAATAAATAAATGATCAGCAGAGATGCATTCAGTGGCCATGAACCTCCCCCCCCACCTGCAGCCACCACCAATGGACACATGAAGAAGCAAACAAGGCTGCCAGGCTGGTTGGTAAGCAGTTGTGTTAGAGTGTGGAATCGCTGCCCCTCAAGGACAGAAAACAGAACTGATAATGCAAATCACATAGCGAGGTTTATTGTTCCAGCCTGGGTCCAAGTGACCGCCTGACGCAGCGGGCTTCAACAAGGACCTCGAGCACGAGGTTCAGTAAGTTCTTATACTTTCATTTTGCCAAGTAAGCATTACTCAGCAATCTCTATTACCTACAGAGTGCACACCTATTTTGTTGTTGTTTTGGCCTGCAACATCCAGCCTACCTCCCTGACAGTTACATTCTGGAGATCTAATCTTATTCCAGGGATGTAATCTTTGATAAAAGCATCTGTTTTTTCTGCTTTTTTGTTCTTGAAAGAGGCCTACGTCACTCAGAGCCTGTCATGGCAGTTTTCTGGCTAAGTGGGTCCTAACAGTTGCTGTTTATTCCAGTCTCCCCACGTGCCTGTTCCAGTCTCACTAAGAACTCCATTCCAGTCTCATCCTGTCCTCCATGCTAGTCTCTCTGCATTCTGTCTCTCAGCCTTGGTCTCACGCCCAACTGACTTCTAAGCATTGCAAGTAGCCACCACACCAGGGCCCAGCAGCACAATCAACATATGAAAGCTCTTCCTTCTGAAGCTCTTCTATGATAAGACAAAGGTCTCCTGCAACCAGGAGATCTGCTCAAGGGTGAAATACCAACTAGGGGTGTGTTTCTCCTTTCCTTAGTCCCACAATCATTTCAACATTTATCTTAATTCTACTTCTTATTTTGTTATTTTATTTTTTATATTATTTTGCATGGATACAGTAAGAGATACATTAGGCTTGTAGAATGGCTCTTCTGGGAACATCTTGCTATAGATCCCAGACTACAGTGCTCAGCCCAGATTAGTCTTTCCTAACCCTAGCAGGGTCCTAATCCAGTTGTTACTCTTTGAACCATGACAATTTGTCTATGACCATGCTCTTAACTTATAGTTACGTATTATGGCTCTTTGGCTTGGCCCATTTCGATGCCAGGTTAGCTCAGAGCTTGCCCTGGGTCCATCCAGTTCCTCATTGGGACCCTGCTTTTGGGGTGCCAGGAACTAAGGGCAACCTAGGCTTAAGTCGAGAAAACAGATGCCCAGGAGTGAATATTATTTGGAGTCAATTAACTCCCAAATTACAAAAGCATAGCATTAGCTGTCTTTCTTTGTCCATACAAAAAGGACATTGCTCTGAATTAACTATGCAAAAGGACATAAGGGAAGGAGAAAAGCAATATTTCACTTACAAATACAAATCCAGAGATTTCTGAGGAATTTAACTTTACAAGTCACAGGTACTGCTTATGGGAAAATAGTGATTAACTGGTTGGCGAAGGGAGCACAGAGAAGAGATTAAAGATAAACAGAAGAATGGGAGTGCCTCGGGAGCACTGTGAATGGGTGCAATCCGACAAACCCAAGCTCTCTGCAGCCACGGAGAAAGGACAAACCAATGTTATACTACACAGATTATTTTCCAAAGAGGTCGAACCAACTGACATTTCTACCAGCAATCAATGAGGTATTCTTTCTTCCCACATTTATGCCAGCATTGGATTTTGTTGTTG
The DNA here is from genome assembly GCF_027595985.1 of Sorex araneus. Classification (NCBI taxonomy): domain Eukaryota; kingdom Metazoa; phylum Chordata; class Mammalia; order Eulipotyphla; family Soricidae; genus Sorex; species Sorex araneus. Next base: position 333,565,797 of record NC_073302.1, on the reverse strand, counting down.
TTCTTTTTTTTTTAATATGTGTCAATCTGACTGATATGAGGTGATAACTCCTTGTTGTTTTGATTTTCATCACAGCTAAAGTGCGCACTCAGCAATCATATGTAAGCACAACTAATGGAGTGCAGTACTTGGTGGGCACCACACTGAAAACTGTATTTTGAGAAACAGTATTCTCAATGTGATGGGATGGGGGTTGGGGGGACAAAAAGAATAAATTGGAAAAACAATTTTGGGAGCAGAGAGATGGTCTATCAGGTAAAAACCCTTGCCTGGTTTCGACCCCCAGACCTGCATGTGGTTCCACAGAGCACTGCCAGAAGTCATCTCTGCTCACAGAACTAGGAGTGAGCCCTGTGCACCGACATATACGGATCCCAAACCAAAGTAAATAAATGAATAAAATTGGGTCAGAAGGATGGTACTAGTCAACCCAGGTTCAGTCCCTGGCAGCACATATGGTCCCCCAAGCACCACCAGTAGTGATCCCTGAGGACAGAACCAGGAGTAAACCCTGAGCACAGCCAGTGTAGCGCGCGCGCGCACACACACACAAACACACACACAATTTTTTTGGCAAGGATGTGGAGAATTATATTTCTCCTAAATTGCTGGAATGAATGTAGGTTGGTGCAGCTGCTTTGGAAAATAATCTTGCAATTCCTCAAAAAGTTAAAAAGAGGGGCTGGAGAAATAGCACAGCGGGTAGGGTGTTTGACGGACGCAGCTGACCCAGGTTCGATTCCCAGCATCCCATATGGTCCCCTGAGCACTGCCAGGGGGTAATTCCTGAGTGCAGAGCCAGGAGTAACCCCTGTGCATCACCGGGTGTGACCCAAAGAGCAAAAAAAAAAAAAATTAAAAAGAGATATCATTGTAAAAAACTAAAGCACGCCGAGGGGCGTGTGCACTCTTGGGCTCTCCGGGTGGCTCTGTCTCACCACCGAGTTCGGTGCTCTGGAACCGCTGTGTATAGGCTGGATCGGGAGGGCCGTTGGCCAAGGACAGGGGAAGGAAGAATGAGGACCAAGCTGGTTGCTGATTAGTTACCGTTTATTCAATCTTCTGTCTTTCTCATCTCCCGCACTCCCAGCTCCGGCCTCTCTCTGGATCAACTGGGGCCCCTCTCCATCTCTCTCCTCCCTTTTTCCTCTCTCGCCCTTGCCCCTAGGTTACACACAGCCAGGTAGCAAAATCAACATAATAAAGCCCTTTCTGAGGGCTGTCAGGTTTAAAGGGAACACAACCTAGGGGTGTTCCAAAGCCCTTCCTGACTGCCAGTAGGTAAAATACCTCTTAAGGGTTTTTTCTCCTCTCCCCATTCCAAACACTCATTAACATCTTAATACTAGTTATTTTTGCATGGACATGGCAAGAGATACATTGAGGTTTGCAAGGCAGCTCTCCTGACAGCATCTTGTCACAGGCTCAGACCACAGCACTCAGGCCAGATTAATCACTCCTAACCCTAGCAGGGTCTAAATCTAGTTATCACAGTTTGGATCATGACAACATTTGTCCATGATCAAGCTCTTATCTTATAGTTAAGCATTAGGCACTTTGGCCAGGCCCATCTAGATGCCAGGGTAGCACACAACTCACCTCTTGCCCTGGGTCCGTCTTGTCCCTCGTTGGGACCCTGCTTTTGGGGGTGCTAGGAAGTAAGGGCAGCTGAGGCTTAGGTCGAGAGAACAGATGCCCAGGAGGAAAATATCTAGAGTTAAATGACTCCCAGGTTACAAAAGCATAACATTTGCTAAGTCTTCCTGTGCCCATACAAAAAGGACATTGCTCTGAATAAACTATGCAAAGGACTCAAGGAGAAGAGAAAAACATTATTTACAAGTCAACAGAATACTAAGAAAGAAGCTACAAATAAACAAAGAGAAATAGGAACACTGTAACGGGAGTAACCCAATAAACCTAAACTACCTGAGGCTATGTTATCCTACATATCATGACCAAGAAATTCCACTTGCAAATCTATGCCCAAGAAAAATGAAAACAGCCACACAGAAGCTTGAACATGAATGCATAGCATCTTATTCCTAGCAGACAAAGAAACTCCCTGCCAGCTGGTGATGGATAAGGAGAATGTATGTCCAAAGAGATCCTACTATTCAGCCATACAGAGAGGTGAATCTCCAACACCCACTGCAACATAACATGGACAGGCCTTGGAAACACGCTTAGGAAAAGAAACCTGTCATAAAAGGAAGGCCTTGATTATATGAAATGTCCTGAACAGGCAATTTCATACAAATGCAAAGTAGATGTGTTCAGGGACTGGCAGTGGATTGGGGTGATTCAGCGTTGATGACCATGTTTGACATTATATAGTGGTAATACACATTGCAGTAAAAAGTGAAAGTTTTATGGTATTTGAATCATATCTAGATAAAGCTGAGCTCCCTCACCCCCATCCAATTGATGTCTCTTTGCTCTTTCCATTCCTACAGGCACTTCCTGCATGATACTGCTGTAATTCTTGTATTATTATTTTTTTTCTTCTCTGGCTCTTGATATTGACGCAAACTATTGGTCTCAAACAAGGGTGTTATAAATAGAGTTAAAATAAGCAACCTGAAGTAGAGGAAAGAACACTATATTAATGTCAGAAGACTTGAGTCATAATCCCAGCTCTACGTCAGACCCATTGTGTGGCTTAAGAGAGTGCCTCTCTGAAATGACAGCAGTCACAGAATGTTCTCTGTCATTTGTGGGATACAAAGAAACAGGAATAAATAGAAACTGGGCACTGGTCCTCAGTAGGGGGCTCAGCGGGTGGGGGGGGGGCTGGGGGCTGGGGGAGTGGGCTGTGGAGGGGCACTAGGACCTGGAGGCCAGACACTAGCACAGCGGGAGAGGGGTGGTGCTGGAATGATTTATGCAGAAAATCAATAGTATCCCAAACCATAGTTCTATGTTTTTAATTTAAAAATAAGTAATCCCTGTGCATCGCCGGGTGTGACCCAAAAAGCAAAAAAATTTTAATAAATAAAAATAAGTAAAATGACAGCATTGGGAGAATCCTTTGCAACTTAAGTTTTGTGGCTCCTTTCTCCAGGATGCTTCCTATTTCCAGGCCTTAGACCTATTAGGGTTCAGACACAGTATACACCTGGCATTCTATTCAGTGAAATCCTAGGAAAAGCCACAGTCTAGCTAAATTCTCCAAACTCATGGGAGAATTCCCTGCCCTGTAGCTTGCCTCACCCTCAGCTGGTCCTTCCAAAAGAGGTGCATGAGGAAGCCATCTCACAGAGACCTGAGATCTAGAAACCTTACTCGCTTTGGTCCAAACGTTTTGTTTTTCATTTGAATTGTCCCCATCCCTTTGTTGTCCTGCTGACCCAGGTTGGAGTGCTCCTGCAGGACAGCCCTGGTTGTGCTGTTAGCTAGGGGATGCTGGAGGGGCGTGGTGAGCTGACCTTGGCAGGGGGGGAGTGCAGGGGAAGTAACCAGGGCAACAGCGAGCTCTCCGAGCTCTCCGTGGGCGCCAGACCAAGTGCGTCATGAAATTGTCACCCTTTTCTTGTCCATAATGCACTTTTTCACTGCCTCATGCTGCAGACCCTTCTCTGCTGTGTTCCCCCTTGTATTTTAAAAATCAACATTGTGCCTTTCAGTAGGACTTTGAATTGCTTAAGGGCCATTTTAAATGTGAAATCTTGCTTTTCTATTCTTTTGTTCTGTGTTGTGAGAGCAAGTAAAATAATAAATTCTTTAGAAATCTGCAGATAGGTTGGAATTTAAACTCTGGTATAGAGACCAGTAACAGGATTGTACCCAGGCCTCCTTTGATTTATATCCAGGCACTGTTCAGACGAGAGAGTGGCTAATCAGGACGAAAGGATCAGAGGCCGAAGGTAGCTTTGTCTTAGTGACGAACAGTGCTACTGTATGTACATGTTGATTTTCAATGAAAAACAACTTACATAAGGTTAGTGTAATGTTATTTCAATAAAAAAATTTAAATAGAAGACCTTAACTTTGTCATATTTATCTGATTAAACATGGAACCTGCACATTTATCTCTGCTCCCTTCTAAAACCAAAGGAAAGTGGTTTTAGAAAAACGGTATAAATCATAAGGCCAAAAAAAAAAGGCAAGAGACCATTTTTTCCCTTTTTTAAAAAGGAGCATTAAAAGAACTCCTTTAGGAAGTCAAGAATTTTGTAGTTAAGTGGATGGGCATGAAAAGTTTCATGCTGAGTGAAATGAGTCAGAAAGAGAGAGACAGACATAGAAAGACTGCACTCATCTATGGTATATAGAATATCAGAGTGGGAGACTAATACCCAAGAACTGTAGAAATAAGTACCAGGAGGTTGACCCCATGGCTCCGAGGCTGGCCTCACGTTCCGGGGAAAGGTCAACTCAGAGAAGCGATCACCAACTACATTGTAGTCGAAGGCCATGTGGGGGAAGGGAGTTGCGGGCTGAATGAGGGCTAGAGACTGAGCACAGCGGCCACTCAACACCTTTATTGCAAACCACAACAGCTAATTAGAGAGAGAGAACAGAAGGGAATGCCCTGCCACAGTGGCAGGGTGGGTTGGGGGGGAGATGGGATTGGGGAGGGTGGGAGGGACGCTGGGTTTACGGGTGGTGGAGAATGGGCACTGGTGAAGGAATGGGTTCCCGAACTTTGTATGAGGGAAGTATAAGCACAAAAGTGTATAAATCTGTAACTGTACCCTCACGGTGATTCTCTAATTAAAAATAAATAATAAATAAATAAATTATTAAAAAAAAAAAAAAGAACTCCTTTAAAGGACAGAAGAAACTTCCCATCATATGGCATTGAATATGGTACTTACTAATGGTGCATATGGCTATCTCCTACTAGATTAAGGAAGGTTAAAAACATACAGCAATTAATGATCACAAATGGACATTTATTGATTTATTTTCTGATAATTCTATATGCTGTTCTTTTAAGTTGTTTTGACTCATAAATGTATAATTTGTCATATGCTTGCCAAGGGGGCAAAAACAAAAATAAAGCTTGATGTTTGACAGGGAAGATAAGATTACCACAAAAAGATCGAAATACACTGTAAAATTTAATGCAATATATTTTAGTTGCCAGAGCTGTAAACTTAGTTACATAAATGAGAATAGGCAGTATACTTTATTGTGTTAAATGATTTGAATTTTTATTTACATAGGTTAGAATAATAAAGCAATCACTACAAATTGATTTTGTTGATTTATTTTCTCTTAATTCCATTTGCCACTTCTTTAAGTTTTGTTTGAGCAAGTAATATGAAAAAATTTTGTTATATGCCTGCCAAGGGGGCAGAGAAAGGGATGACAGGAAAGCTGGGGACACTGGTGTGGGGAAGGGGACATTGATGATGGGTGTTGAAACATTATCTGCCTGAAACAACTCTATTATGAACAACTTTGTAAATCAAAATATCTTAATAAAAAAAATAAATAGAATATAAGTATGTAAGTACAGAAATAAAAGAAGGTCATTTGTGCCTCAGAACTCTCGAAAGGCCTTAAAAAATAGACCTTGGAAGGTAGGAAGGAAAAAAAAGGGTGGCTGGAGCAATAGCAAGTGGATAGGGCATTTGCCTTGCATGGGGCCCACCGGGTTCAATTCCCAGCATCCCATATCGTCCCCTGAGCACTGCCAGGAGTAATTCCTGAGTGCAGAGCCAGGAGTAACCCCTGTACATCGCCGGGTGTGACCCAAAAAGCAAAAAAAAAAAAAATCCCGTCAGGAAGGTAGCCCCCACCCCCGCCCCTGCCATACACATATTCCATTTCCTTTCATTTTCTTATTCATGCTTGCTGTTTGGTAGCATATTGTAAATAAATCCCATGAACTTAAATATGTAACTTCTATAATGATTATGTTGACATTAGGCATATGCATCTTAAGAATTATCATAAAAACTGGGGACATTGATGGTGGGAAATGTACAATGGGGAAGAAGATAGGTTTTAACAAAACACTGTATGACTAAAACTCAGTCATGAACAACTTTGTAAAAAATTTTTAAAAAGAGACTGGAATGATAGTAGGGTAAGGTGTTTTCCTTGCATGTGGTCGACCCCGGGTTCAATCTAGCATTTCATATGGCTCCTGAGTGCAGAACCTTCTAAGCACCACAGGGTGTGGCCCAACCCCCCACCCCCACCAAAAAGAAATCTACCATGTCCTTTAAAAAAATTATTTTTTGAGGGGCTGAATGATAGCACAGTGGGTAGGGCATTTGCCTTGCACACGGCCCACCCAGGTTTTATTCCCAGCATCCCATATGGTACCCTGAGCGCCACCACGGGTAATTCCTGAGTGCAGAGCCAGGAGTGACCTCTGTGCATTACCAGGTGTGACCCAAAAAGCAAAAAAAAAAAAAAAATTTTTTTTAATTTAAAAGAGAACCATGAACTATGAATTATGGTTCAAAAAATATATAGAATACAAAAGAAACTGGATGAAATAATATAATTATTAAAATATCACTCATAGTTTTTGATTGTTCATTCACATAGTTTGCCTATCTTCTGTAGATTTAAAAAAATTTCCCAATTAGGATATTACAGTGGTTTTTTTGGTTTGCTTTTTCTTAGTTTTGCTTTACACTCTGGGCTCAGTGCTTGAGGGTTACTCCTGATTGTGCTCTGGGGACCATGCAGTGATGGGGTGAGTGATAGGGTAAGTGGGCCTCCTGCAGGTTAAGCATGCACTCAGCTCATTGCACTAACTTTCTGACTTTCTAACTTTCTAACTTTCACTGATTCTTTAATAAAACCATTGAAGTGTAAACTGCAAATTCACAGGCATATGGTCTACATAAAAATCTTACACTGTCGATTAAATATGTCTTTAACACATCTGTAGAGTTTTGATAATGTTCTGAATTTGCTGCACTGATTTATGCTGAGTATAGCCAGAAACAATTCCTAAGCATTGAGCTGGAAGTACCTCCCAGCACCCCACATATGACTTGAAAACAACCCAAAAAAAAATCTCCCACAAAACAAATAAGAACCACTGTTGGGCTTTTAATAGATACTGCACTGAGTTTGTAAATTATTTCGGGTAATAGTGATATTTTAACAATATTAAATTTGAGTGGGTGTGGTGCCTCCCACAGGTCAACCTGAACCTGCGGGGTGGGTGCATCAGTAGCCTGATGGTAACTTCAGGCTTCCTGATACCCTCAAATTGCTGCTGAATCTTTGGCTGGACCCCAACAACTCAGGACCAAGTTTACTGAGAAATTAATGGTTAGGGGCTGGAGCAATAGCACAGCGGGTAGGGCATTTGCCTTGCACGCGGCCGACCCGGGTTCTAATCCCAGGATCCCATATGGTCCCCTGAGCACCACCAGGGGTAATTCCTGAGTGAAGAGCCAGGAGTGACCCCTGTGCAATGCCAGGTGTGACCCCAAAACAAAAAAACAAACAAAAAAAACACTAGAAATTAAATGGCTAAAAGTTAGGTATGTGGGAGCCATGCCTACAAATCTCAAAAGAGATCAAAAGCTGCAGTTAATTTTTTAAAATTAATTAATTTTTTTAATTAGTGAGTTACCGTGAAGGTACAGTTACAAATTTACCCATCTTCATGCTTGTGTTTCCTTCATACAATGTTCGAGAACCCTCCCTCCACCAGTGTCCATTCTCCACCACTAATGAACCCAGTATTCCTCCCACCCTCCAATCCCGTCCCCCCTCCCCCCCGCCTCTGAGGCAGGGTATTCCATTTTGTTCTCTCTCTCCTTTTGGGTGTTTTGGTTCGTGATAGGGGTATTGAGTGGCCATCGTGATGAGTCTCTAGTCTACTTTCAGCACGCATCTCCTTTCCCACACGGGATCTCCAACCACATTTTACTAGGTATCCCCTTCTCTATCCAGGCTGCCTTTCCCCCAGCATGTGAGGCCAGCTTCCAAACCATGGAGCCAACTTCCTTGTATTATATACTACTATTCTTGGGTGTTAGTCTTCCTACTCTGTTATTTAATATTCCACAGATGAGTGCAATCTTTCTATGTCTGTCCCTCTCTTTCTGACTCATTTCACTTAGCATGATACTTTCTATTTTGATCCGCTTGTATGCAAAGTTCATGACTTCATCTTTTCTAACAGCTGCATAGTATTCCATTGTATAGATGTACCAAAGTTTCTTTTTTTTTTTTTAGCTTTTTCAGGTTTTTTTTTATAATTTATTGATTTTTTAATTAGTGAGTCACAGTGAAGGTACAGTTACAGATTCACACATTTTCGTGCTTGTTTTACCCTCATGCAATGTTCGAGAGCCCATCCCTCCACCAGTGTCCATTCTCCACCACTTATGAACCCAGTATCCCTCCCATCCCCCTATCGCATCCCCCCCCACCCCACTCCACCTCTGTGGCAGAGCATTTATTTATTTATTTATTCTCTCTCTCTCCTTTTGGGTGTCATGGTTTGCAATAGGGGTATTGAGTGGCCATCATGTACAGTCTCTAGTCTACTTTCAGCGTGCATCTCCCTCCCCACTCGGGATTTCCAATCACATTTTACTTGGTGTTCCCTTCTCTATCTGGGGTGACTTTCCCCCAGCATGTGAGGCTAGCTTCCAAGCCATGGAGACAACCTCCTGGTATTATAAACTACTATTCTTGAATATTAGTCTCCTACTCTGCCATTTTATATTCCACAGATAAGTGCAATCTTTCTATGTCTGTCCCTCTCTTTCTGGCTCATTTCACTTAGCATGATACTTTCCATGTTGATCCACTTATATGCAAAGTTCATGACTTCATTTTTTCTAACAGCTGCATAGTATTCCATTGTATAGATTGTACCAAAGTTTCTTTAACCAATCATCTGTTCTCGGGCACTCGGGTTTTTTCCAGATTCTGGCTATTGAAATAAACAGTGCCGAGATGAACATATAAGTGCAGATGTCATTTCGACTATACGTTTTTTGTTTCTCCGGGATATATTCCCAGAAGTGGTATTGCTGGATCAAATGGAAAGCTGCAGTTAATTTTAGACCCATGCAAGGCTGAGCAGACCAGGGTAAATGGGCGGGGGGGGGGACAGCCTGGTGCCCACCCAAGCAGAGCCCCAGATAGCCACTTGCTTCTACAATCCAAAATCACCACAATGCTCCCATCCATACTCCAACATCTTGGGAAGGACCTCACCTAGATATAATCTGCTGAAAATTCGAATATGCGAGTCTTGTGACTGAATTCTCCAGGCTGCTTGGGGGTCAGGATGGGCTGCCTCCCACTATCTCCCTATAACTTGCAGAAGTCTCGACAGTCATGTCCACACCCCAAACCTGCCACCCAATTATAAAGCTACCTGAGCCTTTCCTTCCTGATAAAAATACTGAATGCCCTGAACAAATACGATGACCTCTTAGGTGGGGGTTTGGAGGTTGGTAGGAGAGAAACGGGGGACATTGATGGTGGGAAATATACTGGTGCAGGGATGTGTGTTGGAACTTTGTATGACTGAAACCCGATCATGAACAGCTTTGTAGTGGTCTATCTCACAAATATTCAATAAAAAATTTAAAACCCAATATTATATTTTAATGTGTGTCATACTGCATCTTTGAGCTGCATTTTTCTTATATATAAAGCATCTTCTCGTGTGTTTACTATATGCATCTTTTTTATTTTATTTTTTTAATTTTCCCCTTACATTCATCTGGTGGGCTAGAGCAATAACACAGTGGGTAGGGCATTTGCCTTGCATGCAGCCGACCCAGGTTCGATTCCTCTGTCCCTCTCAGAGAGCCTGGCAAGCTACTGAGAGTATCGCGCCCACACGGCAGAGCCTGACAAGCTACCCGTGGCGTATTCTATATGCCAAAAGCAGTAACAACAAGTCTCACAATGGAGAAATTACTGGTGCCCGCTCGAGCAAATCAGTGAGCAACTGGATGATAGTGGCAGTGACATTGACAGTGACAGTGACATTCATCTGAGCACTGTGGTCTACAATGTATATCTTTTTTAAATGTCTTTTTAGAGTCCTTTCCTAATATTTTTCTTTGTCGATTTTAAAATTAGGTTTTCTAATTCTGAACTGCAATCTTTATATATTCTGTATACAAATCTTTTTTAGATAGGTGATTCAGATACATTTTTTCTTATTTTTTAGGTTTTCTTTTTCTTCCTTGAGAGTATTTTTGAAATAAAGTTTAAATATTCATCAATAGTTTATCAATATAGATCATGATTCAATTTATATTTTTCTTTGTTGCTTGCGCTTTTGCTGACTGAAGAGTCAATTGTCAAGTTCAAGTCTTTAAAGATTTATGCCTGTTTTTTCCTAAGTGCTTTATAGGCTTATTTGTGTGTATGTAGCTGGGGCGAGGGCTAGGGCACCCTGGTGACTTATTCCTGTCTCTTTGTTGAGGAATCCTTCCTGGCAGTGCTCTGGGAACCATGTGTAGTGCCTGGGATCAAACCCAGGGTAAATCAAATGTGAATAACATGTAATTCAAGTGTAATACACACTGAACTCTTTGATCTCTTTAAAGATCTTTTTTACATGTGGATTTTAGCCCATTTTAATTTCATTCCTGTAGGTGGTACTTAATTTTATTTTTTGAGCTTGTCTGTCTAATTGTTCTAGCACCATTGGTTGAAACATCAGTACTTTTTATTATTCCTTTGAATTTTTCACCCCCTGACTTTGCCCTGGCTAACTACCTACTTGAAACTTAATTGAGTGCATAATTTCTAACCCCTTTCTTCTTAAATTATCCTCTGACTTCTGTAATATCATAATTTAATTTTTAGATTTTCTGTTTCTGACCATCCCAAGTGCTTCTGAAGGTTCTGTTATTAGCCCTTCACACATTACCTGGGTAATCTTATTTTTTTGTGACATTTCTACTGATTTCTCTCAAATACCATTTTTTATGACTTTTTTCTTTTTCTTTTTGCTTTTTGGGTCACACCTGGCAATGCACAGTGATTACTCCTGGCTTTGCACTCAGGAATTACTCCTGGAGGTGCTCAAGGGACCATATGGGATGCTGGGAATGGAACCTGGGTCGGCAATGTGCAAGGCAAATGCCCTACCTGCTGTGCTATCGCTCCAGCCCCTCTTTTTTTTTTTAATTGAATCACCATGAAATACAAAGTTACAAAAATATTTGATTGAGTTTCAGATGCCAATTGGAACAATTAATATTGTTCGGGTACCAATCCCTTTACTAGTGCCTACTCAGCCAGTATCTCCAGTTTCCCTCCCACCCCCACCTGCCTCTGTGGCAGGCACTTTCTTCTCCCCAATATCTGTGTTCCCTTCCCTAACTTAACCCCTCTTACTTCCCTAAGTATACCCGGGTCCCAGTTCCAAGCTTCCTACAGAAGACCATTCTCCTGCGCTTCATTTTTATTGCCATTGGGCATTTGAGATTCCCAAACCAGGTCTTTTATATCCCACCTATGAGAGATATCATTCTGAGTCTGTTCCTCTCCCTCTGGCTGATTTAACTCAACATGATACTCTCCAGATCCATCCATATTGCAGCAAATTGCACGACTCTTTCTTTCTTTCTTTCTTTCTTTCTTTCTTTCTTTCTTTCTTTCTTTCTTTCTTTCTTTCTTTCTTTCTTTCTTTCTTTCTTTCTTTCTTTCTTTCTTTCTTTCTTTCTTTCTTTCTTTCTTTCTTTCTTTCTTTCCCTTCCTTCCTTCCTTCCTTCCTTCCTTCCTTCCTTCCTTCCTTCCTTCCTTCCTTCCTTCCTTCCTTCCTTCCTTCCTTCCTTCCTTCCTTTCTTCCTTCCTTTCTTTCTTTTGGTTTTTTTTTTTTTGGGTTACACCCGGTGATGCACACGGTTACTCCTGGCTCATGCACTCGGGAATTACTCCTGACGGTGCTGGAGGTGGTGGTGGGGGAGTATGAGATGCTGGGAAACTAACCCGGGTCAGCTGTGTTCAAGGCAAATGCCCTACCCACTGTGCTATCACTCCAGCCCCACAACTTTATCTTTCATAAGGCTTAAGAAACAGCAGAAACTGTGATCTACTTCTCCAGAGTGAGGGGACTCTGAAGTTTTTGCTTTGGAATGAGATTCTGGAGTCCAGAAGACATTTCAGTCTGGCATAGTTCAATGCACAATATTTATTTTTTAATCTTTTTCATTGAAGTACCATGGTTGACAGTAGTTAGTGGTAGTTTCATGGACAAATCATTACAGCACACCCCTTCCCCCCACTATCCTGTCCCCACTGCCTGTGGCTTTTTGCTGTTATCTTTATATCCTACATGAGAGAGACCCTTCTCCATCGTTCCTTTCCTTTTCTATACTCAGTTTTATACCTCTTGTTCTACCCATATGCATGAATGTATCTTTTCTTATAACAGAGATGTGTATATACATAATTTCTTTGTCCACTTATCTGTTCTGGAAGCCTTGTGTTCTTTTCAGATTTTGGCTTTTGTGAATAATGCTCCAGTCCAATTGTGAATGCAATAAACATAGGAATACAAATTTCTTTCAAAACATTTTTAAGAACCTCAGAATAGTTTGGAGACCCTTGTGGTCTACCAAGAAATAGAATTGCTGGTCTCATTTTTATTTTTTTAACTGATATCATTGTTTTACATTATTATGGAATTTAGGGGGTTGGCATCATAGCTCTATATGGAATAAGCCCTGAACCACCAGAAAACAAGAACCAAAATCATTGTCATTGTCACTGTCATCCCATTGCTCATCGATTTGCTCAAGTGGGCACCAGTAACATCTCCATTGTGAAACTTGTTACTGTTTTTTGGCATATTGGATATGCCATGGGTAGCTTGCCATGCTCTGCCCTGTGGATGAGATACTCTTGGTAGCTTGCTGGTCTCTCCAAGGGGGACAGAGGAATCGAACCTGGGTCGGCCGTGTGCAAGGCAAACGCCCTATTGCTCCAGCCCCAATATAGATATTCTTATGGGCATGAGATGATCTATCATTGTGGTTTTTATCTGCATTTCCTTAACATTAAATTATAGTGAGGGCATGGGGGCTGGAGTGATAGCACAGCGGGTAGGGCGTTTGCCTTGCAAGCGGCCGACCCAGGTTCGATTCCCAGCATCCCATATGGTCCCCTGAGCACTGTCAGGGGTAATTCCTGAGTGTAGAGCCAGGAGTAACCCCTGTGCATCGCCAGGTGCGACCCAAAAAGAAAAAAAAAATTATAGTGAGGGCCTTTTCTTTTTAATGTCTTTTACCCATTTAAAAAAATTGGGTTGCTTTTTATTGTTGTTATGGAATTCTCCTGTTTTTTGGAATAGTAATCCCTTGGCAGACGTATGACATGCAGATTATTTCTTCCCAACTAGGCTGTCCTTTTGTTTCTGTGGTAGTTTCTTTGTGTAAAGATTTAACCCTGAGATCCTCTCTCCCATTTATTCTTCTTATATGTATTTTATTGTTTTGTGTCTGATATCTAAGCTTTTAGTTCATGTTGAACTAATTTTTGTGCATGGTAAAATAGTCATCAAATTTATTTTTTTGTGTGTGTGACTATCCAGTTTTCCCAGCAACATTTGTGGAAGAAGCATCCCTTTTGTGGACTTGACTCTGTCATTATAGATTACATGTTTCTAAATGTGTGCATTTAATTCTGGACTCTTCTATTTATTTTATTTTTGTTTTGGGGCCACACTCAGTGGTGCTCAGGGCTTACTCCTGGCTCCCTGCTCAGGGATCACTTCTGGGTGCCAAGGATTGAATTCAGGACAACTGCATGCAAGGCTAGTACCCTGCTCACTGTCTGTTAGCTCCGGCCTTTCTGTTCTGTATTCTTTGTGTGCCTATTTTTAATCACTTTGCAATATATAGATTGAACTCAGGTAGCCTGATGCTTCCTTTTTGCTTCTTTTCTCTCAGAATTGCTTTGGCTGTTTGGTTTCTTTTGTGGTTCCATACAATTTTTAATGTTTCAATACCAATCCTTGAAACATTTCATTGGTATTTTTACAGGGATGGCATTGAACCTGTTCATATCTAGGAAGGATGCCCCCACTGACACTGTCCTCTCTAGAGGTATGCTATCAGAACTGCCTGTTGACTCAGCCTGCTGATTTTTGTTTCCTTTTTTTTTTTTTTTTTTTTTTGGCTTTTTTGGGTCACACCTGGCAATGCTCAGGGCTTACTTCTGTCTCTGAACTCAGAAATTACTTTTGGTGGTGCTGAGAGGATCACATGGGATGCCCCGGATCAAACTCCAGCTGGTTGCCTGCAAGGCAAATGCCCTCCCCTCAGTACTATCTTCCCACCTCTGCCTGTTGCTTTCCATGTGTGTGTATAGGTGTGTGTGGCAAGGGAGGGCTCTGAACCAGCCAGTTTTTATCAGTTCTTATTTTTCAGAATGTCTGCTTATCTTCCTAAACACGTGCTTGCTTTTGATTGCTAAATCACTCTCTTGCCCCAACCTTTGCCTCAGAGAGATGCTACTTTATTTCTGTTGCTCATGCCTTTTCATCAACCAAGACCATTACGATGTATGCACATAATGACTTTAACTGTCAGAATCATTATAATATTAGTTCTTTCAGCTCTGATTTTCCAAGAGGATAACTGCTTTATGTATAAGAAACTGCAACCATTTAAACATTTTTATGAGTTTTGATACATTTGTATATTCATGTAACCATCTCTACAAATAATGTACAAAATATTTCTATTTCCTGGAAATTTCTATGTACCCCATCTCATTCAGTTCTTCTCCCACTACTGATGTCAGGTAATGACTGCTTGCCTGCTTCCTTTCTACCTTCTCTCCTCCTTCCCTCCCTCCTTCCTTCCTCTCTTTTTTTTGGGGGGTGCACACCTGGCAATGCCGGTTATTCCTGGCCATGCACTCAAAAATCACTCCTGGTGGTGCTCTGCAAACCATATGGGATGCTAGTAATCAAACCTGGGTCGGACACCTTTAAGGCAAGCAGCCTACCAACTGTACTTTCTCTCTGGGCCCAGGTTTCTTTCTCAAAAGATTACAATTTTATCCTAGAGTTCCATGTAAATAAAGCATATGTTATAGTATGCATCATTTTGCATCATTTTGGTATCTCTCTTGCTTTGTATACAAAATATACCATGTGTACAATGTGTACATCCATGCTATTATGAGTAATTTATACATTTTTATTAATGAGAAGCATCCCATTATATTTAAGAACCATAATCTGCTTTTCTATCCAATGTCTGATATGCATTAGGCTATTTTTAGTTTGGCGGTTATAATGAATAAAACTGCTGATAACAGTAAAATTCAACTCCTTTTCGAGACACACTTTTTGTCTTGGCTAATATCTGGGAATTCTATATGACCATATTAAGTATATATCAGTATATTCTTTATTTTGGGGGGTGCAAACTGCCTGTGCTCGGTACTCAGGCTCTGCTGTGCTTCGGGGGTCATATGGGATGAGGGGATTGATTGGGCCTGCTGCTTGCACGGGAGCGCCTCCCCTCTGCATTGCCCCTCGGCCCTAATGTGTGCTCTTTCTGAGGACAGGAGACTTGACTTGACTCCATGACTAAGCGGCAGCGCCAGGTGTGCCACCACGCCTTGGGAAATCTCAGAGGACCAGGCCCAGCAGTGATCTCTACAAATTGTGGCCTGGTGCTTGGTCTGGTCCGTCAGCTCATCTGCTCGTGGCAAGTCCTCAGCTGCAGTGCTGGGGCTCGGCCGTGGCTCTCAGCACATGCTCGTTTTGCAGTTACTGAATGCTGTCAGGCTGCTTTTTTTTTTTTTTTTTTTTTTTACCTAGTCTCAGCATAGCGACTTTGAAACACAAAGGTCTCAGACAGTACAGGCCCCAGTAGATGAGTCCCCAGGCCATGCCCTCGGGAGGAAGCCCACCGAGTCCCTGGGAAATGGGGTTCCGCGGCAGGAAGCCCTGGGAGCGCCTTTCTAGGGCCTCTGCAGAAGCCCTTCCTCCTGATGGGAGCCTTCTGCTCCCTTCTCGGGAAAATGCCAGAGAGTTCTGGAAGCCTTCCCGAACACACCATGCACAGGAGACACTGCCTGATCCCTGTCCGTGTGCCCCCAAGGCTGCACACTCCCTCCAGGGCGGCCCTCTCCGAACTGGCCCTTGCAGTGGGCGCGGCTGCACGCGCTGCCCTTCCCGGCCCTTCCTGTCCAGGGTGTCCAGGAGGGCCCTGCGGCCTGCAGCCGGGGACTCTTCAGGCTCTGGCCCTTCCGGCTAGGCCTGCCGGGGCTGAGGACAGTACCGCTTCGCGGTGCCTGTCCAGGGGCCCGGGCCTGGGTTGGGGGAGCGGGCAGGGCCGCGGGCAGGGCGGCGGCGGTGAGGGCCGGGGAGGGCGGGCAGGGCGGGGGCGGAGCGGGCCGGGGAAGGCGGGGGCGGGGCGGGCCAGCAGGGCGGGCGGGGGCGGGGCGGGCCGGCCGCGGTGACGCAGGCTGACGGCGCTGACGGCGCTGATGGGCGGCGCGGCCGGAGCAGAGCTGCGCGGAGCAGAGCGGCGCTGTCCTCGGCCTTGCTCGGCGCTGTGACCAGCGCGGTCCCCGGCGCGGCCCCCGGCGGCGGCGGGCATGGGCGGCGTGTGGGCCCCGGGCCGGCCGCTGGCCGCGCTGCTGCTGTCGCTGTCCGTGCTCAGCGCCTCGCTGCTGACCCCGGGCGCGCCCCCGGAGCCCGACGCCGACGCCGCGCAGCCCCGAGGTGAGTCCGGCGGTGCCCGCAGCCCGAGGGCCTCCTGCCCGGGGGCCGGGGGGCCGCGCCGGGGCCTGGACCCAGCGGCGGGGCGGGCTCGGCGCGCCACCCGGGAGGAGCCTTGCGAGGACGGGGTTGCCTGTGGTCCCGGGAGGGTCGCTGGGGCCCTCCGCCGCCCAGGGCTGCGGGGGGGGGGTAACGGGGGTCCCCGTAGGGCCTCTTCGAGGCTCCTCACTGGGATTGCGGTCGGGGGGGGGGGAGCGTCGGAGGGTTTCGGTGGGAGGTCTCGGGTGTCTGGGGTGGTGTCAGGGAGTCTCCGGAGGTCCCGTGTGTGTGGGGTGGGGTGTCGGAAGGTCTCGAGGGGTGTCGGAGGGACTCGGGGGGTGTCGGGGGCTGTCGGAGGATGTCGGAGAGTCTCCGGGGGCTTCCGGGGATCTCGGGGTCCCGGAGGCTCTCAGGGGCCTGGAGGGTCTTAGGGATCCTGGAGGGTCGCGGCACCGGGAGGGTCCGGGGGTCGTTCCCGGGAGATGTCCACGAGAAGCTTCTGCATCTCCTAGCGGAGAGGCCTTGGGGACAGTGGCCCCGGACAGATGCTGCCTTAGGGGAGGGGGCAGCCCGGGGCCTCCATAGGTCCTCCTAGAACCTTCGGGAAGCTGTGCCCGGCCCCAGCGCGGCTTGACCCGGCCCCCTTGCTTCTGCCCACCCTCTGTGATGGAGGCCTCAGGCTTCCTTCACAGGAGAAAAGTCCAGGAATACAAAAGAATTAGGGATGTGTCGTTAGAATCTTCTCGGCAGAGATGCCCAGTGGAGCAGCTGAAATGTTGGACCTCGAGGGGCGCCTGTCACGGATCCTGGTGGGGCTTTGCCTCCCTGCCCCCAGGACAGGGCTGGAGCGGGAGGATGGCACCTCCTCTGGTGTCAGACTGAGCACAGGCAGCTCTGTTGAAACAACGCTGGGTTCAATTTAGGCATTTTGGATGCTCAGGAATTTTATTGTTTGCATGTGAATTTAAAAAAATCGTTATGTTGGAATGATTCGGTGAAGCCTAAAGGCGTGAATTCCTCAGGCTCCCGCTCATTGCCCTCTGCGCTGTCTTCAGGGATGGCAGCGCAGTGACTCAGTTTGCAGGTTTTGATGTTTTTGGAGGAAATATGAAAATTATGCTGGTGGGACATAGACCCAGCTTAACTGATGTTGTGGGGTCTGGGCATTGGTAGGTTTTTTTTTTTTTTTTTTAAGCTTCCAGGTAATTCTGTTTAGCCAGGCTTGATATGACCTGTCCATATACCTTGTATAAAATAATTAGTAATATTGACAATTAGGGACTTTCAAAATCTAAAATTCCAGTGGAAAATGTCAGTATAAAAGAATTTCACATTTAAGTTATGATAATTACCCAAATACCCCTTGATAAATGACTAAAGGAGATATGGAATGTGGATACACAGTGAAATACTGCTCAGCCAGTAGGGAATGTGAAGTCTTGCTTAAGTTTATTAAAAACATGAGTGGAGTTTGATGGTGTTTTGCTCAGCAAACAGTCAGAAAGAGAATGACAACTGGAAGGTCTCATTCATGTAAGATGTAAAACACAAAGCATGACCAAACCAGTCAAACTACGCTTAAATCCCTGATTTAAACGCTGTATTGCAGGGGGTCAGATAGGAGATTATAGTGAGTGTGATATGACAGCTTTTTCTTGGAGAGGTATGAAAAGGCACGATCAAAGTCTTCAGTGCTATACGTATACGTCCGTGTCCTCAATAAAGAAAATGCGTCAGGGATGTAGTCCAGTTGTAGAATACTTGTTTTGCCTGTAGGAGTTCTCTCCTGACACCACCACACACACACACACACACACACACACACACACACACACACGTGCGCGCATGCGTGCAAATGAATGAAAAAGCTCACTTCATCCATACTGAAGACTTAGAAATTGGGGGTTAGAGGGATTGGAGCTTATGCTTTGCATATGGGAGATTGGGTTTGATCCCTGGTCCCCAGAGCAGTACCAACCTTACCAACTTAAGGTGTGTCCCTCAGAAGAGATCTTGAAATATGAATATTAAAAATAGTTATTGTAACTACGAGGATAAGTAAATAGCACAATCACAAAGAAATGGTCAATGCATGGGCTGTAAATTTGAAAAACTGTTAACACGCAATAAGAATATGAAAAACATCTAACAAGGACAAAAAATTTAATGAATGAATGATTTTGGGGGGTCCATATCCAGCAGCGCTGAGATATTCTGTCTCTGTACTCACAATCCTTTCTGGCAGGGTTTGGGGGGGCCACTTGGGGTGCCAGGAATTGAACCCGGGCCTGCGGCCTTTAAGGCAAAGACCTGACCCACTACTAGCTCTCCAGCCCCCAGGACAAAGAATTTAATAGCCGTGCTGTGTAAAGAAAATGCACAGGGAGAGAGGGAGAGATCTCAGCACTGATGCACATGCTTTGCATGCGAGAGAATGCGCACTGGCAACACATGACGCACGTCTTTTGATTCAGTCCCCAACACAAAGGGTCTCCTGAGCACCATTGGAAATGACCCTGGACACAGCCAGAAGTAATTCCTGAGTGATGAGTAATCCCACCGGTGTGCCCCTGTCTTACCTCCCTTCCACCAAAAACAGGGGGAAAAAATTGCATAAATACCTAAGAACGCTGACACCTTCCTTGGGTTAACGTCTCGGTAATTATTATGAAAGGAAATACTAATGCTAAATAATTTGGAAAACATGCACGCTTGCTAATTCTTAATTAAAAATTAAAATAAGAAGGACAGGTATTTTTGATGCATTCCTTGGTTGATAAAGTAAATTAAGAGTAATTTCTGACTGCCAGCAAGGGCCAGAAAGGGCCACAGAATCTTTCTCCTGGAGCTGGCGAGCAGAGCTGTCATCAGGAGGCTGGCCCGTGACCTTTCTGACCTTGGGCACAGAGCTGCAGCTTCCCCGGCCGCAGAAGAAGGCAGCCACCCACAGCTGGAGCACAGGCCTCTGAGCTGGCTCCTGGGAGCCGGGAATTGCCCCAGTGGGCATTGTAAATCAGCACACCGAAATCCCCAGCAGGTTGGCACTAAGTGTAAGAAGCTATTTAAAAATCTATTTTTGGTGAGAAGGTTCACTCTTGAAAATCTATACTAAAGGAACTATATCAAAGAACAGATAGATATGTTTTCAGATGCACAGGGCATTTTCTTTATTTTTATGGTAGGCAGAAATAAGCAACATGGAAGTTGGAAATAAGGTTAAATGAGAGAGGCTTGGAAGTTCTGGGTGCTGCCCTTGTCTCCAGCCGCCAGGGCAGTCATCTAGTCTTTGGGAATGTTCATTTCTTTATGTGGGAAAGGAAGAAAATAACCAGCTCAGGAGACTCACCTCAGCACAGATACTTGTCGGCCTCGGGAGGCCTCCCATGGCCTTTAGGCAATGAAGATGAGAAGGTATTTGGGCACAGGTGCCTGCACATGAGAGAGTGTATGAGAGAGAGAGAGAGAGAGAGAGAGAAAGAGAGAGAGAGAGAGAGAGAGAGAGAGAGAGAGAGAGAGAGAGAGAGAGAGTGTGTGTGTGTGTGTGTGTGTGTGTGTGTGATCATGCACGTTTGGGTGCACCCTTGTGCGCAGGTGGTGAAGCGTGTCTGGAGACACTTGTGCCCCTATCTCGGTCACATCCGACAGATATGTTGCTTTTTCGCTTGGCCCTTTTTGAAAAAAAGACTTAATCTAATTCTCATTTAGATGTAGACAAAAAAAGTCATGTGGAGCTGAAGATGGACCAGGCTTTACTGCTCATCCAGAATGAACTTCCCAAGACCAATCTGACCGTCTACTGGACCTCGGAGCGCTGTCACCGCGTACGTCCCAGTTCTGTTTGCTCTAGGACTGGTGCGAGGTGTTCTTTAATGTTCTCGGCTCTTATGCCCTGCACGTGGGAACTTCTGTTTCTAGGTGGGGGAGAAAATGGACAAATGAAAAACAATAAAATAATAAAAACAAATTAGTGAATTAATTTTAAAAAGATGTGTCCAGAGTTGGGAGTCTGCAGTCTGGAGGCTGTATGAGGTCCTCTCCGTGTCCTCTGACAGCCAGCAGATTCTGCGGCCCCCTGACCCTGTGTTGGGGCTTGTGTTTTCCAGTGCTTGCCTCAGGTTCTGGCCAGTGTCTACCGGAGTGGGAAGCCTGGGAAGCTGAGCACCGCAGCCGTGGCCGTGAGCACTCAGCACAAATCCTTCCTGCAGCTTAATGACACTCTGGGACGGAAAGAGCTTTGCAGGTTTGTAGCTGGTCAGATGTTGACTTTCCTCTCTAATTTTTTTTCCTATGTGCATTTTAGCTTTAAAATGTTAAAATGTTTAAAGGTATTTAAATATTTTTCTCTGTGTCATTTTCTGTTTGAAGAATGCAGATCACTGTGCCTTGGTGACATGACTAAAATCTAACTCCTCACTTAATTCCTTTTTTCTTTCGTTGTTTTGTTGGGGGCCATCCCCTGCTGTGTTCAGGGCTTATTCCTGGGTCTACGCAGGTTTTGCCGGAGTTCTGGGGGCAAGTGGAGGGTCAGCACCTGCCCCCGTCTGAAACTGCCCCGCGGAAACTGCCTATTGCAGCATCCAGGGCCATCTCTGCCGCAAGTTGCTCGGGTTTGAGGTTCATTTTTGTGTCTCCTAACCCTTTTTCTTAACTTCACATAATCTTTGTAGGTTGGAATACAAATTCGGAGAATTTGGAAATTATTCTCTCTTGGTCACACATGACCATAATGATGCCAGCGAAATTGTGTGTGATCTTCTGGTCAATAAGAATCCAATTGACAGTGATCTTCGTACGTATGTTTTTTGTTTCATTTTTCAAAAGCTTGAGTACTATTTGCAGCATTATCTTAATTTAAAAACTGGGTTATAATTTAGCTATCTGTTATGTTATATTTTAAATGCATTTATTACATATTTGCTATATTCCATGAAAATTACATAATGTTTCTATTTTTCTCATAATTGTTATTGAGTATAATTAAATGAAGCATAAATGTGCCAAAAAAGTTCAGTGGAGAGAAATTAGAAATAGGGCAAATGAGTGTCAAATATCTTTCCTTATTTTAGAATTTCCAGTATAGCGTTTGCTGTATGTCTTACACTGAGAGACCAGAGGCTCCCTTAGTTAAGAATGGCCTATTCATTCCTTAATAGCTCTGTTAAGAAAGTATGTTATCCCAAGCCTAAATTTGGTAATACAAAAATCCCTGGGAAATTTGAAAGTACTGTTCGTTTAACCCCTAAAAATTCATTTGGTCAAAAAGAAAAGGCTGAAACCATGATATGAAAGAAGACCTTCCTAGGGGAGGGCCACGCCTTCCCGTGAAGCATGCACACGGACACCAGCCTGCTGCAGAGATGTTTTTGATATGGCACAGTGGGGAGGACACAGCTATACCTAAGGAACTTTCTTTAGGAGAAGGTGGAACTTTTTTAAGTTCAGCCTTTACTGATTTCCCATTTAAAGGTAAGTGGAGCAAGTACACTGACATCACGAGGAAGCAAACGTTCATGTGTAGAATGGGAGACACTGTAATAGAGAGTGCTGACCAGGTGTTTTAAACAAGCCAGTGACCAAAACAAGTGGAAACAAAGATAAACAAACAGACCACATTCAATTAAGAAGCTTCTGCACCTAAAAGGAAATAAAGACTAGAATACAGAGACAGATGGGGGAGAAATTATTTGCTCACCAAT
Organism: Sorex araneus; assembly: GCF_027595985.1. Classification (NCBI taxonomy): domain Eukaryota; kingdom Metazoa; phylum Chordata; class Mammalia; order Eulipotyphla; family Soricidae; genus Sorex; species Sorex araneus. Next base: position 333,543,411 of record NC_073302.1, on the reverse strand, counting down.
TATCCAACGAAGGGTTAATATCCAAGCTATATAGAGCACTGGCAGAACTCTACAAAAAAAAAGGAAATCCAACCCCATCCAAAAATGGGGATGAACAGAAATTTCCCCAGAGAAGAAATGCAGATGGCCAAAACACATATGAAAAAATACTCTGTACCACTAATCATCAGGGAAATGCAAATCAAACTAACAGTGAAATAGCACTTTGTACCAAAGAGATTGTCACTTACCACAGAGATGACAGCCAGTGTTGGTATAGAGTAGGGAGTGACAGGCAGGAGTTGAGGAAGGAACCCTGGTGGGAATGTGGACTGACCCAATCTTTTCGGAAAACAATATCAACATATCTCAGAAAACTAGAAATTGAGGGACCGGAGCAATAGCACAGCGGGTAGGGCATTTGCCTTGCACGTGGCTGACCCGAATTCAATCCTGGGCATTCCATATGCTCCCCCAGGCACCACCAGCAGTAATTTCTGAGTGCAGAGCCAGGAGTAACCCCTGAGCATTGCTGGTGTGACCTCCCCTGCCGCCAAAAATAAAAACACACAGACTAGGACTTGAGCTTCCATACAACTCAGCTATTCCATTCCTGGGAATATAACCCCTAAGGTCCCAAAACATAATGCAGGAAATACAGATACACTCCTACGTGCATTGTAGTACTAGTCACAGTGCCAAAATCCAGAACCAACCCAAGTGCCCAACCAAGAACAGATGAGTAGGTGGCGAAGCTATAATACATCTACACAATGGCGTATCTGTATATCTAAGCGTAGCATTTAGAAGAGATGAAGTCATGACATTTGCAAGTACATGGATGGATCAGGAGAGTATCTTGCTGAGTGAAATGAGAGGGGAAGGGATGGATAGGGAGTGATTGCACTCATTTATGGGATATAAAGAGACAAGGTAGGGAAATAATGCCCAGAGACGATAAAACTGAAGGCCAGGAGAACTGGCCCTTAGCAGTCAGCTTGCCACAGTGAGGGGATAGAGTAGGACAGGGAAGGGATCATGGTGACAGTGGTAGGGGGAAGAAGTCACTCTGGACAGGAAATGAGCACCAAAAGGAGGTAAAGTGATGTGCATGATATAGTGGCTGAGAGGAAAAAAGAGTGTTTGCCCTAGAGCAGGAGGATCTGGAGCATTGGTGGGCAGTGGCATTGGTGAGGGGAACGGGTGCTCAGATACTCTACGGCTGAAACTCAGTCATGGATAACAGTAACTGTGTATTTCATGGTGATCCAGTACAGTGAAAAAAATAAAAATCAGTGGCTACTTATGACTAAATGAGATTGACGAACCATTCCAGGTAAATGTAAGATGCAAATCTTTGTCGACTCAGTGTTAACTGGAGAATTATTGTTCATTCCATATGACATTGTAGTGATGTAACCAGAGGTCTATTTTTAATAACTTAAAATTTTGCAATAGTAAAAAATTTTTTTGCAATATTTTAATAGAAACTTGCAAAATAGTTACTATGTACCCCTCAGCCTGTTTCCTCTATACCTTTAAACTGCACATCATGATGGACTCTTACATCAAGCTACTAAAACCCGTAGCTTCGTATTCATACAATAATCTCATCTGAAGATTTTCAGATTTCTCTAGTTGTCCTAATGTTCCTTTTCTGGATCAGAATCCAATTAGAAACCCACTCGGCATTTAGTTGCCATGTTGTTAGTTTCTAGGGTCATGTCAGCCTTTGTCTCTCCTGACGTTGAGTATTTCTGAGAGGACTAGCCAGACGTTGAGTCTGGGTTTTGTGTTCTTGTGACCAGGGAGAGGGTCACAATAAGTTTTTGGCTGCAGTACCCTTTCTGAGTGATCATGTCAGGAGCTGATGATTTGGCTTTAGAGGCATGCTGCAGGGGCAGGGGTGGAAGGACATGAAGGCTGGGATTTGCTTTAAAATGCTGTAGGTGAAAAAAACGGAATCCTGAGGCACTGCTGCATGCCTAATGGTTTCTGGCATTCCAGGGCCTGAGCAGCAACACATCTTAGGTCCTTGCTTGAGACTCTGGGCCTGCTTGGCAGCATGTCACCTGGCTCAGGACCCCAAGCACTGCTTGGCAGGCCCACCCAGGTCTCCAGGCAAAAACAAACTCCAAAGAGGAGTGACAATATTCTGATTGTAGAATCCATGTGATGGGCATATATGAATTTACGTTACAGTTCTTTGTACTGTTGTTTAAAATTAATTTTTTTTCCTGAAACATAACTTCCCACTTGAAGCATTTTCAGTTGTTTACAGGAATTTAGGGTAAGAGTATGGCATCATTGTTCCTATTTCCAGTGCTTTTATTTGCAGAGAGATGTCATGATGTGCAGCTTTGACTGCTCACATTCACGTGTTTGATAATATTGTGCTTTTTTTATTTTACAGCTGTGAGTATTGCCTTTCTTATAGGCCTAATGGTCATCATTGTGATATGCTTAATAAAGTTCTTACTCAGGTAAGCAGATAGTTGGGGAAAGTACCTTGGAAGAAAGTAAAATTTAGAAATAATTTATTCTTAAAAAGTTGTTTTGACCTTTCAAAGAAATGAATGTATTTGTGTCTACATTGCCCAGTTCAGTCTTGAACATTGGGAACTCAATGTAGAATAAGAGATGTTTCCTAATTTCAGGGAAATGATGGCCTAAATTGAATGTATCCAGCTTCCTTTCTCCCAATATTTGAAAATTAGAAGAAAATGCTGCTGGGCCAAAGAGATAGCTTAATGGGTAGAGCCAGAAATAGTCCCTGAGCACTGCTGGGTGTGGCTCCTGCCTCCCCCCAAAAAAATGAAGGTGGAGGAGGAGGAGGAAGAAGAGGAAGAGGAAGGAGAATGAGGAAAAGACACTTGAGTGCTTATTAATTACTAAGAGAATCCCATTCTGCTCTGTAGCAAGTGCCACAGGAGGCTCTTCCCACTAGGTCCCCCCCTCCTTACTCCTTACCCTGCCCTGGGCATCTCCACCCCTGCTTTCAGTTTCGATGCTCTACTGGGGAACTGAGGAAGTGGAGGATGGGGACTGTGACCTCAGGCTTCAGTGTATGCATCCTTTCTCTTGGATGGTTAGCCGGAGTGGTAAGGGATTCCTTCTCTATGTGGTACACAACAATTGTTGTGAGATTATACTAATATAATAGACCGGAAAAAAAGTTAAAAAGTAAAATAACAGGGCTGGAGTGATAGCACAGTGGGTAGGGTGTTTGCCTTGCATGCGGCCGACCCATGTTTGAATCCCAGCATCCCAGATGGTCCCCTGAGCACCACCAGGGGTGATTCCTGAGTGCAGAGTCAGGAGTAACCCCTGTGCATTGCCAGGTGTGACCCAAAAAGCAGAAAAAAAAAAAAGTAAAATAGTCTGGTAAATTACCCTCTTTTTTTTTTTTTTTTTGCTTCTGTGTCATACTGTGATGCTCAGGGGTTACTCCTGACTTTGCACTCAGGAATTACTTATGGAGGTCCTCAGGGACCATATGAAATCTGGGATCCTGGGGATCGAACCAGGGTCGGTTGCATGCAAAGCAAATGCCCTACCTGCTGTACTATTGCTCTGGCCTCGGTAAATTAGCTTTTAAAGGAAAATTTCTTTATTATATTTTTCTTTATTATTTTTTATTGAATCGCCATGTGAAAAGTTACAAAGCTTTCAGACTTAAGTCTCAGTCATACTATGGTCAAACATCAGTGCACATGTTTCACCACCAAGAACCTCAGTATGCCTCCCATCCCTCCCCACCTATGTGGCTGATGATTTTCACTTTACTTTCTCTTTACTTTGATTACATTCAGTATTTCAACAGAAAACTCACTATTACTATTTGGAATTTTCTCCCAACACACCTGCCGAAAAGGCATCATTTGAAACTTGTTTTCCATTGCTGAGAATGAAGAGCATATGAGGTCGGTTTTGGATTTCTGGTATTTTAGTAATTAAGTCCAGAGAAATCATTGCAAGCTTATACTTCTACTTAGTGGGCCTTATAAGATGGCGGTCGCCACACCACCAGGGAAAGGAAAGGCCGAGAGAGAAAAACCTTTCCCCTCCCGAGGTGGCCTGGGGCCATAGCTTAGTGAACAGTCTAGAGGCATTTCTGCCTGAAGCCGCTGGGTGCTGAAAGTAGTTAGTTGGCCTCTGGGATCATGGGCATACAGCAACAGAGGAGCCATTTGTGTGCATGCCTCCTCATTTTTTAAAAGGAAAAAAATCACTCACTGGATTTTTACATGGCCAGTCTTTCAGGATCTCAGGAGAAACCACAGGACTTCATTGGTGGGTGAGCTGGGAAAGCTGGCCTTTCCCCAGGTACACAGCTTAGGGAAATCTTTTGGGAGTTTACTCCATAGTGCATCTCAGGAAGAGTTAATTCCATGGAGAAGAAACCTGTGTTTGTCCAATAAAAGAACAGTTTACTGCTTAGAAGCAACTGTTGACTCTGACTCATTAAAAAAATAAAACAAAGCACCACATTGATTCTTTCATCATTAAGTACAATATTAGCTTCTTGGGGGTTTTATAGATCCTGTTTATCAAATGTAATTTTTTCTCTCATTTCCTAACTTCTTGAAAGTTTTTTGTTTTTTTGCATTTTGGGTCACATACAGCGATTACTACTGGCTCTGCATCACCATCCTTTTGGCAGTGCTCAGGGACCATATGGGATGCTGGGAATTGAACCCGGGTTGGCCTGGTACAAGGCAAATGCCCTACCTGCACTTGCTATTGCTCCAGCCCCAGTTCTTGAAAGTTTTATCTTGAATCAGCATTGGGATCCACAAAGTGCTTTTTTTTTTACATCAAACTGATACCAGATTTTTCTCCTGCAGCTTGCTGACATACTGTATTATATTGATTGAAATTTTCTTAAATTAAAAAAAAATATTGACACCGTTATTTCCATAGTCACTCATAGTTGACTTTCAGGAGTTCAGTGTTTCAACATTGGTCGCCACCAGTGTTGACGTCCCTCCACTAACGTCTGCAGCACCCCTCTCCCTGTCCTGCCCCCCTGATAGGAACATTTTTTTTTTGGGTCACACCCAGCGATGATCAGGGGTTACTCCTGGGTTTGCACTCAGGAATTACTCCTGGCAGTGCTTGGGGGACCATATGGGATGCTGGGGATCAAACCCGGGTCGGCCGCGTTCAAGGCAAACACCCTACCTGCTGTGCTATCGCTCCGGCCCCTACGACAGGTACATTTTTGAATCTGATTGTTGTAGTTTGGATCTCATGCTTCCAGTATTTTTAACATTGTAGTTTAGATCTATAGTTATACCAAACCTGCTTGAGATTTTTTTGGGGGAGGGGAAGCTACACCTCGCCATGTTCAGGAGTGATTTTTAGTGGTACTTGGGAGGGTAAAGAACCGTGTGGTGACAGGGATTCAAACCATCATGGAAGGCAGCATCTTAACTTGTATTCTATTGTTTCAATTCCCTAACCGATCATTAGGGCCAAAGTATGAACCACAATAAGAGTTTCCTTATTATTTTTTTTTTGAAGTAAACAGATTTTATTTAGAGGCTTTTTGAGGCGAGGAGGAAGGGATGAGAGAGAGAAAAGTAAGAGAGAGAACGCGGACTTCTCCAAGGGTGGAGAGAGCTCTACACACATCCTAGCTCTAGACACGAAACCATGAAAGTACACATCTCAAGAGGGGAGATGCAGGCGACACATGTGCTCGGGCACGTGGGTGCAAGCAGCACATGGGCTCCGGCAGCATATGCACCAAGAGTTTCCTTATTAAGTTGTTTTGTGTTTCAGCAAATGCCTTTCCCGCTTACTAGGGTGTTTCCAAGACACCCTATAGAATGGGTCTATTGCATCAGGTTCTAAAATAATTGATAGGAGATATCGAAACAAAAAGAAGCAATCCCACTCTAATTGTGGAGCCAAAACTCCTCTGGCACATGTGTCTGCTTTTGTGACCTTAGGGCACGGTTGGGTCCCTCCCCCTTCCAGCAAGCCAGCAAAGTTCAGGGATGTTCTGCTCTGTTCTGACTATTTTTACATTTTTTTTTTGTGTGTGTAATGATGATGATATTCAGTGCGGAAAAAACTAGAAATTTTAATTGAGTTGTAGAAGGAAAACATTGAAGAAACTAAGAATACAGGTATTGGGGGCCTGAGATATAGTACAATGGGTATGATGCTTGCCTTGAATATGGCCAGCCTGGGTTTAATCCCCAACACCATGTATGTCCCCTTAGTCTTCTCTGAAGTTATCCCTGAGAGCAGAGTTAGGAGTGTGTGTGTGTGTGTGTGTGTGTGTGTGTGTGTGTGTGTGTGTATATACACATACATTACAGTATTATTAGGATAAAGCAGTTTTATACTTTTATAGCATGATTCATATTTTTATATTATATTTTTCTTAATTCTTGCTAAATTTTACATTTGTTATTTTTCTATTTCATATAAATTTTAAGGGAAGGGGACCTGGAGGAGGACGTGGTGCCAGAACAGTAACAGTATTATAAATCTTGGTGCCTGAAATAAAAATTTTTAGAAAGTACTAGCACAGAATTATTTACAATACTATTTTTTTTTTTTTTTTTGCTTTTTGGGTCACACCTGGCAATGCACAGGGGTTACTCCTGACTCTGCACTCAGGAATCACCCCTGGTGGTGCTCAGGGGACCATCTGGGATGCTGGGAATTGAACCTGGGTTGGCCACGTGCAAGGCAAACTCCCTACCTGCTGTGCTATCGCTCCAGCCCCCTACAATACTATTTTTTAAGACCCATATACTGGTAAAAAGAAATATACAGTTAAAAAATTTAATCTGCCCCTGGCACTGTGTAATCCCATCAGTGGCCACCTTCCAGAGACTATAAAACCAAGTACTCAGAAGAACTAGGATATACATCTTATAGCCTGGCAAGCTCCCCGTGATGTATTCATATGCCAAATAAGGTAACGATGGGTCTCATTCTCCTGACCTTGAAAGAGCCTCTAATTCAGCACCTTTGGGAAGGACAAGTAAAGAGAGGCTGCTAAAATCTCAGGGCTAGGATGAATGGAGACGTTACTGGGCCTGTTTGACCAAATTGACGATCAATGGGATGATAAGTGATATAGGTATTTTATATACTACATAGTATATACAAATTATAATGGGATACTTATTTAAACTTTAAAAGAAGCACAAGATAAGGAAAGTATTTTATGTTGTTAAGGAGTTGGTAATATATTTTAAGTGTGTATAGTATTCGATATACCAAAAACAGTAACAAGTCTCACGATGGAGACTGTACTGGTGCCCACTTGAACAAATCGATGAGCAACGGGATGACAGTGACAGTGACTCACAAATAGTATTATAATTATGTTTAAAAATAAAGAATCCTTATCTTAAGTCAGTACACAATGAAACACTTGGATAAAAGATATTAGATGTCTTTTATCCTAAAAGGATATGTCTTTTTTTTTTCTTTATTTTTTGTTTGATTTTGTTTTGTTTGGGGGCCACACCTGGCTGAGCTCAGGACTTCCTCCTGGCTCTGCTCAGAGATCCCCTCTGGTGGACTCGGGAATACCCACTGTACTGTCACTTCCATTTCGGTTTTCTCCAAAATAATCAACCAGGGCAGGGATAAAGTGCAAATGGACTGACCATATGCAAGAAAAAGAAAACAGGAAAGAGAAGTTAGGGTGGGAGCGACTGTACACAGGTAGGTTGTCTGCCTGGCATCCGGCCAACCTGGCTTCTCTTCTCAGTGTCCCATATTGTTCCCCTTAAGTGCAAAACCAGTAGTGACCCCTGAGCACAGCCAGCTCTGACCCCCAAATGAAACAAAACAGGAAGGAAAAATGACACTCTGGGTAATTTGGACAGGCAGTCTGTACAGAATATATGCATATGCTTTTTTTTTTTTTTTTTTTTGGCCAGGTTAAGATATACTTGTTGAGATTTTTTTTTCAGATAGAATTTTTTTTTTCCCAAATAGAAAATTTTATTTTAAAGAAAAACAGGCTAAATTATTTAGGGTTTTTGTTTGTTTCAGTTTTTTGGGCCATACCCACCAGTGCTAAGAGCTGGGTCATGGCTCTGCACTCAGGGATCACTCCTGGGGGTGGGGGATGGGACCCAAGTCAGCCCCCTTCAAGCCACAGTGCCCTGTCGCTGTGCTGTCACTCTGGCACTTTGTCTTTGAATTTCCTCTTTTGGTTTGGTTTTTGGATTATGCCATCACTGGTCAGGGTTTGCTCCTGGTGGTGCTTTAGGTTGTCCATGTTTTGAACCTGGACCTTCTGTCCTGCAAAGTCCTTTGAACCACCTCCCTGGCACTATATTTATATTTTTGTTATTGTGAAAATCAACATCAATTTATATCATCCAGGTTGGTTTTGTTTTTTCGGTTTGGGGCACACCTGGAAGTATCCCTGGTTCTAAGCCTAGGTATTACTCTGAGCAGGGCTGGGGGACCACTTGGTATGCCGGGGAGTGAATCTGTGTGGCTGTGTGCCAGGCAAGTGCCTTTATATACTATATTCTCTGGCCCTGAATATTATTTTGAACTAAAGCAGCTATCTACAAAAAAGAGCTTTCAACTATCTGAAATACTCTAGAAGCACTTTAATACTTTCTCACTATATACACATGTATTTTTATTTCATTGTAACAAAGCCCGGGTATTTGGTATATGTGCTGCTGAAGCGAGCACAAGCCCTGGTATTTGGAATTTCGCTTTTTGTAGTTATTCATATGAATAAAGACATTCTTGTTAGTAGCTATCATCGTAGATAGATCACATGGTTCTTATGTGCATATGCAAGGAGAAATTTCAGTGTTATAGTGAGAAAATGTGGAATTATTTTTGTTTACTTCTGCATTGAGTGAATTTGGTTGTTGGTGTTTTTTTTTTTGTTGTTGTTGTCAATCCCATTTCAGTAGTGTTATTAAAGAGAATTTGCAGGGCTAGAGCAATAGCACAGTGGGTAGGGCATTTGCCTTGCACGCAGCCAGCGTGGGTTTGATCCCCAGCATTTCATATGGTCCCCCAAGCACTGCCAGGAGTAATACTGAGTGCACAGCCAGTCCTGTGCATCACCAGGTATGACCCAAAAGCCAAAAAAAAAAAAAAAGGATTTCTGCCACAAGAAATAATGATAATTCTCATAATAATTTTTTTTTCTTTTTGGGTCATACCTGGCAATGCTCAGGGGTTACTCCTGGCTTTGCACTCAGGAATCACTCCTGGTGTTGCTCAGGGGACCATATGGGATGCTGGGAATCAAACCCGGGTCAGCCACGTGCAGGGCAAACTCCCTACCCGCTGTGCTATTGCTCCAGCCCCTCTCATGTTAATTCTTCTTTTTTTTTTTTTCTTTTTGGGTCACACCTGGCAATGCACAGGGGTTACTCCTGGCTCATGCACTCAGGAATCACTCCTGGCGGTGCTCAGGGGACCATATGGGATGCTGGGAACCGAACCCGGGCCGACCGCATGCAAGGCAAACAAACGCCCTACCCTCTGTACTATTGCTCCAGCCCCTCTCATGATAATTCTTAATGAAGTCTCTGTTGTGTTCATTTCCTGTTGTATGTGAGTGAGGAAACTGCTTGCTGTCTCGGTCAAATATTTATAAGCACCGTTGCTAAACGTTCACACTTTTTTTTTATATTAAACTAAAAAATTATTTGACTTAAAGAGAGTATATCCAATTTTTAGTATGCAGGTCAATTATTTTGAAAATTTTACCAAGGAGAATAATACAGTGGAAACTCTTCTTTATTTCCAGCTTGGATGACTTTAATAACTGGATTTCTAAAGCAATGCATTCTCGGGAAACTGATCGGCTCATCAATTCTGTGAGTTATTCACTGTGTTGTGTGGTCTGGGTGGGTTTCTAGATTTAGCATGCAGCTTTTGTTCCGTACTCCATGGCAGCGCCTCGCAGATGCCCTGCACACGGACAAGAGCAGCTTTCTCCCCGCCCTCCCTCTCGGTAGCTTGGGCTTCTACTGCACTGTTAGGCACAGTGTGGACATATTTTTCTTTCTTTTTTTTTTTTCATTTTTTTTTAATTGAATCACCGTGAGATACAGTTACAAAGCTTTCCTATTTGAGTTTCAGTCATACAATGATCGAACACCCATCCCTTCAGTGCACATTCTCCACCACCAATTTCCCCAGTATCCCCCCATTCCTACCCTCCTGCTGCCTCCATGGCAGACATCTCCCCCATACTTTCTTTTGTATTGCTTGTTATGAATAGCATAAGATATGCTCTTGCTGCCGCACACTCCTGGAATTCTAAAATTTTAGATAATTTTAGATAATTAGGGTTTGAGACACCCTGGTGAAGTCGCCTGGCTTAAAGTCCAGCGGTCGTGCGACCTTTTCCTGATATGAAAAGTGAACAATGAAAAATAAATGATCTAAAATATGTCCCTGGAAGGCAGGCTTGAACGGTGGTGGGAATATCCGAGCAAAATGCAATGCCCAAAACTAGAGAGAGAGTATCTGGGCAATTGTCTGCCGTAGAGGCAGGGTAAGGACTGGGATGGAAGTGGAGGGGAGGGGGTAATGGGGATATTGGTGGTGGAAAGTTTGCACTGGTGTAGGGATGGGTGATTGATCATTGTATAGCTGAATATCATACATGAACTTTTAACTTTGTAACTGTATCTTATGATGGCTCAATAAAAATTAAAAAAAAAAAAAAACCTCTGGAGGCATCTCTGCAGCAAGCTGCTTGGTTTGGAGATTCTTTTGTGTTTCTGGATCATGGCCCTTAAGGAGCTTAACTAGAAGCCAGAGGCAGTTCGTAGGCGTGACCTCAGGGTCCCATGGGGAGGGGTGGGGGAATGAGAGTGGACATACTTTTCTTGCTCTGTTGATTTAATTAGTTAAGTCTAGAGGGTCAAGATAAAAACAAAAGAGTAACATTAATATTAAATTTTCAAAAGCAGAGATTTATCGTCACTATTTGTTTTAATAGAGTGCAGGACAGTTGGATGCTTTATTACAAGCACTGCTCTGGGTCCAGGGCTGGACTGAAAGCTTAGTTACAACTGAGACTGTATTGTGATTTGGAATTGTTCCTCTATTTCAAATTTTGTGTTTTTGTAAAAAGAAAAGGGGGAGATGTAGGATAGGTTTGTCCTTTCTACCTTGCTGCAGGGAGCTTAGGTTTATTGGGTTACTCCCATCACAGTGCTCCCATTCCTCTGTGTTTATTTGTAACTTATTTGTTCTCTGTTAACTTGTAAGTATTGTTTTTCTCTTCTCCGTAAGTCCTTTGCATAGTTAATTGAGAGCAATGTCCTTTTTTTTTTTTTTTTTTTTTTTTTTTGCTTTTTGGGTCACACCTGGCGATGCACAGGGTTTACTCCTGGCTATGCACTCAGGAATCACCCCTGGCCATGCTCAGGGGACCATATGGGATGCTGGGATTTGAACCCGGGTCGGCCGCGTGCAAGGCAAACGCCCTACCCGCTGTGCTATCTCTCCAGCCCCGAGCAATGTCCTTTTTGTGTGGACACAAGAAGACAGTTAATGCTATCCTTTTATAACTTAAGAGTTAATCAGCTCTCAGTGATATTTACCTCCTGGGCATCTGTTCTCTCAACTTAAGCCTCAATTGCCCTAACTTCCTAGCACCCCCAAAAGCAGGGTCCCGATGAGGGACTGGATGGACCCAGAGCAAGCGGTGAGCTATGTGCTAGCTACCCTGGCATTGAGATGGGCCTTGCCAAAGTGCCATACTGCCTGACTATAAGTTGAGAGCTTGGTCATGGACAAATGCTGTAATGATTCAAAAAATAATAACTGGATTTGGACCCTGCTAGGGTTAAGAAAGGTTAATCTGGCCTGAGCACTGTAATCTGAATCTGTGGTAAGATGTTCCCAGGAGAGCTGCCCTACAAGCCTCAATGTATCTCTTACTGTGTCCGTACAAAAATAACTAATATTAAGATGTTAATTAAGATGTTAACTTATTGGACTGAGGAGAAGAGGAATATCCCTAGGTGGCGTATCAGCCCTTGAGCCTGATGGGCAATCAGAAAGGGCTTTCTTATGCTAATTTTGCTACCTGATTGGGTGTAGCATCTGCCCTGAGTGCTGGGAGTTGGAGAGAGAGGAGAGAGTTGGAGAGATGGGAGAGAGACTAGGGCAGCAAGATGGACGTGGAGAGACTAGCAAGGGGGACAGAGGGAGAAGACTGAGCAGGCACATGGAGAGAGAGAGCGCAGGTGCGAGATGGAGCACAGAGAGATGAGTGGGAGAGACGGGAGGAGACGGGAATGAGGGGCAGTGTGAGCTTAGAATGGGAGGCTCAGAGAGATTGGAACAGGCGCTGATCAATCACCAGGCTTGGCCCTCGTTTCCTCCTCCGTCTGCCCCGTGGCCTGGGCCGCCCTGGATGGGTGAGTGGCTTGAGACCACTCCAACCCGGGCAGCGAGGTGGAGAGCCGCCGGGGCTTTTCTAGCTGCCTCTGAGATTATACAATCAAGAAGTACTGTAGACATCTTTTTGCTCAGCACTTACACCCAGTGAATTTATGGGTCAGTTCTTTGTGGTCCTTTGCCAGTGTGGCCACTGCAAGCTCAGCAGAAGGTGCGAGAGCCAAATAAAGGGGCAAACCAAATCATGAGATTGTAGATTCACAACAGCAAATTATTCAGGATAAATTCTTCCCAGCTTTCGGCTCAGTTTATTTTTTTTTTCTAATATTAGGAAGATATTTAGTTCAGGCAGTGGGAACTATCATGTGTCTTTCCCTTTTCCTGAAGGACCTGGGAGCTCCGAGCAGGGCAGGCCCCCTCAGTGGCCCCGACACTCAGCCTGAAACAGCATCTCCGTCTGCAGTCCCGCGCTACCGCTGTGTGGACACGTTTAGGGGGTAAGTGTGCACGAAGGCACAGGTGCTCTTTGGCTGTGTAAATAAAACATAAACACACGTTTTATTTATGTAGGTGGCAATTCCAGTATGTTTGTTTGGATTTGGGTCACAGCTGACTGTTTTCAGGGTTTTCTCCTCATTTGTGCTTAGGGATCACTCCTGGTGGGCTCAGGGGACCACTTGTGGTGCCGGTGGTCAAACCTGGGTTGGTCTCATGCAAGGCAAACACCATATCTGCTGAACTGTCTCTCTGGTCCAACAGCTTAACTGTTGTGTTATAACACCATATAAGATTCAGGTGTGTGTCATTGTAATCTACATCTGATACCACATTAATTCATAGTTAAAAGTCCAAATCTTAATCCCTTAATCACATACAGTGACCCATTATTACCTATCTTAGATAATCGTGCTTTTTAACTTAAAGCGTTTTTGTATAGTTTTTACTGTTTAGGCTAAAAGTAATTTTTTTTGAAGGGGTGAATCATTCCTAGAACTTCTTGGAAGCCACTCCTGGGTGCTGGTGGGACCGTGGAGTGGTGGGGCGTTGGGCTCCTGCATGCAGAAGCCCTTTCAACTGTCTCTACAGCCCCTTGAAAAATTCTTTAACTCAGCAGCCTCTCCTCACTTGAAGACTGCTGCAGTTGTTATGTAGTATGTTGCTAGAAAGCTATGTCCACATGGCCAGGCCAACTTCCAATGTGCTGAGTCTAGGTCTTTAGTATTTAGTTATAAGGCTATGCTTGGAGTCATAGTCTGCACCCTCATGTCGGGACAGTAGCTTGACAAATAAAACTCCAGCCTAGGAGGGAAACACTAGTAGATGCAAGTTTTCATCCTTCAGCTCTACTTGCAAAACAGTGTGAATATTTGGTAGCAAAACCACAGATCCTGAGGTACGTTGTGGTTTCTGTCTTTACTGTGATTGAAGAATAAAGGTCAGGACCAGACTCGAGAAATAATGAAACTATGTGGCTGAAAATCAGTATATAGGTCTTTCATTTCTATCAAAAAGACTTTTAAGAAATTATCATTACTATTTCTTATATATTTCTTTAATTGAATCACCGTGAGAAGCAGTTACAGAGCTGTTCATGATTGGCTTTCAGTCATACAGTGTTCCAACACCCATCCTTTCACCAGTGTACATTTCCCACCACCAATGTCCCCAGTTTCTCTCCAACCCTCCTCCAGCCTCCCTCTAGGCAGATTCCTCTGTCTCTATCACACTCTCTCTCCTGCCCTACTGAAAGGTTATCATGCATATCACTCTGCCTTTTTTCAGCACTCAGTTCTTGTCCAGAGTACTCATTTCCAATTATCATTGTCATAGAGGGAAATAAATAATATATATAGCCTGACTGGGAACACCCATGTAAAGGTGATTAGAGGCCTCCCCAAAAGCCTCCATCCTTCTCAGAGCCTAGCAAGCTACCAAGAATATCCCGCCCACACGGCAGAGCCTGGCAAGTTACCCGTGGCATACTCAAGATGCCAAAAACAGTAACAGTGACGGTCCTCATTCCCCTGACCCTGAAAGAGCCCCCAATACACCATAGGGCTACACTAGCACATAATAGGGACTAATGGTGCCTGCTTGAGCAAATCGATGAGCAATGGGATAACAGTGACAGTGATACAGTGATTGTCATAGTGGTCCCTCTGTCCTAACTGTCCTCTCTCCACCACTTGTGACAAGTTCCTACCATGAACCAGCCCTCTGCTCCTCATTTTTAATGTTTTTGGGCATTTTTCTCAAACTTATTTTTTCTTTATATCCTGCAAATGAGTGCAATCATTCTGTCCCTCACTCAGCATGATTCTCTCCATATCCTTCCATATAAAAGCAAATTCCATGACTTCATCTTTACTAACAGCTGCATAGTGTTCCATTGTGTAGATATTCATAGTTTCTTTATCCAGTCATCTGTTCTCGGGCACTTGGGCTGTTCCAACTTCTGTCTATTGTGAACAGTGCTGCAGTGACCAGGGGAATGCAGATGGGGTTTCTGTGTTGTGTTCTTTGAGCCCAGAATGTTTTCCCAAGAGTGGTACTGCAGGGTCATAGGAAGCACAATTTCTAGTTATTTGAGGAATGTCCAAAAGACCTTCAAGAAATTATTGTATTGTAGCTACACTCCCTGGGGCCTCTTTCAGTGGTGCTTTTGGCAGCTTAGACTCACACCTCACACAAGCTGTGTAAGTCCACTACCCTAGCCTAGCCGAGGCCTTTCGAACTCTAATGATAAACATTACCTGGGGTATATAGTGAAGGCTGGCAATGATAAGGATCATAGTAACAATAGCCAATAACTTCTGAGTTCTTATTATGTTGCCAGATGCTGCTCTAACTTAATTCCTTTATTTATTTATTTTTTTTACTGAGGTAACATTGATAAGCTAATTATGTTTGTTTTTTTTTTTTTTTTTTAAAAAAGATTGAATTTCTTATGCCAGAGAGGTAACACAGTGGGTAGTATTACTTGCCTTGCCATAGCCAAACTGGTCCAATTCCTGGCACCCCAGTCCCCACTAGGAGTCATCCCTAAGCCCCAAGTGGGGCTGGAGCAATAGCAGATCGAGAGGACATTTGCCTTGCATGTGGCCAACCCAGGTTTGATCTCCGGCATCCCATATGCCCCTCCCCTCCCCAAGCACCACCAGGAGTAATTCCTGAGTGCAGAGCCAGGAGTAAACCCTGAGCATTGCTGGGTGTGAGTCAAAAAACCAAAAAGGTAAAAAACAAAAACAAAAACAAAAAACCCAAAAACTAAGCCCTGAGCACAGTCAGCTTTGGTGCCAACCCTCCACTCCCCAGAAAGTAGATTTTTGATTTATTGAGATTACTCACCTGGTCACACACATGAATGGCATTGTGAGAGCCTGAGCTTTCTCCCAACACTGCACAGCTGGGTGTGTTCAGAGCACTCCTGACCAAGCACTGGTCTGAACTCTGGCTCTGACACTTCCACACTCCGGCATGTGTTAGGGAATTAGCAGCCAGTTTGCTTTTTGTTGGAAATGGAAAATTTTGGCAAGTGTTTTGTTTTGTTTTCAAGTTGTTTAGTGTCAATATAGATTTTTCTTTTTTGGGGGGTGGGAGGTGGGGGATGGGGGGGCGGGGAATGGGTAATGGGATTGGGCTGCACCTGGCCATGATCAGGAGTGACCCCTCTGGAGGTCATCAGAGTAACCCTCTGCAGTGCCAGGGATTTGAAGCAGGTTGTGTGCCTGCTGTAGCTTCATGCAAGGCACCTTACCTCCTGTACCATTCCTCCAGTCCTAGATTTTTCTTAAGAGATGAAATTTTTGGACATGTAGGCAGCAGAAATACTTGAGTGTAAGGTTCTAAATGATGTGACTAGAAAGACTAGAAATGTAGTTCCTTGCTCTCCAAGGTGCACTGCATTGTGATGTGTGAGCTTGTGTGTTGGGAGTGCTCTCATTGCGACTGTGTGAGCTTGTGTATCGGGAGCACTCATTGTGATTGTGATCTTGTGTGTTAGGAGCGCTTTTGCGACTGTGTGAACTTGTGTGACAGGAGCGCTCTCACTTTAACTGTGTGACCTTGTGTGTCAGGAGTGCTCTCATTGCAACTGTGTGACCTTGTGTGTCGAGTGTTCTCATTTTGACTGTGTGACTTTGTGTATTGGGAGCACTCTCACTGTAACCTTGTAACCTTGTGTGTTGGGAGCGCTCTCATTGCCAGTCACTTGTGTAGTCCTGAGTGTGTGTTCTTTGTTGCTTTCTAGGATAGCTCTTGTCCTCATGATCTTTGTTAATTATGGAGGAGGAAAATACTGGTATTTCAAGCATTCGAGCTGGAACGGTAAGCCTTACCCAGAACCCCACAGAGCAAGGAGAAGCAGCAGGTAGCTGTGTAGCTGACAGCCCTACTGGCACCGAGCCATGGTGGCCTGGGTGTCGGGGAGTTTCCTCTCAGCCCCTTGTTTTGTGCTTCCTTTCCTGGGTTGTGGCTCTATAATACTTGGCTCTAACAGCAGGTAAGCTCCAGTGTACTCTGCTGAGAGTGTATAGCTACAAGTTGATTTCTAAGTCCCCCTTGTCATATTGTAGCTGTGCCTTTTGTAACAGTCCCTGGGAAGTTCTGCTTCTGGGACTGGTCAGTGTCCTTGGGGTGTAATTACATTGTTCTGAGTGCTGTTGAGCAGTGACCGAATATGGGTGCTTTGTTTTGTTTTTTGGGTGATACCTGGCCCTGCTCAGGGGTTACTCCTAGCTCTCCACTTAGGAATTTCTCCTGATGGGGCTGGGGGACCATATGGGATGCTGTGTATTGAACCGGGTTGGCCTCATGTGTGGCAAACGCCCCACCCAGTGTAGTATCTCTGGCCTCTGGCTCTGATTTTGATGGAATTTGAAGAAAGTCACTTAGAGCTGGCAAGTGTGTCCACCTGCCTTCATGTGGTTTTTCCTGGGCAAAGCTCTAGTGTGTAGTGTTTCCCAGAGTGTGAGAATGAGTTGGGGGGTGGAATGGGTACGACTGGGGAGCACTTTCTGTTAAGTTAAAGAAGGGAGATTTTCAGGTGGTGCTGAGCCAGTGTTTTTTTCCTGAAGAGTGGGCGGTGGACCTAATAATTGGGAACCTCTCCCTGAGTGGTCACACCTCCACGGGGTAGGGTGGAGGTCTCCCAGGGCTTATCTGTGTTTTCTTCAGATCAACCTAACTTTCCAGGCCTGTGTCTGTCACAGAGCCTTTCATCCTGGTTTTTCTCACTGTTGATACTCATGGTTGTTTTTCAGGACTGACTGTGGCTGACCTTGTGTTTCCTTGGTAAGTTGGCAGCTACCCCCAATCTTTTGTAAGTAGAACCTCTTCAGTTTGTTTTTTTCAGCTGATGCTATGAGACCAGCATTGAGTTCTAGACTTGAGGCCTTTATCACTCACAGACCTGCCACTGAGATTCTTTTGGAAATTGTATTAGTTGGCCTAGTGCGTAACTAAGACATGGCCTTATAAATGATGAGTGGGGCAGCTGGACAGGGTACAGCAGGTAGGCTTGCACACAGCCAACTGGAATTCCATCTGCTCCCACTTGGGGATCCCTGAGCTTGCCAGGAGTCAGCCCTGAGCACAGCCAGGTGTGGCTCAAAAAAATGAGCATTTTGTAGGAAACTTTTTATTAGTGTAAAAATGACCTACAAGATCCTGGAATCATGTAAGAAATCGTAAATTTGAGCATGTAGTTAAATTCTACTAATCCTGAAAATAAGTGTGGAAGACATATTTTCTAAAGACATGCAGAATATTGGCATCATATATTTTTTTTAATTTTTTATTGAGTCACCATGTGGAAAGTTACAAAGTTTTCAGGTTTAAATCTCAGTTATACAATGCTCGAATACCCATCCCTTCACCAGTGCTCATATTCCACCACCAAGAATCCCAGTATAGCTCCACCCCGACCCCCACACCCCTAACCCCCCACACCCCTAGCCCCCCACCCTTAGCCCCCCCCCCCCCGCCTGTGTAACTAATAAATTTCACTTTACTTTCACTTTGATTGCATACAGTATTTCAACAAAACTCACTATTATTGTTTGGAGATTCTCTCCCCTAAAGTCAGACCTGCTGAAAAGGAAGCATTAGATAATTTGTTTTCCATTGCTGAGGATGAAGAGATATGAGGTCGAGTGACCACACTTAGCGGCCTCTCAGTTTTGGGTTTCTATAATTTAGTATTTTAGTAACTAAGTCCAGAGAGATATCTGCCAGAAGTTGCATCGTTGCCAACTTGTACTTCTCAGTTACATTATATTCCACATATGAGTGCAATCTTTCTATGTCTGTCTCTTTCTTTCTGACTCATTTCACTCAACATGATACTTTCCATGTTGATCCATTTATATGCAAATTTCATGACTTCATGTTTTCTGACAGCTACATAGTATTCCATTGTGTAGATGTACCAGAGTTTCTTTAACCAGTCATCTGTTTTGGGGCACTCTGGTTTTTTCCAGATTCTGGCTATTGTAAACAGTGCTGCAATGAACATAGAAATACATATGCCATCTCTACTATACCATTTTGCCTCTCCGGGATATATTCCCAGGAGTGGTATTGCTGGGTCAAATGGAAGCTCAATTTCTAATTTTTTGAGAATCGTCCATATTGTTTTCCAAAAGGGCTGAACCAGTCGGCATTCCCACCAGCAGTGAAGAAGAGTCCCTTTCTCCCTGCATCCACGCCAACACCGGTTGCTTTTGTTTTTTGGGATGTGGGCCAGTCTCTGTGGTGTGAGATGATATCTCATGGTTGTTTTGATCTGCATTTCCCTGATGATTAGTGATGTGGAACATTTTCTCATGTGCCTCTGAGCCATTTGGCATCATATTATGATTATGTGACAGGGAGTGTTATGAGTACGTGACAGGGCAGTGTTAATGACAAAGTTTTAAAATAATAATTGAGTAGCTGAGCATGTTATTATCTCTGAAGCATGATGTTTAAGGGATGCCTGCTTCCAGCAGGAAAATGTTGTAATCCTCACCAAATATTTATTTTGTTTCTTAAATTTTATTTTATTTTTATAAAGTTGTTCATACTAATTCATTACATTTAATATTCAGACACGAATTTCACCACTATTGCACCTTCCCACCACCATATTCTGAATGTTTCCACCCCAAATCCCAAATTGTGCCCCCTAAAGCTTGGTACATCAGTGGTGTAGAGCTTGAGAGGTTGTGCAGCCCCAAATGCGGCCATAAAATTTAGAATATGATTACAGGGCAGATTCACTCAGAGTTGAGGTCTATGTCGCTCTCTTCCAGGAGCTTTATTTCAGAGTCTCTGGATCTTGGACGTTCATGAGATTATATGGTGCCAGGGGCGGTTTGTGGTGTGACCACCATGCTACTGGTAAACTAGGGAGCTGGGGGAGGAGGCCCAGTCTCATTCAGAGAGAGCTTGGAGATCTCAGTCACAGGTCCCGCATACCTGAGTTCTCTGCAGATTCACCTGTGGGTGAAACTTGTCTGAGCCTGGGGGAGAGCAGCTTCTGAGTATGGTGGTGGCTGGGCTCTGGAGGTTTTTCAGCTGCCAGGGCTCTGTTGGGGTGGGGAGGGAAACTCACTCTCACCCCCTCTGAGTCGCTCTGGTTTTCACCAAATGTTTAGATAAATGTCACTCCAGCTTTTTTTTTTAAACTTAAAAAAAAATTTTGGGTCACACCTGGCGATGCACAGGGGTTACTCCTGGTCTGCACTCAGGAATTACTCTTGGTGGTGCTCAGGGGACCATATGGGATGCTGGGGACCGAACCCAGGTCGGCTGCATGCAAGGCAAACTCCCTACTTGCTGTGCTATCACTCCAGCCCTTTACTTTTTTTTTTTTTTTTTTTTACCATATCCAGTGATGCTGCACCGGGGTTACTCCTGGCTCTGAAAGCTGAAATTACACCTGGTGGTGTTTGGGGGGGCCATAAGGGATGCCAGGGATCAAACCTGGGCTGACCACATGCAAGACAAGCACTTTACCTGCTGTATTATCTCACTGTCCCTCTCCTCTCCTCTCTTCTCTTCTCTTCTCCTCTCTTCTCTTCTCTTCTCTTCTCTTCTCTTCTCTTCTCTTCTCTTCTCTTCTCTTCTCTTCTCTTCTCTTCTCTTCTCTTCTCTTCTCTTCTCTTCTCTTCTCTTCTCTTCTCTTCTCTTCTCTTCTCTCCTTTTTTTTTTCATTAACGAGTTACCATGAGGGTGAGGTTATAGAGTTTCATGCCTGTGTTACAGTTATACAATACTCGAGTACCCATCCCTCCACCAGTGCTTATTCTCCTCCATCAATGGCCTCAGGGCCCTCCCTGCCCCCCCCTCCGTGCTGTCTCCACCCCCTCCGCCACCCCCCAGAAGTGGTATTGCTGGGTCAAATGGGAGCTCAATTTTTAATTTTTTGAGAGGTGACCATATTGTTTTTCAAAAGGGCTGAACCAGTCGGCATTCCCACCAGCAGTGTAGGAGGGTTCCTTTCTCCCCACATCCACATCAACAGCGGTTGCTTTTGTTCTTTTGGATGTGAGACAGTCTCTGTGGTGTGAGGTGGTATCTCATAGTTGTTTTGTTCTGCATCTCCCTGATGATGAAGAGCATTTTTTCATGTGCCTTTTAACCATTCATATTTCTTCCTTGAGAAAGTTTCTGTTCATTTTTTAGCCCCATTTTTGATGGGGTTGAATGTTTTCTTCTTGTAGAGGTCAACCAGTGCCTTGTATACCCTTGATATCAACCCCTTATCAGATGGGTATTGCGTGAATATCCTTTCCCATTCTGTAGATTGCCTTTGTATTCTGGTCACTGTATCTTTTGTGGTGCAGAAGCTTCTTAGTTTAATAGCCCCTCACCTTTTTCAAAGAGGTAATTTACTATTGTGAAAGAAAAAAAAATGGAAGCAATCGTGGCTTAGACAAAAAATACGAAGAAAAATTAAAGCTTTTTTTTTTTTTAATTTCAGGAGCAAGAGTGAATTTATCAGTGCAAAGTGGTTCCTTTTGGGAATTGGGGTCCCCAGCACCATTCCTTGCCTAAGTGAGAGTGACAGTTAGTTCTGAAGAGTTTCTTCCCTCAGGGAAGTCTGGAGGAACACGGCTTCAAGAGTTCACTGCTTGGCAGTTAGCCCTTCTGAGTCTCCCTCCCTCTTACACTGAGTTTCTTTGAAGCACTGGCTCCTGGAAACATACATGTTGCTTCTCTTATACAGTAAATTATAAAATACTAATCTTCCAGAGACCCAAACACAGATAAACGTAGAACCAAACAGTAGCTTTTTTTTTTTTAATTTCAGGTTTGTCTTTATTATGGGAACTTCGATTTTTCTGTCCATGAATTCTGTACTGCGGCGGGGATATTCAAAACTCAAACTGTTTGGGAAAATTGTGTGGAGGAGTTTCCTGTTAATCTATATAGGAATTGTCATCGTGAACCCTAATTACTGCCTTGGTCCATGTAAGTCCTTTTTTTGCGTCTGTTAGAATATATCTAGGTTGAAATATGGAAACTGTTCTGCTTTGAGAGAAATATAATTCCATCCTATCTCAGGTACTTGGCTAAAAAAATAGAAAAAAAGCAATCCAAAACAACCCAACCAGCTGTTAGGAAAGTATAAATAATGCCTGTGTAACAGGGCATTGTTTTATTACTTTGGGGTTTTAGATCCAGGAGGAGCCTCTGAGGTGAGGCAGCCCTTCCGTTGCGCTGGGAAGATGGCAGTGCTTTGGGCTTGTCTGTGTTGTGGTATGTGTGTGGGGTGGTAGGGGGGGTGGGGAGGGGTTTGGGGGCAGACCACATCGCCTGATCTCAGATGCTACCACTTTGCTGCTTTGGTGCCATCAGCTTCCATGATAACACCAGGAATCCACTTTTGTAATTTCCTGGGTGACTTTGTTTCAGGGTGTGAGGGAGCAAAGCTGAGGGACAGAGGTAAGTCTAGTACTTAGTACCAGCATTCAGTGGGGAAGGTGTAGCCGCTGGATCAGAAACTTCATTACAAACCAGGGCATAGCTACTAGACAGTAGCCAGATGGGCATCGTACGCCAGAACCACGAACTTCAGGTCCAAAGAGGAGTTGGGAGCATAGGGAAAGGACCACGTAAAGCAGACTCGCTGGAGTCCACAGCGGGCCCTTCTCCCAGGACATGGCACTCCTCCAGCAGGCCGCGTACACTCTACATGGCTCATGGGGCTGAGTCTGGCAGTGGCCGTGCTGGGTCTGCAAGTTCCTGGGCGCTGTGAGAGGTGGATTGTTGTTCCTGCTGGGAAAAAGGGTAGGAGGTGAACCTGAGGGCCTGGGCTGGTCCTAACTTATTTCCACACTCAAGGAAGACATTGTGTTACTCTCAGTCTTCCTGTGGGCCGGCTTCCTGCTGTGATTCTAAGCCATGGTCTGGCCATCCTCCTGCGTGACATTGGCCTGTACCTGAACTCAGTTTGTCCATCTCAGAAGCAGAAACAGACCTGCTTATGTGTCACAGGAGGAATCTTCACCATCAGGAGAAAATAGTGTTGCCTTGGGGGAAGTGAGAATGCTGGCTAATCCTTTGCCTGCTTTGTCCCTTCTGCAGTGTCCTGGGAGAAGATCCGAATCCCCGGTGTGCTTCAGCGGCTGGGGGTGACCTACTTTGTGGTCTCTGTGCTGGAGCTCATCTTTGCCAGGCCTGCGCCTGACAGTAACTGTGATTTGGTGAGAAGGCCTGTTTTTAAGAGGAGAGGGGGAAAATCACTTCAATCAAGTTAAAATTGAATTGTTTGCAAGGCAGATACTCTACCTGCTATATTGTCAGGCTTGTTTTTCAGTTTTCTTATGGCGCAGAATATATAGAAATGCACATAACATTTCATTATCCATACAAACTCAGTAAAGTTTCAACTTTTGAAGGGACTAGAGAGATAGCTCAGTGGGCTGACCGCATGCTTCATATGCAAGAAGCCCTGGTTTGATCCCTGGCACCGTATGGTCCTCTGAAAACCACCAGGAGCTACCCTGTGTATATATTCACACACGCATGCACGAGTGCACATTTATTTTGGGCCCACCCCCAGCATTGTTCAGGGCTTCCTCCTGACTTTGCTCAGGGATCAGTTGCACAGGGTTCACTCTCGAAGGCTCAGGGATGCCACAGCCCAAACTTAGGTCAGTGGATGCTAGGTAAGCACTTCACCTGCGGTACTGTCTCTCTGGCCCATGACAGTTTTCTTTTTCTCGGTAGAAGTAAAAATGTGACTGAAACTAATTAAATTGTTTCATTAGACTCCTACTTAGCTATATAAATTAATAAAGTTGGATTTGTTTTCTGTTTTTTTCCCCTCTGTACAACTAGCAAATTCAGCATTGAATCCCCAATTCTCTTGGCTCTTCTTGTAATTGTTGTTTGGTTTCATGTTCCTTGGAGTACATTTAATTATTACTCTGCCATCTCTACTCTCCCTGAGCATGTAGCTGTGCTCTGCCGTAGATTTCTTTAAGGGAAATCCTAAGGGAAGTGAAACTAGTGATGCACCAGGGAGCACGTGCACAGCCAACTGCATGTGACTAAGGGGAATGGAGAGGAGGCTTGAGGGACCCAGGACAGAGCAAGGGGGTGGGCGGCACTCCAGGAAAGGCTGTATCCCTTTCTTGTTCTATTAGAATAGCTGCCCAGCTTTAAGTGTTGGTTTTATGACTCATACCCTAAAACTCCACCTTTGGAGTTCAGGGCTTTAGTTTGTTCAGAGTGTAGACAACCCCACTCTCCGATTCTAGAACATTTTAGTTTCTCCAGAAAGAAACCTAGTACTCATTACCAGCTACTTTTCAGGCCAGCCCTTATCTGTTTTAAACATTTCATATAAATGGGATCATCTAGCAAGTGATTTTTAAAATATGACTTCTTTCACTTAGTTTTCAGACTTTATTTGTGTCACCCCATGGATCAGTACTTGATCCCCCTGCCCCATCCCATGGGGCTCCCAGGGTGGATGGTTCAATGACTCAGTGCTGCCTGGGCCCTGGTGTGTGTTCTGTGGGTGCTCAGGACTTCCAGGCTATCCCTGGTGGTGCTTGGGGCCACATGTGCCCAGGATTGAACTAGGGTCCTATGAATGCAAAACATGTGCCCGTCCCCTTCAATTCCTTTTTGATGCTGGAGAATCTGTTTCATGAATGCAATGCCTTTTAGTTGAGTGGGTCCTTTTGAACATAGTGAATAATGATTCTAAACATTTGTATGCTGTTTTTTTATGTGAACTTTGTAGGTATAGGAGTAGAATTGTCTGCTGATCTCCCAAACATTTTACAGTGGAATGACAGCATGCAGACCACCTCATACATAAGAAATCAGTAAAAGAAAGAAACATGCACATAATTTGATATGGCTGCCAAGAGAAGACTGTTGGGAATTGTGACCAGCCCATTCACATCTCTTTAGCTCACGGGTTATTTTGTGCTTCCTCTGCAGGACGAGAGAACCATAATGGCTCGATACTTCATGTCAGACTGGCCCCAGTGGATGATTGTCCTGATGCTGGAAAACATGTGGCTGGGTGTGACCTTACTGCTCCCAGTTCCTGGATGCCCCGCGTAAGCTGGCTCCCCCATCAGAGCAGGGTTGGTCCTGTGTGTACCCCTGAGCTGTGGGGGAGCAACGTGCACTTCTCCCCTGCAGGGCTCTTGTCTCTAAGTCATGCCTTTCTTTTCCCAGTGGTTATCTTGGCCCAGGGGGCATCGGCGACTGGGGTAAGTACCCCAACTGCACTGGAGGAGCTGCCGGCTACATTGACCGCCTGGTCCTGGGCGATGACCACCTCTACCAGCACCCTTCTCCGGCTGTGAGTGTCGGTTAGGGAACAAGGCTGACCTCTGTCTTTGATTGGAAAAGTCGTCCAGCTGCAGTGACTTCACAGCTTTGTAGGGGGCAGTGTTTTATTTCCTTTTTATTTAAAAAATTTGAGGGGGGTCACACACGATGCTCAGTATTTGCTCCTGGCTGTACTTAGGAATCACTCTGGGGACCATATGGGATGCCGGGATCGAATCTGGGTTGGCCCGTGCAAGGCAAACACCCTCCCTGTTGTGCTATCGTTCCAGCCCCAGGGACAGGGTTTTAGAGGGAGGTGCTCTGTGTCACCTGGATGGCACAGAGGACTTCTGGTGGCTTGTTGGAGGTCTCACAGGATTCCCTTGCAGTTCACTCTGATAACGTCTTGTGCTGGCAGCTGACAGGCGTCCTGGGGCAGCAGCTGTGGGCAGAGGGTCAGCTGATAACACGGTGGTGACACAGACCTCCCTGACCTTACGTTGGCCAGTCTGCCTTGCAGAGGTGTTCTGAACTGGGGTGTTGGAGCAGATCTTTCATGTTCTGCTTAGCTGTGGCTTTGTCCCAGCAAGAGGGTAGGGAGAAGCGGCCCTCACCAGTCCAGGGCCAGCCTCGAAGATGGCCTGAGGAGTGTTTGGCCATGAGAACCCCCCCCCCCCCCCCCCGTGGCAGGGAGGACATGGAAGCCTTTGTTTAGCAGTGTGTGGGATGGGAGGCTTGGGCACAAGGTGGCTACTACCACCTCGTAGATCTCCAAAGGCTACGGTGTCTGCATGAGGTTTGCTCTGCACTAACAGAACACAGGTATATTTTCCTTGGCACTTGCATAAGGAAGGTGGGAAGCTCTTGATCTTATAATTGGTTTGAGTCAGAAGGCATCAGGGCATTTACAGGGCCACCCAGAGGGCTGGGGAGTGACAGGGGTGTATCACATTGCCAGCCACATGTGTCCAGGACTGACAGACTTAGGCAGAATCATCCTAACACCCAGTGACTTTCTGCAGCCACCCCTGGAGCACTGAGTGTTGTATGTTCTCCAGTTGGCATTTAGTTTGAGATATTTTGTGCTTGTGCCAATGAGTGGATGACCTGGTTCTGTTTTGTCCAGGCGCTTTATCACACTGAGGTGCCCTATGACCCAGAAGGAATACTTGGGACCGTCAACTCAATTATGATGGCATATTTGGGAGTTCAGGTATTTTGTTTAATGTAATTTTAATTTAATTAGGGTATAGTGTGCAATTGAATTCTCCCAATTAAAAACAACTATTTCCTTAAAGCAATTCTGTCTTATGTGTATTACAGGACTGATAGAATAAAATCTGTCTACTTTTTAAAAATTAATTAATTTATTTTTTTGCTTTTTGAGTCACACCCAGCAATGCACAGGGGTCACTCCTGGCTCATGCACTCAGGAATCACCCCTGGCTGTGCTCAGGGGACCATATGGGATGCTGGGATTTGAACCCGGGTTGGCCGCGTGCAAGGCAAACGCCCTACCTGCTGTGCTATCACTCCAGCCCCAAAATCAGTCTTTATTTTTAAAAATTTTTTCAATTTTATTTTCATAAACTTTCTCAGTAGCACCATCTTCAGGATGTTCATAGAAATAAGTTGAGTCAAAGGAAGCGCTGTGTGCCAGCACAGAGAGGCCCTGTGTAGAGTTATGTATTATTACAAATTATTATGAGCACTTCGCCTCTACTGTTTTTTTTTTCTTTTTGTACTTGTTTAAGATGTTCCTCATTCAAGGAATTTTTATGCAAAGTTTAGATTTTGCTGTTTTTCAAATGTTTTTTCCTGTTTCCTTCCTCTCCTTCTCCTCCTCCCTCCTTCATCCTTCCTCTTCCTCCTCTTCCTCCCTCTCCTCCCCATCCCACCCTCCCTTTACAGTGGGGGATGGGTCACACACGGTGGTTCTTGGGGTTTACTCCTGGCTCTGTGCTTAGGGGTGCTGGGGATTGAGTCCGGGTTCGCCACTTGTGAGGCAAGCCCCTGTCTGCAAGACTCCTGTCCACTTTACTCTCATCTGGCCCTGTCCCTGTTCTGCACAAGTGCCAGCCGGCCCATCTTTGACCCTGCTAAGATGGTTCTGGGTTACTTTGGGGGTGGAACTGTGACTTTCCGTGGCTCTCATGCCCTGTGGTAGAAAGACTGAGCCCAGCAGCCCCCCACCCCATGCCGTGTCCCCTATCTCTAGTGTTTTGAATCCCTGTAGCACTTTGGGACGTTGCTTTGCCTCTGACTTAGGCCTGCCTTGGGCCATTTTCTTGCTCTGCCTGCTTTGTGTTTGGAGCCTCAGCCTGATGGTTCTCAGCATCCCTTCCCCTTGCTCTGGGGTCCCCTGTGCCCCGTCTCCACCAGTCAAGGGCTGGGCTGCGTCCTGTTCCTTCTGTTCAAAGAGTGGATGAACATGAAATGAGAGTCGTTACGTGAGTCTTGGGTTCATACCGCATTTTCTTCTCCAGGCAGGAAAAATACTCCTGTATTTCAAGGATAAGACCCAAGAAATCCTCACCAGATTCAGTGCCTGGTGGTTTGCTCTAGTAAGTAGCAGACATTCCTCACCCAGCTGTTCTCTTGTATAGTGAAAAGAAAAATATCTAGTAGCACTGGAATGACATTGTGGCCATGTAGCTGCAGGAAGCATTTTTGCTTGACTAAGTGCAAAAACAGATCTAAATTCCCAGGTTCCTTTTCTTGGGAAGATGTCTTATAATTAAGCTGTTTTAGCCATGCAGCTGACAGCTGACAGTGGCAGGGAGGGGATGGATGCCTGGGAGCTCCAGAAGGGGCTGTGCTAGAAAGATGGGGTGCACCATGCCAGCCCCCATTGCACAGCTGACTGTTAGCATTTCACTCACCTGGCATCTGTTTCCTCAGGAATCATCAGGACGGCCTTCAGAATTAGTTCGTGTTCAGTTCAGAGGCATGTGGGAAAGGATTATATATCTAAAATATATGACTTTCATATAAGAAGAATAAGATGGCAAAATTTTCAGTCTTCCCGAAGGAAAAATAATTCTATATATTGTAGGGAAAAAAATTCTATAATTTTCTTTTGGTCTTAAAACTGAATTTTTTGAAATAATATAAGAAAAGTAAATATCCTTTTTCCTCTCCTCCCACTATAGGGGCTTATTTCTGCTATTTTGACAAAATTTTCTGAAAATGATGGATTTATGCCAATTAACAAAAATCTCTGGTAAGTAGAAAACTGTTATTTGGTGCTGTTGGTCGGTGGAGGCTGCTGATATCAGATGTCCCTGGGACCTGAAATACCTCCTTCCACTTCCCCAGGTCCATTTCCTACGTGACCACCCTGAGCACATTTGCCTTCTTCATCATGTTCATCCTGTACCCCATTGTGGACGTGAAGGGACTGTGGACCGGAGCCCCGTTCGTTTACCCAGGCAAGTGCAGATGATGACGGTGACCGAGGTGAGCCCACGCTGATGCAGGGCCGGGGGCCAGCCCTGGTTGCCTGATTCTGAAACAGGCAGAGAGAAAGCCCTGTCTAGTAAGCTGGGGTGTTACCAACCTGGTTCTGAAGTCCCCATCTAAAGGGATGGGTTTCATACATCCTCTCCCCAACAGGCAGTAGCCAGCTGGGGAGAATCAGAACCTCAGCACGTGCCGTCCAGTTCCTAAGCCTCAGAAGGAGGGATGGAGCTTCTAATGCCAGTGCTTGACCAAACGCATGTATTAGAAACACCAAGACATAAATGGAATGGGTGGCCGGCAGCCCTGCCTAAAGAGTGGGCGCTAGACCATTCAGAGATTCCTTTCAGCCCATTCCAGTAATGTTACAGTCTTTGGACCTCAGGTGTTTTGTCTAGAAAATAGAAGTTAATCAATTAGGATTACCTCTTGGATTAGTTTAAATAAGTTATGCTATAAAATACATAGTCTAATTATTTCTAAAATCTAAGCACTACTTTATTTTTGCAATAGCCAATAATATTGTAAGCAGCTGTAAGTAATAATATTGTAAGCATTGTTGTGGAATTTCTGTTGTTTTCTCTGAGCTGAGTCAAATTTCAGGAATTGAGTAGCTGACTGAATGTGGCTCTGAAAGCTGATTTCTGGTTTCTCCACAGGAATGAATTCTATTCTGGTGTATGTTGGCCATGAGGTGTTTGCAAACTACTTTCCCTTCCAGTGGAAGCTGGAGGACAGCCAGTCGCACAGGGAGCACCTGACCCAGAACATCGTGGCCACCGCGGTCTGGGTGCTCATTGCCTACGCCCTGTACAAGAAGAAGATCTTCCTGAAGATCTGAGGCAGCTGCTGGGAGCGCTGCTGGGAGATTGTGGTCTGGGGGAGCTGAGCAGCCTCCACGAGCCTTTCTGTGACCTTGACAGGATGTGCGTTGCCACGTGATTGGGAGGATCCATGGTGACGTGGTTCTCAGACTCTGCCTGTGTACCTGGGACCGATGTATTTGGGCAGTAATTGTCTTTTTATTCCATCTCTTGTGTAAATGGAATCATTGGAATTTTATTCCATTAACTTTTCTAAAGGGAATATCTGATGGATAAAACTAAGATCTAATTCCTTTTGATCTTATTTTCCTGCACACTGCTTTTCTACGTGTTTACATGCCCAGCAAGAAAACCATTTTCATGGTAACTGACTATAAAGATTATTGAATGTAGTAATATGTTATTATATTTTTGGTTACTTGCAGCTGTTTCAAGAACATTTGAGCAGATCTGGAAAGCATTGATGGGGCCAAAAAAATGCCTTTATAACAGAAGTCATTTTCTCCTTTTTATCACTTGTGAAAAAAGTTTACGATACTGTGTTTTTGTACCACTCTTACTTTAGTTATCTACTACTGTTATTACACTACAGCAGCTGTTACTTTGTCATTTGTCTGTTCCCCATCAGTCTTGTCTTTCTCTGTGTTGAGTTGGAGCAGAGGAAGCCCACTGGAGGGCTGCTGGCTCCTGCCACATCAGATGCTTGGCAAGCCTGGACCTTTCTGGGAAACGAGGGCCACAGGGGTCTGTGCCAGCTTGTAGATGCAGCGAGGTGGGGTACATCAATGGCTTTTCTGAAACCACGAGAAAACTCACTGTACTAAACTCTTTCAAAAGAAATGATAATGGAAAGTTGGAAAACTTCTTGGAGTAAGTCTGTTTAAAAAAGACCTTCCCCGTGGAGGCACCTGCTCATGTCTCAGAACTGAAAGAGGTTTCTTGGAAGGAAGATAGAAGGCAGAAAGAGCAGCAGCACTTTTCACGTGCTGCATCTGTAAATTTCCTGTGAGAATCCCCCGTTTTAGGAAACCCTGACACTCCCACCCTCGCCTGAGTGACTCCCTGGCTTCAGCTGCCGATACTGCATGGCTGCCCTTCCGGTCTCTCGGCCCTGGCCCCGTGTGTGCAGCCTCCAGCTCCCCTCTCCTGTCCACTTCCCGTCGTCCTCAGGCCTTCCTGGCCCTTGGAGAGGACCATTCTGTTGTAGGCGTGGAACCATCGTGTCTTCACTCTTCTTACCTCCCCTAAGTGCCACTGTGAGTCACTGCCACATCAAAATCCTGTTCCCTTCTCCCCGGTACTTCTGCAATCTCTGTCACCACCTGCTAGTCTAGTTCAGCTTCTCTTCCTTCTAAATTGGTCTCCTTTCCCTTAATCTCTTCTTGTGGAAAGTCACCATTTCCACCAGGCTAAACTGTATAAAGTAGAACTTGGATCAGATCACCTTTCAAAACAACAACCCCCCTGAAGTTAGCTGACATAAGCGCCCCACTGAGCCCTGCCTGCCTCTGGCTCCCGCCACCCCCACCCCACTGCTTAGTTCCGCAGTTTACCAGATTCCAGCAAGGCTTACACTGCCCAGTTCACTACCAGCAGGTGACCAGTGGGCTTCCTGGGTTACTTCAATATTCTCCTACGTTGACCTGTCATTGTCAACCCTCCATTTCCAAGGGACCTTTTTGAATCTCTTATGCACACCCTAGAATGCAATTTCTTCCTCTGGGTTTTACAGTTGTACCAACCCTGTGGCATTGCTCACTCTCTCTGCCTTGTACGATAGTCACTGTGTACGTGCCTAGATTTCCACACTAGACTGTGAACTATGCCTTGTTTATATGCATATTCTTTCTGGCGTGAACATCGTGCCTCCTACATAGGCACTAAATAAAGAATAAAGCAAAAAGATGATGGTGGTTTTGGTTTGTTTGGGGGCCATACCCAGTGGTGCTCTGGAATCACTCCTGGCAGGCCCGAGGGACCATGTGGAGTGCCGAGGACTGAGCCCGGCTAGCTATGTGAAGGTAAGTGCGCTTCCAGCTGAACTTCCCTCTGGCCCCCAGTGCTGGTAGTTTTGTTAGTACTGAGGTGCTGTTAGATTTCCCATGGCAGGCACATCTAAATACTCGTGGAAGCAGCTGCGCAAGGGTGGAAACTAAGGAGACTGGTGCTTTCTCTCTGTGCTCAGTATTCTGGTTGTACTGAGCTCTCCCAGCCCTCAGCAGCAAAGCCGCAGAGCAGAACATTGGGGTACAGAGCCCCTCGTTCAGGTCAATTCAGCAAATGGGCCTCTTGTGTGTGTCAGCCAGAGCCGCCTTTTCATGCCTCCCAGGCTCCAGGGGCCTCTAATCTGGGCCCATCAGGCCGGGGCTATGCTGACTAGGAAGGTCTCTGCAGGGGCTCGACTGAGTGTCAGGCCAGGGGCCCAGTTCGAAATGGCCCTGGGGAGGTCAGCCAACAGGACCATGGCAAGTTGAGCTTTTTAAAATTTCAAGTTCTAGTTTAGGTCAAATGGCTATGGTAGCTTGAATACTGTCGTGATTCTGATGTATACTCACTGTGTCTCACTGCCAAGAGCCCTCATCCCAACCATTATGAACAATTAGGTGTAACAACTGGATGTACTAATAACAAACTCTGGAGGGATGACACTTGTCCCTGTGTCACCTGATGCCTGCCAGTCCCCTTACCACCTCTCCATAATCTGAGCTTTATTAGCCAAGATTAGTCAATGTTCGATACTATTTGCTTGTTTTGTCTCTATGGGGAGGTTATTGTAAGTAATAAAGCAAAAAGTACTCAGATGTAATTGATTCTTTGGGGTAATGTCTACATAAACCCCATTTACAGTTAAGTAAGACTGCACTCTGCTGCTCTATTCAAGTCGTAACCCAGCTGCCTAGCTGGAGCAATAGCACAGTGGGTAGAGTGTTTGCCTTGCACTCCGCTGACCATGATTCGATTCTTCCACCCCTCTTGGAGAGCCAGGCAAGCTACCGAAAGTATCTCGCCTGCATGGCAGAGCCTGGCAAGCTACCCGTGGCATATTTGATATGCCAAAAACAGTAACAAGTCTCACAATGGAGACATTACTGGTGCCCACTCGAGCAAATCGATGAACAACGGGATGGGATGACAGTGACAGTGACTGTGACCCAGCTGCTAGCAAAGAATTATCAGTTTAAATGAAATTCATCAAACTAGGTGTTTTTTTTTCACTTTTTCTTTATGCTTGTTTGAAGATGACTGATAATGACTAGGTAAGTTAATTGAACACATCAGAAATACCTTTTCCTTTGACATAATAAAAGACAATGAAAAGTGCACTAGTTTTAATTTTTCTTTTAATATAATTGTTTTCCAAATAAACAGGAAGATAAATAGATTTCGAGAAACTTTTGTAACAGCAAATTGAGAGATAGAGAAGCAAAGGCATGCCATGACAGGCTCATAAAGAAGCCTGAAGCTAGGTCTAGGTTTTGGTTCCAGAATTTCTGGAACTGAGTACAGATACCTGGAATTGAATCATGATTTTCTCTAAATGACATAGTCATGGTGAGGTCAACTAAGGGGTACCAATCAGATGCACCCCCTATTATAACCCTTATATAACTCTTATGCAACCCTTATGTAACTCCAACTTACAACCGTCAGCTAAGTACAAGTAGTGGCCTCAGACTGTGGCCAAAAGAGTGGTCCGTGGAAAGTCCTGTTACATAAAGCTATGGTATAAAGCCCCTCACTTTTGAGACTTGGGGCCGCTTGTTCCGAGAAGGCTGCCACGGTGTTGGTGAGCTGGATGAGCTAGCCAATAAAGGCCCTTTGCTTACTGCATCACAACTTGTCTTCGTGTCATTTCTCTGGGGAGATCTTGGTCCAGTTTAACAAAACATTTCAGAAAAGTATCTCTGAAACCATTATGAACAATTAGGAGTAAATCTTTGGATGTACTAATAACGCACTCCGGAGGCCGTGACCCTGTTAACAATGCAGCTTTGAATGTGCATCTAGCTTTGGGGATTTCCAACAGAGCTACCACTACTTGTAGTGGTACTTGTTCAAACTACTTGTTTGAACAAGTAGTTCAAACAAGAGCTTGAACTACTTGTTCAAGCTCTGGAATTAGGTAGTGGTGTTTCTTATTTGTGCATTTGTGTAACATGTTTTCAGCAGCTTACGCAAGTCAACATTTTTCTTTTGGTGAACAGTTGGGTATTAGTTCCAAAACATTGTTTCTCTTCCAGCTGCATGCATTTCCAAATTCCAAGATAACAGAAATGCTAGACGTTTGTGTGATGTCATAAATGTCCCCTGCCTCATAACACTTTTTCTGTGCATGATAACTTCCTGCAATAAACAAAAGACACAATCATCTTGCTGGCTGTTCTTTGTGAAATTGTATCCAAAAATCTCACTGTCTAGACAGCTTGCCTACCCATGTCCAGAAACAAGCATCCTCTGCTGTCCCAAGTGGGGGGCCATCTCTGTAGAAATACATTCTTTTCCTGTTCTCGTATTTTGCTTTTGTATGTAATTACAACCTTCCAATTGGATAGACGAAGATTTTACTTTTGATATTTGATTCCAAAATGTTGGCTTGCAAACTAGCACCCCTATCTACTCAAATTCTGGGCTCCAGAAGTGACTGCTGGGATCAGGCTGAAAATCATCGGTCAGAGATGGAAAAAGACTATGAACTGGTGATGGAGGCTTTGTTCAGGAAGACTATTGCAATGGGCTTAACTGCAGAAGAGGTCACTAGGTGATGGGAATCCTCAAATTGTTGATTTATGGCAGGAGGCACTGGTGTCAACTGAATTGAGACATCCCTGGAGCCAGGCCCCGACCCCTCTGGACGGGTGCATTTTGAAGTGACCTCAGGTCCTCGAGGAAAAGTTTTGGGTGGAAGTTTTCTCTTACAGAGAGGAAGGAGTTCCAGTGAGAACTTCCCAAAGTAGCTGCCCTCAGACTGAGCTCAGGACCTCTTTGGGCTGTTTTTGTGCCACACTGGGCAGTGGTTAGGGTTTCCCCCTGACTCTGCTCAGGGGTCACTGCTAGCACTCTGAGGGACCAAACACTTCACTGCTAGTGCTCTCCCACACCCTCAGGGACCTCTCTGGTCAGTTCTGGCCGCTGCAGTGAGCCCGACTCACCAAAGGGATGAGGGCTGAACTGCCTGCACTGCTGGGGCTGATGAGATTATGATGTCCACAAACCATCTGCATGGTATGACTTCACTACAGTCCTTCACAGGATGGCACCACTGAATCATGAACATGCAAAATACTGGTCTTCTTTACGACTTTTTATGTGAGGCTCCGCCTGACTGCTTGGGGGCCCGTGGCCTCCTACAGGCAAAGCAGGGGCTCCAGCCCACTAAGCACCCTCGGACCCCACAGAATCTTTTATCTTGTACTTATATGCACATTTAGTAGCAAGTTTTGTTTTGATAAGTGCTACTTCTTTAATTTTCTGTGGTGCTGGGGATTGAACTGAAACCTTCCACATGAAAGATATGTACTCGATCACTGAGCTACAGCCCTGGCCCATGTACTAAAAGATCACATATTTCATGATAAAAACATGATGGGGACTGGGGGTTAGTCAATGATAGAGTACCCGCCATGTTTTCTCCCCAGCACCACCCCACACGCTGAGCACTGCCACCTGGGGTTTCTGGAGCCACAACTAAGTGTGGGATGTGCAGCACACCACAACCAAGCATGTGAAGCACAACTTAAGTATGTAACTCCTCGGGAGCACCACAGCGAAGCATGCAAATCCTGTCACTGCCTCCAAAAAGGGGGGGACGACAAAATCCCAAATCGCACAACACAATGTCCTATGTGTAGTAAAATAAAGTCACATTACATTGACAGATGTTTTAAAACACACTAGGTGAAATGTTTTCTGAGGTCAGATATTTATTTCTTAAACCACTTTATAATTTTACTTCAAAAAAAGGTCTTTAGGGGGCTGGTGCTATATAGTACAGCGAGCAGAATGTTTGTCTTGCACACAGCTGGCCCAGGTGCAATCCCAGCATCCCATATGGTCCCCAAGCACCACCAGGAATAATTCCTGAGTGCAGAGCCAGGAATAACCCCTGAGCACCACTGGGTGTAGCCTCCCTCCCCACAAAAAATAAGCAAAAGAAGTCTTTAGAAGGACTTCTAAGACTTTTTGTGCAAGGTAAGTGAACAACTAAAGTCTAAATTTTCAATAGCCCTTAGAAATCTTTGATATTTACCTGATAGATTTCAGAAATAGCAATAAAAATTTCACAAAACCCCTAAGGGTTAAGACAGGTTGGACACGTTGATGGGTGAGGTACTGAGTCTTCTGGAGTCTGCAGCATTGGAGGGAAACGCTCCAATCTTCCCAAAGTGAGCACGAGGCACAGAAAGATGGATGTGCCGGGGAGCCGACAAAGCAGACAGCACAGGCAGCTCACCTGGCGCCCACTGGCCAGTCCCCCACTGCCATCACTCCTGGCTGTTCTGCAGATGTCCACCTGCTGGAAGTTCACTTTGGCGTAACAGTATTTTTGTAGTGAAATTTCTCAAATGAAAAAGTCTAGTCTCATGTTGACATGTGATATTTATCCCAAACTATGGACAATTCTCTATCTCAGGGGGTCTTTCTAAAGGAAGATGTGTCCCTGTTCATTTGTAAGAATTAAAACAAATGTTTCAAATTTCCCAATTTAGGATAATTTTTATTTACAAAATGGGTTATTTTACAAAAATTACAAAAAGAAAAAGACTCTTAAAAATAGAACTGGCTTTTCAGATTCTCGGGAAGCATGTTCACCAGGGCCTGCTGGCGCCGACTCTGACACTGGGTGCTGGGCTGGCGGGAAGCGCTAGGCCAGTGTCTGGAGCAGCAGGATCTTCTCATTGATGCAGAACCTGTGCAGCACCACCATCAGGTTCTCCCCGCAGCGGGACACCTGGCGCTCCATGGCCAGGCGGAAGTCCTCCTTCACGCCCTTGGTGATGCCCCGCGTGACCGTGTGGTGCCTGAGGGTGGGACAGGAGACAGATGACCTGGGTTAGCGCCTGCAGCACCAGCCAGAGCTCTGGGAGAGGAGTGAAGCCTGCCTCAAGCCTAGGTGTGATCGAATAATGAATAAAAGAAAAGCCCCGACAGCCCGTACCCTCTTCAAACCTCATGACTCCTCCTCAGACTTAAAGCGAAGAAGGGACATCTTCCATGCTCAACAACGGGCCGCACACGTCAGTGTCTGGGCCCCTGCAGCCCTGCTCTGAGGGGGCACGGCGCCAGTGCCCGGGTGCTGAGCCCACCTAGACTCCACGGGAGCAGCAGGAGGACTTGGGGGTCCTGATAGTGGCACGGGGTGGGGGGGAAGCGAGGAGCAGGACCACGAAGGCCAGACAGTGGCCGGCGGGTCCCTGTGGGTCTATGGAGGGTTAGGAGCGCTCCAAATCTGTGCTCCAAGGCTGGGAAACATGGGGGGAATCCTGGCCACTTATGGCAGCACACTGAAGAAAGAAAAGAAGTCTTGTGCAGCTCAAGGGTCCCACCAAGAGCTTCAGTAAAGGAGCTGAGTAACCTGGTGGCCCATACCGACGACAGCCTGGACCTCCGCTCCCGGTTGCTGCCAGCACAGGGTCTAAAGCAAGGTGCGTACATGCTGGCCAAAACAATACGTTGGTGAAACTAACTGGTGTGTCTTGGTGTGTTTGTGTTTTTTTTTAACTTGTGTTATCATGGATGATAAAAACAACACAAGTCAGGAAGTGGCAGCGCAAGAGGAAGTCATTAGAACCCAGGCCTGCTAACACTCATGGACTGTGGGGGATCGGTGGCTGTGTTTCCAGTCGAGTCCAACTGTGAACTCGGGAGAGGGCTGCAGGGAGGCTGGGACCAGGGGTCCCACTGGGCAGATGCAGACTGCCCTGGGCTCCTCTGGGTCAGGACTGCAGCCCAAGGACAGCAAGCCCGGGGACCCAACAAACACTACTGGCATTTGCAGACAATTCCCCATTAAGACTAGAAAACAGGAGCAGAACGTAGAACACGGCTCCGGACAGCCTGCACTCGGCGTGCGTGAAAAGACTTGGTTTCCTGGGGGGCTTTTTCTTTTTGTGGAAGAGGGTGAGACCCAGAGCCTCACATATGGGAGGCCTGAGCCCTGTTGCTTCTGAGGTTTCAGAACAGGATAGTCAGCCAGTGACAGTCTGGCCCACCAGCCATCTTCAACTCAGAAGGTCAGGTCAGAGAAAACAGACTTGAGCACAGGAAACTACAGTGCTGACCCTGATTAGGCCACAGCGTCAATACTGACTAGTATTATGGACAGTGAAAACTGAGAGTGAAAACTAACTTAAATGTCAACATCCTGAAGTATGTATGGCAAAATGCCTCTGTTTAATTAAAAGCGAATCCTAGTTTAGTGCCTAATCTAATGTGCACTTAATCTAATACAGTTTTAAATAGCTTTTTTCCAGATCCATAATGATTTTTAAATTGAACACAAAAACACTGGCAACTTATGGAAAAAAAAAAAGAAATGTTATAATATTACAACCAGATGGTTTGCCAAGGAATGTGGAACAAATTAAACAAATAAATAAAGCATGAAAAAGAGCACTGAGGAACAAAGAGCTGAAACCATGGGCGGCAGGACATGTGGACGGACAGCACACTGTGAGCGGGGTTCCCCACTCGGTACCTGTCGGCAGTCTGCATGCTGGGCTGAAGCACAGGTAAGAATTCCTGCCGCAGCAACCCCGTGGGAGGGCTAGAAGGCCTTTAAGAAACAGCAAACAGTGGCATTCAAACACCCACACCGACGCGCCCTGCACTGCAGAACCACACTCCAGAGAGAACGCACAGGACGGAAGCAGAGCGGACAGACGCCTTCGGCTCCCAGGCCCTGGCCAGAGCCTGGTCCTTGGCCTGGGAGAAGCGAGTGGCCCCTTGTGTCCAGAGGCGTCTGGGTCCCCAGCTCATCCCACTGGGAGTCGGTGGGAAAAGCGGACACGGAGGAAGAGGCCGACGGAAGGCGACTGATGGCTGTGGGGGAGGGGCCCCACTCTCCGCTCCTCTCACACCCACACGTCCCCAAAAGAAGCCTCTGGACTTTTGGTGACCGTCTCTGACAGCACTCAAGTCCAAACCCCAGCCTGCAGTGCCTTCCCAGAGCTCTAGAGGGGCTGGAACGTGTCTGACCAAGAAAGGTTGGGAAGAACTGGGGGCGGGGGGTGTGGGAGCCATGGCCTGCAGAACTCTGAAACAACAAAGATTCAGTACATTAGCAGGGTGAGCACTTCACAGAAAGCCATCATACACCCAATCAGGAGCAAGTGCAAGAAAGACAGTGTTTCATCTTAGTCACATCCACTCTGATCACTCTGATCCTGCAAACAGCAGCAGAGAAACAGTTGGCTCTTGAAAATGCACAGGAGGAGAATGTCTGAGAAACACAGGGAGTGTGGCCGGCTCCAGGATGCACAGTGGGGCCACAATTGGAGTCCAGCCAGACCTGAATCACAGAGCTTGGCTATGTGGCTGGTGATTCCTGCTACAGGTCAGGCAGAAGTAATTCAAAAGGCAGGTTCCAAACGACCCTTGAGACACAAAGCGAAGACTGGGAGAATCCCAACAAGGGCACCTCATTTAGTCATTTATTTTTATTCCTGCATCCAAATTAATGAAACAAGCAATCTAAGAGTACAAAAGATCTCTTGGAGGAGTTAGAAGACATACTTTCTTGGCCAAGGAGGGGAGCATGGTATCATCCCCCAGAGCCCAGAAACGCACTCACTGCATTCACTGCATCCCTGCTTCTCTAAGAAGTCCTTTCCTGGGTTTTTGATTGTTGGGCTAGTTGGTTTTGGGGCACACCTGCTGGTGCTCATGGCTTACTCCTGACTCTGCACTCAGGGATCACTCCTGGCAGGGCTTGGGGGAGCATATGGGGTACCAGCTATGGAGCCCGGGTCAGCCCCATGCAAGGTGCTTACCTTACCTGCTAGACTATCTCTCCGGCCCTCCAGTGATATTTTCTGTGTGCCCAATACCCCCTCATTATTCTTGTCCCAGGGCTTGCCTACATAAACTCATTATTATACAGGTCAATCAAAACTGGTTAAAGAGAGAAAGTTCAATATGATAAAGTCTGCAATTCAATTGTTAAAATAATTTAAAAAATATATCCATTGGCTCACACTTTCCCAAGCATCATCTGAACAGCGCAAGAATCATCCAGAGCTGAGGTCTACCTAAGGAGCTCAATTAAGGCTGCTCTGTACTGAGAAACCCTTACCGTGAGGTTAAGGGGAAGTTACTAAAAAGCTTTTAAGGGGGGGCTGGAGTGATAGCATAGCGGGTAGGGCGTTTGCCTTGCACGCGGCCGACCCGGGTTCAAATCCCAGCATCCCATATGGTCCCCTGAACACCGCCAGGAGTAATTCCTGAGTGCAGAGCCAGGAGTAACCCCTGTGCATCGCCAGATGTGACCCAAAAACAAAACAAAACAAAAAAAACATAAAAAGCTTTTAAGGGCAATGTTTGAATATCTAGTCTCAAAACCTAGAAATTTCAACTCAGAAAGGGTTACCAGGTTCCTAAGTCAAAACACAACTTCATTCTCCAATAACAGGGAAGATTTTGCTTTTTTTTTTTTTGGGTCACACCCGGCAATGCACAGGGGTTACTCCTGGCTCTGCACTCAGGAATTACTCCTGGCGGTGTTCAGGGGACCATATGGGATGCTGGGATTTGAACCCGGGTCGGCCTCGTGCAAGGCAAACGCCCTACCCGCTGTGCTATCACTCCAGCCCCTAACAGGGAAGAGTTTGAACCATGTAATTGTTCTCCGACTGTTCCTATACAGTGAATGGAAAGATGAGCACATTCAGTCTCCTGGTGAGCAGTCTGATGTGCCCTCGTGTTTTTAGAAGCAGCATTTGTTGATTTATTCTAGATATTATAAAACTTATAAAATGAAGGCAGAAAAAAAAAATCCAACCTTCCCATTCTGTAAAATGGATCCCACAGCAGCTTCTGTAAAACAGGCTCATCCCAGCCCTGTGCAGGGCTTCGGACTCTCCTGCAGAGTGAGGGTGGGGCGGCCCGTGTTTTGGCCGGTGATGCAGGCCTGAAAGGTCACACCTGGTGTCTGAGAGCAACCCTGGGCTACCCCTGGGGTTACCCCCACCTTTGTCAAGGTCAAACCAGCGAGGGCCTTGTCAGACAAGGCGTGTGCCTAACAGCACCTGGTCTTAAGAAAACATAAGATACTTGTTGCATACTAAATGGCTGAGCTTATGGAAACCCAGAGTAAACATTTCTCACTTTCCTCTTTCAATACTTCTACGGTCCTAAAGAGTCGGATGTGGACTTCTGCTTTCAGCGACCGGAAGCCTGTTTGCCTCCCAGTTCAGGGAGGAAGATGGCTCCAGTCTGAGCAACAGCCTCCTGCAGCGGCTCTAACACTGACTTACAGACAAGCTCAGTAGGCAGGACGCAAAGGAGGAAGTATGGAAATAAAGCTGAGCACTTACAGCACAGAGGGGAGATCCAAACTACGATGAGTGTTAAAGGGGAGAAGCAAGGGTCATGAGCTATTTAAAAATCATAAATGGTCACGAAACTCCATCTAGGTGTGGGAAGGTACACCTGGGTCTGAGCCCCAAGCACGGCCGCCGGGCCTGGGGCAAGCGACACCTGGATGCATTAGAACTGGCGAGTTTTCTTTGTGCTACAGAAGCAATGAGGGTTGCTTAGGAGGCTTTCTTTCACTTCAGTATTGAACTCAAGTTGATGAATAAAATCCATAGCTCTTCCTAATGAATTTTCCAAATCTAGCTGTTCTTAATTAAAGTATACTATCTAATCAGAAATTTATAGAATCAGTCCGCAAATTGTGTAAAGAAAAGTACACCATGAATGTTATGTTTGTATATTGAGAAAGTTTCAAAAACGACAGCAATAACCCCAATTTAGCATAAATATAGTTAAGGAGAAGCCTAGTCTTTTTTTTTTTTGGAAAAGTTCCAGACTTAAATTACTCTCAAAAAATAAAGACTAAGTTTTTCTTCCTCTCTATTAAATCTTTGCAACAAATAGAAATGCATAAACATAAATACACAAAAGCTCAGCAAAAAAATAAGCAGCTTACTTGATGAGCATCCCTTGGTTGGGCAGCAGCTCCAGATGAATCTTTCCACCTTCCTGAGTCCTTAAGTAGGCGAATTCCTCCAGCATGTCAATATCTGCAGGTCACAGTAAGGCTAACCACGAGGGAATTCAGAGCCTATCCTCTGCGCTGAGGGTGAAGCCACCTCTGTCCATTGGCAACTAGTAACTGGCACCAGAACTCAGATCTGTATGATTCCAAATGAATGATCTGGGGCCAGAATGATAGGACAGTGTGGAGGGCATTCTGCCTTGCACATGGCCAACCCGGGTTCGATCCCCAGCATCCATAGGGTCCCCAAGCACAATCAGGAATAAGTCTTGAGAGAAGAGCCCAGAGTAACCCCTGAGCATCGCTGGGTGTGACCCAAAAAGAAAAAACATAAAGATCTGCACACGGCTAAACCATCTCATTAAGACAAACATGTTCACTACATCAATCAAAATCACAGATCTAGAAGCATAATCTTAATTTTCTTAAGGAAACAATGAGTGGTGGTGTTGCATAATGCCCCCAAGGTAAGAAAGCTGTGCTCTAGGCACTAGGGCTGAAAGAGACCAAATGGACACGTACCACTGGCTCTCAGTCTCTCCCGAACAAACGGTACGAAGTACAGACCCCTACTGTTGGGAGAGCTGCAGAGGCAGGCAACACCGCCAAGGGGCGTGGAGAAGAGCGTGAGGCTGTGTCCTGGTGGACCCCCAAAGCCTATCCCAGAAAGGACGGCAGTGAGTGTCTCTACCCTGTGCTGAGGCCAGTCAGCCTGGGCACTTCAGACACACAGGGCTTGGAAGGCCTTTATGGCTCTCACAAGATTAGTTGCCACAGTCTCATTTTTGGTTGTTTTTGGGTCGCACCCAGTGGTGCTCAGCGGTTACTCCTGGCAGTGCTTGGGGTCCATGTGATATGGAGTTGGCCCAAATGCCTATGTACTACACTATCATTCCAGCCCTGACACAGTCTCTCTCTCTCTCTCTCTCTCTCTCTCTCTCTCTCTCTCTCTCTCTTTTTAATGCAAGAGTACTGCCAGTCTCTCTCTTTTTTTTCCTCCTTTTTGGGTCACACCCAGTGATGCTCAGGGGTTACTCCTGGCTCTGCACTCAGGAATTACTCCTGGCAATGCTCAGGGGACCATATGGGATGATGGGGATCAAACCTGGGTCAGCTGTGTGCAAGGCAAACGCCCTACCCACTGTGCTATCACTCCAGCCCCACAGTCTCATTTTTAATCACCTTTCATTCTTTCTCTTTTCTATAAACTTGGAAAACTTATTTCTACCCAGAATGTTTCATGTTTGTATTATGCATTCATTCTGAAAAATCAGAAAGAAAAAGGATACTTGTAACATAGTTGAAAAAGTTTTCATACTGAAAATTTCCTTGTTGGCAAATCTTATTGATGGCTTTCAAGAAGAGATTCTCTCCCCGAGGCCACTCCTGCTGCAGCAGGACGATGACGTGCCCCAGGGCCATGTCGTCCCTGCTGTCCGTGAAGGCTCTGAGCTGCAAGACAGATTCACAGAGGAAGGAAGCGCGCCAGCCACACCAACAGCACCGAGAGATGCGCCAGTGCCGATGTCATAAAGGCCGTAAGGGAGAAGCAAACACAGTTCCTTCCAAACACCCTTGGTGTTTCCTAAGGAGCCTACAGGGTGAGGTGAGAAACTTCTGCTTCCCCTTCACATGCTCCCTGGGAACAGATGGGGTGGGGGTGGGGGGGCCCCCGGCAGGACAAAACTGGAGGAAATCTTGGGGCTTAATACAATAACTGAGTTTACACATCTTAAACAAAGTATCACATAAATGTCTTAATTCAAAATAACTGAATATAGAAAAAACCTACATGAAATAACACATGCCTATGTTCATTCCAGCCATTATTATAATAGTCAACAAATTGCAGTGGGTGTACTAGGCAGTTTTGTATTTGCCATATTGTTAATGTTATTCCTCTTCCCTCAATACAAATATTTATACTCCTATAAACCCATGTTACTTCAAAATTTAAAAAAAACTAGGTATAATCATATTAAAAACCAGAAATTAACTTTTCATAAGATATTATTATAAGACTTAAATTTTCTCACAAATAAAATATAATATAAAAACATTTTTGTAGTATATAAGCATATATACTATATATATATGTATCATATAATACATATATATAGCGCTGGGAACGGGGGGTGGGGCAGGATGAGGCTGGGCCTACCTCCAGGGCCTGCAGCTTTGCACTGGGGAGGGGGAAGAGAAAGTGGAATGGTTCTATGTAAAAGAATACAACTGGGGGATTTCTCCTAAGGAGGAAATCTGCAATGTGGGAGCAGGACCTGAGGAAAGCCTGAAGCTGGGGAGAGACAGGCACGAGGGTTAGCGGAACCTGAGCAGGATCACAGCTGATGGTCATTCCCAGCTGCCCCTGGTGACTTCAGCTGGGGAATCAGTGCCCTACCCAGGATACCCAGCACCACGGCCCCGCTGCACACCGTACTCTGGGAAGCCTCGCGCCTCTCACATCTGAGGTTCTGCTCTGCCCACAGCCAAGAGTCTGTTTTTTTTTTCAGATCCACCCTTTCCCAGCTCAGGCCTAAATGCCGTCACTCTGTGCACTTGTCATCTCTCTACAACCCTAACTGTACTAGTCTTCCCTTCTGTGACAAATAAATCGCCTTGTAAAATAATCAATAACATTTACTGAACACAACATTATTTGCATATTTGCTCATTGTTTGTGTTTTCTTGAGGTCAAGGGTCATTTCCTTCTCCCTTTGCCTAGGGTGGTTGTTATGT
Organism: Sorex araneus; assembly: GCF_027595985.1. Lineage (NCBI taxonomy): Eukaryota > Metazoa > Chordata > Mammalia > Eulipotyphla > Soricidae > Sorex > Sorex araneus. The sequence continues at coordinate 333,499,029 of NC_073302.1, read as the reverse complement.
AAAAATATTTGTTCTGCTAGTACAGAGGGGAGGGTGGGTAGGGCGACAGTATAGAGGGTATGGCGTTTGCCTTGCACCAGGCTGACCCTGATTGATTCCCAGCATTCCATATGGTCCCCCTAACCACCCCCAGCACCACCAGGAGTAATTCCTGAATACATAAGCCAGGAGTAAACCCCTGTGCATTGCTGGGTATGGCCCAAAAAGAAAAAAAAATTGTTACTTCTTAGCCCCAGTGCTTTTCTTATAAACCAAGTGATTTTGTTAAGGAATAAACTTAACATTTGTTTACAAGGCTCTCAATTTGAGTTATTTCAAACCAGAACACTAAAAATTAAATCCCCTTCAGTTAAACATCTTCATGCTTACCTTAAAACAAGCTAACATTAAATGCAGGCAGTATGGCATGATAGCTTTGCTGGTACAAGGCAGAAGCTTCAGATCTGAACCTAACAATGGTACACAATATACTTGTTATTATCAAGGAAAACAGCCTGGAAAATAAATGCTCTGATGCAAAACAGCTGCGCACCCCCTCCCCCCCAAACACACTAAGATAATTAGACCATGAGTATACTTAGTGATGGTGAAACTGGGTTTTGAGTAGCCTAGACTTCATTTATCAATCTTCTTCCTTAAATTTGCTTCAAATATACATTTCAGCTATGCAGAAAAGTATGTTACACATACTAGTGTGTTCACCACTCAGCTACAAGAAAGTTACTACAGGATTTTAACAAAAATTTTTATTCATAGAAATGTTTTTAGTTTACTGTTTAAGTGTCATGCGTGCCCTGTAAATCACTCCAATACATGAGGTGCTAGCTTAATGATTATAATCATATAGTGGTTTTTTTTTTTTTTGGGTCCACCCAGCGATGCTCAGGGGTTACTCCTGGCTTTGCACTCAGGAATTACTCCTGGCAGTGCTTGGGGGACCATATGGGATGCCGGGGATCGAACCCGGGTCGGCCGAGTGCAAGGCAAACGCCCTACTTGCTGTGCTATTGCTCCAGCCCCTATATAGTGTTTTATTTCTTTCTTTTGGGGGGGGGGCTGGAGTGGGGAGACCATAGCCAGCAGTGCTCAGGACTTACTCCTGGTCTGCACTCAGGGATCACACCTAATGGGGCTCAGAGGAACCTTTCTGGGTACTGGGAATCTAATCCAGGTCTACCACATGCAAGATAAACGCCCTACCCACTGTAGGTATTATTATTCCGGCTCTGACTTAGTCATTCTTTTATGATAGACACTGAAATTTCCATTTTTTTCACTATTATAAAAGTGAAAATGAACACTTTTTTTTAAATGTTGAAATATTTTTCACTTTAAAGTGCAATTCTTACATACATTTTCTTACACATGATGCAAAAAACTTTAAGCAATTGATTTCAAAAGAAACTTTAATGTTTCCTGTTATGGTTATATTTAAAGTTCTTAATGTCACAATAGGGTAAATAATGAGACAAAGTATACCTTTGATATGGGAATTCTATGTTTATATAAACATACAAAATACTAACACAATTATGTATATATTTCATTTAAAACAAACAAACAAAAACAGTTTTGGCTAAAACTCATGACCCTGCAGTTAAGGACCCACAGTTTGAAAATTACTGATCTAGGGCACTGGTTTTCTACTAGTTCAGTGAAAATAGGAATATTTTGTGTAGTACAAGGCAGAAATAAAAATTATGATATACAAGGTATAGCAGTTTTAAATTATAACTCATTAAAAAGTGCAGAAATAAAAACCACTCAATATGCAATAGTTTTAAAATTTGATTATCATTAAGTGAGAAATATAGTTCCATGCACTGTGTGTTGAACAGCAATGACTTTTTGTGGGCCAGTGGGAGGTGTCTGCACACCACCACTGGTTAGCCAGTTGCTGACACTAACCTGGGGTATATAATATGTACCAAGGAAATGAGATGGTCCACTGGGTACCGATAAAACTGGTTACAGAATGACTAAGTATGTATACTTTCCTGATACTTAAGAGCAATGTGTGCCTTCCCATTTGGTTTGTATTACATCTTTTTTTGTTTTTGTGCCACACTGGTGATACTCAGGGCTTACTCCAGGCTCTACACTGGGGAATCAGACCCTGGTTAGCCATGAGCAAGGCAGGTACCCCACTGAGCTGCTACACTATTGCTCTCGCACTGTTATGACTCTTTCATCTCTATATTCTGATATGCGAGAAATGGTAGCTTAAAGTTTTAAGCTGAGAGGCTGGAGCGATAGCACAGTGGGTAGAGCATTTGCCTTGCATGCAGCTGACCCAGGTTCGATTCTCAGCATCACATATGGTCCCCTGAGCACTGCCAAGGGTAATTCCTGAGTGCAGAGCCAGGAGTAACCCCTGAGCATTGCCAGATGTGACCCAAAAAAGAAAAAAAAAAGTTGACAATCTTTGCAAACAGTATTCTGTCATCTGTCTTCTATTTCTATGAACCCAGTTCATATATATGTGTATATATATTTTTCTAAGGGAGAATGGTTGTTTCTTGTCAATTTCAAGGGGCTTTCTCAATTTTGGAAGCTAAGTTTCTGCTGATGATACACTTCCTAGAGAATTTTTCTAAGACTCCTATGATTTTTTTTCATTTGATCATAATCCTTTGATTGCATTTTAATTTTATTGGGAAGGAATTTACTCATCTTCCTTGATGTGCGCTCTTCTAGAATTCTGCTTTTTAATTCGTCTGGTTCTGGGGCCATACCCACTGGGCTCAGCTGTGCACACAGAAACACATCAGCACTTGTTGCCCAGTGTCCCTAGCCAGGCGGCAGGGAGGGCAGCTGACAGTGGCTGACGGTCCCTCCAACTGAAATAAGCATCATTAAGCTTTTTGCTTAGTCTACTTTAAATTGACTAAGCAAAATTTAAATTGACACAGACCAACTTTAATTTACACAGACTGTTAGAAAGGGTTGCGGTACCTTTTATTTATTCCCTTTTTCGATCTTTGGGTCACACCCGGCATTGCTCAGGAATTACTCCTGGCAGTGCTCCGGGGAACATATGGAATGTTGGTGATCAAACTCAGGTCAGCCTTGTGCAAGGCAAATGTCCTCCCAGCTGTACTATCACTCCGGCTCCCATGCTTTTCTTTTAAAATGAAAGTCCATTTTGTCCAGTGCCATTTATTGAAAATGCTCTTTTCTCCATTGAATTACTCTAGCACTTTCACACTAAAAAATTACTTGATTTTGTGTAGGTTTATTTTTGGATTCTCCTTTATTTCTTAACCGAGTACTGTATTACTATACCCTTTATCTGGGTTTTGCTTTCAGGTAAGGTATACACCAATTTTGTTCATCTGTTTTCAAAAATGTTTGTTTTATATTGTCCTTTTAATTTTGGTTTCAGGGTCACACTTGGTGGTGCTCAAGGCTTAGTCCTGGCTATAAGCTCAGTCACTGCTGGAGGGTTTGGGGAACCTTACAGGGACCAGGGACGGTAGCTGGGCTGGCCATGTGCACGGCAAGTGCCCTGACCACTCTATCTCTGTGGCCCCATCTTTCAATTTTAGGATCAGCTGATTAATTTCTATTAAAAAATAAATCTGCCGGATTCTGACTGGGATCACACAGATCCAATAGCCATATTTCGGGGGGGGGGGGGAGAATTGGCACTGAACTATTGTCTCCTGACCGATGCACAGCACCACACGTCTTTTATTGGATTTGTTATTTTGTTTTCTTACTGTTACTAATTCAGGAGATTCCATAGGCTTTTGTATGTATTCAAATATGACAGAATTTTGATTTTTGTTTTGCCTGGCTAAGATCCTGGATGTGCTGTATAGGGGCATGGCATCTAGTATCCCTGCACTGCCTCTGACTTCAGGAGGGAAAGCATTCATCGTCATTAAATATGGTGTTGAGGAAGTTTCCAATACTAATTTGCTAAGATTTGGGGAGGGGGAGGGCTGTTTGGGGCACACTGGATTATGCTTGGGGCTTACTTCTAATGGTGTTCGGGGGACCATATGCAGTGCTAGGATTGAAGGGGGGCTGGCCACATACGAAGCCAAGTGCCTAGCCCCTGTACCATCTCTCGGGCTCCTTGTTAAAAAAAATCATTTAGTAAAAACAGAAGGTATAAATAAAAACAGAATAAAAACAATATTCTTACAGCAAATTAGCTAATATAAATTATAAAGACTGATTTTTCTCATATTAAGTCACCTTTCCTTTCCCAGTGAGAATGGTCAGTATGTTAACCATTCTCTTACAGAGTCTGCTAATTTGGTAGACTCTGGTGTGTATGCACATAATATCGGCCTTTATCATTCAGTCCCTGTAATGCTCATTTGGTTTTTCTATCAGAGGGATGTTGGGCCTTAAAAAGTGAATTGGGAGGGTCAGAGCAACAGGACAGCAGGGGGCTGACCTAGGTTTGGTCTACAGCATTCCATATGGTCCTGGACCCATCAGGGGTAATCCCTGAGCATAGATAAAGAAGTAAGCTTTGAGCACTGCCGGTGTGGACTCCCCTGTCCCATCCTCCAAACAAAACAAAAACACTAAAAACCAAAACCTGAACTGGAAACTATCCCCCTTTTCTGTATTTTCTCAAGTACTGCATTGGTTTTCCCCACCCCCAAAATATTTTATAGAATTCTCCCATCAAGCCATTTGGACCTATAGTTTTCTAGAGGTGCCAAGTTTAATTTCATTGCAACTCTTGTTTCTTTAAAGCTTTAGTTACTGTCAGCTCTCCTTCTCCTGTCTGTTACATCGTGTATGTTAGTGTCTGTGACAGTCGGGATGCCCCTGCTCCGTGAGCTGTGGGCTGGCACTCCTTGTGGAGGTACAGAAGTTAGGGCTGTGGTGCTGGCATGTGCTGCCGGGGCTCCGTTCACAGGCTATGCTGCCTGTACCATGTATCAAGCTGCAGTACCTGCTGCGGGTCACCCAGCCAAACTGCAGCAGGGCTGGGAATCGTGTACAACGGCGAGGACGCAGACAGCACCCGGGACTGCATAACTTGAACACTAGGCTCTAATTCTGGAGCAAAGCTGGCAGGACGCTCCTGAAGCTCCCGTGCTATTCCTTTAAGTCTGGAAGTTTTTATAGGCTGTGATTTCTCTGGCTTGTTTTTGTTTTGGAGTCACACCCAGTGGTGCTCAAGGGTTACTCCTGGCTCTGCACACTCAATAATTACTCCTGGCAGTGCTGGGGGAACCAATATGGGGGCTGGGGGTTGGACCAGGTTCGCTGTGTGCAAGGCAAGTGTCCTACCTTGCTGTACCGTTTCTCCAACCCCCAAGCCGTGATTTAAAAAATTTTTCTCTTTCACCTAAATTATTGAGTTTATGGCCATAAAATTATTCTTAACGTAGACTCTGTGTCCTTTGACGTCAGTAGGATTTATGGTGATGTTACCTTTCATTCCCATTATTGGTAATGTTTATCTTCTTCCTGATTGATCTTATCAGAATTTGACCAACTTTAATACTTTTCCAAAAACAAAACAACTTTTGGCTTTATTAATTTTATTTTGTGTTACATTTCATTTATCCTTGCTCTTATTATTTCCCATCTTCTCCTATCTTTGGCTTCATTTGCTTACTTTTTTCAGACTTTGAGGGTGAAAAGTCATTAGTGAACAACTTCATTTACACAGATTTTCAAGCTATGTGCCAGATGAGGTCAAGCTTAAAATAGACCAAAAGTAATTTGCAGAAGTGAGACCCCAAGTTCAATCTCTGGCACAACATGCCCCTCTGAGCACCACTGGGAGACCCCTCCACCAACCAGCTCAAAGATGGGTATGCCAAGAGATCCTTCAAAATAATACATACTTAACCCAGTTCTCCTAGAAGAAACGAAGGGAGCTTGACGACATATACAGAGCCTCGTAGGAAATCAGAGCCGAGGAAAAGCTTAGTCAAGAAAGTTTTTATACAATTTGCCAAGCCCTGCAAATCATAGGGTATTATCTAATGCAGAACTGTAAAGAATTTCCCAACATTGGCAATTTCCCAATCTAAAGCAATTTCACTTTGAGAGGGGGGCCCCACCAGTGGTGCCCAGGGGGCTTGGGGGCCGTTCTGAGATTTCTGGCCACCCCAGCCTTTTGGTAGAATGCCGGAGCCCAAGGGTGCCATTAGTGAGCTCCAAGACCATTCCAGGGCCACAGCTGGAGATGTGACAGGCCCAGGGCATGCGGGTGAGGGCTGGACAGAAGTCAGCCCATGCAGACTGCAGCCTGACCCTGCACTATCTCCTGGTCTCCTAGAACTATTTTAGAGTAAACATAAACCTTACCACCATACCTTTCCTAAATTTGGGCTTTATTTTTGAAGGTTCTTCCTGAGATTTGCCTCCATCCTGAATTGGGAGTATCATGTAGCACATCAAATCAAGGACTTTTTCACATGTCATCTAAAGAAGAACAAAAGGCACTAACCTCAAGTTTCCTGAAATTAAAACCAAATAAATATGACAAAATATTTACAATCTATGAGTAATATAAGCAAGGAGGCCTACAACTCTGCATAAAAACTCTCTATAGAAATATTCTTTTTGCTCACCAAAGAAGAAAATTTCAGATTGAATCTATTTTAGATTATTGAGGGAATAACTACAAGCACGTGATAGCAAGCAGCAGCCATTCACATTAACGTTCTGGGCTTACAGACTAGAGCCAACTCTTAAGCCACTGAATGGAAAACTTAACCAAACAGGACTGACAGTTAAGGAGTGAACTGTATGATACAGAGGGTATCTGTACACTGGGGATTTTGTGATACACTAGGGCTATTCCTGCTTCTGAGCTCAGCAGTGATCCTGGTGGCACTCAGAGGACCCTCCGTGGTGCAAGGGACTCAGTTTGGATCGACTGCATGCAAGGCAGGCTTACCCCTGTACCCTCCTACCGGCCCTATTTGCTTTCTGGGGCCTCCCAAGCCGTGTGTATTTGTGATTGTCAGTACGGGGGCCTGAGGATACAGTACTGCTCAGTCACTCTGCTGAGATTCAACAGTGCTTAGGGGCCTCTGAACTCAGGAATGCCCAGACACTGTGTGGTGCCAGGTATTAAATCCAGGTCACCGTGCACTCACCCTAATCCCCATATTATCCCTCACCCAAGAGTTTTGTGTTTGTATTTTTTACTACTTTATTATTTTGGCTTTTTGGGATCATACCCAGCAATGCTCAGAGGTTATTCCTGGCTCTGCACTCAGGAATCACTCCTGGTGGTGCTCGGGGGATGCCAGGGATTGAACTCGGATTGATCACATGTAAGGCAAATGCCCTCCACATTGTACTATCACTCTAGCCCTGAGTCTTACGTTTTTAAAAAGCAGAAAATCCCACAGCAATGAGTTTCAGAGAGAAAGGGTATCACAACCAAAGCCTTAAAGGGGAGGGGAAGGGTTTGGAAAACGGACAAGAGAGAGTCTTAGGGGACAAGAGGTGAGGTGAAGGGTTGCAGACAGGCATGGTGATCAACCTGGGGGGAGGGAGAAGCTGTAGGTAAAACTGACAGACGCAGCAGGGTGCAAGGGGAGCACCATCAGATGACACCAATGGAGCACTTTCTGGGCCAGGACGACCCCTGGTCAGCTCCTTGAGGTTTGGGTCACACCCAGGCCCTCAGCAGCTGCTGCATCTGCCCAGAACCTCTCCTGGCAGTATTCAGGGGAACACTCAGGGCTGGATGCATGGCCAATCCGAGCTCTCTGGCTGGGAAGGGAGGCTTAAACCTTTGTTCCCTGACCTTTTTTCCCTCCTGGTCAGCCCTGGCTGCAATGACTCTGGGGCTCTGGCTGTCCCAGACCCCGCGTGGATGGCTCAGGAGCCTGGAGTTAGCGCTGTTCTGGTGAGATGGCTGCGCAGGTTAGAATGACTACAAGGAGGGCAGGACTAGTGGCCAACACCATTCGTCTCTCTGAGCCCGCTTTCCCAGCACACCTCTCTGTTCATGCTGTAGCCCACCACGTCATATTTGATTTTTAACTCTATAAACACTTGTCTCTCCATCTCAGATCAGACCCTGAAGGCAGAAATCCTGGATTTCCTACAGCCTGCTATAATCCCCCCTAGCATCCAGAACTCAACTCCTGGTTCTCTGAGAGTCAATTATATAATTAGGTGAAAGGATGACAGCAACATTTTAGAAAGCAATGACTGTATTTACAGGGTTGAAAGAGAACTGCAGTAAAAATACTCAGATAAAAGCTATGATTGGACCTGAGTGGTAAGAAGAGCTAAGGCACAGGTTTGTATATGGCAATCCCAGTTTTCTCCCTGCAGGGACTGTAGATGGTCCCTTGAGAAGTGCCAGGAGTGACTCCTGAGCAGAGCCAGGAGAAAGCCTGAGCACTGCCGAGTGTGGTCCAACACTGCCCATGCCCCCACAACCATGGGGGGGGTTGGGGGGGTGAGGGTGACAGTGGAAATAAAAAACAAACCACTAAAGATGCAGCACATTGGAAGAATCAAAAAGATTAGCTAGGGTAAGAATCAATTTTGTGTCTAACGCCAGAGAACTACAGCAACTCACACCTGCACACGTGGACAGGCAGCTGGGCCTCTGGGAGAGGCTGAGACAGGGCCTCACAGTGCTCACTGGCGGGGCTGATGTCCCTCCACATGCTTGTTCAGCTCAATTAAAATGACTGGGTCAGTGGGGCTGGAGCAATAGCACAGCGGGTAGGGCGTTTGCCTTGCATGTGGCGGACCCAGGTTCGATTCCCAGCATCCCATATGGTCCCCTGAGCACTGCCAGGGGTAATTCCTGAGTGCAGAGCCAGGAGTGACCCATGAGCATCGCCAGGTGTGACCCAAAAAGCCAAAAAAAAAAAAAAAATGACTGGGTCATTATTTCTTTCCTAGGGTGGTGGGGGCGCTTAAGAGGTGCAGGGTCACTCTGGGCCAGTGGTGGGGTGGCAGTGCCAGGCATGTGCCCAGGGCTGAGCCCTCGGGGCCATCTCCCCAGCTCCTGCCGGTGTACTCATTATGATCTCTAGAATGCCAAAAACAAAACAAAAAACCCCGAAAACAAAACAAACAAAAATCCCAAAAATGCACTGAGGGCTATAAATTACAAAATAATCAACATAACACATGGAGATGAGATGTAATCTATGCTTATAACTTCTGGTCTTGAAAGTAGACATTTCTTGCATCAATCAAGAATTTGTTTATTAATTTTTCTTTTTCTTGGGGGGGGGGGTTCAGTTGGGTGGAGGTACAACCAGCGATGCTCAGGGGTTACTCCTGGCTCTGCACTAAGGAATCACTCATGGTGCTATCAGGGGACCATATGGGGCACCAGGGATTGAACCTGGGTTGGCTGTATGCAAGGCAAATGCCCTACTCACTGTACTACCTCCCTAGTTCTGAATGTGCTCACCATTTTATGTTAAACATTATGAGAGGATAAAAGTTCTGTAAATAACTATGATAGGTGCTAGGTGAGACAGTTGGGAGGGGTTTGGCCAGATCACACAATGCGCGTTACCCCAGGCCAGGAGCACCATCACCAGATCACATACTACATCTTACCCCAGCCAGGAACACCACTGCCAGACTAAAGGAGAGTCCGAGCCCAGCTAAGTGAACATTCAGTGTGTCCATTTCCCACTTAGCAGAGGCCTCCCCTGAACAAGCACAGCAAGACCCCCTCCTCTACTGATTCCCGTAAGAAAGCAAAGAAGAGATGATTATCCTCCAACAAGACACATCAGTGACTAGGAAACTGGAAAAGTCCAGGAGCTGAATTTTAGGGAAGCCACAAGAGAAAGAACTATTAAGGGAAATAAGATAGCAAGCAGACTAGGTGGCAGGATGGATTTTCACAGACATTTGCTCAGTTCAGTACTTACTCGGTACTCCCCAAGGGCGAAGTGGCAGGTGGCCAGCTGGATGAGTGCTCTCTGATGCTCCAAGGTACCCTGCCCTGTCATCTGGGGCTGAGGAAGAGATCCCTGGAGAGCCACTAAGCGATGCAGGCTGGCTACTGCCTTTTTATACTGACCCTTAGAAAGATAACAGCAAGGAGGGAAAAAATACTGCCATTAAAAAAAAAAAAATGAAACAAATGAACATCTTCAGGTTCATTAAGCAACTACAAATAAGGTACTTCTCGTGATTTAATTTCTTACAGCAAGGAGGGTTTCTCCCAGTGGTGCTCAGGGGACCTAGGGTCCCCCTGGGATAGTCCTGGGCTAAGGCCTGATGCTGCTGTGCTGCTGAGGTGCCACAGACCCTCAGGGCCACCCTGGCAATACTGAGGGCACATCACTGCTGCATACTGAGACACTAGTTCCAATTCTCCTTTGGGAAGGACAGAATATACCCACTTCTGGGCTGCACAATGTCCACAGAAGCAGGAGTTGTCTCCAGATAAAACTGTCGATGTCTCTGACTTTGGCCTCTTGATTCGCTCATGAGCAGTAAAGCAAAACTTCACCAGAGTCAAGAGACTCCACAGAGTCGAGCCAACGAAGGAGAAGTGTGCATCTCTTATAAACAAATTAAAGCTTATTTTGCAAAGAAGTGTAACTGGATTTCAAAGCAAAACAAATGATGTGGTCCTGTCACTTTAGAATTATTTCAAGAGAAAAGTGGACTTGAGATCCCTCAGTCATTGCAGCCATGCTCCTTAGAGCATATATCAGCCAGAAAGACACAGCTCTGTACATGTGGGGAAGCTGGGTCACAGTACCCTGGGGCAGAAACAGGAGTGGCCATCCCGATACCTGATAGATGATCATGTCAGTGAGGAAGATTCTCAACCAAAGCCAAGTGTCTGTCTTCCAAGCCAAGCAGATTCTTGTAAATTCTGAGAGAGAACACAAAAGCAATTTACCAATGACATATCACACAGAAGCAGAAAACAAAACCAACAAATCAAGTTAGACAGAACAAGAGTGGTAAATTATAAAAAAAAAGTTAGCAACTTTAGATTTTGGTTTCTATAATGGCCTAGAATTTCAATTAGAAATCAACTTAGCATAGAATATACATCAGATGGGCAATAAGCACAATGAAAAACTCAAAAGGACATCAAGACGACAAAAATCAATGTAATCTTAGAACTGGTCTACAGAACTAAGCTTACATGGCAGTGAGATGGGTTTATGGACACTGCTTGGGGAAAGGGGAGAGAGGGGGACCCCGAATGAGGAGGGAGGGAAACAGACCCTATTTGGGGCTCTGATCCAGGAATACTATACACACACACACACACACACACGTATGTATGTATGTATGTATGTATGTGTATATATATATGTATATATGAGACCTTATCAATAAAATCATGGTGACTAAGATAAAAAATAATAATAATAAAAAAAGAAATCAAAGCAAAGGCTTAGTTGTGTGATACTGGAGAGTATTAGGGAACTTGCTCTGCAAGGGGGTGATCTGGAGGGATCGAGCACAGAGCTATGTGGTTATTTGAACAGTAATGACTGATCAGGTAGCCTACTCAAACAATAATAACTCTTTAAAACATGAGCTACTGTAATCAATTTAATTAACATTAAAACCTGACAATTCAAGTAGAATGCCTTTTTAAGATGAGTTACAATTAAAAACAAAAATGATAGCAATAATAGAATACTCTCACCTTTATCAAGGAATTCTGAGGAATAGAGCAGCTCCCAGCTCTCTCTGGCTAACTTGAGACTTTCTAACACTTCAATAGAGTTCGCCAGCTCTGCCTTATCGACAACAATATGACGGTTCCTTCCTTTGGCTGAACACTCTTCATCATCCGAACTCTGCCTCAGGAATGTGGGGAAGAGTAAAGCAGTAAGTGCAGTGACATTCGGAAACATCCATATTTGTATTGCTCCCACTTACTTTATAACACCATCATGAGTATAATAAACTTAAAAAAAATTAACAATTGGGCTATAAAAATTCAAGGGGTCAGGGGTATAGCCTAGAGATCAGGGCACATGAAGGGCATGGTCCGGGCCCAGCAGCAAGTGCCCCGGAGCACATTGGCGGTGGGTAATGGCACTGGTGGAGGGATAGATGTTGGAACACTGTATGACTGAAACTTGATCAGCAACAGCCTTATAACTGTATGTCTCATGGTGATTCAATAAAAAAAAAAGCTAAAAATTAAACTATCAGATATTAACACAAAAAGCTGTATCTGCCCCAACATTTATTACAGCATTATTTACAACAGCTTAAGTTCCAATTTATTACAGCATTATCTACAAATCTGGAAGCAAAGGAAGTACCTATAGATGAGAAGATAAACAATGTGTGTTACATCCACCCAACAGAATACTATGTAGCTTCATCCCCCCACCCCCAAAAGAATGAGAGAAAAATGTACCATATGCAGCAAAATGGAAGTCTAAGGGGAATTGTGCACAGCAAAATAAGTCAGAAAAATAAAGACAAGAATTGGATGACCTTCACCTATGTATTCAATATAAAGTCATAAAACTGATGAATAAACACAATGAAATGAAACAGTAAACCAGTGAATCTTAACAGGAGAACTGAGCACCTGAGGCAGATGCAGGAGGCTGAAGTGCAGGCATTTCCCTGGTCCAGGAAGGGAACTTCCTGGCCCAAGTGGCAGAGCACATACTTAGTGTGTGAAGGCTGAGTGTATTCCTCAGCCCCACAGAACCCCGAGCACTGAGGGTTCTAGAAAGATCCAGGTTTTGTCAACTTAGCTCCAGAACTGGATTTTATAAAGATACATTTATAGGAAACATAATTGTCACTAAACATACTGAAAAGAATTACCATGGTTTTTTCTCTTCCTTCAGCTAGCTTTCTCTTTTTATGTATATGTTTAGTCCGATCAGTTTCTATGTCACCATACACATTGGATACATCCTCAAGAAGAACCAGTGGAACTTGGCTTGGGGCATTAGGACCTAAGGATAGAAAGAAAACACAAACTTACAGATCCAGTAAGAAAAAGAAAGCTTAGCCTCAGGTCGAAGTTTACACAACTGCCCTAAGAAACTCTCTAGGTCACTGAGCCAAAGCTCGGCAGGATGAGCACTTGCATGATGGAGACCCAGGTTCCATCCCTTGTACCACAGGGACCTCTGAGCTCTGCCGGGAGGGATCCCCATGCACAGAGTACTCACTGAGCTCACCGGGTGCCCCAAAGTAAACAGAAAGAAAATAGAGAACATTGCAAAATATATTCAATGTTATCCCAACTAGGTAAAGAAACAAGCATATACAGATTACAAAAAGAGGACTACAGATTTATTCCAAATAATTAAACCATTTTCTCTCAGTAGGAAGAAAACAAGTGAAAATTTCTTCTCTGTATCCGTTGTAAAACTTTTTAACAATCATAAATTATAAAAAATGAAAGAGGCAATACACAAAAGTAAGTTATTTTTAAATTACCGAAGGCGATTTTGTTTTTTCAAACTTTCTAGAATTTATGTGCTTGAATTTCCTAGAATTTATGTTACTTTAAAAATACTGTCTGCACCCCAGGAGAATAGATACAAGGGCCAGGGGGATTGCCCCACAGTTGGAAGACTGCTTCATGAGCGGAGGGGAGAAGACAGATGGAATAGAGAAGAGATCACTAAGAAAATGATGGCTGGAGGAACCAGTTGGGATGGAAGATGCGTGCCCAAAGTAGATAATGGACCAAACATGATCTGTCAGTGTCTGTGTTGCTGCAAGCCATAATGCCCAAAAGCAGAAAGTATGGGGAATATTGTCTGCCATAGCAGGGGGAGGGTGGGAAAGGGGGGGTATACCCGGGATATTGGTGGTAGGGAATGCACACTGGTGGAGGGATGGGCGTTTGATCATTGTGAGATTGTAACCCAAACATGAAAGCTTGTAACTATCTCATGGTAATTCAATAAAATTAAAAAAAAAAAAAGTCTGCAATGGAGTCTTCCTGCAATTTACTTCAATGATTTTGTGTATCTGTTGACTGTTCAAAATATCAGTATTAGATATCCATATTTGATACAAAAAATTAAATGAAAATGTCCTTATATAAAAAACACCAACAACCAAAACAAAGCATTACAATTAACCTACAAGGATTTAGATATAAAAACAGTATTAAGATAAACATTTACATCTTTTTTTTTTTTTTTTGCTTTTTTGGGGTCACACCAGGCAATGCAGAGGTTACTCCTGGCTCTGCACTCAGGAATCACCCCTGGCGGTGCTCAGGGGACCATATGGGATGATGGGAATCGAACCCGGGTCGGCCGCGTGCAAGGCAAACGCCCTACCCACTGTGCTATTGCTCCAGCCCCAAACATTTACATCTTCTTCAACATCCTACTAAGGACATTATTTTGGAACACTATAACATTTTTTTTAAACTTATTTGCATAGTTAGGACAGTTGAAACACTGAAACTCTTTAACCAACCTTGGAAGAGGGAGGGCTGAATGCTGCTGACATATTGGAATGCATTCTTAAAGAAGACCAACATAGTGGAGTAAACCACTTGGTTTTTATATTTTGCATGAGCTTCATTATCAAAGTTGTTCATGTATCTGCAGAGATCCTTCATTCTATGCAAAATATCACCATAACTTCTGAATGATGAAAATGATAAAGATCATTTGTCAATAAAACGTCTAAATAAAAGCCCCAAGAATCATTACATCTGGCAAATGTAGCTCTAACCATGCAAAATAATTTTTACTATGTATGACCTCTTCTAAATTAGAATATTTCTCTTCTGAATTAGAGTAGATTACAGACCAAGATTCAGCACACAACATGCTAACTGGCCTCTCGTAACTCTGAACATCAAGGAATGTTTCAAACTTACCACCATAAGAGTTCATACTTCAGGGGATGGAGCGATAGTACAATGGAGGGCGTTTGCCTTGCACATGGCCGACAAAGGTTCAATCCCTGGCATCCCATATGGTCCTCTGAGCAACACCAGGAGTAATTCCTGGGTGCAGAGTCAGGAGAAACCCTTGTGCATCCTGGGTGTGGCCCAAAAAGTTAAAAAAAAAAAAGTAAAGGAAAGAGGTCCTATTGCAACTAGTATTTTTTCTGGTTTGGGGGCCACCCCCGGGTAACTCCCTGCTTAGTGCTTCGGGGTTGCTGTTGGTGGTGCTGAGGTGACTGCAATGTAGAGGAATTGATCCTCAGGCTCCATCTCTCTGGCCCCTCAATTAGGAATCTTTATATTTTAAATTGTTATTGCTTTTTTGGGCCACACCCAGTAATGCTCAGTCAGGGGCTACTCCTGGCTATGTTCTCAGGAATTAGTTTTGGTGGTAATCAGGGGACCATCTGGGATGCCAGGGATCGAACCCAGGTTCGCCATGTGCAAGGCAAGTGCCCTACCCACTGTGCTGTTGCCCTGGCCCCTTATTTAGGAATCTTTAAAAACACGAACAACCACCCGGTGGAAGTATTGAGCATTGAAAGAATTTACCCAAAGAAAAGTCATGCTGTGCATTATATGCTTAAAACATGTCCTTCCCTTTCCTTGGCTGCACTCTTTCCCTTCTTCCTTTTTCTTTTACGATCCTGAGAATATACAATATACAATAAACAACCAGTTGCACTTGGCAACTGTAGAAGTGAACAATTGTTTACCGTCTTCCTTTATCCATCTGCCATTCACATCTCATTCCAACGATGTTTAAGATTTTAAACAACTTCTCCCATGGGTCCACAATCTGGGATGATTTTTCTGACAGCCCTTCTATTACATACTTTTGTGAGCTGCGTTTGCTAGGTGACATTAAATCAGATGTTTCTTGGGTACCTGAGAAGAAAAAAAATAGCTGATAGAAAATAGGAAGCACACTGCCATTTGCTTAATATTTATGTGCCCTGGAGGGTGGATGGAGATAGGCCAATTACCCACTCAAAAGGCACAGCATCTCAGCACAGTATTTTGCTTTAAGTATTTTATTCTGTGGCCCAAAACTGGCAATTTGCATAAAAGAGGGAGATACTTTCAAGCTGGAGTATATTATGTGAAAACACAAATGTTCTAGTTCAGCAGGTTAACTACTGGGATCAAAGGGTAAATCGATTACAGAAAAGTCTGTCTTTATTGTATTATTTGCCCCCATCCAGTAACCAACTCTTAGAAACACCATCAAATTGGTATGTATCTGCAGGAGAAAGAAAACAAAATAATGAGGGAGTTTTGAGTTTGCAATTATTTTTTTGATTAAAAATAAATTGGAGGGGGGGTGTGGAGAGAGAGGAAACCTCCCAAGCAGTGCTCAGGTGACTCGGGGCCCTTCCTGTCATGCTTGGGTCCAGTTACATGATCTGGAAGGTTCAATGCTCAGGCCAGAGGCTGCTCTGCTGCTGGGGCCACAAGGGCCTACCCAGTGGAGATTAAGGAGCCTTTTGGGGCCACAGGCATGCAGACATGTGCCCCAGCTCCTGACACTATCTCCATAGCTTTGTGAGTCCACAATTCACAAAATCTGTCTCAGTGAAATTATAGGACATTCCCACATACCTTGATGCTGACTCTCCATCTGAGCAGACCTAGTAACATAATTAATGTAAAATTCAGCTGCCTTGTTTAGGTACTTATATAGTAGATTGGCTGGCAATCGAACATCATGGTTGTTAATTATCAGAGGAAGGACATCACAAACTGTCAGAGAGAAAAATACAAAAACAAAGATGAAGTTGTCTAATCTATAGAGTGCTGATAAAAACAAAATTTATTTCAGAATTCACTTTAATGTACACAAGGAAAAATCCCTTATGCACACCACTGGGTGAAGTCCTCTGTAAGAGTCTAGTTCTTACACATGATATTCTTTGTTGTGATGCTTCATACACATACTCTTTTTTAAGTATCAAATGTCACAGAGTAAAAAATTTAGACGCTATTTAAGATGTGTCTAAAAGACTAAATATATAAATGAGGACTTAAATAGAAACAACAGAATTACACTTTTTCTTACCAAATAATTTTCTAAAGCAATTAACTGGAGACTCTTGTTCTTCAATTGTTTCAGCATCTAACAGTGCCTCCCCAAGGCCAACCTGTCTCAAAATACAATGAAATGCATTAGCTTTCTATATCAGAATGACACGAACAGGGTACTTCTTACTTACTACACACTTTGGAATACAGTCCAGAAGGGTACTCCAAATTCACCTGACTACTTTGTCTGGGTCATTCTCCTCTGAAATAGTACAAGTAGAATGATAACCAGATGTCTACAGAAAACAGTTTTCAATTTTAGAACCATACCCTATAGTGCTGGGTGGCCACTCCTGGCAACGCTGGGGCACCATGCAAGAAATTGAACCAGGATCTCCTGAATGCTTTGTATGTGCTCCACCCACTGAACTCACTCTCTCTCCAGCCCAACAGAAACTTCAATGAAGTAGGAACTAGATTCAGGAAGAATATACAGAGGCAGTAGACAGCTCAGTGGACACCGTGCCTGCCTAGTGAGACACGCGCAGCCTCTGCCCATGGCCCCCAGCACCCACACTTGCAGCCAGGTGTGTCTGAGCACCACGACCAAAGGAACATGAGCCCCAGTAAGCACTGTAAGCAAATATGCAGGCGACTCCTGGTCCCTTCAATGGCAACACCAACAGAGGGAAGGCAAGTGAGAAAATGCCGAGTTTCCTCATCTGTAAGGTGGTGCCATGGCTATCAGTGGCCTGGGGGTTCCAGGAGAAGGCCATCACGAGAAGAGACTCCCTAGTCACTTAAATAAAAGGGAATGATGGAAACTAACAGAAAACAGTGTCCATACAGCAAACACAAATGAAAAATACGTCTTAAGACTATAAATGATAGCTCTTAATTTAAATTCAAACACACTGTTGAACATAATGGAATAAGAGTTTTTTTTTTTTCCCTCTTAACTCTCAGGCTCCACAAATCACAACCAACAGCACTGTCTGAGTCCAGTCTGTTCTCTTATATGCCACACCTTCTCCCAGGAATCCTGTGCTTGCTAATAAGGACACTCTTTTACTTTTACTACGATTCTTTAGGTTCAATCTTATCTAGGAATATACAGAATTTGTGTTTTAGAATAATTAATACATCCTCTAGTCCTTAACCCAAGAAAGGGGTCACTCTTACCCCGTGCTGCACCACTGTCTCGGGGAAGCGCCTCAGCAGAAGCAGCAGCATCTCCGACCGCTCCAGCGTGTTAAAGCACTGTTCCGTGACCTTCAGCAGCATTTCACACTGGACCCGACCAGGAAGAGTCTCAAACAAGCCTGTACATAACACATCACAGTTTTAAAGTTTCTTTATAATGAAAATACTGAAGCAGAAGAAATAAGTCACTTTCATGTAGAGAACAGTATAAACATTAAGATTTAATGCTTATGCTTAGTTCAGCTGAGCACTGTTGAAGTGACTGCCTGATCACTTCAGTTTTTTCTCTGACGACACTGGGCACCAGGTCCTTGCTGAATGATCAGAACATAAGGCATGGAAGCCTTACTGGATTCAGAAAAAAAGAACAATTATGTGCAGGGTTACAACAGGGCTTGCTGCTGGCTGAGATAAAGAGCATGTACTTGTGTGAAATGACCCAGGCCATATCTTCACCAACAACTGGAGGCTAAGAAGATAGGCCAAGTTACTAAAAATTACTTTCTTCTGCTATGGAGATCTGTCTAATACAGGCATCTAATTTTTAGAAAACCTATTTAGAAAACATCCATTCTTTGGGATAAGCCATACATCTTCATCTGTTAAGCAAAAGGCTCCCAACAAACCAATGAGGACCAAGTGACATCATTTGACCAGTTGCCAAGACTAAAACATACATACAAGTACCAATACCACATGTGGGACTTTGTGAAACCACTTTACATAACTTGGTATTTCAGAAAAGCTCATTTATACACTATTAAATTATCACTCTGTTCTCTCTCTTTTTTTTTCTTTTTGGGTCACACTCGGCGATGCACAGGGGTTACTCCTGGCTCTGCACTCAGGAATTACTCCTGGCAGTGCTCAGGGGACCATATGGGATGCTGGGAATCAAATCCGGGTTGGCCGCATGCAAGGCAAATGCCCTACCGGCTGTGCTATCCCTCCAGCCCCTCTCTCTCTCTTTTTAAAGGGAACACATGGAGTTTACTTTGTGTCAAAACAATAATAATTTCCTCCAGATATTGGTAAAAAAAAAAAGAAATAAAAACCATACTTAATGCAATCACTCTGTTCTTACTTCTTAAAAATTGGGTTTGTTTGTCCTGTGAATCATTCCTTAAAGCTGATGTAATAATGCTGATTTCTCTCCACACCACCGGTTGATCTGGGAAATTCACAAACCTACATTTAAAATGAATGTATTAAATTAAAACTTCAGCTTCTATACATTATATAAAAAGAAAGAATGTTAGCAATTTGAGAAAAATACACTTTTTAAATTCCAATTAAATATATATAGATGCATCAAAATAAAGCAAAATAAACACATAAAAGTAAAAACTAGTTTATGAAGACACTTACAAAAACCTTGTGATATTTTCTGTAAGTTAAAAAACAAGCAAAAAAGCAAATAATGTCACTAATTTTTTTACTTACAAGAAAAATGAGCAACTCTTAAATATCAAGATGAAAAAGAAAGCTACCCATAAAACTGGCAAAGGCAAATCACAAAGTACAAAGAGTCAAAGAGAAAATTTGGCAAAAATTTAAAATGGATGGCCTGGGAATCCCAAGGGCTGGAGCACATGCTCTGCAGTGGAAGCCCTGGGTTAGATTCTGGCAAGGCACAATCCCTTGAGCACTGCTCCATGTGCTCCCCAAACAAAACAAAACAAAAACACTCCAAAAAATCCCAGTAGAAGTATACAATGTAGGAAAAATGTAAGCTGGAACTGTATTTATTTGTTTTGAAATTTGGTAGTGCGTTAAAATTTTAAACGTGAGGATCCTTAGATTATAAAACCACATTTAAGAATCTGTTATCCAGGGGCCGGAGCGATAGCACAGCGGGTAGGGCGTTTGCCTTGCACGCGGCCGACCCGGGTTCAATCCCCGGCATCCCATATGGTCCCCCAAGCACCGCCAGGAGTAATTCCTGAGTGCAAAGCCAGGAGTAACCCCTGAGCATCGCTGGGTGTGACCCAAAAAGAAAAAAAAAAAATCTGTTATCCAGAAAAACATCTAGACATGAGTACAAGGTTCTTGTTGCTATTCTGCATATAGTTTCTAATATCTGTATTTAGAAGCCCACTCAGATGATGAAATGCTTTGTAGATGTGAACAAGCAGGAACAAGATTCCAGTTTCCTACTGAAACAGAAAGGAGTTCATTACAGTGGGCAAGGAAACAAGCTGCAGAACTAAGTGATCTTGTTTTATAAGAACTCCCTGCCCATCTCTCTCCGTGTACCAGGTGTAGAAAGACACACACCAACACCAACTCTGAAGGGGTTCGGAGGGCTTCAACTTTCTATCCTCCGAACTTCATACGGTCTGAGCCTGGGCGAGGAATAAAGCCCTGGACAGGTATAAGCTTGGGAGGGGGTGCCGGGAATGCGGTGCTGAACCGTGTCCCCGGGACCCCGGACGGAAAGCTTCCACGGGTGGAGTGCAATGCACAGGGCAGCCGGGAGCCCGTCCAAACGCCCCAAGGCGGGCGGGAGCCCGCCCAAGCGCGGGCCGGCAGCACTCACATGTCGTAGAGCAGCCTCCCCGCGGTGCTGGTCCGCTCGGCGTTGCGCTCGATGGTGTACATCTCATACTGGAACAGAGAGACTGGTCACCGCCCCGCCAAGAGCGGCGCAACCCCACGCCCAACGCAGAGATCCAACCCCCTAAGACCAGAGCAGTGCCCCCCCATGGCCAGTGCAGTGATTCCTCTCATGCCCTGAACTGAGTGATTCCCCCCACGGCCGTGACCCTCATTCCCAGCCCAGAGTGACCCGCACGCCCAGGGCAGTGATCCTCCACGCCCAGTGCAGTGCGACCCCCCCTACACCCAGAGCAGTACACCATGCCCGGTACAGTCACCCCCACGCCCAGAGCCGAGTGACCCCCACAACGGCCTGTGCAGTGACCCCACGGCCAGTGCTGTGACACCCACGGCCAGTGCAGTGACCCCCACGCCCAGAGCAGTGACTCCTCCACACCCACCCACTATTGACACCCCGCCTCTGCAGAGTGACCCCGCACGCCCAGAGCAGGCACCCTCCTCCCACCCGGTGTAGAAGCCCCGAACGGCCTCTGCGGAGTGGACGGGCGGGCTCGGGGCCGGGAGGGACCGGGGCCCCGCGGCCAGTTCCGGCAGCCTCACCTGGATGTTGAAGTCGGCGGGGTAGAGGCTGCGCGCAGTGATGAGCCACGCCTTGGCTGCCCACAGGTCCTGCTGCACCAACTCCCGCGCGCGCTGCACCAGAAACTCGCAGTCTCCCTGTGCGGACATGGTCCGGCGGGTCGCGCTGCGATCCCCGCGACTGCACCCCGGGAGACCGGCCGCCACGGGCCGCCACCGCGCACGCGCGGGACCACGAACGCTGGGCTGCTTCCGGGCCTCCGCCACTGCGCACGCGCGGGGCGACGGACGTGAGGCTGCTTCCGGGCCAGGGTCATTGCACACGCTCGAGCCGACGGAGGCGGGGCTGCTTCCCGGCCTCCAACACTGCGCACGCGCGGGCCGGCGGACGCGGCAGCTGCTTCCGGGCCTCCGTCACTGCGCACGTGCGGACCGGCGGTCGCGGCAGCTGCTTCAGTGCACGTCTGGCCAGGCAGTATACGTGGGACCGCGGCCGTTAGGCAGTCTGGCCCAATGATTTCTACCCGCTTATTCGCCACGTTTCCGGGGGACGCCGCAATGCCAGCCGGCCGGGGCGGGAGTAGGGGGGGGCGTCCCTCGAGGCTGGTATCCGGGCCCCGGAGAGGGCAAGGCGGCGGGAAGAAGTTGGACCTCGCTCACACGCGACCTTGCCCAGAATTTAGTCTGCCTTTCCCTCCCATATACCCCGTGCCCTTTTATTTCCACCTTTATTTACTACTTTCCCCAACATTTAGCGAATTATCTGAGTAATTTCATTAAACAGTGCTGTTCTGCGTGCTGCAGGAACGGGATAATCGCAGCGCGACATTGAACAACGAAAAGCTTGCGAGGAACCGATTGGGGCGCATGCGCAGGAGTCCGCGCTGAGCCGGGTGCGTGCAGGTCACAGTTCTGCGGCGGGGGGCGTGGCCTCCCGCATCGGCTGGAAGCACCAGACCCAGGTCTGGGCCCTGGCATTGCACCTGGCTTTGCACCTTCCGGTGTTCAGACCTGGCAGTAGCCTGAGTCCTGTTGAGCACTGATTGGTGCTCAGATATCTGTCAAAGCAAAGAAGCGAAACAGTGTTATGGATACGTGACTTACGGAAAACAAACCAGTAGGTTTTCATCAAAACTATTTGCTCCCTATTTGAAAAGGAAAAGAAAATCTCCCTCCACTGTTCAAGAGAGACCGCGTTTACGAACAGGAGGGAACAGAATTTATTTCCGCAACATGGAGAATGTAATATGTGAATTCGTTAGAGTGCATGTTCCATATTCAAATATTTGCAAAATGAATTATCACTGGTATTTTTGATTTAGAATCAAGAGATTAAGAATTCACAGCTGATGTGCCTACCTTGTCTGCATTTATTTGTGCGTGCTAATCCTCTGTTACAAATTTTTATACTCTTCAAAAATTCGTAGCTGATTAGAAATTACGTGGAAACAAAAATAATTCAAACGTGGTTAATTATGGTCATGTAAAATGTAGTTACTTAATTTTAATAATTTATGATTATTGATATTTAAATTAGTGTTAAGATGCTGGTTTTAGAGGTAAGCAGCAAAATTGGCAGCTCCAGCACTGAAGCACCATTACTGGCAAGTCCCTGTCTGAGCTCTTACTTGTTATAGTATACTGATTCTAAAATCAATAATTTGGGGGCTGGAACAGCAGGTAAGAAGCTTGCTTTGCACATGACTGACCCATATTGGCTCATTGGCATCCTATATGGTCCTCAGAGCACTGCCAGGAGTAATTCCTGAGTGTAAAGCCAGAAATAACCCCTGAGCATCGCTGTGTGTGGCCCCAATCTCCACTCCCCAATAGTTAATTTGGTTCCCTTTGTCCTCGATGATTACATCAGCTAAAATTCACTTTATTAGCCTCAGTCATTCTCTGATGCGTTCATTTTATACATTTGCATTCCAGAAGTATTCTTATACCCAAAGTGCTGTTTAATGTCCTGGTTATGTATAGGAATAATGTAGTGTTTGATCACATTACAGGCCAGGGTTGCTCAATGCTGGTATTCAGAAGAATTTGAAGCCTTTATAGGAAACAAGAAGATAGGAACTTTAGTTTGAATAGTCAACTGTAGCACTGTATTCCCGTTGTTCATCGATTTGCTTGAGCGGGCACCAGTAACGTCTCCATTGTGAGACTTGTTACTGTTTTTGGCATATTGAATATGCCATGGGTAGTTTGCCAGGCTTTGCTGTGCGGGCAGGATACTCTTAGTAGCTTGCCAGGCTCTCCGAGGGGCACGGAGGAATCGGACCTGGGTCGGCCACATTCAAGGAAAACGCCCTACCTGCTGTGCTCCAGTCCATATAATATATATATATATATATATATATATATATATATATATATATCACTGTATCACTGTCATCCCGTTCTCATCGATTTGCTCGAGTGGGCACCAGTAACATCTTCATTGTGAGACTTGTTGTTACTGTTTTTGGCATATTGAGTATGTCACAGGTAGCTTGCCAGGCTCTCCCATGCGGGTGAGATACTCTCGGTACCTTGCCGGGCTCTCCAAGAGGGATGCAGGAACCCCTGGTTCGGCCGTGTGCAAGGCAAATGCCCTACTCGCTGTGCTATCGCTCCAGCCTATATATATATATATATATATATATATATATATATATATATATATATATATATATATGTTAAAATTCCATTTGAAAACTACATAACTAAAGAGAAACAAGTTAGAAAGATTCAGATGAAGGTATTTTTCCTTACTGGAGTATTTTTGTATTCACAAAGACAGAAAAAATTTGTTCTGCTCAAAAACTGAACAAAAGATCAGAGAGAACCTGGAGCGATAGCACATAAGGGAGGGCATTTGCCTTGTACACAGCAAAAAAAGCAAGATAATCTGGTGATGGTTGTATATGGCACTCCTCTGTAAAGCAGTGTCCAGATATCCGCTATTCCTCCTACCTTCTTTTCACATTTTCAGAATTCTCAGAATTATTTCCACCATTATACTCAGTCATTTTCAGATTGTATCTGTTTAAGTAACACCCAAAGCGCCTTAGTTTATTTGTGTATTTTGTTTTGGGGGTACATCCTTCAGTGCTTAGGGCTTAATCATGACTCTGAGCTCAGGAATCACTCCTGGCAGCGCTCAGGGAACCCTATGGGGTGTTGGGGGATCAAACAGTCATCAGGTAATTGTTTATTTTATTTTTATTTATTTTTTTGCTTTTTGGGTCACACCTGGTGATACACAGGGCTTACTCCTGGCTGTGCACTCAGGAATTACTCCTGGCGTTGCTCGGGAGACCATATGGGATGCTGGGAATCAAAACCGGTTCGGCCCCGTGCAAGACAAATGCCCTATCCGCTGTACTATCAATCCAGCCCCGATAATGATTGTTTTAAAAAGTGTAGGTGATACCCAAGAATAGTAGAATTAAGTAACAAATTTGCTCCATGGCTTGGAAACCAGCCTTACATGCTGGGGAAAAGGCAGTTCAGATAGAGAAGGGAACACCAAGTAAAGTGTGGTTGGAGGACCCTCTCGGGATGGGAGAGGCATGCTGAAAGCAGACTATAGATTAAACACGATGGCCACCCAATATCTCCTTTGCAAACCACAACACCCAAAAGGAGAGAGAGAACAAAGGGAATGCCCTGCCACAGAGGCGGGATGGGGTGAGGGGATGGGATGGGGGTGGGTGGGAGTGATGCTGGGGTCATCAGTGAAACCCCCGGGTTAGCCACGTGCAAGGCAAACGCCCTACTTTCTGTGCTATCACTCCAGCCCATGTCTTCATTTATTAAGAATATTTTCACTCAGTACTGAATTTGATTAGGTTGGTAGTTGACAGTTATTTGTTTTGGGGTTTTATTATTTGGGATGAGGTAGAGTTCTCTCCAGTGTCGCTCGGGGCTGGGGAGTCCCTTCTGCCAACACTCACCAGCTCTGGGGGCCTGTTGGGGTGCCAAGGATCAAAGTGGGGGCCCGTTTACATGTACTCCTTCCCTTTGAGTTCTTTCCCCAGTCCCTGTTTTGATACCTTAAAATATTCTTGTCTTCTGGTCTCCATTATTATTAGATGCATACAATGTATTATTTCTCTTTTTTCTTTTTTTTTTAATCTGGCTTTGGGGTCATACTCAGCGATGCTCAGTGATAATTACTGGCTCTGCACTCAGAAATCACTCATGGGATTCCTGGGAGATGGTCAAAGATGCCTGGGATGAAACCCGGGTTATGAGTGCCCTAAAATAGATGACTGGTTAAAGAAAATTTGGTACATCTACACAATGGAATACTATGCAGCTGTTAGGAGATATGGAGTCATGAAATTTGCTTATAAATGAATAAACATGGAGAATATCATGCTAAGTGAAATGAGTCAGAAAGAGAGGGACAGACATAGAGGGACTGCACTCATTTGTGGAGTGTAGGGTATTATCACATGAGGCTGATACCCAAGGACGGTAGATACAAGGGCCAGGGGGATTGCCCCATAGCTGGAAGACTGCTTCATGAGCGGAGGGGAGAAGGCAGATGGAATAGAGAAGAGATGACTAAGAAAATGATGGCTGGAGTAACCAGTCGGGATGGAAGATGCATGCCGAAAGTAGATAATGGACCAAACATGATGATCTCTCAGTGTCTGTGTTGCAAGTTATAATGCCAAAAAGTAGAGAGAGAGTATGGGGAATATTGTCTGCTTTAGAGGCAGGGGGAGGGTGGGAAAGTAGGGGTATAACCGGGATATTGGTGGTGGGGAATGTGCACTGGTGGAGGGATGGGTGTTTGATCATTGTGAGATTGTAACCCAATCATGAAAGCTTGTAACTATCTCACAGTGATTCAATAAAATTTAAAAAATTTTAAAAAAAGAAACCCAGGTTAGTCACATGTGTGCAAAGCAAGCACCCTACCCGCTGTGCTATCTCTCTAGCTTCCGTCTGAGATGGACACATGTCAGTTCTGGCGCTTGTTGGGCATTCCTCTTCATTAGTTCCTGTGCTCCCACACGTTCTGCTTGTGCCCATCTGGCTGACTTCTGGTGCCAGACAGTTGAATTGTCAGACACATGCTGTAGAGATATTGGGACTACCTCAACCCTTGGGAACTGCTGGGGACTGAAACTAACCCGGGAACTGCACCTCGGGCCTGACACTTGTAAGAGAAGTCCCCTGAGTCACTGAGTCCTCATGCATGGCTCCTTCCTGGTCACTTAACATACTAATTTTTTAAATAGTGGAGCTGAGGAACCCTAATGCAAATTTAGGAATTTTTAGTAAAATGGTTTCTAACTTTCAGCAGCTGAGTTCTAAATTTCTTTCTTGCCATGGCCTGCGCGGCCAGCTTGAACCTTGGCCGGAGAGAGGGAATGAGAGTTGAGTCGGCTAAGGAGGACTTCATGCAATAAATGGCATACAGCAAGTTTATTGAAATCCAAGCGGGTTTATATAGTCTTATTTTAGCAATGATCAGCAGGTTATATAAGTGGCATAAACATTATTAATCAAGCGGAGCAAGCAACTTTATTTTTGCCAATATTACTTGTTTTTCGGTTCCTTCGCTCAGCCTTGAGAAACATGGGAAAGCAGATGTGGCCTTGAGCATGGCCAAGGCAGACTCGAGTCAACCCTCCCTTCAGCCTCCTCTCGAGTCCAGCTGCCAGAGCATGGTGGCCCTTTGACCCCCTTTCCAGACTGGCCGCCAGAGCATGGTGGCCCTTCAGCCGCCTGTCAAGGTCGGCTGTCAGGGATGACTTGCCCTCACACCAAGTTTCTCCATACTCGTTCCTGTTTATAGGAACTAAGGTAGGGAGTGCCTAGGCCCCCTCCTCACCCAGTTCCTGTTTATAGGGACAGAGACAGGGGATGCCTAGGTCTGTCCCCAACACTTTCTTTTCTTTTTAAAATTGAATCACCATGGGATACAGTTACAAAGCTTTCATGATTGAGTTTCAGTCTTACAATGATCAAACATTCATCCCTCGAACAGTGCACATTTCCCACCATCAATGTCCCCAGTATCCCTCCCACCATCCCCGCCCCGCCCCCCCCCGCCTCTGTCACTGTCACTGTCATCCAGTTGCTAATCAATTTTCTCCAGCGGACACCAGTAACCTCTCCATTGTGAGACTTATTACTGTTTTTGGCATATCGAATACACCATGGGTAGCTTGTGAGGCTCTGCCGTGCAGGCAAGATACTCTTGGTAGCTTGCTGGGCTCTCCAAGAGGGGCGGAGGAATTGAACCTGGCTCAGCTGCGTGCAAGGAAAATGCCCTACCCACTGTGCTATCGCTCCAGCCTTGCCTCTATGACAGATATTTTCCTTCTTACACTCTCTTGACTTTTGGGCATTATGATTTGCAACACAGATACTGAGAGGCCATCATGTTCAGAGCTCTAAATTTTAATACCAGTTTTTATGACTCAGTGAAAGAGTTCTCTGCTCAGCCTCCATTTCCCCAGACTGTTTTTGAAAAAATCCCTTCCGAGAGCAAGCCTGGTGATTTGATTTGAAGTACATCTGCAGTACTGCTTGTCTTCCAGGCGCACAATCCTGTGCTGACACCGACTGTAAAGTACTTGAACACAATTGCTTGATGCAATTTCTAGTGGTTCAGTTATTTATAGTGGAAACATGAGTGCAATCTGAACCAAACCATCGAGATCAAAACCAGAAAAAACACTGGAAAAATATCATAATAGTTGGAAAGATCAACTTATGCAGGTTTTTATCAGGATAACATCCTCTCCTCCTTTAATTATGCCATAATTTCTTGTTCATACACACATATATGCATATATATCCCTTATGATGCTTTGTTGAAAACTGAACAATTGAGTTCTAATTATGTAACACTCTGGAAATCAATTATCAATTTCCCACTTCCCTTAGATTTATTGACTCTCTTAAGAAACTGTGATATTATTAACATGGCATTATATAAGTTTTGAGTATGCTGCATTAAATAATTTCACCTTTGTGCACATGTGAAATTATTAACACAATGCCTCTATCTAGGAGGCTGGAGTACTCAGGTTTAAGCCCTTGTTTTCCATCAGCTGGCTCTGGCTTGAGATCCCAGCATTGCACATGGTTTCCAAGCTCCACGAGAAGTGATCCTGAGCGCAGATCCAGGAGTAAGCCCTGAGTACCACCGTTGTTACCCCAACCCCTTCTGCCCCCCAAATATTAATGTCTGTCATTGAACACATTGACATATTTTTTTTGATGAGTACTTGTCAGATTACTCCCTAAACAACTTTAAAATATGAAGCAAAGTTGTTTTGGTTTTTAGCTTGGTTGTGGGACACACCCAGTGACACTCAGGGTTTACTCCTGGCTCTGTGTGACCCCTTCCAGCAGGCTTGAGGGGCCATATGGGGTGCTGGAGATCAAAAGCAGGCCCAATAGGTACTATTGCCTCACCCTTCCCTTTTACATATTTTTACTGATTGGCTTATCCAATGACTGTCCAATTAAAAGCTATCTGATACTATGGCTTTATAGTATAGATTCAAGTTAGCTGGTGAGATGCCTCCTTGTTTTTTATTTTTCAGTGTGATTTTGACTATGTGGGGATCTTTTGTGGTTCCACACAAACTTTATAATTGACAGTTGTAATTCTTTGAAGAATGAATTTGGATAGGGATTGCATTGAATCTATATAGTAGCTTAGGTAAGATGGTCATTTTAACAATGTTGATCTTTCCAATTCATGACTATGGAATATGTTTCATTTTCTACCATCTTTTAAATTTTTTCTCAATTATTTTAAAGTTTTTATTCTATAGATCTTTCACCTCTTTGTTAAGTTGATTTCTAGGTATTTGATATTTTTGGACACTCTTTTAAATAGTGTCTTTGGTATCTTTCTCCTCTTATTCACTGTTTTGTATATAAGAATTCAACTTAATTTTGAAGCAGGCCACTTTGCTGTTCTGGTTTATTGTTTCTAGGAGCTTTTTTTGTAGACTCTTTAGGGTCTTCAATGTATATCATCATGTCATCTGCTTCCTCAAGTTAGTAACTATCTATTAAAAGGCTAAAGTCAGGGTTGGAGCGATAGTACAGTGGGGAGGGCGTTTGCCTTGCATGCAGCCGACCTGGGTTCGGTCCTCGGCATCCCATATGGTCCCCCAAGCACCTCTAGGAGAGATTCCTGAGTGCAAAGCCAGGAATAACTCCTGAGCATCACTGGGTATGACCCCAAAAGCAAAAAAAATTAAATAAATGAAAGGCCAGAGTCAATATTCTTTTCTTGTGGGGGGGCACACTTTTAAAAAATTTTATTTTACATTTTTAAAAAATTGGATCACCATGAGATCAGTTACAAACTTTGATGATTACATTTCAGTCATACAATGATTGGGCACCCATCCCTCCACCAGTGCACATTTTCCACCACCATTGTTCTTAGTGTACCTCCCACGGACCCCACCCCATCCCACCCCCTGTCTCCATGGCAGTTACATTCCTTCTTACTCTCTGTAATTTTGGGTGTTATGATTTGGAGTCTCTTGTCTTATGCCTGGCTGTCTTCACTGCGGCCCCTCAGAGGGAGTGGGTTGAGTTTCTCTCCCCACCCTGAACAGAGCCTCGGCAGCCGAAGACCTCCGGAACCCAGCCACAGCCATGCTCAAGGCCCCTCTCCTCATGAGCCTCACGCATGAAGGAACCGGCAGAGGAACCCAGGTGTGCGGGACCTGGGGCTGAGATCTCCAAGCCTGCTTGGATCGGGACAGGGCCTCTTCTGCCCAGATCCCCCATTTTCCAGTAGCTAGGTGGTCACACTAGAAACTGCCTCCGGCGCCGTGTAATTCCATCAATGGCCAACATCCAGAGATTATAAAACCAAGCTCCAGGAAGCGCTCAGCCACAAAGCAGCCAGGCGACATCTTATAGCCTAGTTCTCCCTCTCAGAGAACCTGGCAAGCTACCGAGAGTTTTCCTGCCTGCTTGGGAGAGCCTGGCAAGCTCCCCATGGTGTATTCATAAGCCAAATACAGTAATAATGATGGGTCTCGTTTGCCTTACCCTGAAAGAATCTCCAATACGGCACTGTTGGGAAGAATGAGTAAAGAGAGACTGCTCAAATCTCAGGGCTAGCACGAATGGGGACGTTACTGGGCCTGCTTGAGCAAATTGGGGATCAATGGGATGATAGTGATAGTGATAGTGATAGTGATAATGATGATTTGGAATACAGATACTAGAAGGCCATCATATTTGGTCCTTAGTCTATTTTCAGCATGCGTCTTCCATTCCGAGTGATACCTCCAAGCATCATTTACTTGGTGATCCCTTCTCCATCCCGACTGTCTTTTCCCCCAGCACTTGAGGCCGGCTTCCAAATCATGGAATCCTGGCCCTTATTCTACGTCTGTCCCTCTCTTTTGACTAATTTCACTTAGCATGATACTCTCAATGTCCATGTCGAGGGTACACTTGACGATGCTCAGGGTATTCTCCTGGCTTCACACTCAGAAATCACTCCTGGTGGTGCTCAAGGGACCAAATGGGATGCCAAGGATAAAACTCGGGTCAGCCACATGCAAGGCAAGTATCCTACCCACTGTGCTATTGTATCAACCCCCATATTACTCTCAATGCTGAACTACTGGAAAGCATTGCTGCTAAGGTCAGGCACAAGACAAGGCGTCCACTGTCTCCACTCTTATTCAACACTACTAGAAGTCTTGGCAACAGAAGTAAGGCAAGAAAAGGAAATCAAAGGGGTGAAAATTGTGAAAGAGGAAGCTAAATAATTTGTTAATATTGCTTGTTACAACCAAATGGCTAAAGGAATTATCAAAAAATTTGAGTAACAGAAAATTGTGAAAATTATTATATCTCACCATGGGCTTATTAAGTCCTTGTCTGAGAGTTTATTTAACTGTTCATCACCAGTTGAGCCTTCTCTTTGCTGAGTTTAGTTGACTTCTATGTTATTTTCCCATCTAATTTGGTGTACTCCCACTGGAATTTCAGTACTGTGGAATTTGGAGGTGTTGCACAGTGATCCAGAAACTTCAGGATCTGTAGAACTGGGATGAGTCTTCAGAGAGTCTCATTGAAGTCATGGGGTTGGGCTGTTGTTGTGGAGACTGTTGTGGTTGTGGTTGCCAGAGCTTCAGCAGGGCAGAGACTTGGCCTGCCCCCCTCATAAGTGCACCCCAGAGTTTTCAGCTGGGACACCGTGTGTGCAAGAATTTCATCTGCTTGGCTTGCATCTCCTTGGATATTTATTTTGAGTCTGAAGAGCAGGACTGGTAGGTGAGTTGACATGGCAGTGACCGTGGGAGGTGGTCCCATTCTTTACCTTCTCTTTTCTTTTGCCACTTATCAATTCTAGCTTGTAGTTAGTCTTCAAGTTCATCTATATGTTCCCTACCTGTGCAATTCTGTATATGGCTTGCTATTATGTTCTTTAGTTCTGTCAAATAATTTTGTATGGAATCTGTTTTCCTCTGAATCAGTGTTTTTTGTTAGTTGACTTTGTCATCGAGTGATTACTCACTGGCCAGTGCTTGCTTAGTTTCTATTGCCAATGTAGTGACTGTTGACTTCAGGCTCATTGACATGGCTAGAGTTTTACTGGGCTTGCAGATTTGCCTGGTTTTTTATCCCTGTATGACATAGCAGTTGGGTTCCTTAGTTTCTCTATTGTTCTTTGAGTTTTATGTGGGTTAATGGTGGAGGTTTAGATTTCCAGTTACTTAAGAACTGATCTGTTCAATTCTTTACACTGGATAACACTTTGTTGTTCAGATTATTTCTTTTATCATATAATGCTGTTTGAGTATGACAAGGGGATTCTTGACTAGTCAGTCTATTTAGCTAACTGACATTTATGACTATATAAAGTCATGGAAGTATGATTGGTGCATTCCATCTACTTCAATATAATGAGTGTATTGAGTTATAATTGAGTGTATTGAATATAAATGAGTGTACTGAGTAATGCTCAGAAGCACACACCTGGTTTTGGAGAATTAAAGCTGATGTCAAACAGTGTGGTTCCCTGACATAGGAGCTGGAATCTTTGAGGAGAAGGTTTTCAGGGCCCTGGGCACAGGCTTTCTGTCTGAGCCTGGCTGTGGTTGGGCAGTGTCTCTCAAACTACATTCTGTTTTTTATTTTTTTTTTTAATTTGGGCCTTTGTGTGTGTGTGTGTGTGTGTGTGTGTGTGTGTGTGTGTTGTGTATGTGTGTATGACCAACAAGGTTCAAGACTTGCTCCTGGCTCTGCCTCAGGAATTACTCCTGGAGGTTCTTAGGGGACCATATGGGATGCCGGGTTGTGAAGCCGGGTTGGCCACGTGCAAGGCAAGCATCTTACCCGCTGTGCTATTGCCCCAGCCCCCCCCCTTTGTTTTACGATTTTTATACATTTCATTTTCATAAAGTAGTTCACAATAGTTCATTACAAATAGTATTCAAACACCCACCCAACCAGTGAGCATCTTCCACCACAATAAGATGGAAGTGTGTGAAGGCTGTTGATTTCATTCTGGGGCCATTTAAGCCTGTATAAGAGAATACAAGCAAGTATGTTAAAACCAAACACATGTGTGCTGCTTTAGGTACATCAGTGTGCTAGGGTACAAGAGGTCATGAGGCAAGGAATGCACTCCAGCCCCTTGAAAAATTTTTATTTTTAAAAAAACTTTTTTATTGAATCACTGTGAGATATACCCTTACAAAGCT
Organism: Sorex araneus; assembly: GCF_027595985.1. Lineage (NCBI taxonomy): Eukaryota > Metazoa > Chordata > Mammalia > Eulipotyphla > Soricidae > Sorex > Sorex araneus. The sequence continues at coordinate 333,466,098 of NC_073302.1, read as the reverse complement.
GTTCATGTACAGCATTCATACAGTATTCTAACACCCATCCTCCACTAATGTACATTTCTCAACACCAGTGTCCCCAGCTTCCCTCCCATAACCCCCCACCCTCTGTGACAGGTGCTTCTCTCTCCCCCCCCCTTTTGGACATTGTGATTGGCAATATTGATACTGAAAGGTTATCAAGAATATCCCTTTACCTATTTTATCCCTCAGATCTTGTCCAGTGTGATCATTCCAAGCAATTATTGTCATACTTTTCTCTTTTTCTAACTAAACTACCCTCAGCCCCACACACACTTGTGGTTAGTTACAACCATTGACTAGTCCTCCTAACCCCAGTTTCCCTGGCCATGGATATTAGTCTCCCACCATATATTTTTTTATGTCCCATAAATGAATGTATTAATTCTGTATCTGTCCCCTCTCCTTCTAACTCATTTCACTCAGCATGATACTCTCCATGTCCATCCATTTACAGGCAAATTTCATGACCTCATTTTTCCTAACAGCTGCATAGTATTCCATCAGGTAGATGTTCCATAGTTTCTCTATCCATTTGTTTGTTCTTGGGCACTCAGGTTGTTTCCAGATTCTGGCTATGGTGAGTAGTGCTGCAATGAACATAGGAGTGCAGATGATGTCAAACTACATTCTTGTTGCGCTAAAATGTGACAGAATTTGTCACCTCCAGATTATTGTATCAGCTATAATGCTAGAACAAACAGACTAGCACTGAAGCCTTGAGTTTGAAGTCACCAGTGATTGTGACTGTGGTATTTCACAAGTTTGGGCAGCAAATGGGGACTCAGGATCGGTCCCCTGAAAATACCTCTAACTCCAAGCAGACCCATTAGCTACAAGGGTATTTGTGCTGACTACAGCAGGGATAAAAGAGGGATTTTTTTTCTGACTTAACTTTTGTCTCCAGACCAATTTTGTGACATTGGCTTTTAACTTGCCTCTTACCTATCCCCAGGCAAAGCTCCTCTCCTTCCCTGGAAATACAATCCTTCACTGTGAATGTGGGGGCTGCAACTTTGTCCCAGAGTGGAGAATCAGCTAGAGATGCTGCGTGTTTCTCCAGCCCCTTCTCAGTGTGGCCCCACACAAAGTTCTGTGTTTGCTTCCCTGAAGCCTTACTGAGGGAACTGGGGCGTGCTTTTAAGTTTCTTCTTTGTCTGCCATCTCAACATAAAATATACTAACTTAATATATTTTAATAGTGACCACTTATCAGTCAAGGAATTTGCAAATATTTCCTCATTTTTCTTAGAGAAATAAGAGACATTTATCTTTATTTTTGTTGATGATTTCCTTTATGGTGCAGGAACTTTGATTTTTTTAAATCCTTTTTGGTGAAAAATATTGAAAACTCCCACTGAGATATTTGATGGAATCCTGCTTGTTTATTCTAGTATTTTTTTTGCTTTTTTTTTTTTTTTTTTTGCTTTTTGGGTCACACCTGGCAATGCACAGGGGTTACTCCTGGCTTTGCACTCAGGAATTACCCCTGGTCATGCTCAGGGGACCATATGGGACGCTGGGATTTGAACCCGGGTCGGCCGCGTGCAAGGCAAACACCCTACCCGCTGTGCTATCTCTCCAGCCCCTTTTTTTTGCTTTTTATTTCAAACACAAAAAAATTATTTCCAGACTGATGCGAGTTTATTGCAAATGTTTTCTTCTAAGAGAAAAATAATCCTTTAAAATTTTGCATTCAAATCTTCAAACCATTTGGAGTTGATTTTTGTGTATAATGTAAAACAGTGTAAACACATGTAAAATAGTGGCCTAGTTTCATTCTTTTGCATGTTGCTGTCCTTTTTTCTCAATACCATGTGTTGAATTAATACCACATTGAGTATTAGTGACTCTTTTGCCATAAATATATTTACTATATACACATGGCTTTATTTATTGCTTTCCTAGTATATTCTATTGGTCTAGTGTCCATTTTTCTGACAGTACAATGCTGTTTTGATCACTACAGTTTTTTTTAATATAATTTAATATTGGGAAGCATGATGCCTCAACTTTATCCTTTCTTTTTCTCTCACTCTCTGTTCCTTTGTGTGTGTGTGTGTGTGTGTGTGTGTTCCTGTGTGTGTTTGTGTGTGTGTGTGTGGTGTAGATATTGAGCCTGAAAATCCTACATATATTTGTGGTATTTTGTGGTTCCAAACAAATTTTTGAATTCTTAGTACTTTGATTTTTTTTAATTTAAAAATCTTGTTCACTTTCTCTGGATCAGGGATCTTCCTAAAATATAAATGCAAGATATTTTCAGGTCTTTCTGAATATGCAATTTGAGCATGTGTGGTAATTTTCGAACATTCTCTGTATTTGCACTTAATTCTTATATGTCTGGCTCCTAGAAAATGGCAAAGGGAGACGTGAGCAAATAAAATAGCCACCATTCTTTAAAATCTCTGGAAGCTGTTTAGCAGGAGGAGTGCCAATGACTGCCTGCCTCTGTGTCTGAGACTCCGTGGTCAGAAGCAGCAAGCAGAGATCAGAACACAGAACCCTGGATCAGGAGAGCTAAGTCTTCAGTGTAGGCTGGTCTCCCCGCCGTCCTGGGAATACTATACAGCTGCCTGCCAGGGGTCCAGAGAGAACGTGTGACCACCAATTGTACTTGGCTAAAATTGATCAAAACTAACTGTAATTTACTAGGTATGTATTCCTCCTGGAAGTTGCAAGCCTTGAAATAGACTATAGATTTCCAAAATAATTACAAGAGACATTTTTCCCAGTATAATGTTTTGAGGTGGGGAGACAAATTTCTGGCATTTTCTGCATTGCCTTCTTTCCTGGCATATCAGGTTTATTTTATTTTATTTTTATTTATTTTTTTGTTTTTTGGGTCACACCTGGCAATGTACAGGGGTTACTCCTGGCTCATGCACTCAGGAATTACTCCTGATGATGCTCGGGGGACCATATGGGAAGCTGGGAATCGAACCCAGGTTGGCCGTGTGCAAGGTAAACGCCCTACCCACTGTGCTATCACTCCAGCCCCCAGGCTTATTTTATTATATTTTAAAATTTATTTTTATTTTTTTTTTACTCAATCACTGTGAGAATAGTTACAAAGCTTTCCAGTCTAAGTTTCAGTCATACAATGATCAAACACCCATCCTCTCACCAGTGCACACCCACCACCACCAAGAACCCCAGTATATGTCCCATCTCACCCCTTTCCCCACCTATGTGGCAGATGATTTCCACCTTATCCTCTCTATGCTTTGATCACATTCAGTATTTCATCCAAATTTTGTGTTTCTCTTATATTAAGTGTTCTTGGAAGGCTATATCTTTTGTATATTTATTTATTTATTTTTTTGTTATTTAGACCAACCCCAGCAGTGCTCGGGTTTGCTCTTTAGCCCTATGCTCAGGGATCAAACCTGAGTTGGACATGTGTAAGGTAAGACCTGACCTGCTCTACTATTTCTTTGACTCCTTCATCCTATTTTTAAGTCTGTTTATTCCTATACACATATACCCTATTCGTTATATTTTTAGTTTCATAAGGGCTTATCTATTTGCATTAACCTATTTGGGGTCAAGAATCATGTTTTTTAAATTGAATCACTGTGAATTACAGAGTTGTACAGTTGTTGATGATTTAGTTTCAGGTGTACAATATTCCAACACGGGTTTCTTCACCAGTGTCCACCCCCTTTCACTAATGTCCCAGGTTTCTCTCCTGCCACCTAGCCTGCCTCTATTACAGGGGCTTTCTCTCTTTTTTCCCTTTATTCAATTTTTTTACGCACTGTGGTTTACAATATTGTTACTGATGGGTATCATGCATGTCACTTTACCTCCTTTTAGCACCTTGTCCTGGTCCACAGTGACCACTTCCCTTTATCGTTCTTGTAGAGATCCATTGTCTGAACTACTCCCAGACCCCCCCCCCCCCCCGCCGCCCTGTCCTCTCCCACCTCCCCGTCAAGTTTCCTTCTCAGGGCCAGTTTTCTTCTCTTTGTTTCTGTTTCTACTGATTTTGAGCATTAGTGATTCCCCTGCTGTTTCTTTACATCCCGAGTATGAGTGAGATCCTTCTGTGCCTGTCCCTTTCCCTCTGACTCATTTCACTCAGTATGATATGCTTTAGGTCTATGTATCAGCAAATTGCATGACTTCATCTTTTCTTACAGCAAGTACTAACAATCATGTTTTAATATTTTTTAAAATGCCACAGTATTTGGAATTGAATTAGTTTTTGATAATTTTCAGAATATGAGAAATCTAACCTTTTAATTTGTGATTTGTCACTGTGCAACTATTTTTATTTTAGAAGGGACTGCATTAATAGAAATTTTTATGGAAATAGAATAATAAATTTTTCTTGATATAGTATGCTTGTCTTAATTATGCTTCAAACATCTCCTATAGTTTTTTTTCTGTGGAATCCTATATGGCATATGAATAATTCATTGATGTGCATATGGATTCATAACTTGATGAATTAAATTTGGTTCTAAAGCATTAAACAAAATAAATGAAACCCTTGCAAATTGGAAACGGGTGCTATTATTCAATTTTAGCCATAGAATACCTTAGAATGCAACCATAAATCATCCAAGTGTCTCATACATTTAACAGTTCTGCACTCAAACTTTATTCCCTAGGTAGTATCTTTTGCAAAACTACATTGTTTTTGTAGGGCTGCTGAGCTGGGTTTGATATACAGCAGCCCAACTGGTTCCTGTACCCTGGTTTCTGCAGTTCGCCAGGAGAGATCTATAAGTGCAGAGACAGGAGTAGGCCCTGAGTTCTGTCAGGTGTGTCCCCCAAGTTAAAATATGATGTTTTTATTTATTAGATTTGTGAATTAAAAGTTTTTGAAAATAATGTATTTTTTTTTTGCTTCTGGGTCACACCTGGCAATGCTCAGGGGTTACTCCTGGCTTTGCACTCAGGAATTACTCTTGGTGGGGCTGAGGGGACCAAATGGGATGCTGGGAATTGAACCTGGGTCAACCGAGTGCAAGGCAAATGTCTTACCCGCTGTGCTATATTGCTCCAGCCCCTCCTGTATGATCATTTTAAGAAAGAGAAAAGTCTAGAAAAGCAAAACAAATAAAATGTAAATTGCTCACAATTCCATTATTCAAAAATAAATCAAATGGGCCGGAGCGATAGCACAGCGGGTAGGGCGTGCACGCGGCCGACCCAGGTTCGATCCCCGGCATCCCATATGGTCCCCCAAGCACTGCCAGGAGTAATTCCTGAGTGCAGAGCCAGGAGTAATCCCTGAGCATCGCTGGGTGTGACCCAAAAAGCAAAATAAATAAATAAATAAATAAATCATTAGGAAACTCCATACTTGACCCCCTCCATATTTTTTCCTCAGTTATTACCTTCATATCTCCAGAACCTCTACTTGCTCTCCCAAGCCCCAGGTTACTTCCTGGCTGATATCCTGTGCCTTTTCAATTCAGAAATGGATACCCTCACTTCCAGCTAAACCCTAGTAGGTGCATGCTGGACTCCTTCGGCATCTTTTCACTCTCTACATCTTCTGAACAACTGGTGTGTATACATATGTGACCTCACAACAGAAAGGGTGCTAACTGCAGTGATTACATTCATTACAGCAGGACACAGTAAATGCAGTGGGGAAGATGCACAGAACTCCACAAAGTCCAATGGGTGAAAATAGTAGCACAAAAAGTTCTACCAATACCGATCAGTGCCGTGAAGTATTAGAGAGTCTATAGGTGACACCATGTGGAGGATGTTTAAAGAACACAAAGAGATGTTGGCACAGTTAGTAAAGCACAAGAAACTGTGAGGGGGAATGAGAAGACTACATTCAGAAGTAATGGAAGTGAAGAATATGGTTGGTGATATAAAAATGCAATAGAGGATCTGAGAAGCAAACTAAACAGAGGTGAGGAAAAAGATCAAGAAGCTTCAAGATGAGATGCAGGAAATCTCCAGAAAACAACAGAAGATGGAAAAAAGAAGACTGAAAGGAAATGAGCAGGACATCAGAGAACTATGGGATGAAGTCAAGAAGGACAATATAAGAATCATGGTAGTCCCTGAAGAAGAGAAAAGCAAATTTGATGAAGAATCACCAGTTCAAGAAAACATAGCGTAGAATTTCCTGGTATTGAGGAGTGCAGGCATCTAGACCCAAAAGGCCAGGAAAGTGCCAGCAAAAATATGTCCAAATAATAAAACCTCAAGACACACTATCATCAGAACAACAAAATCCAAAGATAGATACAAAATATTGAAAGTAGCAAGATCAAAAAATTAAAAAACAACTTACATTTAAAGGTAATCCCATAAGATTCACATCATATCTATTGAATTAAACTTTATCAGTCAGAAGAGAATAGTGGGAGAAAGAAAAAAGAAAAAAAAATGAGCATATCACCATGAATATTCTATCCAGCCAGATTATCATTCAGATTCGAAGGAACAATACAGAGCTTCAGGGACAGGCAACAGCCCAGGGAATTCATAGCCTTGACATCACTTTGCAAGAAGACCAAAGAGAAAAAAACTCTTTAAAAAGACAAGACAAATTTCTCAGCACTTGCCATTAACTATGGCATTCACTTATACCACTTATAGTTGTTCTCTACAAGATTAAGAAAGGTCTGTTTATTCCTAGCTTCCTAAGGGATTTTATACTTTTTCAATAATAAATTAATATTTAATTCATATTGAGTGTTCTATGCATATTTAAATTATTTTGCATCTATCAAGATTGTTAATATAATATTTAATATATTATATAATATTTTAATTATTAATGTAGATGCTTAAGCATTATTAGTTATGTAATATTTTCCAATATAAAGTCTATATTTCCTTTTTAGTATAAAACACACTTTTATATTTTTATAGCTTTATTTAGATTTTCTCAAAAATTTTTTAATTCTCTTCTCCTTACTCTTACTAAATTTTAAATTTGTAGAATTTATCTATTTCATGCTAATTTTAAAATTCTCTGTGTTAGCAGAGAATTATTCACTGTCACTGTCGATGTCACTGTCATTGTCATCCTGTTGTTCATGGGATTTGCTTGAGCGGGCACCAGTAATGTCTCCATTGTGAGACTTGTTACTGTTTTTGGCATATTGAATGTGCTATGGGTAGCTTGCCAGGCTCTGCCACGTGGGCGGGATACTCTTGGTAGCTTGCCGGGCTCTTCGAGAGGGTCGGAGGAATCGAACCCGGGTTGGCCGTGCGCAAGGAGAACGCCCTTCCTGCTGCACTATGACTATTAATTTTTTAATTTGTATATATAAAAATAGTTTGTGAAAAAAAATTTCCAATCTGTCATTTAGTTATAATTTTGTGGAATTTTAGGAGTTTAGGTTTAATCATCCATATGTGTATAAATGTCACCATCTTCACAGTAAGAAAAAAAAGAATCTCTTATGTGCCCATAAAGAAACATAGTAAGGGGACAACAAATGGTGTCAAAGTAGTCAGAACTAGGTATTTTTGTCTATAGAATTTTAGAGTTTACATGCCTGGGAGGGGAGTTGTGTTGTGTGTTCCAGGGAGGGTCCTGGAACACGGTGGAGGGAAGTGAGCACGCTGGTGAGAGGTGTGGTGCTGTGATGATGTTAGCATGAAAAGTATAATTTACAATATTGTAAATTCCAGCACTCCAATAAAAGGTAAACAAGACAACAAAAATATAACCCCAACCAAAAAAAAGTAACTTGTTGGGAGCCAGACAGAAATTACGGGGGCTAAGACACTGACCTTAACCAACCTCAGCTCAATCTCCAGCACACTCTGGTCCCCTGAGCGCCTCCAGGAGTGACCCTCAGCCCATCAGGATTATCCCTAAGAACTGCCAGGTGTGTCCCAGCTATCCCTGCAAGGGACCCCATACAACTGAATTTTGTTATCATGGTGAAATATTTAAGCAGTCTTTTTTTTTTTTTTTTTTCTTTTTGGGTCACACCAGCCAATGCACAGGGGTTACTCCTGGTTCATGCACTCAGGAATTACTCCTGGTGGTGCTCGGGGGACCATATGGAATGCTGGGAATCGAACCCGGGTGCGCCGCATGCAAGGCAAACGCCCTACCTATTGTGCTATTGCTTCAGCCCCTTAGGCAATCTTATCTAAAAAACTTTTCCTGTATATAGTATGCGTGTTTGTGTGAGTTTGTGTGTGTGTGTGTGTGTGTGTGTGTGTGTGGTCACACCTAATGAGGGCTACCTATGACTGAGTGTTCAGGGGGTGCTCTTAGCAATTTAGGGGTGGCAAGTAGTTTGTGGCATGAAACCGGATGCTCCTGCCTACAAAACATGTGCTCCAATATGCTGAGCCATCTCCTGGCATGATATTCTTGAAACATTTTCTTTTTTTTTTTTTATTGAAATTTTATGATTGGTTTCATATGAGAAACTTCTTTTTTTTTTTCTTTTTGGGTCACACCCAGCGATGCTCAGGGGTTACTCCTGGCTTTGCACTCAGGAATTACTCCTGGCGGTGCTTGGGGGACCATATGGGATGCCGGGGATCGAACCCGGGTCAGCCGCGTGCAAGGCAAACGCCCTACCCGCTGTGCTATCGCTCCGGCCCCTTGAAACATTTTCTTAACTTTTAATTTTTATTTAGGCGCGATGATTTACAAAGCTATTAATAATTGAATTTAAGGCGTACAATTTCCAACTCCAATCCTATTGCCAGTGTCCACACACCTCCACCCATGTCCTGTGTCCCTAGGTTCCCTTCTAGCCCCAGCCCACCTTCGAAATAGACTTATTTTTCAGTCTGATTCCTTGAGTTTCGGTCCCAGCTCACAGGTTGTTGATGCTAGTGGTTTTGTGCACACAGATACCTGGCCTCTACACCACCACATGGACAAAGCCCCTGGCCTCCCCTCTGTTACTGCCATACCATCTCTGCTTCCTGCTCCCATTTATTTTCTTCCCTGGGATTTTCATTGCTGTAATCTAGGACCCTGGAGTGATAGCACAGTGGGTAGGGCTTTTGCCTTGCACGAGGCCGACCTGGGTTCGATTTCTCTGTCCCTCTCGGGGAGCCCGGCAAGCTACCAAGAGTTTCCTGCCTGCAGGGCAGAGCCTGGCAAGCTACCCATGACATATTCTATATGCCAAAAACAGTAACAACAAGTCTCACAATGGAAACGTTACTGGTGCCCGCTTGAGCAAATCTATGAACAACGGGATGACAGTGCTACAGTGCTAATCTAGGGCCAAGGATTTGCCCATCTTTAACAACTTTCATTCCATTGTTTTGTTACTTTGTAAATAATAGATAAGTGAGAACATTTGGTATTTTGTCCTTTTCTTTCTGACTTACTTTGCTTAATATAACTTTTTTTTTTTTTTGCTTTTTGGGTCACACCCAGCGATGCTCATGGGTTACTCCTGGCTCTGCACTCAGGAATTACTCCTGGCGGTGCTTGGGGGACCATATGGGATGCCGGGGATCGAACCTGGGTCGGCCACGTGCAAGGCAAATGCCCTACCCGCTGTGCTATCGCTCCGGCCCCAACATATTTGATAGTTTAATCCAACCTGCAGCTAAATGCATGGTTTCATCATTCCTTGTGATTGGTTAAATATTTCATTGTGTATTTTTTTAAAATGTAGGAGTATTGCTATTTATTCAGCCATTGATTAAGCTGACTGAATTGGGCATGAATTCCACATTACTTTTTTATTCAGAATTTTAATTTAATTTTATTATTTTATTATTATTTATCTTCCTTTCTTATTGATTCAGTGTGAGATACAGTTGCAAAGCTTTCATGTTTGAGCTTCAGTCATACAATCATCAAACAACCACCCTTCACTGGTGCACATTTAATTCTGTGTCGTTCTCTTCTCTTCCGGGAGCTTTAGTTTATAGTCTCTGGGTCTTGGCTGTTGATGAGATTACATGGGGCAGTTTGCCGGTGTGACTGCCATGCTACTGGTAACCTGGGGACCTGCGGGGAGGAGGCCCAGTCCAAATCCAAGCGGGCTTGGAACTTTCAGTCACGGGTTCCCACTTACCTTCTGCTCCACCAACCCTAACTGAGTCTTCTGATCTCTTTCAAGATTTATGTGTCTCTGAAATAAGGCCAATAAATGAGCTTATTATAGCTGAGCCGGAGGTGGTTTGTGGGTGTAGCTCCCACATACCTAACTTTTGGCTGTTTAATTTTTTATTTTTTGGTAAACTTGTTGCCAAAGGCACAGCAGCAATTTTGGGGTATCAGGAAGTCTGAAGGCACCATCAGACTGCTGATGCATTCACCCCACAGGTACAGGTTGACCTGCTGGCAGCACCATACCCCCACCACTGTGTATTTATACATATATGCCCTAGCTTCATTATCCACTCATGTCATTCAGCATTTGGGACATTTCTAAACCCTGGCTATTGTACTAAGTTATGCAATTAATAGAGGTGTGCACATATCTTTTAAATCAAAGTTTTCATGTGTTGGCATGTAGATACCAAGAATTGGAATTGCTGGTTCATATGTTGAGAAAACTCCATAGTGTTTTTCACAGGGGATGAACCATATTACTACTCAGGCCTCTGTGCTGTATTTTTAGAGAAAAGTACTGAAAAAAAGTACTTTTTTAAAAAAATTACTTTTAAAGAAAAGTACTTTTAAAGTGCAAATTAAAATAAAAGATATCACTACAAAACCACACAGCTACTAAAATTAAGAAAGGCTGTGAGTAACTAGTATCATGAAGGATATAGATCAATGGGAACTCTCATACTGCTGATTAGAGTGTCAGTTGACATAGGTAACTTGGAAAACTGACATTATTTACTAAAATTGGAGAGCTCTATGTTATTTTACCTAGACGTTCTAAATGTTTATTCAACAGAATGTGTGTTTTTGCACATCATAAAGAAGACTGTTCTTACTAATATTACTCATAATATCCCCTAATGTTCTTCAAGAGCAGAATGAATATTTATTCAACTAAAGAAAAAGCTTTCTAAAGAAAGGCTTTCACCATTACAATAAACAACAACAAGAACAAAAGAATACATTTTCAACAACAGGGAATGGAAGGGGGGTTATATATCATATAAACTTTACATAAAGTTTGAAAACCAAACAAACTGAATTGCAGCATTTATATGCATTATATATGCAAGTTATATATAAACAATCATTATATATGCAAATTATAAAGCTATAAAGAAATGATACAATTATTTTTTCATGTCATTATTACAATCAGGGCTGGAGCCATAGCACAGCAGTAGGGCGTTTGCCTTTCACGCTGGTGACCCATGTTTGATTCCTCTGCCCCTCTCAGAGACCCCGGCAAGCTACTGAGAGTATCGCGCCCGCATGGCAGAGCCTGGCAAGCTACCTGTGACGTATTGGGTATGCCAAAAACAGTAACAATAAGTCTCACAATGAGAGATGCTACTGGTGCCCGCTCGAGCAAATCGATCAAGTGTGTCTTTTATTTATTTATTTATTTTTAAATTTTTAAATTTATTTTTTTCGAGTGTGTCTTATTTGTGGAGAAAGAGAGGGAAGAAAGGAAGGGAGGTGAAGATAGTGAGAAAAAAATTGTCAATTAGTGTTAAGAGGTAACTTGGTTATAGATTCTCTGCTAAGAATGATGAAGAGTTGACTGATTCTAACTCCTGTTAAAAATCAATAATCATCATCAAAAAAAGTTATTCACTTTTTTTTAAAAAAAACATTGCTTTTGGTCCAGTTGAAGGAGAGGGCTAATACAATTTTCCAGTATTTGCTCCCAAGTCCATTGGCAGGGATGGGGGTGGGTAATCTGGGATTAGACGCAGAATTCCATACATGAGAAGCATGAATTCTGCCTGGTTCTAGCTAGAACCAGGCCCTGAGGCCATTTTAAAATGACTTCATAGTTTTCAGCTTTTGACAGGGCCCTGAAACCAATGTCAGCTGACCAGGAGCCAGAGTCTCTCTCTAGACTTCTGCCTTGCATCCCAGTGAAACTTTGGGATTCATAAGAATTATTATTTTTAAAAGGGGTCTCCCTATTAAATTTTAAAAAATTTATTTATTTTTAATTTGTGAATCACTGTGAGGGTACAGTTACAGATTTATACACTTTTGTGCTCATGCTTCCCTCATACAAAGTTTGGGAACCCATCCCTTCAGCAGTGTCCATTCTCCACCACCAGTAAATCCAGCATCCCTCCCACCCTCCCCAATCCCATCTCCCCCCACCCCACCCTGCCACTGTGGCAGGGCATTCCCTTCTGTTCTCTCTCTCTAATTAGCTGTTGTGGTTTGCAATAAAGGTGTTGAGTGGCCACTGTGCTCAGTCTCTAGCCCTCATTCAGCCCGTAACACTGTTCCCCCACATGGCCTTCGACTACATTATAGTTGGTGATCCTTTCTCTGAGTTGCCCTTTCCCCAGAATGTGAGGCCAGCCTCCAGACCATGGAGTCAACCTCCTGGTACTTATTTCTACAATTCTTGGGTGTTAGTCTCTCCCTATTAAAATTTTGTGCTGAGATCACCCAGCTCATTCTTGGAAATTGTGGATCTGCCTAATTATCTAAAATTTTAGAATTTCAGGAGCGTGCAGCCACTTATGCTATTCATAACAAGCAATACAAAATAAATTATCTAGCATCTGCCTTTTTGGCAGGTTTGAGTGGTGGCAGGAAAATTCAAAATAGTGGTGGTGGGAAGGTGTAATGGTGGTGGGATTGGTGTTGAAATATTGAACGTAATCCATTATTGTGAAAAACTTTATGAAAATAAATTAAAAATATTGTGGGTCTGATGGTTTGCTGCTTGGGTCAGTCAAAGTGCCTGAAACCTGACATGACCACCCCTCAGTGAGTGAGGTCCACAGTGCCAAAAATCTACCTTTGCGTGCTTTCCTACATGAGCCATCATCCAGCCCCCGGTTAACTTTACTTTAGTCACCACCTTCCTCTTTGTCTTTTTTTTTAACCATTAACCCCGAGTTTTCCATTCCTGGGGAACGTTTTAGATTTTATTTACTTTTTATTTGTGTGTGTGTGTGTGTGTGTGTGTGTGTGTACATGTGGTGTGCATGTGTACATACCAAGCTCTAGTATACTTCTCTGGTCATATACTAAGTTTTTTTTAAGTGAACTTTGAATTATAATTCTTTGATCTCAATTTAAGTGTGTTTTGCCTTTTACAAATTGTGTCCTGAAGTTTTAGTTTGACATTACCTTGAAGATTTTGCTATATTTAGACTGTTAGCCTCCATGGACTAAGAGGTTCCCACTCAGCTTTCCCCTTTCTCTGCATTCCTGACAGGTATCCCTGCTTTTCTGACTGTCATTTATTTTCTTGTTCCATTTATTACACAGGTATTTTATTTAATAATCCTTGCATGTTCCATACCATTTTAGAGCCTGCTTCTTAGAGAATCTGGACTAACAAACTGATCTTCAAGACTCCTTATTTAGGTGCCACCCGAGATCGACCCCGGAGGAAACGGAACCACTTTGGACACGAGTGGCGCCCCCAAAATGCCTCCAAACTGTGTGCTCGGAGCTACTGGCCCAGGCGCGGCCAGCGGGGTATGGTCCTTTCTCTCTCAACTCTTTCTTTTTGAATGCAGCGAGGCAACAGCCGGTTTTTAGACTATGCAGGAAGCCCGGGAAAGCCGATGGGGCGGGACTTCTGGATCTGCCCTGGGCCAATGATATTTAAGCACAGAGCCATGTGGGGACGCTCCTTTGTGCCGCCACGTGAGATCGACCCCGGAGGCAACTGAACCGCCAGCGAGTGATGCAATTACCAAAAGAATTTTCCCTGGACTTCATGTAGAAATCCAAAACCGCGTGGCTCGCAGCCGCGCAACCTAATATCTCTTGATTGTCAGCAACGTGTAAATGTTCCTTTTTGGCAGGGCTTACCATGGGGGGAAACTCCAAACAATAGTACTGAGTTTTTTGTTGAAGGGTAAAAGATTGTAGCGATAGAATTTTAGGCAGAATTTTCCCTGGACTTTATATAGAAACCCAAAACCGTGCGGCCGCGAAAGCCTAATGTCATCTAATGATCAGCAATATGAAATGGTTCCTTTGTAACGGGTTGGACTTTGGGGGGACCATAATAGGGTTAAAGTTTGTAGTGATGTGTAATTTCTGGCTGTACTTTCCCTGGACTTTATACAGAAATTCAAAGCTGCGAGGCTGCTGCCATGGCCGCACGACCTAATGTCATTTAATCATAACCAATATGAAATGGTTCCTTCTTAACTGGTCGGACTTTGGTGGGAAATCCTAACAAGAATAGTAAGTCTCTTGCTGAAATATTGAAGGCAATCAAAGTGGTAGCCATCTCTATAGACTGAACTAAGCCATATCCCCACGCTGGCTGAGAAGAAATATCCTTCTTTCTCGGGAAGAAACGCGGCGTGGCGTTAACCATAGTATGATGTCCATTAAGCTGACACGGACCTGGTGGCGTGGGAATGGAATACAAGGGAATAAATTATTATGTACTTGGAACAGCGGGACGCTGGTGGAACCTCGAGCTGGGGCCGATACCAGCGTATTACTTTTGGTTCCAGAAACTGCTGGCAGACATTCTTCCAGACTATCAACTAAGCCAGAGCCCCACACCGGCTGATGATGGGAAATAACCATCTTTTTCGTTTTTTTTTTTTTCCCTTTGTCAGGCAGCGTGGTGATTACTAAACAGGCGTGAACTCGGTGGCGCGGGACGAGGCGGGGGGCGGGGGGGAAAATAGAAAAGTTATGTAACAAACAGCGGGACTTAATATCTCTACATTCTCAGCAATGGAGAGCTATCAAATGCTTCCTTGACAGTAGGACTGTCTTTTCTTTTTTTGGGGGAAACCCTAGCAACAATAGTGGTTATGTGTTGAAACATGGAATGTAACCAAGATAAAGCGTAAACAAAGTGAAATTTATCACTTTCAAGGGTGGGGACTGGGGAGGCGGGAGGGGGCGGGAGGTATAATGGGGTGGTTGGTGATGGAATATGGGCACTGGTGAAGGGAAGGGTGTTTGAGTATTGTATAACTGACATAATCCTGAGAGAACTATGTAACCCTCCACATGGTGATTCAATAAAATTTATAAAAAAAAAAGACTCCTTATTTAAAAATATCTGCTAAATAGTTTTCCCAAAGAATAGCTGGTTCAAATAAATGGTTGAATCAGTATTAAATTCAGGTCTAACTTTAAAGTTTATTCTCAACCCCCATGTGTACTTTAGCCTGGAAAGACTGTCATTATGACTGCAGTCTGACTCTCCTGGAGCTCCAATAATGTGTATCTAAGGAGAGAAATAAGAGAGTAGAAATATGACTTTTGAGAGTGCTAAGTTTGGGCACTTAAGGAACTGTTACACTGGACTAAACTGAAACCTATTATTTTACTTCAAATATATGCTAAGATAAAACAATGTTCAGTAAACTGCTAATTAAAATAATGTAGTTAGAATGAATGATGCAAAAGTCTGATAACAGAAGATTTTGTCAAATAAGCAATTGTATATATATATATATATTTAGTATTTAAGACCATTACACATTATTTTACATGAGTGTGGAGATAGTGCAGAGGTTAAGGCACTTGCCTTGTGTGGTAGTTTCCAGTTTGTTCCACGGAACCACGTATAGTCACCCCAGCATCACCAAGAGTGATCCTTGAGCACAGCGCCAGGAGGAAGCCCAAAGCACAGCTAGGTGTGACCCAAAAAACTTGCACAATTGAAAATGAAAATTTTTAAAATAGTATCAAACTTACATAAAAGTTCTAAGTATTTTTCTTTTAGTCGTTTTAAAGTAAGTTGTCAGTGTAACGTCCCCTTTACCTTGTTTACTTTTTACTTGTTTACTGTGATTAGGTATTGCTCCTTCTCCTATATAACCACAATCTAGAATCAAAACCAAGAAACTAAGACTGATCTGTACTACTTATGGTTCTACAGAAAAACAGAACTACCAGAGTATATACAGAGATTAATTTATTTTTATTTTTATTTATTTTTCAATTTTTATTTTTTTAGTTGAGTCACTATGAGATGCACAGTTACAAAGCTGTACATGATCAGGTTTCAGTCATACAATGATCCAACACCCATTCCTCCATCAGTGTCCATTTCCCACCATACAGAGAGAAATTTAGTTAAAAAAATTGGCTGATGTAATATGAAGACCAACAGGCTAGAGACTCCAGGTACAATGGCCATTTAATTCAAAGGTTGTCCTTCTCAGTATCTGCATTGCAAACCATAATGCCCAAAAGTAGAGAGATAATAAGAAGGACATTGTTTGCAGAAAGGCAGGGATTGGGTGGGATGGGAGTGGCAGGAGGGATACTGGTGGTGGAAAATGAACACTGGTGGAGGGATGGGTGTTTGATCATTGTATGACTGATCATGATTGTAACTATATCTCACAGTGATTCATCATCATCATCATCATCATCATCATCATCATCATCATCATCCCGTTGATCGTCGAATTTCTCGAGCAGTCTCAGTAATGTCCCCATTAATCCAAGCCCTGAGATTTTAGAAGCCTCTCTCTAACTCATCCTTCCCAAGGCATATTAATACACCATGGGGACCTTGCGAGGCTCTCCCATGTGGGCAGGAAGCTCCCGTTAGTTTGCCAGGTTCTCCCAGAGGGAGAAGTAGGCTATAAGATATCGAGCGGCCTCGAAGGGGCTGCCATTTTCCGGGAGCTTGCTTTTAATCACAGTGATTCAATAAAAACAAAAAACCAAAAAAAAAATTCCCCCCAAAACAATTCAAAGACTGTTTACTGGTAGAATTTCTTTTTGTTTAAGAAAGTCAGTCTTTGTTTTAGTAAGATATTAAAATGGCTGGACAACTATTCACATAACAGGAATCTGGAAACAACCTGAGAGCCCAAGAACAGACGAATGGATGGAAAATCTATGCCACATCTACACAATGGAATACTGTGTAGGAAAAATGAAGTCATGAAATTTGCCTATAAATGGATGGACATGGAGAGTATCATGTTGAGTAAAATGAGTCAGAAGAAAAGGGACAGATATAGAATGACTGCATTCATTTGTGGTATATAAAAAATATATATATAGTAGAAGACTAATATCCATGGCCAGGAAAAACAGGGGTAGGAGGACTGGTCAACGGTTGGAACTAACCACAAGTGTGTGCAGGGCTGAGGGTAGGTAAGATAAAGAAGAGATCGGTGTGGCAATAATAGCTGGGAATGATCACTCTGGACAAGATCTGAGGGTTAAAAGTATATAAAGGGATATTCTTGACAATATTTCAATATCAATATTGCAAACCACAATGCCCAAAAGGAGAGGGGGGGAAGGAAGGGAGGGTGAGAAAGAGAGAAATAGAGAGAGAGAGAAAGAGGAAAAGCATGTGCCATAGAAGAAGGCAGGGGGTGGCAAGTGGAGGAGTGGAGGGTGATGGGAGGGAACCCAGGAACACTGGTGCTGGGAAATGTACACTGGTGGAAGGATGGGTGTCAAAATACTGTATGACTGAAATCCAATCATAAACAGTTTTGTATGGGTCTATCTCACGGTAATTCAATAAAAAAGTTTTTAAAAAATGGCTGGACAAATATCACCCACTTTATTAAAATTCCTTTAATATAAACATTAATTCCATGCAAAAACACCTTTACTGAATTATCAAGATTGTCTGATCAAATATCTAGACACCTGAGCACCATGATACAATTATATTGTTATATAAAGTAAAAATATCTTCCTACCATCTAATCTTCAGGCCTTATTTGTGTTTCTCCCCATCCCCCATTCTTAATTTAAACACCATGATTTACAAAGCTGTTATGATGATTTGTTGCAGGTATTCAATATTCCAACACCAATCCCACCACCACTGTAACCTTCCCTCCATCATTGTCTCCATTTTCCCAACCACCCATTATGTCTGCCTCCATAGAAGATCCACAGTAATTTATTTTATACTGTTTGTTACCATTAAATGGCTAATGGAACGATCAAAAAATATTTCCATAGAAGAAAATTTGTGAAAATTGTTTCATCTCACTGTGGGGACATTTTTTTCTTTTTGGGTCACACCCGGCGATGCACAGGGGTTACTCCTGGCTCTGCACTCAGGAATTACTCCTGGTGGAGCTCAGGGGACCATATGGGATGCTGGGAATCAAACCCACGTCGATCATGTGCAAGGCAAACGCCCTACCTGCTGTGCTATTGCTCCAGCCCCTCGCTGTGGGGACATTAAATCCTTGTCTGAGGGTTTACTAAACTGTTGTTGCAAGTGAAGCCTTTTGTGTTGTTTTTGTTAGTTGAGATTGGTTGGTTTCTACATCACATCCCAACTAATCTCATGTGCTACTATTGGAATGTCAGTATTGTAGAGTTTGAATATGTCTGAATGCCTCAGAAAATCCAGACTATTTAACTGGGAAGTCAAGCTTGAGGCATGGGGGTATCTTTGGGTTGTGGGAGTGGCTGCAGAGGCTCTGAGAGGGCAGGAGCTGGCCACCCCGAGGTTGCCCTGGAGGTCTCAGGAATGGGTATCTGAGAAATTTTTGCCACTAGTTGATCTCTTTTGAGATTTATTTATAAGTCTCTGAAACAAGGCTTGTAGATGAGCTTATATGGTGGCAGCAGTTTATTTATGTTTTTGTGATAGTTCCAATAATGTTCATAGCAAAAGGATCCAGTTCAGAATGATGTGTTGCATTTAGTAGTCATGCCTTTCTTCTTTGTTTTTTGTTTGTTTGGGGGCCACACTGTGGACCGTGATTAGGGCTGACTCCTGGCTCTGTGCTCAGGGATCATTCCTGCTGGACTCTGGAGGTCATATGGGGTGCCAGGGACTGAACCCAGGCTGGTGACCTGCAAAGCAAGTGGCCTACCTGCTGTGCCCCAGCCATGTCCATCTACAGTCAATCTGGGATTGTTCACTCTTTCTTGGTTTCTTGACACCTTTGCAAATGTTCTGTACTAGGTTTTTGATTTTGCATGATGAAATTCAGGTTGTAAATCTTGGACAGATCTCAGAAGCAATATTTTGCGCTGCCCTTTCAGGTGACAGTGTATATGACTTCTGTCATTTTATTTCTGGGACAATTGAGAGGGTGAAATTTGTCAGTCTTTTTACTGTAAGGCTGCTGCTTTCTCTGTCATTAGCAGCTCATTTTAGGATAGATGTGTTTAGACTGTGTAATTTTTCACTCTCTCTCTCTATATATGTTTATGAGTTTTGAGTGTGTTCAGAGTGCCATATATATGGTGCTTGTGTGCACAAGGGCAAGGCATGTGCTCTGCTACTGGAGCCATGGCATCAGCCCCTGAAACTATCCTTCATCAAGCTATTTAACTTGCTTTCTTATACCTTTATGGACACACAGAATCCTATTTTATTATTGGTTTATGATCTGTTAGTTATTTATCTGAAAGTTATTTGACTGAACCTTCTGTTTATTTTGGGGGGAGGGGGAAGGTTTTGGCCCACCAGTGCTCAGTGACTGCTCTTGGCTCTGTGCTCAGTTGTCACTCCTCCTGGTGATCTTTGGGGGACTCTTACGTGATGACTAGGATCAAACCAGGGTAGGCTTCATATAAGGCACGCCATTCCTCTTAAAGAAGGGGGCCTCAGTTTCCCCCTGCCCACTGCTGCTAGCAGCTCTGTTTTAACTGACTTAAATCTACACTTTAGATATTTCTGGTCTCACTCTGAGGCTGTGTAGTTTACACTTTTCCAAAGGTCTTGGACTCACAGGTGACTAAGGAGACCTTTCTGGGAAACAAATGGAGTCCTTTCATAGCTTGTCTGATAAGTAACACAAAGATTCAGTTTTCCTATAAAAGTCTCACAAAATGAGCTGTATTTCACTTAGTCTTATACTAAATTCCTCCCCTTTGGGAGTGTATTTTTCTCTTCTATTTACTTTCCAATAAACTTTTCTATTTTCTAACTAAGAGTCTGATCATCTTTATTACTCAACATTGTAATTCTTGAAAATATTGAAGGACCTGGGAACTGTGAACCAACACAGAGACCCCCTTCACCACCTGCATCACCGCAGTGCTATCACTTGGGTCTCTTGTGGGTGTCTCCTCAAGATCTTTTCTATGTTTTTAGACATTTCTCGTTATTTTTTTTGAGTGCTTCCTTATCTGTGGCACAAGGAATTCCAGGTTATCAGATTCATTGTCAACTGAATATCAACCCTCCAGAGATGTGTCAATATTCCAATCCCTGTAACTGGGGAATGTTTGTTTGCACAAGAGTCTTTGCAGATGTACCAGAATTAAAGATCTGATATAAGGGAATCTAGATTATCTGCTGGAATCTGAATCCATTGGAAGGTGTCCTTCCAGGGGACAGAGGAGAGAAAACTATAACTGAGGGAAGGCTGAAATTGAATGATGCAACTGCAGGAAGGACTGGAACTACCAACATTGGAAGAGGCAAGGAAAGACTCCTCTGGAGAGGGAGCACAGCCTCGCTGGCCTGGATTTTAGAGCTCTGGGACCCAGAACAGAGAAAACATATTTCCATTACTTCAAAACTCCAAGTTTGTGGTCATGTGTTAGAGAAATCTTAAAGTAATTCTATGTCTTTTTCTGACTTTAACCTTCAAATTCACTACTTCCCAAGACCCCTGTTTAATTTATTCTTTTTTATAAATAGGAGCCATACCTGGTGGTGTTAGGGACCCATGTAGTGTCAAATTCAGGGCCTTGCACGTGCTAGGCATGAACTCTACCATTGGTGCTATTTGCCAGCAATCCCTGCTTCCTTTTAATGTGGAATATTAAAAGCCTCACGCATGATGGAACTGGCAGAGGAACCCAGGTATGCGGGACATGGGCCCAAGATCTCCAAGGCTGCTTGAATCGGGACTGGGTCTCTTCAACTCAGATTCCCCATTTTCCAGTAGCTAGGCAGTCACACCCAGAAACTGCCCCCCCCACCCCCGCCCGGCACCGTGCAATCCCATCAATGGCCAACATCCAGAGACTATAAAACCAAGCTCCTGGGCATCTTATAGCCTAGTTCTCCCTCTCGGAGAATCTGGCAAGCTACCAAGAGCTTCTTCCCACACAGGAGAGCCCGGTAAGCTCTCTGTGGTGTATTCATATGCCAAATACAGTACCAATGATGGGTCTCATTCCCCTGACCCTGAAGAGCCTCTAATGCAGCACCATTGGGAAGGACGAGTAAAGAGAGGCTGCTAAGATGAACGGAGACATTACTGGGCACACTTGAGCAAATCGTTAATTAATGGGGTGACAGTATATACATACCTCTCGGAAAGCCCCTGAAAGTATTCCACGCACACAGGCAGAGCATGGCAAGCTACCTGTGGCGTATTGGATATGCCAAAAACAGTAATGATGGGTCTCATTCCCCTGACCCTGAAAGAGCCTTCAATCATTGGGAAGGACGAGTAAGGAGAGGCTGTTAAAATCTTAGGGCTAACAGGAATAGAGACATTACTGGTGCCCACTCAAGTAAATCGACAAACAACCAGATGATAGTGTTACAGTGATATATGCGTAAGTGATATATACATGTATATAATTTTTGTTGTTATTGTTGTTGCTATGATCCTTCTTGGGAGATTTTGGGGTTAAATCTGGCAATGCTCAGGACTTACTCCTCTCCTGGATCTACACTCAAGAATTGCTCCTGGTGGTGCTTGGGGGACCATATAGGATGCCGGCATGGAACCTGGGGCGGGCCATGTGCAAGGCAAGTTGCCCTACCCTTTGTGCAATTGCTACAGCTCCTGGAAAATTATTTTGAAAGCAAGATCTGAGCTCCAGGTGTGCTCATTATTACTGGGAGGCCCTGATCACAGAGTTAGGGAATATAAGTATAAATACATGTTCATAAATGTATCTGTGTCTATATAATTTTTATGAATTCACACCTATATCTGTAATTTCACAACCATAGGTTTCCTCTCTTGTGTTTTTTGCTGGCTGTCCATTCTAATGTTTTTTTGGACTCATTAAACATCTGTCACATTTATTTTTTTTTAAATCTTTATCTGAGAAGTTGTAGAGCTGGTGAATGCTGGTTTAGTCTTCAGGGCTACTAACTTTGCTCATTACGTGTGGGAAGAGTGGGGGCAAAGGTGGTCCTGTGTTGTTCCCTAGGGCGCTTGCCACAGACTGGGAGTTAGTTCATTTCACTCCTTTCAACCTTCCACCATGAGGAAACTCTCTGGGTGGGCAAATTAATCGGAGCTATCTTCATTCCCTGTGGAAGCTGTCCAACACAATTTGTTATTGCTCTTGTCAGGATCTTATGCTAGTCACAGGAGACATGTTTTCTGTGTAGCATAACGGAGAAGCTGTGATTCCAAACATGTTAGTGATCACACCACTGATGTCAGATTTGACTAACTTGGTTTGCAGGGCTAATGGCCCCAACTGACTGGTTCCACAGCAGGCTGTATTCACAGCTTTTCCGGTTAGCCTTTCATCCCCAGCAGTGAGAAACCTAGATCTCACTAGTTTTCACATATTCATTTGTTAAGTCCGTTCCCTATGTGATTACACTATGTCCATCACTGCTGCTTCCCACCTCAGTCAAGATACCTCTGTCACCTGCTCAGATTCCAGTTCCCTGAGAGGGCCACTGTGCCTCTGGCTGTCCCTCATGCTGGCATCTTTTTTTTTTTTTAATTTTATTTATTTTTAATTAGAGAATCACTGTGAGGGTACAGTTACAGATTTATACACTTTTGTGCTTATACTTCCCTCATACAAAGTTCGGGAACCCATCTCTTCACCAGTGCCCATTCTCCACCACCCGTAAACCCAGCGTCCCTCCCACCCTCCCCAATCCCATCTCCCCCCCACCCCACCCTGCCACTGTGGCAAGGCATTCCCTTCTGTTCTCTCTCTCTAATTAGCTGTTGTGGTTTGCAATAAAGGTGTTCAGTGGCCGCTGTGCTCAGTCTCTAGCCCTCATTCAGCCCGCAACTCCCTTCCCCCACATGGCCTTCGACTACAATGTAGTTGGTGATCGCTTCTCTGAGTTGACCTTTCCCCGGAACGTGAGGCCAGCCTCGAAGCCATGGAGTCAACCTCCTGGTACTTATTTCTACAGTTCTTGGGTGATAGTCTCCCACTCTGTTATTCTATATACCATAGATGAGTGCAATCTTTCTATGTCTGTCTCTCTCTTCCTGACTCATTTCACTCAGCATGAAACTTTTCATGCCCATCCACTTAACTACAAAATTCTTGACCTCCTTTTTTCTAACAGCTGCATAGTATTCCATTGTATAGATGTACCAAAGTTTCCTCAACCAGTCATCCGTTCTGGGGCATTCGGGTTTTTTCCAGATTCTGGCTATTGTAAACAGTGCTGCGATAAACATACATGTGCAGATGTTGTTTCGATTGTACTTTTTTGCCTCTCTGGGATATATTCCCAGCAGTGGTATTGCTGGGTCAAATGGGAATTCAATATCTAATTTTTTGAGAATCGTCCAAATTGTTTTCCAGAAGGGCTGAACCAGTCGGCATTCCCACCAGCAGTGAAGAAGGGTCCCTTTCTCCCCACATCCTCTCCAACAGCGGTTGCTTTTGTTCTTTTGGATGTGTGCTAGTCTCTGTGGTGTGAGGTGGTATCTCAAAGTTGTTTTGATCTGCATCTCTCTGATGATTAGTGATTCATGCTGGCATCTTTATAGCATCTTGCCTCCTGACTCCATAACAGGCTGTCAATCTAATTCTCCATTCCTTGTCCCCCTCCTCACCCTACGACCCCCTCTCTGATGCCCTGACCTCTAGGTGCCCTATCCTGCACTATGCTGCCCAGCCCACATAAGGATCTACTGATCAAATTGTTCAAAAAGGGAATGGAAGGAAAAGGAGAAGAGGAAGAGAGAGGTAAAAAATGAAAATACAAGCATTTTCAAGTGAACAAAAGATTATAAAACAATTTGTTCAAGGGGCCAGAGAGATAGTGTAGTGCATAAGGTACTTCTTTGCACATGGCTAACCCAGGTTCTATTTCACATCACCATTTCTTGGCATCTTTTCCCAAAATGCAAAAAGAAAATAATTCAAAAGGATATATATACACCTATATTCATCATTGCATTATATATGTATACATATATAAATATACACATATAAATACATATACATATACACATACAAATTTTATGCAGTTCTCAGAAAGAACAAAATCATGCAATATGTAGCAACATGGATGGAGTTAAATCATACCCTGCTGAGTGAAGTCAGTCCGAAGGAAAGGGACAGACACAGAGTGATCGATCTCTCTCATAAAAGATACACAGCAAGTTAGCAACAAAGGGCTAAAGGAAACATAATGGGAGAACTGACCCACGCATTTGAATTCGGAGATGCTTGGGAGGGATGTCTTGGAGTCCTTTGGAGAACAATGCTGATAAGTGTCGTGTTGGATTATATATGAGAAACCATGATTAATAGTAGTGTAAACCACAGACTCTCAAATATTTTTTTTTCTTTTTGGGTCACACCGGCAATGCACAGGGGTTACCTCCTGGCTTTGCACTCAGGAGTTACTCCTGGCAGTGCTCAGGGGACCATATGGGATGCTGGGAATCAACCCAGGTCAGCTGCGTGCAAGGCAAACGCCCTACCCGCTGTGCTATTGCTCCAGCCCCCTCAAATATTTTTTTAAAAAGTGTATATAACTGGCTTAGTCTCTGGAAAATAGAATGAAAGTATTAAAAAAATTAAAAATGGAACTATTTTACTGTATGATCCAGAAATTCTATCCCTAGAAATCTATCCAATCACTTCACTTGTATCACCTGTCATCCCATTGATCTTCGATTTGCTTGAGTGGGTGCCAGTAACGTCTCCATTTGTCCCTGTCACATGCTAGTGTAGCCCAGTGATATCTGTTCGCTCCAAGAACAGAAAGAGCCTCAAACTGTTCATTCAGAGTTTTGATGAAGTCTGACCATCTCGTTGTTGGGTGGCCATGCGGTCTTTTGATGTCTGGTGGAATCCAGTCAGTAAAAGCTCTAGTCCAGCGGTCATCTCTGGATTGCATTATGTGTCCTGCCCATCTGATTTTTGACGCCATGGCAAACGAGACAACATCCCTGATTCTTGATTGTCAATGGAGGCTGGACTCCAGATTCCTTTTCTTACTTGAGTGAAATGTGATACTCTAAGCATAGCTCTTTAAATCCCTCTTTGGGATAGCCAAATAGTGTTCTCATCTTGTTTTCGTAGGGCCCAGGTCTCTGAGGCATATGTTAGTGCAGGAAGAATGGTGGAATCGAAAAGATGTGCCCAGACTGGCTCTTTGTCCTCTTAACCACTTCTTCGACGGTCTTGAAGGCGTTCCACACTGCACTCTTCCTCCTGTGCAGTTCTGGTGCCAAGTCATTCCTCATATTGAGTTCTTGACTTAGCTGCTGAATTCAGAGATGCTCATTCCATTGAGAGCAAATGGAACGTCAGGGACTAGTTAGTTTTTCATGAACATTGTTTGCTGAGATTCAGCTGCAGTCCGACCTTTCCACACTCATGGTCGAAGTCGACCAGCATTTGTGCTGCTTGGCTAATGTTTGGTATTATGAGAACGATGTCATCAGCGAAGTGGAGGTGGTGTAGTTGCCAACTGTTTATCTTCACTCCCATTCCTTCCCATTCCAGTCATTGCATGACGTTCTCGAGGGTGGCACTGGAGAGTTTCGGTGAAATGCTATCACCCTGCTGAACCCCTCTCTTTACGTCAATGATCACTTCCTTGTAGAATGGTGAGATCCTGGTGGTGAAACGGTAATACAGCTCTCAGAGGATCTTGATGTACTGAGTTTGAATGCCCTGTTTGGCTAGGGCTTTGGTGACCACTTCAGTCTCAACAGAATCAAAGGCCTTCTTTAAATTTATGAATGTTAGACAGAGCAGCATCTTGAACTCTTGTGAAACTTCAGTCAGTTTGGTCACTGTATGGATATGATCGATTGTGCTGAATCCTTTTCGGAACCCAGCTTGCTCACATGGTTGTCCTTCGTCTAGTGTTCTGTCTATTCTATTCAGGATGACTCGAGTGAACAACTTGTAGATGACAGACAACAGGCAGATTGGGCGATAGTTGCCGATGTCGTGGATGTCTCCCTTCTTGTATAACAGAATGGTCCTGCTGGTTTTCCATTGGGATGGAAACTTGCATTCAGATAGGTAGTGTGTGAAGAGCTGAGCCAGTGTATTGATGAATACTGGCGGGCAGATTCTTCAGGTGTTAGGGTCTGATCTTGTCTGGACTGGGTGATGTACATGTCTTTTTTTTTAATTTTTAATTTATTTTTTAATAAGTGAATCACTGTGAGGGTACAGTTACAGATTTATACATTTTTGTGCTCATGTTTCCCTCATACAAAGTTCGAGAACCCATCCCTTCACCAGTGCCCATTCTCCACCACAAATAAACCCAACATCCCTCCAACCCTCCCCAATCCCATCTCCCCCCCACCCCACCCTGTCACTGTGGCAGGGTATTCCATTTTGTTCTCTCTCTCTAGGTGTTGTAGTTTGCAATAAAGATGTTGAGTGGCCATTGTGTTCAGTCTCTAGTCTACATTCAGCATGCATCGCCCTTCCCCCACATGGCTTCCAACCACATTTTACTTGAAGTTCCCTTCTCTATCTGAGTTGCCCTCTCCCCAGAGTGTGAGGCCAGCTTCCAAGCCATGGAGTCAGCCTCCTGGTACTTATTGCTACTATTCTTGGGTGTTAGTCTCCTACTCTGTTAATTCTATATTCCACAGATGAGTGCAATCTTTTCTTTTCTTTTTTAAAAAATTAATTTATTTTTAATTAGTGAATCACCGTGAGGGTACAGTTACAGATTTATACACTTTTGTGCTCATGCTTCCCTCATACAAAGTTCGGGAACCCATTCCTTCACCAGTGCCCATTCTCCACCACCCGTAAACCCAGCATCCCTCCCACCCTCCCCAATCCCATCTCCCCCACCCCACCCTGCCACTGTGGCAGGGCATTCCCTTCTGTTCTCTCTCTCTAATTAGCTGTTGTGGTTTGCAATAAAGGTGTTGAGAGGCCACTGTGCTCAGTCTCTAGTCCTCATTCAGCCCGCAACACCGTTCCCCCACATGGCCTTCGACTACATTATAGTTGGTGATCCCTTCTCTGAGTTGCCCTTTCCCCAGAATGTGAGGCCAGCCTCCAAACCATGGAGTCAACCTCCTGGTACTTATTTCTACAATTCTTTGGTGTTACTCTCCCACTCTGTTATTCTATATACCACAGATGAGTGCAATCTTTCTATGTCTGTCTCTCTCTTTCTGACTCATTTCACTTAGCATGAAACTTTCCATGCCGATCATCCACTTATATGCAAAATTCATGATCTCCTTTTTTTCTAACAGCTGCATAGTATTCCGTTGTATAGATGTACCAAAGTTTCCTCAACCAGTCATCCGTTCTAGGGCATTTGGGTTTTTTCCAGATTCTGGCTATTGTAAACAGTGCTGCGATGAACATATAAGTGCAGATGTTGTTTTGACTATACTTTTTTGCCTCTCTGGGATATATTCCCAGCAGTGGTATTGCTGGGTCAAATGGGAGCTCAATATCTAATTTTTTGAGAATCGTCCATATTGTTTTCCAAAAGGGTTGAACCAGTCAGCATTCCCATCAGCAGTGTAGAAGGGTCCCTTTCTCCCCACATCCTCTCCAACAGCGGTTGCTTTTGTTCTTTTGCATGTGTGCTAGTCTCTGTGGTGTGAGGTGGTATCTCGTGGTTGTTATGATCTGCATCTCTCTGATGATTAGTGATGTAGAGCACTTTTTCATGTGCCTTTTGGACATTCGTATTTCTTCCTTGGTAAAGTTTCTGTTCATTTCTTCTCCCCATTTTTTGATGGGGTTGGATGTTTTCTTCTTGTAGAGTTCAACCAGTGCTTTATGTACCATTGATATCAACCCCTTATCTGATGGGTATTGTGTAAATATCCTTTCCCATTCTGTGGATAGTCTCTGTATCCTGGTCACTGTATCTTTTGCAGTGCAGAAGCTTTTTAGTTTAATGTAGTCCCATTTGTTGATCTCTGTTTTTACTAGATTGCTTAGTTCCATGTCACCTTTGAAGATACCTTTATCTTCAATATCGTGGAGCGTTTTGCCGACCTTGTCTTCAATGTACCTTATGGTTTGTGGTCTGATGTTGAGGTCTTTAATCCATTTTGATCTGACTTTTGTGCATGGTGTCAGGTCAAGGTCTAAGCCCATTTTTTTGCATGTGGTTGTCCAGTTGTGCCAGCACCATTTTTTAAAGAGGCTTTCCTTGCTCCACTTCACATCTCTTGCTCCCTTATCAAAGATTAGATGATCATACATTTGGGGTTGTGTGTAGGGATATTCCACTGTGTTCCATTGGTCTGCAGCTCTGCCTTTGTTCCAGTACCATGCTGTTTTAATTGATACTGCTTTGTAGTAAAGTTTGAGGTTGGGGAGGGTGATGCCTCCCATCGTCTTTTTCCCAAGAATTGTTTTAGCTATCCGTGGACGTTTGTTGTTCCATATGAATTTTAGGATTGCTTGATCCGTTTCTTTGAAGAATGTCATGGGTATCCTTATAGGGATCGCGTTGAATCTATATAATGCTTTGGGGAGTATTGTCATTTTGACAACATTGATTCTCCCTATCCACGAGCAGGGTATATGTTTCCATTTCCTCATGTCCTCTTTTATTTCATGGAGTAGCGTTTTATAGTTTTCTTTGTAGAGGTCTTTTACTTCCTTGGTTAAGTTGATTCCGAGGTACTTGATTTTCTGGGGCACGATTGTGAATGGGATTGCTCTTTTCATGTCCTTTTCCTCTGTCTCATTGTTTGCATATAGGAAGGCCATGGATTTTTGGGTATTGATTTTGTAGCCTGCAACTTTACTGTATAAGTCTATTGTTTCTAAGAGTTTCTTAGTAGAGGCTTTAGGCTTCTCTAGATATAGTATCATATCGTCTGCAAATAGTGAGAGTTTGATTTCTTCCTTTCCTATCTGGATGCCCTTAATCTCTTTTTCTTGTCTAATAGCTATCGCAAGTAATCCAGTACTGTATTGAAGAGGAGTGGTGAGAGTGGGCATCCTTGTCTTGTGCCTGATCTTAGAGGAAAGGCCCTTAGTTTTTCCCCTTTGAGAATAATGCTTGCTGTAGGCTTGTGGTAGATGGCTTCGACTATCTTGAGGAAAGTTGCTCCAAACCCCATTTTGGTGAGGGTTTTCATCATGAAAGGATGTTGGATCTTGTCAAATGCTTTCTCTGCATCTATTGATATGATCATATGGTCTTTATCTTTACTTTTGTTGATATGATGGATTATGTTGATTGATTTCCGAATGTTAAACCATACTTGCATCCCCGGGATGAATCCCACTTTGTCGTGATGTACGATCTTTTTGATGAGTTGTTGGATACTATTTGCTAGTATTTTGTTGAGGATCTTCGCATCAGTGTTTATCAGGGATATTGGTCTGTAATTTTTTGTCTTTGTGATGTCTTTGTTTGCTTTTGGTATTAGGGAGATGTGTGCTTCATAGAAACTGTTTGGGAGAGTTCCTGTTTTTTCAATTTCCTGGAAAAGTTTGAGGAAAACAGGCAACAAGCCTTCTTTAAATGTTTGGAAGAATTCGCCAGTGAAACCATCTGGGCCTGGGCTATTGTTTTGGGCGAGATTTTTGATTACAGTTTCAATTTCCTTAACATTGATGGGTCTATTCAGGTATTCCAAGTCTTCTTTGTTCAGTCTTGGGAGATTGTAGGAATCAAGGAATCCATCCATTTCTTTTAGGTTCTCCTGTTTTGTGGCATATAGACTTTCAAAGTAGTCTCTAATGATCTTTTGAATCTCACTGGTTTCTGTTTTGATGTCCCCCTTTTCATTTGTGATTCAATTTATGAGGGTTATCTCTCTCTCTCTCTTTCTTTGTGAGTCTTGCTAGCGGTTTATCAATCTTATTTATTTTCTCGAAGAACCAGCTCTTTGTTTCATTGATCTTTCGGATTGCCTTTTTGGTTTCCATGTCATTAATTTATGCTCTAATTTTTATTATTTCTTTCCTTCGGTCTGGTTTGGGCTCCTTTTTCTGGTCCTTTTCTAAGGTCTTGAGTCGTGAAGTCAAGCTATCTATGTGGGCCCTTTCTTCCTTCCTGAGGAATGCTTGGAGAGCTATAAATTTTCCCCTTAACACGGCTTTAGCTGCGTCCCATAGGTTTTGGCAGCTCGTGTCTTCATTCTCATTTGTTTCTAAGTATTTTTTGATTTCTTCCTTGATTTCCTTCCTGACCCACTCATTGTTCAACATTGAATTGTTTAATTTCCAGGTGTTTTATTTGATTCTCCGTGTCGGTGAGTGGTTAGCTTCTATCTTCAGCGCATCGTGGTCTGAAAAGATGGTTGATACAATTTCTATTTTTCCGATTCTATTGAGGTATGTTCTGGGGCCCAGTACATGGTCTATTTTAGAAAATGTTCCGTGTGCACTGGAAAAGAATGTGTATTCTTTCTTTTTGGGGTATAAGGCCCTGTATAGGTCTATTACTCCTCTCTCTTCAATTTCTTCTTTCAGAGTCAGTGTTTCCTTGTTGAGTTTTGTTCTTGTCGATCTATCTAGAGGCAATAAGGCCGTATTGAAGTCTCCGACTACTATTGTGCTGTTAGTGATGTCCTCTTTGAAGTCTGTTAGGCATTGTTGTAAATATTGAGCCGGTCGTTCATTAGGAACGTGTACGTTTAAGAGTGTGATTTCTTCCTGTTGTACATATCCCTTGATAAACAGAAAATGACCTTCGCTGTCCCTTTTAATCTTTTTCAACCTGAAATCTATGTTGTCGGGTACTAGGATGGCCACTCCAGCTTTTTTAAGGGGGTTGTTTGTTTGCAGGATTGTTTTCCATCCTTTGACTTTGAGTCTATGTTTATTCTGTTTGTTCTGGTGTGTTTCTTGCAGGCAACAGAATGTTGGGTTTAATTTCCGGATCCATTTTTCCACTCTGTGTCTCTTGATAGGTGCCTTTAGGCCGTTGACATTGAGAGAGATTATTGTGATGAGATTTTGTGTCATCTTTCTGTGGGATTTGTTGTTCTTATGGGGCTCCTACTTGTCTTACAGTAGCCCTTTTAAACCTTCTTTCAAGTTTGGTTTTGAGTCTATGAAGTTCCTCAGCTGTTGTTTATCCGAGAAATAGTGTATGGTTCCTTCGAGTTTGAGTGAGAGTTTAGCCGGATAAAGTATTCTTGGTGAGGCATTCATTTCGTTGAGTTTTTTCACTATGTTCCACCATTGTCTTCGGGCTCGGAGGGTTTCCTCTGACAGGTCTGCTGTAAATCTGAGGGGAGCTCCTTTGTATGTGATTTCCTTCTTTGACCTTGCTGCTTGCAGAATTGTGTCTCTATACATAACATCCATCATTCTGACTATGATATGCCTTGGAGTCTTTTTATTTGGGTCTCTTTTTGCTGGTACTCTTCAGACTCCTTGTATCTGGATGCCTGCCTTCTCCAGCTCTGGGAATTTCTTAGCAATGATGTCTTTGACTGTGTTTTTTTCATTGGGGTTACTTCCCTGTGGTTCTGGTACTCCAATGATTCTAATGTTGTTCCTCTTGAAGTCATCCCCCAGGGCTCTGATTCATTCTATAGCCATTTTGAGGTCTTTGGCCATTATTTGTTGTTGTCTATAAGCTTTCTGTAGCTCATCTTCTAGGTCGCTGATTCTGTCTTCGGCTGTAGTCATTCTACTGTTGAGGGCATCTAATGAGATTTTTAGTTCATCTACCGATTCCTTTATTTGTGTGACTTCTGATCGTAGGTTTGAAATTTCTGCTCTCATTTCTTCCTGCATTTTCTTGGTAGACCGTTCCAGTGCTTCATTCATCTCCTCCCTTAACTTATTGGATGTCTGTTCCATGGTTGCTTGGAGTAGGTCGACTCTCCTCCAGATTTCCTCTCTGAATTGTTTATCTGAGAGGTCGTAGATGTGAGTAGCCCCTGATGATGTTTCTGGAATCTTTTCTTCTCCCTCTCTTCGTGGAGGGGATTTTCTCTGCTTCTTCATCTTGTTACGGAAGTGTAGAGTCTGAGTTTGTAGTTCTTTATTCCTGTTCCCTCTTGTTGTGGGAAGGAGGGGCTCTGGTTGTGCTAAGCTTCCCTTATTCACTGATAGGTTTTATAAAGTTAGACTAAGCTAATGGGTATTTTGCATGTGTTTGAGATGATTAAAGTTTAGTATATGTGCTGCCGAAGCGAGCACGATTAAAGTGATTTTCAAAGAAATAGACAATACCTGTTGTGCTAAGGTCAAAGATAATATCTGTGGAGATAATATCTGCGGATGGAGGCCACGCCCACTTTGAGATCACGCCCACTTAGATACAGGCCACGCCCCCAGTATCTTCCTGGCGCGGTTGCAGTTTCTCTTAGGTCTGCGCAGCACAGGGAAGCGTTGTTTCCTGGTCGTTACCTGCTCAAGACGCGTGAGATGGGGCGGCGCTGGGCTTGATTGGCAGCGGCGGCAAGGTGGGGGGAGGATCCAGAAGAGCCCAAGCCGGCTGAAAGCCGACTTGGGTGGCAGTTTCTCGAAGGGCCGCGCAGCGCAGGGTGATGTACGTGTCTTTACCGATAAAATGGCATGTTGGATTTCGGAATGGAGGACGTTGGGAATAACATATCCATCCTGCAGAATTTGGTATGTGGGCAGGTGGATGTGGTTGTCGAAGAGACCGAGTAGAAGTCATGAATAATCCTCTCCATTGCCTTTCTGGAAGACGTGATAGATCCATCAGGACGTTGGAGGGCAGTCAGATCTTGGTCTTATAGTTAGCGAAGAACAGGCGAACGTTGTGAATACTTTTCCCAGCTTCTGCTGCATTGGCCAACACTGCTGTTCTTCTCTATTTAGAGGTCTTCCTTTATTGCTTCTCTGCACAGCTTTGCGAGTTCAGACATTAGCTTGTGGTTGCCTGAGGCTTGTGCCAAACCACATTGGCAAATGAGCTCGAGAGTTTCCAAAGACAGGCGTCTGTTTGTGGCTTTTCCACTCTTGACATTCTTCGTGCAGTCATGGAAGTGCTGAACCAGTTGATCGATCCCTCGTTGATGTTGTCAATGATGGTATCTTCCCAAGTTGCCACAATAGTGCCAAAGAGCTCCCAGTTGGTTGTCATTCTGGGAGTTCTCTTCTTAAACTTAAACTTTGCAGACCTTTCTCCCTGCTCTGTGAAGTAGAATTTTGCACGAAGGAGATGGTGGCCTGATCCTGTTTGGAATTTTGGGACAATAGCAACATCAGCCAGGCAAAATCTTTGATTGAATATGATGTGGTCAATTTCGTTGTGGAACTGTCCACCGGGAGACTCCCATGTCCAACGTTTAGATTCGGCCTTCTAGAGCTGTCTGTTACCATGGATGAACTCAGTCTCTCACCTTGTTCATTCCATTCTAGTCCATGGGACCCAATGTGGAGGTTTTCGGGTGACCTTCTCTGTCCCATCTTGGCATTAAAATCACCAACAATGATCTTGTTGAAGGTGTAGTCTTTATAGAACTTCTCCAGCTCCACGTAGAACTTCTCAATTTTTTTCTTCATCGTAGTTGGATGTTGATGCATATGACGAAGATAGAAACTGCTGGCAGGGAGACACATCTATTCAAGTGTAATCGTCTGATCCATGTTGTTAGCCATTTGAATGAATCAATGCTCATGGCCAAGTTCGTGTTGACAAGGACACCAATGCCACTGATGCCTCTGTTCTCGCATGTTCTTTTTTTTTTTTTTTGCTTTTTTGGGTCATACCCGGCGATGCACAGGGGACACTCCTGGCTCTGCACTCAGGAGTTAACCCTGGCAGTGCTCAGGGGACCACATGGGACGCTGGGAATCGAACCCGGGTTGTCCGAGTACAAGGCAAACGCCCTACCTGCTATGTTATCGCTCCAGCCCCTGTTCTCGTATGTTCTGAAGAAGAGCTCTTTTACAGTGTTGAAAATGGCGTGATGTGATTGATGCCTTCTCGTTTTGGTCAGACCAATGATGTCATACTTTATCTTCTATGCTTGCACCATCAGGTCCTTGATGGATGCCTTCCGATGCCAGCGTACATGCTTTGAAAGTACAGGCAGTCATTTTAGTCTTTCTTCGTCTTGGCAGTCTAGTTCATCCCTAAGATTTTATCAGCCTCTCTTTGCTCATCATTCTTAACACTGTCACACTGGGGGCTCTTTTGGTGTCAGGCAAATGAGACTCATTGTTACTGTTTTTGGCATATCGAATATGTCACAGGTAGCTTGCCAGGCTCTGCCGTGCGGGAGGGGTACTCTTGGTAGCTTGCCAGGCTCTCCAAGAGGGATGGAGGCTTTCAGGGAGGTCTCCAATCGCCCTTACAGGTGTTCCCATGGTTCACACCATATTTGAACCCCATAAAATATGGTGTGGAAATTATGGAAAATGGGTATTAAGAGTCTTATGCTGTGTCGCACTGTCACTTTGCGGAAAGTGACCTGGAGCATGGTGGTAGCTGGGTAGTGGAGGTAGTGGAGGTCTGCTGATGAGGTATTTATCTGGCTCTGGTAGGGTGGGTCGTCTGGGTTTGATCCCTAGGGCAGATTGGAGATTGGAGGAGGTAGACAGAGGATCTTGTTTCCAGATCTCGTTGAGTATGGAGTCCAAGATCGCAAGGTTCTGCTTTACCTGGTTCGTGGGGCTTCACTCATGCGTGAGGTTCCTGGTTCTGTGGGGCTTCACTCATGCGTGAGGTTCCTGGTTCTGTGGGGCTTCACTCATGCGTGAGGTTTGGCCCAAGTATTCCAAAGTGGCCTGGAGCCTGGTGGTGGCTGGGTAGTGGAGGAAATCTATCCAAAGAACACCAAAAGTGCTAATTTGAAAAGACATGCACTATCCAGGTATACATTGCATCCTTATTTACAATAGCCAAGATCTAGGAACTGGAGGGACAGTACAGAATTTAAGGTGCTTATTTTGCATACAGTCAACCCTGGCTAGATCCTTGGTACTGCATGGTTCCTTGAGCACTGCTGGGAGTAATCCCTGAGCACAAAGCTGGAGGTGGCTTCTAAGTGTCTCCAGGTGTGTACCTAAACTTTTCCCTCTCCCCTCTAAAAACAAAAACATCAAAAACAGAACAAAAAATATTAGCTAGTATCTAGAAACAACTCAAGTACTCAATAACACATAAGCGGATAAAAAAGCTGTGGTCTGTATCTGTATCAATGGTATACTATGTAGCTCTAGGTAAAGATAAAACCCTGCCTTTTGCTACTACATGTCTGGGCAGTTAGTGGAGGTATGGTACTTTTAGAGGTTGTCACGGCATTATAGCACTGCATCTCTACAACACACAAATTTTACTTTTTTTTTTTTTTGGTTTTTGGGTCACACCCGGCGATGCACAGGGGTTACTCCTGGCTCTTCACTCAGGAATTACCCCTGGCAGTGCTCAGGGGACCATATGGGATGCTGGGATTAGAACCGGGGTCGGCAGCGTGCAAGGCAAACGCCCTACCCGCTGTGCTATCGCTCCAGCCCAAATTTTACATTCTTATAAATTAATAAATAATAAAAATAATCAGAAATATCAATTGTAACCCCCTGTCTTTACGTCATGGTAACTGCCATTGTACTATTTTTTAAAAATTGGTTTTACTTTTCTTAGTTTTCATATGTTAGTGGTATCATTACAGTATTGGTTTTTCCATCTGACTTATTTAATTTATCACAATGGGTTCAAACTCATTCATGTTTTGCAAATGGCAAGTAGCTTTCTTTTTCATGGATTAACGTCTTTTTATTTGTTTTTGTTTTGGTTTTTTGGTCCAATGGTGTTCAGGGTTTACTCCTGGCTCTGGGCTTAGGGGTCACTCCTGGTGTGCTCAGGGAACCATCTGGGATGCTGGGGATTGAACCAGG
The DNA here is from genome assembly GCF_027595985.1 of Sorex araneus. NCBI lineage: Eukaryota > Metazoa > Chordata > Mammalia > Eulipotyphla > Soricidae > Sorex > Sorex araneus. Next base: position 333,430,175 of record NC_073302.1, on the reverse strand, counting down.
TTGGCTCAGTGCAAGGCAAATTCCCTACCAGCTGTATTGTTGCTCCAGTATTTAAATGTTTAATTTTCTTTTTCCCTCCTCAACTTCTTTTGAATTATGACTGAGGGCTTATGAGTATAATTCATTTTTGAATAAGAAAATAATGGAATACTTAATTTTTACATGCTTTGTTTTGGGCCACACCTGGAGATGCTGAGGGCTTTCTCCTTGCTCTGTACTCTAGGTGCCCTGCTAGTGGTGCTCAGGGAACCATGCACAATGCCAGGGATCAAACTGGAATTAGCGATATGCAACTTAGATGCCTAACTATCTCTCAGTTCCCTGAAAAATTTATTTTTAAATATAAAAGACCTATAAACTCAAAGTTTATTATTTCTATATAGAGGGTAATTTATAAAGCATAATTTTTTGGATGATCTGAAATATCTTAACTTAAATCCTTAGAGGTTAGCCTACCCAGACTAATTAACAACAGCAAACCCCCCAAAAATAATTCAAGCGATTATTTTATGTTAATTGCTTGAATCTGAAGACACCTCTTTTTCAATTGATAACTGATACCTCAGTCATTCTAACCAAGTAACTTATTGACTCATTAAAGGAGAAGTCATTCAACAGTGTTGAGTATTGTCAAGCTAAGTCAGTCTTCTAAATTTTACTTTAGAAGTCTAGCAAAAAGTTAGCATTGCCAAATGGATCGTTTTACTAAGTTGAAACTAACAAGATAAGAGACTCACAAAGAGCAAGTCGCCTCTGCTTTAATTTCACAATCTGGTGAACAAGGAGGTGTTGGATTGTAAATACCCTGTTTCAGGAAGCTACAGTCATATAAATCTCTGGAATATCCTTACACTAATAGAGCACTGTAAGGTTAGCTGCATACAACTGTTCACAAGTTAGTTTTCTTGATTTCTGATAGAAAGAATCTCTCATTTTACTGTTGAAAATAGGCCCCAGTGAGAAGAACCAATCCATAAAGTCATACTGTTTCCTCTCTGGAACTTGCCCCAGTGGGCATTTACTCCTTTTAGAAGTAATCTTGGCCCTAGGAAGCTTTTTCCCTCTCTGACTGGTTTCTAAGTAAGCTTGCCTCCTTTGGTTCCAGCTGTGGAGAATTTTGGTCATTGCAAAATCTTTCATATTACTGCATAAAGGAAGCTAAATGTGCAGCACCCCTGGCTTTTGGTTTATATTTTCTAGTTCTTTTGTTTAGATTCATTTTTATTCTCTTGTCCACTGACATTATTTTAATGGGCCATTTTCAGGGATACTGATTATAAGCTTGGCACATCTTCCTTAACATTTGAATTTTTGTTTTCTGTGACAGGATTGGGAAATCATAGAAAACAGATCATCATACAGATGCTTTCGTTACCAAGACAACAAAACAAAGAAAAAACTGGCTACATGGCTTTTTTCTATTTCTTAACTACCTTCTAAATGCAGTAATATCCATCCTAAAAATGATGTATCTGTTTGAGAATACTAGTTTGAGGTAAGTACTGAGTGGTTACAGAATGAGTAATTTTTTGTTCATCACCATGAAATTAGTTATTCATGGAATTAAGAAATTCCCTCCCTATTCCTCCTTCCCTTCATTTCTACTGTTAATGTTGTTTTGATGACCCAGGTCCTCTCACACCTGGGTGTGGTATGCACACATGATTTTTTTGTAACATGAGTATTACGTGCTTTGAGTACAGTTTGAGTACTGCAGCCAAAGCAGTAGTAAAAGCAATTTTGTTCTTCAAATTTTCTTTTAAATCATTAAAAAATACACAGATAATATCATTCTACATGTTTCGTATAGGAAGGTAAAACTTATCCCCCTAGACACAATGCTAACAGCAGCCCTACCTTAGGACCCCTGCCAACCTCTGCCAATCTTAGTTTTACCTCAGGGAGCTCGGATTTATCCCTCCACCCACCCTCCAACACATCTTCTTGACAGTTCTTCACCAAATTCAAACATTCTAAAGGCTGGTGGGAAGCCACAGGGTCTCACAACAGTGACAGAATGCCCGTGATGAAAACAGAGAGACTGCCTCCCTATTCCTGCTTTCAGAAGAGAGTAGAGATAGAATAATAGAGACATTATTATTACAAGTACAGCATTCTAGTGAAACACAGCAATCGGTTAAGCATTCAGATTCTCAGTCACTGAAATTCCATTGTCAGCACCCACAAAACTTTTGCGCATAATAAGGCGTTCAGTTGCTCCAGCAGTCAGGGACATAACTCCAAGTTAGTCCTCTAGTTCATCAAAATTTTCAATCCTGGATGAGGTTGACCTAACACTCTATATGATGGCAGTGTAAATTAAGGCAGCACTGGAAGAGAAATTCAAGCACTCAAAGTACTGACTCGGAGTATTAAAAAAATTCATACTTTGTGGACTAGTGACCTAACATGATGGCCACTCGATACCCCTATTGCAGACCACAACACCCAAAAGGAGAGAGAGAGAACAAATTGGAATGCCCTGCCACAGAGGTGGGGTGGGGTGGGGGGGATAGGATTGGGGGGTGGGAGGGATACTGGGTTCATTGGTGGTGGAGAATGGACACTGGTCGAGGGATGGGCTCCCAAACACTGCATGAGGGAAAAACAAGCACGAAATGTGTGAATTTGTAACTGTACCCTTACTGTGACTCACTAATTAAAAAAAAATTTGTACTTTGAAAGAATGAAGAAATGGAAGGAGCCAAAAAATACAATAGCAAGCAACAGCAACAAATTCTGAATGCCCAGAACTATCAGTGAACTTGATGACAAAATAAGCCATCAACATTAATGAAGAGACAAAAGAAAACAGACAGAGAAAAACAAAGAAAATGTAAATTACCTAGTGGATAATAGCAAGAGGAATAATCTCTGAGTTATGGAAATATCAGAAGGAGAAGAAAAAAGAGAAGGGAAAGAGGGAAAGAAAGACTAGGGGAAGAATTCAGAACTTTCCCAATCTCTGGAGAGGCTTCTGCACACATTCAAGAAATCCGAAGTAGTAAAAGAAAAGGAAAAGACTGGAGCAGAGCAACACTAAGACACATTGTAACCAAAACGTCAAAAGCCATGGTGACAGGCTACATAAAGCCTCAAGACTTCAAATAAGAACTTCAAATAAGAACTTCAAACAAGAACTATTTGAAGAACTTCAAATACACAAGAAATTATATGAATCATAATAGATCTCTCATAGTAAACCATACAAGGGCCCCATTCCCAGCCATCCCTTTATCTATTCTGATGGGCTACCAATTCCATGGGCAGGGATTTAAAGTGACCTGTAGCTCCACACTTCTGCTCCTGATGTATCAATGGCACAGCTGGTAAGTCCCTTGCCTTGTACGAAGCAAATGGGGGTTCCATGCCCAGATCCGCATATGGTTCCCAAGAGAAAGTCAGGACTAAGCCCTGAGCACTATTGCTTTGGCCTAAAAACCAAAACAAAATCAACACATATCGACTGAATGAAGGAACAACAAAGTTTATTAAGACACTGCTCAGAGAACTGAAAAAACACACAGATGGAGAAACACATTAATAGTGGGAGACTAAAATAGACCAACTTCTGTTGTTTTAGGATGACACCTGGCAGTGCTCAGGGATTACTCCTGTCTCTCCTCTCAGGAATCACTTCTGGGGGTGGTTTGGGCTGGAGCGATAGCACAGTGGGTAGGGTGTTTGCCTTGCATGAGACTGACCTGGGTTTGATTCCTTCATCCCTCTCAGAGAGCCCGGCAAGCTACCGAGAGTATCCTGCCCACACGGCAGAGCCTGGCAAGCTACCCGTGGTGTATTCGATATGCCAAAAACAGTAACAACAAGTCTCACAATGGACACATTACTGGTACCTGCTCGAACAAATCCACGAGCATGACAATGATACAGTGTTGGGATGCCAGGAATTGAACCCAGATTAGCCAAGTGCAAGTCAAGCTCCTGAACTGCTGTTCTATCTCTCCGACTTCCAAACACTTCACTTTTGCCATTGTGTAGATCAATTAGATAAAAAATCAGTAAAGATACTAGACTCCTAAATGAGAACTGGAAGAGCTGGGATTAATTGACATGTGCAGGCATTTCCACCCTCAAGAATATCATCTCATATTCTTCTCTAGTACACATGGAACACTCTCTAGGATAAATCACATAAAAGGACACAATATATATGTTTGTTTAGCATAAACATTCATAAAATAACATAAATGAAAATGTTATTAATCATCCTCTCAGATCACAATTCTATGAAGGTATAAAAAGAAAATGGGGAAATAGGACACATTAAGCTCAGAAATTTCTGCACCTCAAAATAAATGCTGACCAAGATACAAAGACAACCCACAGATTGGAAAAAATTACTTACCAGTAAGTAATTATTAACCCAGCCAATAAGGGGTTAATATCTAAGGTATACAATGCACTGGTAGAACTTTACAAGAAGAAAAAAAATTCAACCCCATCAAAAAATGGGGAGAAGAAATGAACAGAAATTTTTTTAAACAAGAAATACAAATGGGAAAAAGATACATAAAGAAATGCTCTTCATGGCTAATCATTAGGTAGATGCAAATCAAAACAACAATGAGATATCATCTCACACCTCAGAGACTGGCACACATCAAAAAGAATATGGGGAGAAAGGGAACTATTCATTGTTTGTGGGAATGCCGACTGGTCCAACTTTCTTGAAAATCATGTGGTCATTCCTCAAAAAGCTAGAGATTGAACTTCCATATGACCCAGCAATGTCACTTCTTAAAAGATACCCCAGGGGCCTAAAAACACACTGCAGAAAAGCTATCTGTACTAATGTGTTTACTGAGGCACTGTTCACAATAGTCAGATCTGGAAACAACCTTCGTGCCCAAGAATAGATGACTGGATAAAGTGACCATGGCACATCTATGGAATAAAATACTATGCAGCCACAAAATGAAGTTATGAAATTCGTTTATAAATGGATGGACATGGAGAGTATCATGGTAAGTGAAATGAGTCATAGGGAGAGGGAACAGACATAGAATCATAGGATTAATTTGTGGGAATGAAAAAGAACTTTGTATGAGACTGAAACCCAAGGTCAGTGGAAACAAGGGCCAGGAGGAATGTCCAAAGTTAGAAGCTTTCCCAAGTGTGGTGGGGAGAGGATAGAAAAGGGACCACTATGCCAATATGGAAATGACCATTCTAGACAAGGACTGAGGGCCGAAAAGAGATAGAGGAACAAACATAATTAGCCTTTTAGTACCTGTATTGCAAACCATAATGCTCAAAAGGAAAAGAGAAAAAGCTAGAGAGAGTAAGAAGTAAAATTTCTGCCATAGAGGTAGGCTAGGAGTGAGGGGGCGGGGCGGGGCGGGGAGGAAACTGGGGACATTGGTGGTGAAAAATATACAGTGGTGAAGGGACAGGTGATAGAATATTGTATGACTGAAACACAATCATAAAATACGTAACTGTGTATCTCATGGTGATTATAGTGACTGGATCACAGAGAAAACCAAAGAAGAAATACAAAAACTCCCGAAAGTGAATTAGAATGAAGAAACACACACTAGAACCTACAGGACAGAACAAAAGCAATACTATGGGGAAAATTCATAACAGTATTGTTCTACAACAGGGAAGAAGAAAAATCTCAAATGAATAACTTAAACACTCATTTTAAGAATCTTTCAAAGGATGCCTAGCAGCCCCCATTCCTGCCCTCTACCTGCAGGGGGCCTGATCCTGTCTCTGCTCACTGACACTCCCAGAGTACATCCTATCACAGTGCACACAGGCAGGGAAGGAAAGGGGCACTCCCCACCTCAATCCTCAGTGCCCCAGTGGGGCTAAGTACAAAGATTGAGCCTCAGCACAGCAAGCCCCATGAGCAAGATGTGTAGAAGCCCATTGAGTTCAATGAGCAAAAACAATAACACAGAAGGCTGAATCAGCATAAGCAACTGTGTAAAACCTGACAATTACTTTAGCAACACTGTGGTGAGGATGTTTAATGAGCTCAAAGAAATTATGGCACAAGTAATCAGTAAAGCACAAGGAAGTATGAATGTAGTGGTGCCGCCAACAGGTCAACCTGTACCTCTGGAGAGAGTGCATCAGCAGCCTGATGGTGCCTTCAGGCTTCCTAAATACCCCAAAATTGCCGCTGTGCCTTTGGCCAGACACCAATAACTTGGGATAAAGTTTACTAAGAAATTAAACGGCCAAAAGTTAGGTACATGGGAGCCACACCCACAAACCACTGCTGGCTCAGCTATACAAGCTCATGGCTTTCTCAGAGTTGGGATGGGCTACATCCCTTCACTTCCCAATACACATGGAAGCACTGGCAGTCACCCCCATGAACCAACTCCAGCACCACCCTGTAAGCTTTACTACCGACCTTGCTTCAGAGACCCCCTAAATGAATCTCGAAAGAGATCAAAAGCCACAGTTAAGCTCGGACCCATGCATGACTGAACAAACCAGAGTAAATTGGAGTAAATTGGGTGGGTTGGTCTGTGCCTGCCCAAGCAGAGTCCCTGGCAGCCACTTGCTTACACAGTCCAAAATCGCTGCCATACCCCCAGCCTGACTCCACCATCTCTAGGATGGATCTCACTAAGATATAATCTGCTGAAAATTTTGTAATGTGGATCTTAGCGTACCAACAGCCCTGACCCAGAGACTTAGAGGCAAGTCCTGGAAGATAACATAGTGCCAGAGATCTCTCCGGGCCTCATACTAAGTCAATATCACCGGGACACCCCAGATGGAGCAGGTGCAGTATCCACGCCTACTCCAGATGGAAGCCTGGTGACCAAGAGCTTCCACAAGCAAGGCCCTCGAAGTGTGGACTCTAGGACTGAATCTCTGGGCCACATGGTGGAAGAGGACCTGGCCTGTCCTTCCCCAGGTCCCTGGCCACCCAGAAGACTGGCTGTCACGACAACTGTTTTGCCTCCACGTGCCATCTTATCACACCAACAGCCCTGGCCCAGAGACTCCCAATTGAATCCCAAAATGGATTAGTGCCATACAGAGATATCTCTGGAACCCACCACTTACAATCTAGAAATTTACATTGAAAGTTGCAGCCACGCGAGTTCTCATGATATTCAAAATGAGCAATAAAAAACAAATAATCTAGTGTCTGCCCCTGGCAGGTAGGCTTGAATGGTGATGGGAAAATTTGAGCAAAACATAATGCCCAAAATTAGAGAGAATTGGGGAAATTGTCTGCCAGAGAGGCAGGGTGAGGACTGGGATGTGGGGGTGGGGGGACACTAGGGACATCGGTGGTGGAAAATGTGCACCGGTGGGGGGTAGGTGTTCCATCATTGTATGGCTGAATCTCAAACATGAAAGCTTTGTAACTCTATCTTATGGTGATATAATTAAAAAAAAAAAGTAATGTGGAGTTCATGCCCAATTCAATCAGCTTAATCAATGGCTGAACAAATAGCAGTACTCCTACATTATTAAAAAAAAGAAAGTATGAATGCTTAAATGAGAAATTTACATGCAAATGAAGAGTATGGTAGGTGATATAAAAAGTCATTAGAGGGGCTGGAGCACAGCGGGTAGGGCATTTGCCTTACATGCAGCCGGCCCGGGTTTGATTTCCAGCATCCCAGATGTCCCCTGAGCACTGCCAGGGGTAATTCCTGAGTTCAGAGCCAGGAGTAACCCCAGTGCATAGCTGGGTGTGACCCAAAAAGCAAAAAACCAAACCAAACCAAAACAAAACTTCATTAGAAACTCTGAGCAGCAGATTAAGAGCAGCTGAGGAAAAGATTGAGGCACTCCAAGATGAGATGGTGGAAACTACTAGAAAGCAACAGAACTTAGAAATAGTATGAAAACAAATGAACAACATACCACAGATGATTAAAGAGGAGCAATATAAGAATAATCAGAATCCCTGAAGAACATGAAGTGAAATTTGATGAATAAACAATATTTAAAGAAATAATTAATAAAATTTCTCAGAGTTCAGGAATACAAACATCCAGATCCAAAAGGCCAATGGGTTCCAGTGAAAATAGATTCTAATAGGAAAATTTTAAGATGCTATTCAAAATGACAAAATTAAAAAATATAATATTGAACATAATATTAGAAGTAGCAAGATTAACAAAGGATCTTACAAAGGAAAATCTCTAAGAATCACAGCACATCGATTAAATAAGACTCTAGAAGAACAGAGGGATATACTAAAATTCAATGAACTGAACATGTTCCCAAGATCTTGTCTCCAGCTAGATTATTATTCAAATTTAAAAAAGATTAAGGTGGGGAGTGCCCGTTTCCTTTCCTGTCTGCGTGCACCGTGACAGGATGTACACTGGGAGTGTCAGCAAGCAGAAAGAGGAGCACGCCCCCTGCAGGAGCTTCAGGGACAGGCAACAGCTTATGAAATTTACAGCCTTGATACCAGTCTTGCTAGAAGCATTAAATGAGCTTCTTTAAAAGGCAAGACAAACTCCTCAGCTCTTGATATTGAATATGGTGTTCACTCTCGGGCTTATGGTTGCTCTCTCCTAGAGTAAAAAAGTTTGTTTACTCCTATTCTGCTAAGTGATTTTTAAAAAATGGTTTAATTTGGTATTTATTTATTTATTTTACTTTTTGTTTTTTGGGCCACACCCGGCAATGCTCAGGGGTTATTCCTGTTAGGAATTACTCCTGGAGGTGCTTCAGGGTCCGTATGGGATGCCAGAGACTGAATCTGGGTTGACTGCATGCAAAGCAAGTGCTTTACTCATTTATCGCTGCAGCCTGCTAGGTAATTTTATCCATTTGCAATAATGAATTAACATACCATTTATATAAAATGCTCTCTCTGTATTTATATATAATTAAGTGTTTATATTTTACATACCTAGAGATTTTTATTGGACTAGAGTGATAGCACAGAGGGTAGGGCATTTGCCTTGCATGCAGCTAACCTGGGTTCGAGTCTTCCGTCCCTCTGGGAGAGCCTGGCAAGCTACCGAGAGTATCCCGCCCACATGGCAGAGCCTGGCAAACTATTCGTGGCGTATTAGATATGCCAAAAACAGTAACAAAACAAGTCTCACAATGGAGACGTTACTGGTGCCCGCTCGAGCAAATTGATGAACAATAGGACGACAGTGCTACAATGCAGTGTAGAGATTTTTATTAAAATTCTTTACTTATTAATGCAGACACCTTAGCAGTATCTATGACATAATATATTCTAACATAAGGCTAATATTTCATTTCTTAGGGTTAAACATACTTATACTTCTTAGGCATATTAAGATAATACACTTAACTTTTTAACTCTCTTCACTCTTACTAATTTTACATTTGTAGGATTCATCTCGGGAGAGCCTGGCAAGCTCCCCGTAGTGTATTCGATATGCCAAATACAGTAACAATAACAGATCTCATTCCCCTGGCCCTGAAAGAGCCTCCAATTGTTGGGAAAGATGAGTAAGGAAAGGCTGCTAAGATCTCAGGGCTGGTATGAATGGAGATGTTACTGGTGCTCGCTCGAGTAAATTTATGAACAACGGGATGACAGTAATACAGCGATACAGGATTCATCTATTTCATATAAATCTTAAAATATATTAGTGCATAATTATTCATAATATTGATTTTAAAATTTATATGCCTGTGGAACAGATATTGTTTTTGAAAAAATTATTTTACTTTGCCTACTTATCATTGAGTTACTATTTTGTGGAGTTTTAGGAGCTTAGCTTCATTCACTTCTATGTGTGCGGTCTCATTAACTATACAATTTTGAAGAAAGAAGAGATATGTATCTCAACTATGAGATTAAAAAGTAAACAGTAAGGGAACAACATATGGTGAGAATTATTAGAACTTGAATTAAATCTTGTCTATATTACTGAAGTTACATGGGAGTAGGGTGGAAGGGGTAATTGGGACACTGGTGGAGGGAATTTTGTTCTCTGGTGGTGCATGTAGTGTTGGAATGATGTATACATAAAATGTATGAAAAATAATATTATAAATAATCAGTACCAAATAAAAATGGTTAAAAATGAAGCTAGAAAAAGACCAGCAAGTGAATCCCAAAACTAGTAGAAGGATGGAAAAAATAAAACGATGGCAGGAATTAATAATATAGAAACCAAGAAAACAATGCAAAGGGTCAGTTAAACCAGGAGATGGTTATTTGAAAGAACAAACAAGATAGACAACCCCCTGCCTAGATTTACAGGAAAAAAAAAAGAAAGAAAAAACAAAATCAGTTCAGAGATGAAAACCGGAAAAAATTACAGCAGATGCCTTAGAAATATGTCAGAGCATAAAGAGGCTAGAGAAGCTACGACAAATGAATGCATTCTTAGAAACATATAACCTCCAAAAGCTGAACAAAAAGGAAGTATAAAACAAAGTAGATAAATTATAGGCAAGGGAATTGAAATAGTAATAAAAAATCTCATCAAGAACAAAAGTCCTGGTCCAGATAGGTTCACTGGTAAGTTCTAGTAAATCTTCAAAAAGTATCCATACTCAAGAACTTTCAAAATATTGAAGAAACAGGAACCCTGACACATAGCCTCTGTACATTGGCATTAATTGGTATAACCCTTTGGTAAAGCAATTTGGCCGTGCACTCAAGAAACCTAAAACTGACTGTAATCTTAAGCCAAGAATTTAATTTCAGATACATTCTAATTAAATTAGACTGAAATACATACATTAAATACATTCTAAGAACTAATATTAAACAAAGAATTTTTTAATGATGGAAATAGAAAGAGGGCTGGGGTGGTGGTGATAAGGAGGAAACTGGGGACATTGGTGGTGGGAAATGTAGGCAGGTGAAGAGATGGTGATGGAGCACTGTATGACTAAAACCCAATCATGAGCAACTTTGTAACTGTATCTCGTGGTGACTCAAAAAATATCAAAAGAAGAATTTCTCTATACTAGTCTAAAGTTCTATTATATAATTGAAAAGCTTAAGTAAATTGCTAATGTAAAGGATTAAGTTTAAGGTTTGTTATCCAGGAAAGCGCTGAGAATTGCCTTCCCTTTATTCTACACACATTTGTCTCTTGAGAACCTGGGTGGGCAAGACGGGTGCCCTACATACTACACTGTCCCTTCAGCCCCCAAACAAACTCTTTTTTTCTTTTTTGGATCTATGCCCAACTATGTTCAGGGTTTGCACCTAGCTCTATGCTCAGGGTTCACTCCTGGCAGAGCTCAGGAGACCTTATGGGGTGCTGGGAATTGAACTTAAGTCAGTTGTATGCAAGACTTACTTGCCTACTGTACTATCACTCCAGGCCCGAAACTTTTTTTTTTTTGGTTTTTGGGTCACACCTGGTGATGCACAGGGGTTACTCCTGGCTCTGCACTCAGGAATTACTCCTGGCGGTGCTCAGGGGACCATATGGGATGCTGGGATTTGAACCCGGGCCGGCCGCGTGCAAGGCAAACGCCCTACCCGCTATGCTATCACTTTAGCCCCGTGAACCGAAACTTTTTTAAAATAAATTTTTATTTATCACGAATGTGTCATAATGTGTCAATGTGTCCTCAAATATTGTTTTGGGCTTGCCGCCAAGATGTGACCCCGGGGGCTGCACACGTGTGCGGCCTCTCCGCAGCTGCACGAGCGTGAATCCAGACACAGCTAAACCACTTTCGACATGGGCAGCTCCTTGCAGAATGTCTCCAGCCTGAGAACTAAGCCGCGACCCCATGCCCGCCAAGGAGGGGAAAGATATTTCTCTCTCTCTCGCCTCTCTCTTTCCGGGGATGAAGGGCGTGGGGACCACCATATTATGACGACCACAGATGGGGTTTACAAACTTGCAATGATTCAATATCCGGAAGAAATCTCCCTGGACTTAGTTGTTAAAGTACAGAAATCCAAAACCTCATTTCTTTTCACAACAGGTCTGACTCTAGTGGGGTACTCCTAACAATAATGGTGAGGTTTGTGTTGAAATATTGAATGTAACCAAAGTAAATAGAAAGTAAAGTGAAATTTATCAGTTACAAGGCGGGGGGGGGGGTGCGGGGGTGGGCGGGATGGGAGGTGTACTGTGGTTTTTTTTTGGTGGTGGGATATGGGCACTGGTGAAGGGATGGTTGTTTCAGCATTGTATGACTAAGAATTAAGCCTGAAAGCATTGTAATTTTCCACATGGTGATTCAATAAAATAAAATTCTTATTAAAAATTTTTTTTAAAAATGGAAATAAAATTAAAAAAATATTGTTTTGGCGGCTCTGTTCTTACATTAAGTAACTAAGCAGAGAGGCCAGAGATAGTATAGGGGTTACCGTGCATCCGTTGCAAGCAGTTGATCCTTAAAACATCAGCCAGTGTAGCCAGAGATGCTCCCTGCCACCACTAGAATATCCCCAGGACCTCAGGGACCCAGAAATGCTGTTCTTTCAGGACCTTGAACTGCGGGCCTGGGTAGCCAAGAATTACCAGTAGAGGCCTTTGGGCTTCCTTAGCATTGCTTAGGTGACCCCCCCAATCCCCCCACCCCCCACCCCAAACAAAAAGAAACACAAACAATACCTCTCCAGGGATTTATTTGGCAAGACAGGAAAATAGAGAGAAGTTTAAAAAAAAAAGCCAGTGTGTAGTGTATGTGTCATCTGTATCAGAAACAATCTAGAATAGTCAACTTGAGGTTCTCAGTCAGGAGTGATTTTTGTCCCAAGGGATCATTGGTCAAGTCTGGAGACCTGTTTATTTTTGATTTACTTGACTAGAGTGGGGGGGTCAGGGTGTCCTACTGACATCTAGTGGTGAAGGCCAGGAATGCTGCTAAACGGTTTGTGTTTGGCAGAGGACAATTTCTGATAGCAAAGAATTATGTTTTAATTTAATTTAATAATACTAATTGTCCAAGGTGCTGAGGTTGAGAAACCAACATCAGAGAAAGTAGTCAATGATATAGATGAATCAGCATCCATTCTAAAATAGATTCATGTGAAAAATAAGTTAACATAAAAATGATGGGAAAGGAACCATAAGAATAGTACATTGGGGAGGACACTTGCCTTGCATGTGGCCAACCCCAGTTCAATCCTTGGCATCCCATATGGTCCCCTGAGCACTGCCAGAAGTAATTCCTGAGTTCAGAGCCAGGGGTAACCCCTGAGCATTGCCAGGTGTGGCTCCAAACCCAAAACCAAACAATAAAACAAATGCTCTTGGGAAAACTGGCTAGGCATATATTAAAAAAAAAAAATTCAGAGCCCTATCATATCAAATGGAAGGAAATTCAAATGGATCAAAGACCTCAATGTCAGAACTGAGTCTGATTATAAATTAAATACAAATATATTGTATATATATTTATATTTATATATAAATCTTAGTCATAAATTATATCAAGGAAAATATGCACAGAACACTTTATAGTATTGATTCTAGAGGCATCTTCAATGACTCAATGCCACTAGTTAAGCAAATGCAAACAAAGATAAAGAAATGAAATTATACCAAATTAAAGTTCTGCACTGTGCACACAAAAAGTTCTTTAGAATAGAAAGACACCCCACAAACTGGGAGAAAATATATTGCCCACCACTCATCTGATAAAAGGTTAATATCCAAAATATAGAAAGCACTTCTAAAACTTAGCAGTAAACAACCCTCACCCCCATTAAAAATGGGGAGAGAGTGGGCCAGAGTGATAGTACAGTGGGTAGGCCATTTGCCTTGCATGCTGCTGACCCGAGTTCGATCCCCAGCATCCCATATGGTCCCCCAAGCACTGCCAGGAGTAATTCCTGAGTGCAGAGCCAGGAGTAACCCCTGAGCATCAATGGGTGTGACCCAAAAAGCAGAAAAGGAAAAAAATGGGGAAAGAGATAAACAGAAACTTCCTCGGAGAAGACAAACAGATGGCCAAGAGGTATGTGAAAATAGTACTCTCCATAACTTACTATCAGGGAAATGTAAATAAAAATAGCAATGAGATATTGTTACACTGGCAAACATAAAAAAGAATAAAAACAGAGACTAGAGAGATAGTCCAATGAATAAGGCACTTGCCTTGTATGCAGTAGACTTGCATTCCATCCCTGGATCATCCAGGGTGATCTCCTGAGTCCTACAGGAGTACAGAGTCAAACGTAAGTGTTGAGTACATCTGGGTGAGGCTTCCTGCCCTGGCCTCCCCCAGCCCGCCAAAAAGGAGCAAGTACAAAAAAACAACTAGTACTGATGTGTCTGCATGTTTGTCTGTCTATCTCTGTTTGTGCGCACATGCATGTGTGGTGTGGGGTGTGTGTGTGTGTGTGTGTGTGTGTGTGTGTGTGTGTGTGTGTTTGTGTGTGTGCATGTGCGTGTAGGTGACCAGGGAGTGGGCAGGGAAGGTGGTGGAAAGGGATCTTCATCTATTGCTGATGGGAGAGTTGATTGGTTCAACTTCTTTGGAAAATAATACGAGCACTTCTCAACAATATAAGAATTGAGAATTCATTCTATATCTGTCTCTCTCCCTTTGCCTCATTTCACTCAGAATGAAACTCTCCATGTCCATCCATTTACAGGCAAATTTCATGACTTTATTTTTCCTAACAACTGCATAGTATCCCATTGTGTAGATGTGCCATTTATCCATTAGTCTGGTCTTGGGCTGTTCCAGATTCTGGCTATGGTGAATTGTGCTGTAATGAACATAGAGGTGCAGGTGGTATTTTTGCTGTGTTTTTGGGCCCCCAGGCTATATGTTCAGAAGTGCTATTGCTGGGTAAAATGGGAGCTCAATTTCTGTTTTTTTGAGGGAGGTCCATATTGTTTTCCAAAGAGGCTGGACCAGTCGGCATTCATACCATAAATGAGAAGAGTTCCTTTCTCCCCATATCCATGCCAGCACTAGTTGCCCTTGTTCCTTTTAGATGTGGGCCAGTCTCTGTGGTGTGAAATATTATCTCATTGTTGTTTTGATTTGCATGTCGATGAATAGTGACAAAGAACATTTTTTCATGTGACTTTTAGCCATCTTAATCTCTTTGTTGAGAAAATTTCTTTTCCCATTTTTTTAATGGGTTTTGGATTTCTTTTTTCTTGTAAAGTTAAATCAGTGCCTTGTATATTTTTGGTATTAACCCTTAACGGAAGGGTATTGGGTGAATAATCTTTCGCATTCTGTATGCTATCTCTGTGTCTTTTAGATGCAGAAGCTTCTGACTGCACATTCACTTGTGCATAAAAATACTCATAGTAGAAGACTATATATATGTGTGTACACACACACACACACACACACACTCACAGCCAGGGGTAACAGGGGCTTGGAGAACATGGTTGGAATCAGCCACACACGTGTGTGTGTGTGGGGGGGGGGGTGGAAGATAAGTAAGATAGAAAAGGGATCAGCAAGGCAATAAGCTGGAAATGATCATGCTGGATAAGAACTGAGTGTTAAAAGTAGGTTAAGGGATACACCTGATAACCTTTTAGTATCTGTATTGCAAACCACAATGCCAAAAGATGTGTGTGTGTGTGTGTGTGAGAGAGAGAGAGACAGAGAGAGAGAGAGAATAGAGGTAGTCTGATGGTGAGAGGTGATGGGAATTAAATTGGGGACACTGGTGCTGGGAAATGTACACTGGTGAAGGGATGGGTGTGTATGACTGAAACCTTATCATGAACAACTTTGTAAGGGTATATCTCACAGTGATTCAATAAAAAAATCTTTTAAAAAAGAAAAAAATTGAGATTTCATATGATCCACTTTTCAGCATCTACTTGAAGGGTTCAAAAACACAATTTTGAAAAGACATTTTTTGCTCCTATGTTACTGCTGCTCTATTCACAATAACTAAAACCTGGAAACAACTTAAGTGTCCAAGAGTAGATGAATCGAGAAAAGAATATACACAATGGAATAGTACTTGGTTATAAAAAATATGAAATTATGCAATTTTCCACTACCTGGATTGAATTAGAGAGTATAACACTGAATGCAGTTACCAGAGGATGGGGGAAGAGATGGTGGAGGGAAGTGGAGCCTCTTGTGAAGGTTGTGGGATTGGAAAATTGTGTGCATAAAACCTTGCAATTAAAAGCGGTATAAATCACTGAGCCTCAAAGTTAGCACATAGGTGTTTGTAGCACAGTGGCAGGATGTTTGCCTTGCATGCAGCCAACATGGGTTCTATTCCTCTGCCCCTCTCGAAGAGCCCGGCAAGCTACTGAGAGTATCTCGCCCCCATGGCAGAGCCTGGCAAGCTACCCATGGCATGTCCGATATGCCAAAAACAATAACTACAAGTCTCATAATGGAGACTTTACTGGTGCCCGCTCTAGCAAATCGAGGAGCAACGGGATATATACCCAATATTATATAGGCACTTATATACATGTAAAATATTTATAAGTTAAGCACATGTGCATTATACATATGAAGAATATGATGATATAAGTATATGTAAGTGTTAAAAGACAAATTAACTTAGACCTTTAACTTTTCAGTAGAAATGAATAGAGAAATCTGTTGAATGAATTCATGTGTCAGATAGCATCCTGCCTAAGAATATCCAGCGTAGCATGAAATAATAAATATGGAAGTTTTACAAAGGCAGATAAAGCATGGGGAATGGCAATCAGCAAGGAAAAGAGAATTCCTGATAAGTCTACCACCAACAGGGAAGGTGGGAATGGGTGGGGGATCTTATCCTACAGATTTCCTGGCTGGGACCCCTAGGTTGATTAGTTTAAGAATACACTTTTGCAAGAAGTTGAAACAGCTATTAGATTAGATTTGATATTGTAAACCACAAAGCCAAAAGGGTGGGGGGAATGAGAGAAAATGAGAAAGAGAGAGAGAGAGAGAGAGACAGAGACAGAGAGAGGGAGATGAAGAGAGGGAGAGAAAGAGAGAGAGAAAGAGAATCATCAGTCTGGGTGGGGACCTGGTATGAAGGACTAATTCCTTTTGATGATTTTGTTTTTAGTGAATTTTTATTAAGCCACTGTGATTTATAGTTACTTAGTTGAGTTTCAGCACACAATGTTCCAACATCCGTCTCACCACTAGTGTCATCTTCCCTCCACCAGCGTCCCCAGGGACCCTTCCCCACCCTCAGTCTCTCATCCCCAGACACCCCTCCCCCACTCTCTGTCTCTCATCTCCAGGCACCCCTCCCCCACCCTCTGTCTCATCCCCAGACACCCATCCCCCACCCTCTGCCTCCCATCCTAGGCACCCCTCTCCCACCCTCTGCCTCTCATCCCCAGACACCCTTCCCCACCCTCTGTCTTCCATCCCCAGGCACCCCTCCCCCACCCTCTGTCTCTCACCCCCCACCCCTCCCCCACTCTCTGTTTCTCACCCTCCCCACACTCCTCCTCCACCCTATCTTTCATCCCCAGGCACCCCTCCCCCACCCTCTGTCTCTCATCTTCAGGTAGCCTGCCTCTGGTAGACACATTTTAAAGTCTGGTTGTTGAAGTTTGGATCTCATGCTTTCAGTGTTGTTGGCTTTGTGATTTAGGTATATGAATATACCAAAGCTCTACACCACAGAAGTTTCCAAGGCACGGTTACTTCCTCTCTGTCTTTTCTCTTCTGTCCTTCTCATTTCTAGACTCTAGTTAGTGTCAAGGCTCTTTGATACCTTGCATTCCCTGATTCTGTTATTTTATATATCACAGATAAGATCATTCTGTGTTTTTCCTACTTCTTCTAATTTACTTCACTAAACATGTTCTCCAGTTTCATACAAGTTTCAACAAGTTGCACGACTTTATTGTTCCTTGCAGTTGCATAGTATTTCAATGCACACATGGAATACATTATGTATAGATCACATTATATGTATACCACACCCTCATTATTCACTCATCTGTCATTGGACCTCTAAGTTGATTTCATAGCCTATTATTGTGCTAAGAGCTTCAATTTATGATGTACCCATGATCTTTTGGTTGAAATTTTTTTTGTCTTTGGGGTACGTACCAAGAAGTGAAACTACTGGGTAGTATGGCAGGTCTATTCTTACTTTTCTGAGAAATCTCTGCACTGTTTTCCTCAAGCATTGAACAACATTCCCACTGCAGTGGATGAGAGTTCCTTTTTTACTACATCCCCGCCCACAAAGAATTTTTTCAGGTCTTTTTATTATTATTTAAAAAAGTAGAACCTTGTGCCTCTTCTTTCCTTCCTTCCTTCCTTCCTTCCTTCCTTCCTTCCTTCCTTCCTTCCTTCCTTCCTTCCTTCCTTCCTTCCTTCCTTCCTTCCTTCCTTCCTTCCTTCCTCTCTCTCTCGCTCTCTCTTTTTTTTTACTTAAACCATTTTTATTAAGGTTCCAGGATTTACAATACTGTTTTCATGCAAATATCATTCCAACAAGTCTTCCATTTTCATTGCTTTTATAGTTTCCTGTACTTTTTCAATTTTTCTAATTCAATTAATTCCCCCCCCCCAGGTTTTTAGATATCTGCCATTCCCACTGGTATGAAATGATGTATCATTGGTGTCTGGATTTGAATTTTCCCTGATAATCTTTCATATGCCTATTGTACATCCACCTGTGTTTTTCACAGGTGGGTTCATTCCTGCTTTTTATTTTTGGATACGACTTTGGGATTAAAAAGTTGATCTTTTTTAGTGCTTTATATATCTTGGGTAGTAACCTTTTATCTGATGTGTTGAGTGCAAATACTTTCTTCTATTTAGTAGAGGGTCTTTTAGCTTTAGTTTGTGTTTCTTTTGCCATGAAAAAACTCTTTCCTGGGCTATGGTGCTGCCAACAGGTCAAGCTGTACCTGCGGGGCGAGTGCATCAGCAGCCTGATGGTGCCTTCAGGCTTTCTGATACCCCAAAATTGCTGCTGTGCCTTTGGCCAGACCTCAACAACTTGGGACCATGTTTACCAAGAAATTAAACGGCCAAAAGTTAGGTATGTGGGAGCCACACCCACAAACCACCTCTGGCTCAGCTATATAAGCTCAAGTATTGACCTTATTTCAGAGACCCATAGATAAATCTCAAAAGAGATTAAAAGCCACAGTTAATCTCGGACCTGAACATGGCTGCAGAGATGGGTAAATTGGAGGCAGGAGGGTAGGCCTGGTGACCCACCCAAGCAGAGCCCCCAGCAGCCACTTGCTTACACAAATCAAAATCACTGCCATAGCCCTGGCCTGACTCCACCATCTCAGGATGGACCTCCCTAAGATATAATCTACTGAAAATTCTGGTATGTGGTTTTTTAAAAATTTTTTTTCTTTCCCATCCCTTCACCAGTGCACATATTCCACCACCAAGAATCACAGTATACCTCCCCCCTTCCCCCCACCTCCCCAGCCCCCCACCCCGCATGTGTAACTGGTAAATTTCACTTTACTTTCATTTTACTTTGATTACATTCAATATTTCAACAAAAAATTCACTATTATTGATTTGGAGTTTCTCTCCCCCTAAAGTCGATCTGCTGAAAAGAAAGCATTTGGTAATTTGTTTTCCATTGCTGAGAATGAAGAGATATGAGGTCAGGAGGCCGCACTAGCAGCACAATAGTTTTGGATTTCTGTATTTTAGTATTTTAGTAACTAAGTTCAGAGAAATGTCTGCCAGGAATTGCAACATTGTAAGCTTGTACCTCTCAGCTACTTTATATTCCACATATGAGTGCGATCTTTCTATATCTGTCTCTTTCTTTCTGATTCATTTCACTCAGCATGATACTTTCCATGTTGATCCACTTATATGCAAATTTCATGACTTCATGTTTTCTGACAGCTACATAGTATTCCATTGTGTAGATATACCAGAGTTTCTTTAGCCAATCATCTGTTTTCGGGCACTCTGGTTTTTTCCATATTGTGGCTATTGTAAACAGAGCGGCAATGAACATGGAAATGCAGATGTCATCTCTACTATACCTTTTTGCCTCTCCGGGATATATTCCCAGGAGTGGTATTGCTGGGTCAAATGGGAGCTCAATTTCTAACTTTTTGAGAATCGTCCATATTGTTTTCCAAAAGGGCTGAACCAGTCGGCATTCCCACCAGCAGTGAAGGAGAGTCCCTTTCTCCCCACATCCACGCCAACACCGGTTGCTTTTGTTTTTTGGGATGTGGGCCAGTCTCTGTGGTGTGAGATGATATCTCATTGTTGTTTTGATCTGCGTCTCCCTGATGATTAGTGATGTTGAACATTTTCTCATGTGCCTCTCAGCCATTCAGATTTCTTCTTTGGGAAAGTTTCTGTTCATTTCATCACCCCATTTTTTGATCGGGTTGGCAGTTTTCTTCTTGTGGAGTTCAACCAGTGCATTGTATATCCTTGTTATCAACTCTTTATCGGATGGGTACTGCGTAAATATCCTTTCCCATTCTGTAGATTGTCTTTGTATTTTGGTCACTGTTTCTTTTGAGGTGCAGAAGCTTCTTAGTTTGAGATAGTCCCATTTATTTATCTTTGTTTTCACTTGCTTGGCCAGTGGCGTGTCAGCTTTGAAGATACCTTTGGCTTCAATGTCGTGGAGGGTTTTGCCGACCTTATCTTCAATGTACCTTAGGGATTCTGGTCTGATGTTGAGGTCTTTAATCCAGTTTGATCTGATTTTTGTACATGGTGATAGATGGAGGACTAAGCCCATTTTTTTGCATGTAGTCGTCCAGTTTTGCCAGCACAATTTGTTAAACATGCTTTCCTTGCTCCACTTCACATTTCTTGCTCCCTTATCAAAGATTAGATTATCATATATTTGGGGGTGTATGTCAGAGTATTCAACCCTGTTCCATTGATCTGCAGCTCTGCCTTTGTTCCAGTACCATGCTGTTTTAATGACTACCGCTTTGTAGTAGAGTTGGAAGTTGGGGAGGTTGATTCCTCCCATTTTCTTTTTCCCAAGGATTGCTTTAGCTCTTCGTGGGAGCTTATTATTCCATATGAATTTCAGGAGCGCTTGCTCCATTTCTTTGAAGAATATCAAGGGTATCCCTATAGGGATCACATTGAATTTGTACAATGCTTTGGGGAGAATTGCCATTTTGACAATATTAATCCTTCCAATCCATGAGCAGGGGATGTCTTTCCATTTCCTCGCGCCCTCTTTTATTTCCTGAAGTAGCGTTTTATAGTTTTCATTATACAAGTCCTTTACCTCCTTTGTTAAGGTGATTCTGAGGTACTTGATTTTTTGAGGCGCAATTGTGAACGGGATTGCTTTTCTCAGGTCACTTTCTTCTCTCTCATTATTTGCATATAGGAAAGCCATGTACTTTTGGGTATTGATTCTATAGCCTGCAACTTTACTATACAAGTCTATTGTTTCTAGGAGTTTCTTGGTAGAGGTTTTAGGGTTCTCTAGGTATAGTATCATATTATCTGCGAATAGTGAGAGCTTGATTTCTTCCTTTCCTACCTGAATGCCCTTAATATCTTTTTCTTGCCTAATCGCTATTGAAAGTACTTCCAGTAGTATATTGAACAGAAGTGGAGAGTGGGCATTGGTATGTGGGTTCTGTGAGTGAAATCTCCAGGCTTTCTCAGGGTTGGGATGGGCTACCTCCCCACTTCCCAATACATATGGAAGCCCTGATAGTCACCCTTACAAACCAACTTCAGTGCCACCCTGTGAGCGCAACCCCAGCCTTGCTTCAGAGACCCCTAAATAAATCTCAAAAGAGATTAAAAGCCACAGTTAAACTCGGACCCATGCATGGCTGAACAGACCAGAGTAAATTGGAGTGGGTGAGTTGACCTGTGCCCGCCTCAGCAGAGTTCCCAGCAGCCACTTGCTTCTACAGTCCAAAATTGCCACCATACCCCCAGCCTGACTCCACCATCTCAGGACAGACTTCACCAAGATATAATCTACTGAAAATTTTGTAATGTGGATCTTAGTGCATCAATAGCCCTGGCCCAGAGACACAGTAGTAAGTCCCGGAAGACACCACAGTGCAGAAGATCTCTCTGGGCCCCATACTGAGCCAACATCACTGGGGCACCCTAGATGGAGCAGGTGCAGTCTCCCCACCTACTCCAGATGGAATCCAGTTACCAAGAGATTCCATAAGCAAGGCCCAGGTATTCGGGTTCAGGACTAAATCTCTAGGCCTCATGGTTGCAGAGGAACCGGGCTGTCCCTCCTCAGATCCCCACCTACCCAGAAGACTGGCTGTCATGCCCACAATTTGCCTCTGGACGCTATCTTAACGCACCAACAGTCCTGGCCCAGAGACTCCCAGTTGAATTCCAAAATGGATTAGTGCCATACAGAGATGTCTCTGGAACCCAGCCATTTACAATCTAGAAATTTACATTTATAATCATGGCAGCATCAGCTCATCATCATATTCAAAATGAGCTATGAAAAATATATTATCTAACATCTGCCCCTGGCAGGTAGGCTTGAATGGTGGTGGAAAATTTTGAGCAAAACATAATGCCTCAAATTAGAGAGAATTGGGGAAATTGTCTGCCAGAGAAGCAGAGTGAGGACTGGGGTATGGGGGCAGGGAGATACTGGAGACATCGGTGGTGGAAAATGTGTGCTGGTGGAGGGATCGGTGTTCCATCATTGTATGGCTGAATCTCAAACATTTTGTAACTTTGTAACTTTGTAGCTTTGTAACTCTATCTCACGGTGATACAATAAAATTAAGAAGTAATGTGGAGTTCATGACTAATTCAGTCAACTTAATTAGTGGCTGAACAAATAGCAGTACTCCAATATTATTTAAAAAAAAAGAAAAACTTTTTCATTTGATGTAATTCCATTTTTTATTTTTGTTTCTGTTGCCTTTGCCAAGGCAATCATACCACTGAGAAGACCTTAGGTCCAAATTTGGAAACTTTTTGTCTACATTTTCCTCAATGTATTTTATGGATTTTGCTCTGATCTGAATATCTTTGGTCTATTTTAAAAGGAGTTTTATGTAAGGTGTGAGATATGGATCCAGCTTCATTTTTTTCAGTTGTGGTTATCTAGTTTCCCCCACACCATTTTTTTGAAGAGGCTATTTTTACTTCACTTCATGTACACAGCTCCTTTGTAAAAAATTAGGTCAAAAATCATAGATCTGGTAATTTATCTTTTCGTATTTGGATCTAACTCATTGGTTGGAGAGTGTGCCCTTATTCTAGTACCATGCTGTTTTAATCACTATAGCTTTATATTATAGTTTCAAATAGGTAATGATATACCTTCAAATGTCTTATTTCTAAGTATGCCTCTGGCTATATGGGCTGTTATACGGGTTACACAAATTTTATTATTCACTGTTCTAAGTCTTTAAAGATTGTCTTCTGAATTTGGAAGGAGAATTACACTGAATCTATATAGTAATTTTAATAGAATGGTCATTTTGACATTATTAATTCTTCCAATTCATGAACATGAAATATTTTTGCATTTTTAAATTTTTAAAAATTTAATAAAGTAGTTCACAATCAGACTGAAGTGATAGCACAGCAGGTAGGGTGTTTGCCTTGCACGCAGCTGACCGGAGTTTGATTCCTCCATCTCTCTCAGAGAGCAGGCAAGTTACCAAGAGTATCCCGGCCACGCGGTAGAGCCTGGCAAGCTACCTGTGGCGTATTTCATATGCCAAAAACAGTAACAACAAGTTTCACAATGGAGATGTTACTGTTGCTCACTGGAGTAAATTGATGAACAATGGGACGACAGTGCTACAGTGCTGCAGTTCACAATATTTGATTACATTTAATATTCAAACACTAATTCTACCACCATTACACCTTCCCACCACCATATTTCGGATATTTCCATCCTTAATCCCAATCCCTGCCCCAAAGCAGAACTGAAATAATATATTTTGTATTGTTTGTTATGAAAAACAGCTGAGAATGCTACAAAAAAGTATTATTAGAGGAAAGAGTGTGAAGATTGTTATGTTTCACTAAGGGCCATTAAGCCCTTTCATAAGAGATCATTAACATGTTGTTAAAGGTTGAGCCTTGTGTGCTTTTATATATATAATATATATATTTTATATATAATTATATATATTAAATATATATTATATAAATATATAATATATAAAAGCATATATATGTATATATGTATATATGTGTATATATGTATATATACACATATATGGATATATGTGTGTATATATACATATATATATCTGTAAAAAATGTATTTCCCTCTAAGACTGGTTGCCTCCTAATTTGAACCCCATCAAATGTGGTTTGGTACTCTTCACGTATTTTAGTGTATGTCTTATGAAGTGTTGTGCGGCTGCAAATGTGTCTGAGCTGTCTAGGAATAGACAGCTCATGGGTAAGTCTTGGCCTGATCGTGTGGAGAGCATTCGTGAGCATGGTGGCAGTTGAGGTATGGAAGTTTTTGGCTGCCGGGGTTGGGCCCCATGGGGTGGGGAGGGGTCTCACCTGTGTACATACTAAATAAATTACTAAGGGGCCGTGTGGTGCCTCTCTTTTTCCACTGCCAGTGTTTGGTAGTCTCATGCGACTTCCCCCACCTCAAGGAGTTCAATAACAAAGGGAGGATGAAGGAGGAAACGAGGGCCCGGCTGCTTGGTTTCAGCTGCAGTTTATTCCAATCTCCTCTCCTTTCTCCTATGATTCTCCTCCGGCTTCTTCTCCCATGCTACTTCATTCTGCTTCTGGATACCACTTCAATCTCCTTCTGGCTCCAGAATCCCTAGCCCACTCTTACAGCCTAGTTAAATCCCAAAGCATTAGGGATTGGGGTAATAATTACATGTAGGTATGGTCATAAAATCAACAGAGGTAAAGACATTCCCTGAGGGGAAGCTTCTTCTAGGACAGATTCTCACTCAGCAGGACAATCCACCCAAGAGCGAATCCCATGGGTGTGTTCCTCTTTTTCTTGTCCAACAAACATATAAACATTCATAATATTAATCATTTTGTATGGACATAGCTTATAGAATTGCTCTCCTGGGGTCATCTCAATCTCAGACCACAGTGCTCAGGCCAGATTAGTCTTTCCTATCCCTAGCAGGGTCTTAATCTTGTTTTTACTTTTGAATCATGACAGCATTTGTCCACGACCATGCTCTCAACTTATGTTGAGTATTGTGGTGCTTTGGCCTGGCCCATTTCAATGCCAGGGTAGCTCACAGCTTGCCCTGAGTCCGTTCAGTCCCTCATTGGGACCCTGCTTTTGTTGTGCTAGGAACTAAGGGCAACTGAAGCTTAAGTCAAGAAAGCAGATACCTGGGATTGAATATTATTCGGAGTCCCAAGTTACAAAGGCATAGTATTAACTGTCTTCCTGTGTCTACACAAAAGGACATTGCTTTAAAGTAAACTATACAAAAGACATAAGGAGAGAAGAAAGGCAATATATAACTTACTATACAAGTTCTGTGTCCTTAGAAGGATCTGACCTTACAAATTAACAGAATCTGATTAGAGGAAAAAGGTGATTAACTGATTGGGGAAGAGAGCACAGAGAAGTTACAGATAAGCAACAAAGGAATGGGAATGACTCAGGAGCACTTGTGATGGGTGTAGCCTGATAAACCTAAGATCCCTGTAGCAGGGGAGAAAGGACAAACCAATGTTATCCTACACTCACCTGCTCCCCTCAAGGCCACCCTGAGTGAAACAGCCTGGCATGGGGTCTGGCAGCATGGTTATAACAAGTGTCATGTTATGCTCCCTTCCAGGAGAGAAGGACATGTTATCTGGATGGTGGTAGATAACGAGATTATCTGGGGCCAGCCAGAAGTGGCTTATGGGCATGATTGCTGAGTTGCCAGAGACAGGGGGATACGATAGAGGATCTCCGTTCCGGGTCCCATTAAATCCAGAGTTCTCAGTCACAAAATCCTACATACCTGGGCTTTCTGGGGATTCACTCGTGGGTGAGACTCTGCTCAGGTGTGTGGAGAGCGGCTGTGAACGTGGCGACAGTTGAGTTCTGAAGGTTTTCGGCTGGTGGGGCTGGGTCTCTTGGGGTGGGGATGGCTCTCACCCACCCCCCTCCAGGCCACCCTCAGTGAAACAGCCTGTCATGGGGTCTTGGAGGTATGGTTAAGGCGAATCTCATGTTATGCTCCCTTCCGAGAGAGAAGGACATGCTATCTATTTTTGCATTTTATAAGGTCTCTCTGTCTTTCTCCCTCCCTCCCTCTCTCTCTCTCTCTTGCTTTTTGGATCACACCTGGTAATGTACAGGGGTTAGTCCTGGCTCTGCACTCAGGAATCACCCCTGACGGTGCTCGGGGGATCATATGGGATGCTGGAAACCTGGGTCGGCTGTGTGCAAGGAAAATGCCCTACCCGCTGTGCTACTGCTCCAGCCCCTTCTCTCTTTTTCTAAAGTGACATAATTTTTATGGTATAGATTACGTCTTTTGTTAATTTGATTTCTATATACTTAATGTTTTAGGACCCTGTTTTGAATGTAGCAAATGTTCTCTTCCAGTTCATTGTTTGTATATAGAAGCGCAACTGATTTTTGTGTGCTGAATTTGTAGCCTGATACTTTGCTGTATTGTTTTACTATTTCCAAGAGATTTTTTTGGTGGACTCTTTAGGGTCTTTATATACATGCCATCTGCAACTAATGATAATTTGACTTATTATTTTCCAATTTGGATAACTTTGACTCCTTTTTCAAAATTTTATTTTATTTTTATAAAGTAGCTCACAATATTTGATTATATTTAATATTTGAGCACCAATTCCACTACCATTACACCTTCCCACCACTATATTTTGGATGTTTCCATCCTGAACCCAACCCCTGCCTCAAAGCAGAACCGAAACAATTTATTTTATACTGTTTGTTATGAATAAACCACTGAAAATGCTCCAAAAAACTTTTATTAGGGGAAATTGTGTGAGGATTGTTGTATTTCATCCAGAGGGCATTAAGCCCTTCTATAAGAGATTACTAATATGTTGTTAAAGGTTGAGCCTTGTGTGCTTATACATATGTATATCTATATGTATCTGTAAAAATTTTCCCTCTAAAATTGGTTGCCTTCCTCTTAAAAGTCCATCAAATGTGGTGCGCTACTCTTGGAATATGAGTGGTCTGAGGTATGAGATGTCCATGCGGTCCAGAGATAGGTTTATTCATGAGTGAGGCCTGTTGGAGCCTGTGGAGAGCGGCCATGGGCATGGCAGCAGTTGGGTTCTGAAGGTTTACAGCTGCTGGGTCTGGGTCCCTTGGGACAAGGAAAGGCCTCACTCTACTCTAATTTTTATTATTTCCTTTCTTGTACTATGTTTGAACCATTTGCTACTTCTCCAGGGGTTTAAGATATGCATTTATGTTGTTGATTTGAGCATTCTTTTCTTTCTTAATGTAGGTCTGCATCGTTATAAATTTATTCCTTAGTACAGATTGTGCTGTGTCCAGTAGATTTAATAGTTTTGTTTTTCATTCTCATTAGTTTCAAGGATTCTTTTAATTTCTTTCTTGATTTTATCTCTAATCGAGTTAAAATTTAGCAGTGCTTTGTTCAACTTACAAGTGTGGGGGTTTTCTCCATTTTCTTTTCATGACTAATTGTATTTTAATGGCATTGTGGTCCAAGAATATGGTTGGTATGATTTCTACAATTGTATATTTATGTATGCTAGGGATATCCCCTAGTACATGGTATATCTTGGCAAATGTTCCTTTTACACTAGAGAAAATGTATATTCAGCTTTTTTTTTTGACAGATAGTTCATTAATTCTAGTTCTTTTACCTCCTAATCTAGGAATATTGTATCTTGATTGATGTTCTATCTGGTTGATATGTTTAGGGGTGGAAGTTAAGTGCTGAAGTTTCCTGCTATGACTGTGTTTCTGTCAATATGTTTCTTTTATTCTGTGATCAGAAACTTTATATAAAGTTTGAAGATGTTTAATTAACACATATATATTCATAACAGTTAGTACTTCATAATATTTTGTTCCCTTGAACAGTACGTAATGTTCATCCCTGTTTCTAATTACTTCTTTTTGATTTATTGCTCTTTGGTCTGATTCAGTATGACTCTTTCAGCCATTTTTGGTCTATCATTGGCTTGTAGGATTGCTTCCATACTTGCACGTTTCCTGTAAGCAGCAAAGAGACGGATGTTGGTCTTTTGATTCTTCCAACTACACTTTGTCTTTTGATGGGGGAGTTTAATCTATTGACATTCAGAGATAATAATAATATAATAAAGGGTTATGGTGCCATATTGAAATACAACAACCTTCATACACTTCCCTCTTATTGTGGTGGGAAGGTGCTTGGTGGTGGGATTGGTGTTTAGATATTATCTATAATGAACTATTGTGAACTACTTTTATTAAATAAAATATATAAAAAAATTGTAAAAAATGGCTTTAGAACAAGAAATCTTAACTGGATACAGAGGGGATTAATGGGTCAGTTCACCAAGACAAACCAACAATCCTAAATGTGTATGCATTTAATAAGAGTTTCAAAGCACATAAAGAACAAATGTTGTGTAAAGGATAAACCCTAGAATTCTCTATCTTGGAAACTCTGCACCTCCACTTGAGATGTGCATTCTCAATTTGTGCTCTCTCTATTTCACTCTATATCTAGAATAAATCCTATTTGCAAGGATAAAGTTTTATTTCCTTATGGCTTTTCTGTTATTGTATCTATATGAGAAGGTGAACACTGACTGAAAGTACTGTGATAATCATTTAACAATATATGTTAATCAAATCCTACTCTACTATGCCTTAAATGTATTCAATAATATATGCAAAATATGTTTTAAAAACTTAAAAACAAAAAATTCAAAATAGCTGTTATCTATGGGGTAGAAACAGAAATGGAACTCAAGAAGGAACCCTCAGGAACAGCATTATAGGGTTTTTATTTAATGTACCATTACTTAGCTCCTTTTTAAAAAATCTTTTAAAATTGAAAACAGGTCCCAAGAAGAATTTCAAACAAAATAGACTGAAACAGAACAACACCAAGACACATGGTAATAAAATGATAAGAGAAAGATAGATAGATAGATAGATAGATAGATAGATAGATAGATAGATATAGAGAATCAAGTGAAAAGAAAGATCTCAAATACAGGGGAAATACAAGAATCACAATAGATATCTTATGAAACTAGGTAATATGAAAAGAGTGGAATGATATATTCAAAGTACTGAATGAAAAAATGCTTTAAGTCTAGATTTCACTATCCTGCAAAATTGTCATTTAGATTTGAGAGAGGGGAAAAAAAATACATTTCAGACAAACAAGAGCTGGCAGCATTTGCGATAACTAAACCAAGTGTACAAGAACTACTGAAAGGTTGAGGCCAAAGTGATAGAACAGCAGATAGGACAGTTTCCTTGCAGGAAGTCACTTGGGTTCAATCCCTGGATCCTATATGGTGCCCTGAGCCCATCAAGAGCATTTCCTGAGGGCAGAGTCAGGAGTAACCCCTGAGCACCATCAAGTGTGGCTCCAAAACAAAACAAACAAGCAAAAAGAATTACTGAAAGGTTGTTTATGAAAAGCAAATAGTCTACTGTAAAAACAACTGAACTTCACATAGAAAAATGGCACCATAACCCTTTATTATACTATTATTATCTCTGAATCGAAATAGGTTGCCTTCTGCATTACATGCCATCAGATATGGTGTGCTGTTACTCTTAGTACATCAGTGGGGCAGAGTATGAGATGTCACTCTGAACTTCTAAAGTTTTAAGTAGAGTGATACAGCTAGAGTTCAATTTTTAACTGGATAGTGACTTTGGGGTGTGGAGACATCTCTGTGTTGTGTTGCTCTCTTTCTCTTCTGAGATTTATATGTGAGTCTCTGAATCATGGCCGTTAATGAGCTTTTATGGTACCAGAAGCAGTTTGTGGGTTTGACTGCAAAGTTCCGGGGAGAATTGGGGGATGGAGGGAGGTGGCCCATTCCCGATCTGTGAAAGCCTAGAGATTTCAGTTACAAAGCCTTCATACCTGTGGTTTTTAGCAGATTCATTCTCATGGATTAGGCTCTTGCTGAGCTTGTGGAGATTGGCTGTGAGCATGGTAGCAATTGGGTTCTGGAGGTTTTCATCTGTTGGACCTCTATTGGGCAGACAGAGGGACTCACCCGCCTCTCTCAGGGGTGCCTGGATGAGACAGCCTGGCGTGGTGTCTGGAGGCATCTCTGCAGCATGTTGTTCTCATTCTCTTCCAAGATTTGTGAGTCCCATACTGTGTTTTTTATATCCCACAAATGAAAGCTCCATGTCCATTCATAAATTTCATGACTTTAATTTTCCCAGTGACTGCATAGTATTCCATTGTGTAGATGTACCATGGTTTCTTTAACCAGTCTTCTCTACTTAGGCACTAGAGTTGTTTTCCAGATTCAGGCTATGTCGAATAACTCTGCAATGAACTCAGAAATGCTGAGAGCATTTATGCTGTGTTTTGGGTCCATCAGCTATATCCATATGACCCATAAGTGGTCTTGCTGTGTCATATGCTCAATTTCTAGTTATGTAAGAAATGATCATATTGTTTTCCAAAAGAGGCTGGATCAGTCGGCATTCCCACCAACAATGAGAAGAGTCCCTTTCTCCCTGTATCTGTACCAGTACCACTACTTGTTCTTTTGGATGTGTGCCAGTCACTGTGGTGTGAGATTATATCCTATTGTTTTGATTTGCATTTCTCTGATTATTAGCGATGTAGAGAATTTTTATGTGACTTTTGACCATTTGTATTTCTTCTTTAAGGAAATTTCTGTTCATTTCTTCTTCTTCTTCTTCTTCTTCTTCTTCTTCTTCTTCTTCTTCTTCTTCTTCTTCTTCTTCTTCTTCTTCTTCTTCTTCTTCTTCTTCTTCTTCTTCTTCTTCTTCTTCTTCTTCTTCTTTTCTCTCTCTTTTTTTGAAGGGTTTTAGTGTTTGTTGCTTGTAAATTTCTACCAGTGCCTTAAATATCTTGGATATTAACCCTTATCAGATGGGTATGGGTAAATAATTTTTCCCATTCCTCTGTATCTTGTTCACTGTTTCTTTTGAGGTGCAGAAGCTTCTTAGTTTAACGTAGTCCCACTTGTTTATTGTTTATCTTTGCTTTCACATGCTTGGTCAGTGGTGATTTATCATTAGATATGCCTTTAGATTAAATGTTGTGGAGGGTTCTGCCTACATTTTTCTTCATGTGCCTTATGGATTCAGGTCTGATATTGAGATCTTTAATGCATTTTGATCTGACTTTTTTGCATGGTCTTACAAAGAGGTCTGGATCTTTTTTTTTAATGTGGTTTCTCAGTTTTCCCAGCATCACTTATTAAAGAGGCTTTTCTTGCTCCACTTCACATTTCTTTCTCTTTTTATCAAATATTTAGTTATCATATATTTGAGAGTCTATGCCAGGGTATTCAATTCTATTCCATTGGTCTGCAGGTTTCTCTTTATTCCAATATCATGCTGTTTTAATTACTACCACTTTGTAGTACAGGTTGAAGTTGGGGAAGGTGATGCCTCCCCCTTTTTTCCCCCAAAGGATTGCTTTAGCTATTTGTGGGGTTTACTGTTTTATATAAATTTAAGGAGTGTTCAATCTATTTTTTTGAGAAATGTCACGGGTATCCTTATAGGGACCACATTAAACTTGTATAATGCTTCGGGGAGTATTGCCATTAAAAATTTTTTTTTATTGAATCACTGTGAGATAGTTACAAGCTTTCATGTTTAGGTTACAATCACACAATGATCAAACACCCATCCCTCCACCAGTGCAAATTTCTCACCACCAATATCCCTGGTATACCCCCCTTTCCCACCCTCCTCCTGCCTCCATGGCAGACAATATTCCCAATACTCTCTCTCTACTTTTGGGCATTATGGCTTGCAACACAGACACTGAGAGGTCATCATGTTTGGTCCATTATCTACTTTCGGCACACATCTCCCATCCCGACTGATTCCTCCAGTCATCATTTATTTAGTGATCCCTTCTCAGTTCCATTTGCCTTCTCCCCTCTGCTCATGAAGCAATCTTCCAGCTATGGGGCAATCCTCCTGGCCCTTGTATCTACTGTCCTTGGGTGTCAGCCTCATTTTATGTTATTCAATACTCCACAAATGAGTGCAGTCCTTCTATGTCTGTACCTCTTTTTCTGACTCATTTCACTTAGCATGATACTTTCCATGTCTATCCACTTATAAGCAAAAAAAATCTGTCTAATGCCAGGCACAAAAAAACAGATCAAAGTGGATTAAAGACCTCAATATCAGACATGAATCTATAAGGTACATAAGGGAAAATGTAGGCAGAACTCTCCTGACATTGAAGCTAAAAGTGTCTTTAAGGATGAAATAGCACTGACCATGCAAATGGAAGCAAACATAAACGAATGAGACTACATAAAACTAAGTAGCTTCTGCACCTCAAAAGAAACAGTGACCAAAATACAGAAAGAGCCCACAGAATGGGAAAGGATATTTACCCAATACCCATCTGATAAGGGATTAATATCAAGGATATACAAGACACTAGTAGAATTGTATAAGAAAAAAAACCCAACCCTATCAAAAAATGGGGAGAAGAAATGAACAGAAGTTTCCTCAAAAAAGAAATACAAATGGCCAAAAAGCACATGAAAAAATGCTCCATGTCGCTAGTCATCAGGGAGATGCAAATCAAAACAACAGGATGTCATCTCACCCCACAGAGACTGGCACACATTCAAAAGAACAAAAGCAACCAGTGCTGGCATGGATGTGGGGAAAAGCAGACGCTCTTTCACCATTGATGGGAATGCCAACTGGTCCAGCCTTTCTGGAAAACAATATGAACAGTCCTTCAAAAACTAGAAATTGAGCTTCCATTTGATCCCGCAATACCATTCTGGGAACATATCCTGAGGATGCAAAAAAGCACAGTAAAAATGACATCTGTACCTATATGTTCATTTAAGCACTGTTTACAATAGCCAAAATCTGGAAACAACCCAAGTACACTAGAACAGATGACTGGTTAAAGAAACTTTGGTACATCTACACAATGGAATACTATGCAGCTGTTAGAAGAGTATTGCCATTTTGATACTGCTAATCTTCCCAATTCATGAGCATGGGATGTGTTTCCATTACCTAGTGTCCTCTTTTATTTCCTGAAATAGCGTTTTGTAGTTTTCTTTGTACAGGTCTTTCACTTATTTAGTTAAGCTGATTCTGAGGTATTTAATTTTCTGAGGCACAATCGTGAAAAGATTTTTTTTAAAATCTCTTTCTTCTCTTTAATTATTTGTATATAGGAAAGCCATGGTCTTTTGGATATTGTTTTTGTAATCTTCCACTTTACTACACAAACCTATTGTTTCTAGGAGCTTTATTGTAGAGTCTAGGACTTTCTAAGCATAGTGTCATGTCATTTGCAAATTGTGATAGCTTGACTTTTTTCTTTCATGTCTGGATACCCTTGATATCTGTTTCTTCCCTAACTGCTATGGCAAGTACTTCCAGGACTATATTGAATAGAAGTAGTGAGAGTGGGGCAGGCTTGTCTTGTGCATGATCTTAGAGAGCAGGCTTTTAATTTTTCCCCATTGAGAATAATGCTTTCTGTGGGTTTATGGTTTGACAGTTGAGGAGTTGAGGAGAGTTCCTTCAACTCCCATTTTGTTGAGTTTTTTTTTGTTATCATAAATGTGTGTTGGGTCTTGTCAAATGCCTTCTTCCCATCTATTGATTGATCATATGGTTTTTATCTTTTCTTTTGTTGATATAGTGTATTATGTTAATTTATCTGTGAGTGTTAAAACATCCTTGTATCCCTGGGATGAATACTATTTGGTCATGGTGTACGATCTTTTTGTTGAGTTGTAGGATTTTTTTTTCAAGTTGCTGGATTCTATTTGCTAATATTTTATTGAGGATCTTTGTATCTGTGTTCATTAGGGATATGAGACTGTAATTCTCTCTTTATGTGATGTCTCTGTTGGCCTTTGGTATTAGGGTGATATTTGATTCAGAAACTGTTTGGGAGTCTTTCTATTTCTTCAGTTTCCTGGAAAAGCTTAAAAAGAATTGGCAATAGATCCTCTTTAAAGGTTTGAAAGAACTCACAAGTGAGTCCATTTGGGCCTGGGCTTTTGTTTTTGGGAAGACTTTTGATTACCATTTCAATTACCTCAATAGTGATAGGTCTGTTCAGATATTCCAAATCTTCTTGGTTCAGCCTTTGGAGGTTATAGGAATACAGGAACTTATCTTATTCCTATAAGATTCCCTTGTTTTATGGCATAAAGTTAATCAAAGTAATCTTTATTAATCTGTTGAATTTCTGTGGTTTCTGTTGTGATGTCCCCCCTTTCATTTCTTTTTTTAAAAATAATTTATTATTTTTTTTAATTGGGTCACCATGAGAACAGTTACAAGGCTTTTAGGATCAAGTCTCAGTCATACTATGATCAAACACCCATCCCTTCACCAGTGCACATGTTCCACTACCAAGAACGCCAGCATACTCCTCCTGCCATTCCCCCTCTGCTTGTGTGGCAGATGATTTTCACTTTACTCTCTCCTTACTTTGATTACATTCAATTTTCGACAGAAAATTCACTATTATTATTTGGAGTTTTTCCCCCAACAGTCAGACCTGTTGGAATGGTATCATTAGGTAGTATGTTTTCTATTGTCGATAACAAAGAGCATATGATGTAGCTTAACAAAGGAAGTAAAAGACCTCTACAAAGAAAACTATAAAACGCTACTCCATGAAATAAGAGAGGACATGAGGAAATGGAAACATATACCCTGCTCATGGATAGGGAGCATCAATGTTGTCAAAATGGCAATACTCCCCAAAGCATTATACAGATTCAACGTGATCCCTATAAGGATACCCATGACATTCTTCAAAGAAACGGTTCAAGCAGTCCTAAAATTCATATGGAACAACAAACGTCCACGGATAGCTAAAACAATTCTTGGGAAAAAGACGATGGGAGGCATCACCCTCCCCAACCTCAAATTTTGCTACAAAGCAGTAACAATTAAAACAGCATGGTACTGGAACAAAGGCAGAGCCATAGACCAATGGAACAGGGTGGAATATCCCTACACACAGCCCCAAATGTATGATCATCTAATCTTTGATAAGGGAGCAAGAGATGTGAAGTGGAGCAAGGAAAGCCTCTTTAACAAATGGTGCTGGCACAACTGGACAACCACATGCAAA
Organism: Sorex araneus; assembly: GCF_027595985.1. NCBI lineage: Eukaryota > Metazoa > Chordata > Mammalia > Eulipotyphla > Soricidae > Sorex > Sorex araneus. Next base: position 333,395,061 of record NC_073302.1, on the reverse strand, counting down.
AAAATGGGCTGGGCCGGAGCGATAGCACAGCGGGTAGGGCGTTTGCCTTGCATGCGGCTGACCCGGGTTCGATCCCCAGCATCCCATATGGTCCCCCAAGCACCGCCAGGAGTAATTCCTGAGTGCAGAGCCAGGAGTAACCCCTGAGCATCGCTGTGTGTGACCCAAAAAGCAAAAAAAAAAAAATGGGCTTAGAACTCGACCTGACACCATGCACAAAAGTCAGATCAAAATGGATTAAAGACCTCAACATTAGACCACAAACCATAAGGTACATTGAAGACAAGGTCGGCAAAACCCTCCACGATATTGAAGATAAAGTTATCTTCAAAGGTGACACGGAACTAAGCATTTGACCCAGCAATACCACTACTGGGAATATATCCCAGAGAGGCAAAAAAGTATAGTCGAAACGACATCTGCACTTATATGTTCATCGCAGCACTGTTTACAATAGCCAGAATCTGGAAAAAACCCAAATGCCCTAGAACGGATGACTGGTTGAGGAAACTTTGGTACATCTATACAACGGAATACTATGCAGCTGTTAGAAAAAAAGGAGATCATGAATTTTGCATATAAGTGGATGATCGGCATGGAAAGTTTCATGCTAAGTGAAATGAGTCAGAAAGAGAGAGACAGACATAGAAAGATTGCACTCATCTGTGGTATATAGAATAACAGAGTGGGAGAGTAACACCAAAGAATTGTAGAAATAAGTACCAGGAGGTTGACTCCATGGTTTGGAGGCTGGCCTCACATTGTGGGGAAAGGGCAACTCAGAGAAGGGATCACCAACTATAATGTAGTCAAAGGCCATGCGGGGGAACAGTGCTGCGGGCTGAATGAGGGCTAGAGACTGAGCACAGTGGCCTCTCAACACCTTTATTGCAACCCACAACTGCTAATTAGAGAGAGAGAACAGAAGGGAATGCCCTGCCACAGTGGCAGGGTGGGGTGGGGGAGATGGGATTGGGGAGGGTGGGAGGGATGCTGGGTTTACTGGTGGTGGAGAATGGGCACTGGTGAAGGGATGGGTTCTCGAACTTTGTATGAGGGAATAATGAGCACAAAGGTGTATAAATCTGTAACTGTACCCTCATGGTTATTCACTAATTAAAAATAAATTAAAAAAAATAAAAGTTTAACCTATATAAAAAATTTAAATAAAAAGATAAACCAGAGTCCTGATTAAAAAAAAAAGAGCATATGATGTTGCACAGCCTCGAAGGTGGCAGCCCAGTTTTGGGATTCTGGTATTAAGACCAGAGTTTATTTCTGCTAGCAGCCGCTGCATTCCGAGATTGGTTTGTGTGCCTCTGGGATCATGGCTGTTCAGGAGCAGAGGAGCTGTTTGTGGGCGACAGCTCAGGGTCTCATTTGGGCAGGAGGCAGGGCTGGTTCTGCTCCCCCATCACAAGATTCCCCATGCATCCCATGACTGCAAGCTCCTACCTCTCTGTCCAATTGGTTCTGAATGGTGGCAGTCGCCATGCTGCTGCAAAGGGGAAAAGGCCGAGGGACAGAAACCTTTCCCCTCCCGGGGCTGCATGGGACCCTAGCAGTTCACAGTCCAGGAGTATATCTGCCAGCAGATGCTGTGTTGCTGTGTTCCGAGATTGGTTTCTTTTTTTTTTTTTTTTTTGGCTTTTTGGGTCACACCTGGCGATGCACAGGGGTTACTCCTGGCTCTGCACTCAGGAATTACCCCTGGCTGTGCTCAGGGGACCATATGGGATGCTGGGATTTGAACCCAGGTTGGCCGCGGGCAAGGCAAACGCCCTACCCGCTGTGCTATCTCTCCAGCCCCCGAGATTGGTTTCTGTGCCTCTGGGATAATGGACCCTCAGGTGTGGCGGAGCCATTCTTGAGTGTTTTTTTTTTTTTTTTTTTTTGTATATCAAGAAAGGTCACATGGCCACGCGGTTTGGAGAGATATCCCAGTCCCACATACTGAAGCTGTGTTAGAAGAAGCTCAGTGTTGCCGGGATTCCATCTGGAGAAGGCGGGGTGGCTGCACCTTCTCCGCCTGGCACCCTGGTGTTGTTGGCCCAGTCTGGGGTCCAGAGCATTCTCCGGCTTGTGGTGCCCGCTGGCCTGGATTCTTCACTGCTGGCTGCTGTGGCAAGATGGCGCTGAGGTCAGGTTGAAGGAGTGACTTCTGGCTGGCACCACCCCATTCCAGAACCCCCCTACCCCCCCACCACAGTTTGGAGATATCCCAGTCCCACATACCAAAACTGTGTTAATAGCTCAGTGTCACCGGGACTTTATCTGGAGAAGGCGGGTTGACTGCACCTTCTCTGTCTGGCACCCCAGTGTTGTTGGCCCGGTTTGGGGTCCGGAGCATTCTTTGGCTTGCAGTGCCCGCCGGCCCAGATTCTTCACTCCCTCCTTTCATTTCTGATTCAGGTTATTAGGGTTCTTCCTCTCTCTCTTTGTGAGTCTTGCTAGTGATTTACCAATTTTGTTTATTATCTCCAAGAACCAGTCCTTGATTTCATTGATCTTTCAGATTGGTTTATGGGATTCTAGCTAGTTTTTTACTATCTTTTTTTTTAAATTCTAGCATTATTTAATAGAGATGGATAAAAATGTATAAGGTACCTAATTTATATCAATTATTAACACCAAATATTTATTTTATGATTATTCTTTGTGAACTTTGTACCAGATAACTCCTACTTGGGATAAATACTTGGTACAGGGCAGTAGAAAGGAAGGGGCCCCTGGTAATGAGTTTTTTAGGAAGGAAAAATACCTAAGTGTGATTTAAAGGGATTGCCAAGTCACCAGTCCTGAAGTAACCTGAAGGCATGAAGGTAACACCTGGATGCAGAAACTGAGACACCACCCAAAGAAAGGCAGATCTCCTCAGAAAAGAAGGTTCAAGAGAACAAAAGGTCATGATAAGATTATGGTCAAAACCATTACGAATCCAAGACTTTTCCCCTTGATCACATTTTAAATCAAAGCCCAGGTGGGGTAGCTTGGGAAAATCCCTGCTATAAAAACACCTTTGCAAGGCCAGTGCACCTTGGATATTCATCCATATCTCTTGCCGAGATGTGTATTCTACAATTTCCTGGAAATGCTTGAGGAGAACTGGTAACATGTCCTCCTTAAATGTTTGGAAGAATTCCCTAGTGAATCCATTTGGGCCTGGGCTTTTGTTTTTGGGGACACTTTTGATTACTGTTTCAATTTTCTTGATATTAATGGGTCTATTCAGGTACTCCAAGTCTTCTTGGTTCAGTCTTGGGAGGTGATAGGAATCCAAGAAATTGTCCATTTCTTCTAGGTTCTCTTGTTTCATGGCATACAGACTCTCAAAGTAGTCTCTGATGATCTTTTGAATTTCAGTAGTTTCTGTTATGATAACCCCGTTTTCATTTCTGATTCGGTTCATTAGGGTTCTCTCTTTCTCTTCTTTGTAAGTCTTGCTAGTGGTTTATCAATCTTGTCTATTTTCTCAAAGAACAAGCTCTTGGTTTCATTGATCTTTCGGATTGTTTTTTGAGTTTCCATGTCATTGATTTCTGCTCTAAGTTTTATTATTTCTTTCCTTTGGCTGGGTTGGGGTTCCCTTTGTTGATCTTTTTCTAAGGTCTTGAGCTGTGAAGTCAGGTTATCTATGTAGGCCCTTTCTTCCTTCCTGATGAATACTTGCAAAGCTATAAATTTTCCTCTTGACACAGCTTTAGCTGCGTCCCATAGGTTTTGGTAGCTCGTGTCTTCATTCTCATTTGTTTCCAGGTATCTTTTGATTTCATCCTTGACTTCCTTCCTGACCCACTCATTGTTCAACATTGAATTGTTTAATTTCCAGTTGTTTGATTTGGTTCTCCTCGTCTGTATGTGGTTAGCTTCTATCTTCAATGCATAGTGGTCTGAAAAAATAGTTGATACAATTTCTATCTTCTTGATTCTATTGAGGTATGTTTTGTGACCCAGCACGTGGTCTATTTTAGAAAATGTTCCATGTGCACTGGAAAAGAATGTGTACTTTTTCTTTTTGGGGTGTAAGGCCCTGTATAGGTCTGTTAGCCCTCTCTCTTCTATTTCTTCATTCAGAGCCAGTGTTTCCTTGCTGAGTTTTGTTCTTGTTGTCTATCCAGAGGTGACAAGGCAGTGTTGAAGTCTCCAACTACTATTGTATTGCTGGCGATTTCCTCCTTAAAGTCTGTTAGCAGTCGTTGTAAGTATTTAGCTGGTCCCTCATTAGGTGCATATACATTTAAGAGTGTGATTTCTTCCTGTTGTATATAACCCTTGATGAATAGAAAATGGCCTTCTCTGTCCTTTCTGATTTTTTTCAACTTGAAATCTATGTTATCGGATACTAGTATGGCCACCCTAGCTTTTTTGAGGGAGTTGTTTGCTTGCATTATTGTTTTCCATCCTTTAACTTTGAGTCTGTATTTGTTATGATTGTTCAGATGTGTTTCTTGCATGCAGCAGAATGTTGGTTTCAGTTTCTGGACCCATTTTGCCACTCTGTGTCTCTTGATAGGTGCATTTAGACTATTGACATTGAGACAGACTATTGTCATGGGGTTTTGTGCCATCTTTCTATAAGGGTTTGTTGCGCTTATGGGTTGGGATTTTTCCTCATCTTACAGGAGCCCTTTTAGTCCTTCTTTCAGGCTTGGTTTTGAATCTATGAAGTTCCTAAGCTGTTGTTTATCTACAAAATGGTGTATTTTTCCATCGAGTTTGAGTGAAAGTTTGGCTGAGTAAATTATTCTTGGTGAGGCATTCATTTCATTGAATTTTTTCACTATATCCCACCATTGTCTTAGGGCGTGGAGGGTTTCCTCTGATAGGTCTGCTGTAAATCTAAGGGGTGCTCCTTTGTATGTGATTTCTTTCTTTGACCTTGCTGCTTGCAGTATTGCATCTCTATCTGCAGCATCCATCATTCTGACTATGATATGCCTTGGAGTGTTTCCATTAGTATTTCTTTTAGCTGGCACCCTTCTGGCTTCTTGGATCTGGTTTCTTGCATTCTCTAATTCTGGGAACTTTTCAGCGATGATTTTTTTAACTGTGGCTTTTTCATTGGGGTTGGCTCCCTATCCTTCTGGTACTCCGATGATTCTAATGTTGTTCCTCTTGGAGTCATCTCCTAGGTCTCTGATTCACCTTAGAGCCAATTTGAGGTCTTTTCCCATTGTTTGTTCTTGCCTGTATGATTTCTGCTGCTCGTCTTCAAGATCGCTGATTCTGTCTTCGGCCATTGACATTCTACTGTTGAGGGCACCTATTGAGTTTTTAAGTTCATCTATTGAATCTTTCATTTGTGACATTTCTTTTTGTAGTTTTTTTATTTCTGCTCTCATTTCTTCCTGTATTTTCTGATTTATCCGTTCCCCCATTTCTTTCACTTCTTCATTTAATTTTCTGTACAACTGTTCCACTGATTCTTTGAGTTCCTCGAACATCCTCAGCATTTCATCTTGAATTCTTTGTCGGAGAGATCATACGTGTGGGTACCTCTTGTTGAGGATTCGGGGCTCTTTTCTTTGTCCTCTACTTGTAGTGGAGATTTGCTCTGTGACTTCATGTTGTTGTGGATCTAATGAGGTAAAGCCTTTAGGTTCACTGGAACTGTTCCCTCTGAGTGCCAGAGAAAATTCTGAATAAGATCCACAGTGGTCAACCTTTTCCTAGTTTAGAGTACTTCTTTCCTCATGGACATTATTCTGCAACTTATGATAGGCATCTGGTGCAGCATTGGAAGAGATGTTGTTTTCAATTGGGCTGTATGAAAATTCTTGAATACACTTGTTTTTTGGTGGAATTGTAGTCGGCCAGAAGATTGTTGCTGTGTTGTGTTTGAGGTGGCCAGAATGTTTTCCACAAAATTAGATAATGAAGGTTGGGATGGGAGTCTATGGTTTTGGCAGTGGAGGGTAAAACTGCGGCCGGCTCCACAGAAGGCCACGCCCACTTCTGATGAGGCCACGCCCCTTTCAGTGGAGGCCACATTCCCCAGTCAGTCCCAATGTTTTTTTTTTTTTCTTTTTGGGTCACACCTGGTGATGCACAGGGGTTACTCCTGGCTCTGCACTCAGGAACCACGCCTGGTGGTGCTCAGGGGACCATATGGGATGCAGGGAATGGAACTCGGGTCGGCCGCATGCAAGGCAAATGCCCTACCCGCTGTGCTATCGCTCCAGCCCCAGTCCCAATGTTAATGTCCGCCTTACCGGGATCCGCAAGTACCTGTTAAAGGGGATCACGTAGGCACAGAGGATTCCGGTGAAGGCAGTGCCTCTGTCTGGGAAGCCCCAGGCAGTGGACGTAGGGGATGCAGAGATGTGTATTCTAAACGGTCTCACTTTCTGGGGCATTCTCTGTCTTGGGCAATTCCTGCAACTTTATCTCAGGTGTGTTTTCTCGCTTTTTTTCCCTTCTGAAGAATATCATGTTATCTTTTTAATGTGTACCTCTCACTGTGTAAACACACAAAAGGGGCACATGGGACACAGGGCAGTGGCACTCTATCTCTCCAGCCACCCGCTTTCCCCACCCTGGGGAGGTTGATGGCGATGAGGAGGCAGGCAAAGGAAGAAGCGGGAGCCAGGCTGTTTGGTCTCAATTGCCATTTATTCCAATCTCCTCTCTATATACTCCCGTCTCTCTCTCTGCTTCTGTCTGTCTCTCTCTTTCTGACTCATTTCATTTAGCATGATACTTTCCATGTTGATCCACTTATATGTAGAGTTCATGACTTCATCTTTTTTTTTCCAGTTTTTCTTTTTTTTTTTTTACAACACGCAGTAAAAATTTATTCATATTAATAACTCCATTTGTCATGGGGGTTGTTGCTTAGATGTATGGGATGGCACATGCATGCTGGCTCTCTGAGGTTACACAGGTGCTGGCTCTCTGAGGTTACACAGGTGCTGGCTCTCTGAGGTTACACAGGGCTGGCTCTCTGAGGTTACACAGGTGCTGGCTCTCTGAGGTTACACAGGGCTGGCTCTCTGAGGTTACACAGGGCTGGCTCTCTGAGGTTACACAGGTGCTGTCTCTCTGAGGTTACACAGATGCTGGCTCTCCGAGGTTACGTAGGTGCTGGCTCTCGGAGGTTACACAGGTGCTGGCTCTCTGAGGTTACTCAGGTGCTGGCTCTCTGGGGTTACGCAGGGCTGGCTCTCTGAGGTTACGCAGGTGCTGGCTCTCTGAGGTTACGCAGGTGCTGGCTCTCTGAGGTTACTCAGGTGCTGGCTCTCTGAGGTTACTCAGGTGCTGGCTCTCTGGGGTTACGCAGGGCTGGCTCTCTGAGGTTACGCAGGTGCTGGCTCTCTGAGGTTACACAGGGCTGGCTCTCTGAGAGAAAAGGTCGCTCGGCCGCTAGCGCGCGGCTCGGATCTGTCCCAGTCCCGAATCCTGGAGCCGTGTTAGTTGCTGCTCAGTGTCGCCGGGGTTCCATCCGGAGAAGGTGTGCAGGCGGCACCTCCTCCCTCCGGCCCCCCGGTGTTTCTGGCCCCGATTCGGGTCCAGAGCATTGTCCGGGCCGCGTTGCTTACCAGAATGCCTGCCGCTTCTCTGTTGACTTCATCTTTTCTAACAGCTGCATAGTATTCCATTGTATAGACGTACCAAAGTTTCTTTAAACAGTCATCTGTTCTCGGGCATTCGGATTTTTTCCAGATTCTGGCTATTGTAAACAGTGTTGCGATGAATATGTAAGTGCAGATGTCATTTCGACTATACTTTTTTGCTTCTCCAGGAATGAGAGTAATGTTTCTGGAAAACCTGAGCTGGGGTTATGTCTGACTTTCTGAGCAATTCTTAGGTGTGGTCTGAGATCCCAGGAAAACTGAAACAAGCTGGTGGTGGAGACCAGTTTCTGTGCCCTGTAAGTCAAGTAGACTTCATGCACAGACTTAGAGCTGCCTTGTGGGGCATGAGGAATGCTAGCACTCATGTCTCATAGATGCTTGTAGCGAACTTTACCAGCCCTCACACAAGTCAGGCACTTATTGGTGGTGGAAATGAGTGGAACAGAAAAGTGGAAGTGCTCTATTCTTGAGGTTGCCTCCCTCACACATGCCCCCTTTTAATTTCTTGTTTTAATTCTGGAATGATGTTGGAAATAGGGATGAAAACAGTGTCTGAAAAGTACAGAACCTTGTTAGGGGGCTATTTGTGTTTTGCTTTTTAGTCACCAGAGGTGGTGCTTCCCCACAATATTGCATATAGTTAGGAGCAGGATGCATTTTGAGATTTGCCTAGATCATTTTCTTTCTTCCTCATCTCTGTGTTCACCTTTGTTGCTGAGATCAGTAGGATCTTCACTACTTGGTGTGGCTGAAATGATTACAGAGATTTTAGAAGAACAGTGGTAGAATCAGGGTTCACCCTGTGATTTCTTCAGAGATCTGTAGGTGTATTCATGCTCTAAACATCAAACACAAAGCAGAAACTGACATTAGATCCCTATCCCATTAAATTTAAAAGTCTAAGAATGAGGTAAAACATATTATTTAAAGATAGAAGGGATCCTGGAAGATTATTAGTGGCCTTCCAAAAAGTTTTATTATGGAATACTAAAAACATATCTTAAAATAGAATAGTTTAACAAATTATAATTTTCTCATCACATGAGTTTTTCTACTCATATTTTACCTACCCTCCAGTCCAGTCTTTTCTTTCCCTTTCTGTGTTGGGATGAACACAGGCTTACATATGCAAAGCAGAGACTCTATTGCTGAGCTATAGCCCCACCCCCAATGATTTGTTTTTTGAACCATTTAAAAACAAATCATAGATATGTTATTAAATACATAAATATTTTAGTATGTTAATTTGTCTTTAAAAAATTTTATGTACTAATACTTATACCCACTCCTTCCTTATTAGATTAGAAAACAAAGCGGGTTTTAGATTTGCTCAAGGCCATATGATTAATGAGAATAGAGTGAGAGTATTTGTACTCATGATATTTAGTTACATATTCTTTCACCATATCACAGTGCTATTTTCACATACATATCAATAGGCCTAGATCCACTTCTCCTGAATCTTTGCTTGCTCCATCATACCTCCAGGTGAGATTAATCTTCCAGCTGACATCTCTGGGCCTAGTCAGGAACTAAAGCTGATGGATCCCCTATCCTTCCATTACAGCTATGTCTGTGTTGCCTCCATCCTCAACTTCTACCATCATATCAACGGGTGCAGTTCCATATCTCTTGAGGTTTGCAGCAGCTGGAGAGTTTCACTCTTCAAATTTCATACTGTTCCTGTTATGCTTCCTGTCATTGGGTGAAGAAGGTGAGGGAAGGAGAAAGGCAACTCCCAGTCTAATTTCTCATTGATACCTGAGAGTTCTAACTCCACAGATTCATCCTCAGCACAGGAGGAATACTGCAACCCAATATGGAAGATGCACAGAAGCCCACCAAGTTCAATGAGTGAAAACAATAACACGGATGACTCAACCAGCATCAACCAGCTCTATAAATTCTCAGAAAATGACTTCATAACACCATGGTGCTGATGTTTAATGAACAAAAAGAAACAATGGCTCAGGAATTCAGCAAAGCACCAGAACATATTAGAGTCAAAATGAGAAAACTACTGTCAGAAATGATAATAATGAGAAAAAAAGAAAAGATTTTAATGAAAAGCATGATAGATAATATAAATAAATCAATATCTGAGCAGCAGAATAATAGCAGTTGAGAAGAAAATTGAAGAATTTCAAGATAATATGAAGGAAGATAGAAAAAAGTCTGAAAAAGGATGAGAGAAACACTGGAGAATATGGAATGAGTTCAAAGGAACAATATTAGAAATGTTGGAGTTTCTGAAGAGGAATTTGAAGGCATATTTGATGAATTTGCTGAATAGTTAATCAAATAATAGAAAAGAACTTTCCAGAGTTGAGGAGTATAGGTACCCAGATCCAAGAGAACTGAAGAGCTCAGGGAAAATAGACGCAAGTAGGAAAACAGCCAAAGTGTATGTACTTAGAATGGCAAAGAGACAAAATATTGAAAGCAACAAGATCAAAAAAGGAACTTGCATACTACTTATTTCAAGAGATATATCCCTATCCGCCATCTTTCCAGTAAGATCCCCAAATATGAGTGTGGTTGTGAATCTTCACATCCTCCTCATATTTGAAGCAGGCGAAAGCCTATTCCTATTGAAATAGGAATTTTTCTGTTGAAATATTTTCCATATAAATATAATATTCCTTGTCTTAGAATAAAACACACTTAAAACTCATGGACTGGAGCGATAGCACAGTGGGTTAGACATTTGCCTTGCGCGTGGCCGACCCAGGTTCTATTCCTCTGTTCCTCTTAGAGAGCCCGGCAAGCTACCGAGAATATCCTGCTTGCATGGCAGAGCCTGGTAAGCTACCCACAGCGTATTCATATGCCAAAAACAGTAACAACAAGTCTCACAATGGAGATATTACTGGTGCCCGCTCGAGCAAATCGATGAACAACGGGACGACAGTGCTACAGTGCTACAGTTTATACTTATATAAACTTCTTCAGATTTTCTCCTTACAATCTTCTTACTTCTCTTCACTTCTTACATTTGTATCTGTTTCATGTAAAGTTTGAAATGTATTAGCACAGGACTCAGCAGTGAATCCCGGAAGACAGCTGAACATCGTACCAAGCCAGTTCCACTGGGACACCTCAGATGGAGCGGGTGTTCCCTCTCCACCCAGTCCAGATGAACTCCTGGTGGCCACACACTTCCAGAAGAAAAACCCAGATATGCAGAGTCGGGGATTAAGACTCCAGGCCACATGGCAGCAACAGAGAAGGGTCGGCCCTTCCCATCTCCTTGCCGGCTTGGTGTCCTGGCTGTCACACCCATGACCTGCCTCTGGGCGCCAGCTGAGCTCATTCACGGCCTTGATCCAGAGACTCCCAAATGAATCTCAGAATGGATTAGCTCCCTACAGAGATGTCTCTAGATTCCAATCATTTACAATTTTAGAATTCCACAAGTGTGTGGCTTATTTCGAGGCTGCGCGACCTCTCATGATATTCACACTAAGCAATAGAAAATAAATTATCTAGCATCTGCCCCTGGCAGGCAGGCTTGAATGGTGTGGGGAAATCCAAACTAATGTTAGTGTGAAGGTGTAATGGTGGTGGGATTGGTGTTGAAATATTGAATGTAATCAATTAATGCGAACACCTTATGAAAATAAAATTAAAAAAGAAAAAAATAAATGTATTAGTACATATTTATTAATTAAAAACATATACTTATAAAAAGAAAGATACACCCAAGTTTTGAAAAAAATTACTGTATCAACTCACCATTGATTTACAGTTTTGTGGAATTTCAGGATATTAGTTCTATTTATCGATATGTTATAGATTTTATTACCTCCACAATAAATTTAAAATAGATCTCTCATATGTGGGATAAAAAAGAACCATAGTATGACAACCACAAACGAAAAAAGGAATCAGAATTAAAGATCTGTTTATAGAAGTGATCTTACTTGGAGTGGAGTTGTGGAGTCCTTGAGACACTGGTGTTTGGAGCCAAGCTCTCTGGTGACTATGTGGTATTGAAATGGTGTGTGCACGGGAAATATGATTAATAATGTTGTAAATACCAGTACCTCAAAAACTGCTGATAAAAAAACCTAACCTGTTAGCCAGCTGGAAAATAAAAAGCAACCATACTTTCTACCAGTATCTAATGTAGTAATTATTTTGGGAGATGTGAAATTGAGAATTTCTGAGCCCCAATTCCTGAGGATCTAATTCCTTAGGGCTGAAATGAAGACAGTGGTTTCCTGAAATAAGTTTATATTGGCATCTGAGAGCCAACAGTGAAATTTTATAAACAGTTACTAAATATCACAAATTTTGAATTATTTAAGTTTACAATAAAATGAAATATATTAAAAACTAAAAAATACTCAGTCTATTATGTTTCACAGGTTTACCACACTTGAACATATCTGCCTTGCACAGATCCAGGAGCCTAAAAGATTGTTAAGTGTAGCAAGAGTTGCACTAAGGGAAAAATTTACAACAGTGCAGGCCTACATTAGGAAAGAAAAGCTCAAATTGATGACTTAAGCACACATTGTAAACACCTGGAGAAAGGGACACAGATTAATCCAAAAGTAGCACAAGAAGGAAACAAGAAAATTAGAACAGAAATCAATAATATAGAAATTAAGAAAGCAATGTGAAGAATCATGGGAACCAGGAATATGTTTTAGAATTTTATGCACTGAAATAATAGAATATACAATCTTTTTGTCTGGATCCTTTCACTCACTGTAATTATTCTGAAGCTTATCGGTGTTGCTGAATGCATAAATAGTTCTTCCCTATTTAATCTGAGAAATATTCCATTTTGCCACAGTTTATTCATTCAACTCTTGTTAGAGGTTTGTTTTGCTTTTAGTACTTGCTTTCACAGAGAATGCTGCAATAAAAGTTTGTGTATAGACCTTTTCTTGGACGTATATTTTCTTTTCTTTTGGCTAAATGTCTAGGTGTGAAATTGTGTATCATGGAATTGATATGTATGTAACTCCGTAAGAAGCTGCCAAACTCTTTCAGAAACTTTGGCAGTACCAAGTTTTCCTTTCCCTTTTTGTGGGGAAGGGGTTAACTGAAAAAGCAAGATTGGTTCTGACATTGGCTTAAGATTTTCATGTAAGCATTCCAAGCAGACTAGTAATGCAACACCACTCAAATGATATTCTTCAAATAATTACTAGGCCTTTATTTAGTGGGTGTGGGAAGAAACCCATTTATAGTAATGGACATTGTATAGCATTTGTCACTTATTTAATTTACTTCATTGGTTGATAAAATTCTTTGAAGTTATTTCCTGTATTTGTGCAAGTCTTGTTTACATTTCTATTTCCTTTTGTGAGTTTTATTAACCAGGCATCTTAGGCAGTGCAAAAGGGTTTTCAGTTTGGGTAACAAACAACTGATTCACTTCAGAAAACATTATGACATTATTTGACCTCAGAATTTCAACTAAAGGCAAATAATGACTATTTAGCATAGAAACATTGAGAAAATATTCAACGGTTGTATTTATTTATTTATTTATTTATTTATTTGGTTTTTGGGTCACACCCAGCAATGCTCAGAGGTTACTCCTGGCTCTGCAGTCAGGAATTACTGCTGGCGGTGCTCAAGGGACCATATGGGATGCTGGGGATCAAACCCTGGTTGACCACATGCAAGGCAAATGCCCTACCTGCTGTATTATCTCTCCAGTCCCGCGATTTATTTTAGTGATGCTGTAGTTTTTTATTACACCTTTAGGGTTAGGGTTATATTTTATTTAGGGTTATATTCTACTATACTGTAGTATTTTATTCATTACTCTAAGAATCTGCCTGGCCAGTCTCTGAATTTATCTGACTTTGAGTGGTCTCTCTGAAAAAAAACCAACCTAATAGTTAAGACTAGTTATACTATTACTTAAGTAGATTTTGCAAACTTGCAACTAAAAGAAGCATAGCTATAATGTATAGATCATTGTAACTAGATTTTTAGAGTTCGTTAGGACTTCTAAAAAGGGACAGTCCCAGGAAATCCCTCTAAGAAACATATTCCTGTGTAAGTATTACAGCTTATAATGATTACAAAATAAAGAGCTATTTCCCAATTTTCTGGAACTGAGATTATTTCCAGAAAAGTTGTGGAAAGATTAAAAGGAAGGACTCTAGCCTGGACAGTGACAGGTTTCTCCAGAAGTGTTGGCTGCTGCAGCTTTTTCCTTCTCTGGAGAAGAAGCAACATGTGTAAATTAACAAAATGTAATGGACGAATACCTACTTTCTCTAGATTAAATTCAGCTGAAATGCACTCTTGGAATTTTATTAATTTTCCTATTTTAATCTATAATGACACATCACTCTGAAGAATATAACTGTAGATATAACAATAAGCATATTCCCTCTTTTCCTGAACATTATTTCCCAATACATAACAGAAGTAAAAGTTTTTAAAAAGCACTTTATCAGTGAGAGGACAATCTATCTTTCTCTGCCCAATCAAGATAAAAGCTCTATCTGGAGGGATACACTGTTTATAGACTTTGGGACTGGTAGTCTTCCAAGCAGCTAGTAAAAAACAAGCTTAGGAACAAATACTTAGGAACAAGAAGTATTTGTTCTCTGAGAAGGAAAAGAAACAAAACACTTTTCTATTTTGTTAGGTAAACACTGTGAGCATGAGTGTATCTGATGGCTTTATAAATTGAGAGTGCAGAATTGACATTATTAACTCAACCAGAATCCAAATCATGGTATCCTGTGACTAAATAATAAAGCCAACTACTAAAGAGGTAGAGCCACCCATTAGAATCTCACTTGAAATTTTCAAGTTGAAACTTTGTCACTCTTTCTACTATCTCTCTTGAGTTATGTTTAGAACTTGAGCAGAGGATGGAGGTAATTCGGGAGCCTTGAATTGCATGGTGCAGGTCAGATCTCAATTCAGGGTAGGCCTGGGGAATTCTGGAGATATCAGAGGTGTCCAACTTTTCTACTGCAAAGGATTTTTAAAAAATTATTATTTTTACCATAAGTGATTGCTTGAAAGACTTTCTAATGATCCTTTATCTCTGGCTGAGACCAGGAGCCTCAGGTGTGCCCGTGAGATATCTGGTCTCATCGGAGCCCTGGTTCCACGCTTACCAGTTATATGACCTTGGGAAAGCTGCAAAACCTCTCTGGACCCCAGTTTCTTCAAGAATACGATGAGAATCTAAGGGAGCGGATTACTCAGAGCATTGCCTGCCTGGAACAGGGTAAAAACTAAAATCCTAACAGTGACATGACGATGATGATAATTTAAAAGTATTTAAAAAATTGTATTTATTCCCCCCTTTTGGTTGCTGTTGTGATACCTGGAGCTAGCATCCTTGGCCATGTGCTTCCCGTTGTGCACACAGGGAACTGCACACGAAGACTGTGGTCCCAGGAACCCAGGTGCCAACACCCAGAGACTATAAAACCAAACTCCCTGAATAGCGACATCTTATAGCCTAGTTCTCCCTCTGGGAGAACCTGGCAAGCTACCAAGAGTTTCCTGCCCACATGGGAGAGCCTTGCAAACTCCCCATGGCGTATTCATATGCCAAATCCAGTAACAAGATTGGTCTCATTCCCCTGACCCTGAAACAGTCTCCAATGCAGCACCATTGGAAAGGACGAGTAAAGAGAGCCTACTAAAATCTCAGGGCTGGCACGAATGGAGACATTACTGAGACTGCTTGAGAAATTTGATGATCAACGGGATGATGATGATGATACCTTTTTGAAAGTGCCTATGTACCCATCTTAAAATTATTTTAATAAAATAATAAACTTGAGTTACATAAACTTTTCATATACTTTTTGTTTTTTATCTGGCATTTTTTGGGAGGGCACACCCATGCTCAGAGCTTACTTCTGATTCTGTACTCTGGGATCACTCCTTGTGAACTTGGGGACCACATGAGGTGCTATAGATCTAACCCAGGTTGGTTACATGCAAGGCAAACATCTTACTTGCTCTATTATTGTTCTGCCCCCCAAATTTTCATATATTTTGATATCAAATTTTTGCCCACTAAAAGTATCTTCTAGCACTTATTAGGCTGAAATGGATAACAACGAAAGCAAAACGGACTGAAATGGGTAGGGCATTTGCCTTGCACATGACTGATCCAGTGTTCAATCCCTGGCATTCCCCATCTGGCCCACTGAGCACTGTCAATAGAAATTCCTGAGTGCAGAGTCAGAAGGACCACCTGAGCATGGCTGGGTGTGACCCCCCCTCAAAAAAAGTAAAAAAATAAAAAAGCAAAGTAAACAATATTTTTAGTCTATAAGAAGAAAAGGATTGCTAACAGAAGAAAGGGGAGGGTAAATCTGATAAAAACGATTAGGGGGGTAGATAGAAACTAGGCTTTTGGTCATAAAATAGTATATCACGATCATGATATTCCATTAATCACCGATTTCTCAGGCGGGCTCAGTAACATCTCATTTCGTCTTTTCCCTGAGATCTTAGAAGTCTATCTTGACTAGGCCCTCCTAACGATGTTGCACTGGGGGCTCTTCAGGGTCAGGGGAATGAGATCCAGCTTGTTACTGGATTTTGCATATGAATACACCATGGAAAGCTTGCAAGGCTGTCCCATGTGGGCAGGAAATTCTCAGAGGATTACCAGTTTCTCCCAGAGGGAGAAGCAGGCAAAAGATACCTTCTGGGAGCTTGCTTTTAAGTCTCTCTTTGGATGTTGGCCGTTAAGGGATTACACACACCTGGGTTCCTCTGCGGGTACCTTCATGCATGAGGCCTGTCCAAACATGTGGAGAGGGGCCTCCAGTATGGCTGCAGCTAGGTTCCAGTGGTCTTTGGCTGCCAGGAGCTCTGCTTGGGGTCAGGAGGGAAGCTAGAGCCCATCCCCTCTGAGGAGCCCCGGGGAAGGTAGCCAGGCATGCGGGCAAGAGACTCTTGTATAGTATATAGTATATACAAAAATTAAATTATAATTCTATGCACATGAAGCCTTTATTTGTTAATAATAATGTTCCTTCAATAAAAATTAAAAGTTATTTTATAATCCAATTAATTCTAATATCCTCTGGATTGTGCCCTTCAAAAATCTCCTTCTGTTATATATTCTCACTAGATGATCTTTTAATTCCTATTAATATTTTATTCATGAAGGGCTTCCCATTTTTTCTATATCTTTGACTCGAACTGTCCTAAATAGCTGCAATGAATTCATTATAATTAGTTAATTATATCATTTTAATTAGTTAATTATAGAGTTAATTAGAGACTAAATAAACAGATTGGTTAGAATCTTCTCTTGTCTGGTGTATCTTGCAAATGCTATAATTCATCCATTTTTTACATAGTTTTCTGGTTGTCTTCAGTCAACTCTAATTCACCTCCAATGCCCTGTCCAGAGTTAGTGATGTTTTTGATTTTCTTTTTGGAGCTTCATAGAATGTCCTTCAGAAAGAAGCTCTGAACAAAATCAGGATCCGTTCAACAAGTAAGAAAGGCTGTTGATTATGTAACTAAAAGAACCTGTGCACATACAAACACCCAGTTCCTACTACGATTCATATCTAGAACTGTCCATAATGAAGATTCAAGCTAGGTTTAGACTTTTACCTTTTTCCTAAATATTTCCTGTATGTTCCCCATTGCGGGTGACTATTTTCGGGACTTTATCTGTTTCAGTGGTTAGATGACAGTTTTTTGATGCCACTCTCAGTTTTCTTTTCTTTTTTTCTTTTTTCTTTTTGCTTTTTGGGTCACACCTGGTGACGCACAGTGGTTACTACTGGCTTTGCACTCAGGAATCACTCCTGGCAGTGCTCAGGGACCATATGGGATGCTGGGAATTGAACCCGGGTCAGCCATGTGCAGGGCAAATGCCCTATCCGCTGTGCTATCGCTTCAGACCTCCTATTATTTTTTTGTGTCCATCAAAATCCTATCCTACTTGTCTTTTCTAGAACTATCTGAAAAATCACTTTCTATATGAGCCAGAAGATGAGAACCTCAAGGACCTCTCTCTTTTATGTTTTTAATCATTTAATATTGTTTGGATATAATTCCCTGAAGTAAAGCATTATACTGAATTAATTTTGTAGTGACTGTAACACTCAGCCTACATTTCAATTGGATAAAAATATGACATGACTGAAGCATTTCCTAATCATGTTTACAGAAAAACCAGCAAAAAAATGCTAAGAGGGGCTGGAGCAATAGCAAAGCGGGTAGGGCGTTTGTCTTGCACGCGGTCGACCCCCCGGGTTCGATTCCCAGCATCCCATATGGTCCCCTGAGCACCACCAGGGGTAATTCCTGAGTGCAGAACCAGGAGCAACCCCTGTGCATCGCCAGGTGTGACCCAAAAAGCAAAAAAAAAAAAAAAAGAGTATTTAAAAAAAATGCTAAGAGCAGGGATAGCAATAATGGCATCTTCTAGTTTGGAGACTGACTCCTTCTAAGATGCATGTGTGTGGTCAACACAATAAATTCCTTGAGGCACAGGTTTTAGGTCACTGTCATCCCGTTGCTCATCGATTTGTTCGAGCGGGAACCAGTAACGTCTCTCATTGAGAGACTTATTGTTACTGTTTTTGGCATATCCAATATGCCACAGGTAGCTTGCCGTGTTCTGCCGGGCGGGCACGATACTCTTGGTAGCTTGCCGGGCTCTCCGAGAGGGGCGGAGGAATCGAACTCGGGTCGGCCTCGTGAAAGGCGAAAGCCCAACCACTATGCTATCGCTCCAAACAGGTTTTAGGTACATATATAAAAAAGAAAACACCTGAAATATGAAATTGGTGAAGCTCCTCTTACACTATCATCTTTGCCTGTGTCTTTTAAAAAAATTTGTTGTAATGGTTATTCCACTTGTTACTTCTGTTTAGGCATTCTTGTATCTATGCATGTTGATTTTGTTTTTTGCTTTGTTTGATTGTTTATTTCTCTTTGGCTACATCTGCTGGTGTTCAGGGATTGCTCTTGAGTGTGTCGGGGGATCATATGTGGCACTGAAGATCAAACTGACTGCATGCAGTTAAATGCCTTAACCTCTGTATTATCTCTCTGGTCCAAAGAACCTTTCATTTTGAACTATACTTGCCCTTTCCCTTTTATGCTGGATCATTTTTTTCTGTATAGTATTAATCTTTTATATAGGAATTATCTGGTTATCCTTGAGTATACCTTTTTACAGCCTATTTTCATTATCAGTAACAAACAGTACTATAATATGTGACATTTAAATATTTCTCTTATTAATAGAGATCATACCATAATATATATTCATGGTAGTGAAAGAAACAGAGTCATACCTGAAAATGGGACAAAAAAGAAAATTCTTTGCCCTGACCCCACAGCATGCTGTCTTCACCAGGGCACCTCCAAGGGGGGCAGGTTAAATTTCCCTCCTTGCTCCAAGCAGAACCCCGCAGCTGAAAATCTCTAGAACCCAACCACCGCCATGCCAAAGGCCACTCTCCACATGCTTGGATGAGCCTCACCCCAAATGGAATAAACCTCACCAGAGATCAGACTGGCAGGAAAACCCAGATATGCGGGAACCCGTGACTGAGTTCTCCAAGTCTGCTTGGATTGGGTCTGGGCCTCCTCCCCCCAGGTCCCTAGTTTTCCATAAGCTTGGCAGTCACAAACTGCCCCTGGCACCATGTAATCTCATCAATGGCCAAGACCCAGAGACTATAAACTAAAGCTCCCGGAAGAGAATGACACAGAATTTCCTGGACATTATATTCTATCCATAGCAAGCAATACAAAACAAATAGTCTAGCATTGCCTTTTTGGCAGATTTGACGGGTGGTGAGACTGGTGTTGGAATATTGAGTGCAACCAAAGTAGAGATAGAGTATGGGGGAAATTGTCTGCCCCACAAGCAGGGGAAGGGTTGGAATGGTGGGGGGACGTGGGGACACTGGGGATTTTAGTGGTGAAAAGTGTGCAATGGTGAAGGGATGGGTGTTTAATGATTATATGACCAAAGCTGAAACATGAAAGCTTTGTAGCTTTGTCTCAGGGTGAATAAAAAAAGGGGGGGGGAATAATAATAAAATAATGTTAACATTCAGAATAGAATAAAAAAAAGTAATGTGGAGTTCATGCCCAATTCAATCAGCTTAATCAATGGTTGAATAAATAGCATACTCCTACATTATTTAAAAGTAAAAAGAAAGAAAATTCTTCTTTTTCTAGACTAATTTTACTATAAAGAGATGATTTATAAGTATCTGTAAAATATGATAAAATAAGGCCTGCAAGGAAACAGCAATAATTTAGAACAATCTAATTATCAGACTTAAAATTAAGCTTGGAGAGAGAGTTTGTGTAGGATGACATTGCTTTGTCCTTTCCCCCTTGCCACAAGGAGCTTAGGTTTATCCTGATCACACCCACCAAGGTGCTCCTGAGTCACTCCCATTCCTTTGTTTATCTTTAACTACTTCTTTATGCTCTCTTCCCCAAACAGTTAATCAGCTTTTCTCCCTTATCAGACTCTGTTAATTTGTAAGGTCAGATCTTTCTAGGACACTTAACTTATATTGTAAGTTAATATTGCCTTTCTCCTCTCCTTATATCTTTTGAATACTTTACTTTAAACCAATGTCCTTTTTGTATAGACACAAGAAGACAATATTATGCTTTTGTAACTTGGGATTCAATTGGCTTCAAATATTATTCATTCCCAGGCATCTGCTTTCTCGACTTAAGCCTCAGTTGCCCTCAGTTCCAAGCACCCCAAAAGCAGGGTCCTGACAGGGATGGGACAGACCCAAGGCAAGTGGTGAGTTACGTGCTACCCTGGCATCGAGATGGGCCTGGCCAAAGTGCCTAATTCTTAACTATAAGCTAATAGCTTGATCATGGACAAATGCTGTCATGATTCAAAAGTAACGACGAGACTAGGACCCTGCTAGGGATAGGAAAAACTAATCTGGCATGAGCACTCTAGTCTGAGATTGAGATGGCCCCAGGAGAGCAATTCTATAAGCTTCATGCATTTCTTACTGTGTCCATACAAAATGATTAATATTATGAATGCTTATATGTTTGCCGGACAAGGAGAGGAGGAACACACTCATGGGATTCCACCCTTGGGTGGATGGTCCTGCTGTCCCAGAAGCAGCATCCCCTGAGGGAAAGAACTTTACCCCTCTTGATTGTGTCCACACCTATGTGTAAGTCCCAACCCCCTCCTACTGGGGGGATTTAACTAGGCTGTAAGAGTGGGTTGGGAGGAGGGACCCAGAGCCAGGAGAGAAGCGGAGAGTCAAAAGTGAATGAAATAAATGACAACTGATGGAGCAACCAGTTTGGCCTTCTTCCTTCCTTCGCCTGCCCTTGGCCAACAGCCACACACATTGGCTTCAGAGCATCAAATGCAGGCGGTGAGACAGAGCCGCCAGGAGAGCGCGAGAACACACGCCCCTCGGCGTGCTTAGTTTTTTATAAGTTGGAAGACTCCACCTTCTGTGAACCAGAGTTGAGTTGTTAGAGGGAGATGTTTGAAAACTAGCATTCCTGTTCTGAAGCAAGCAAGAGCAACACGTGATGAGCTCTAGCAGCTGCTAATAGAAATAAAAGCACCATTTTTAGCTGATGTGTGTTCAGTTATCTGACTGTCACATCAGCAGATGCAGTCCAGATGTGGATTAATTTCTGGTACTTTCCTGATGCTGTTTCTTGGGAGTTGTCCCTGGTACCCTTTCATGTTCTATAAAAGATAGCAGAATAGTGGTGAGGTTGGAACCAAAGAAAAAGCAGGGTGTCTGCCTGAAGAGCACTTGCTCTTCTCGCAAGCTCCAGCTACCTGTCATTTGGAGAAGTGAGCTTGGGAGGGGTGCCATGAGCTGGGTACTTCTAGTCCTGGAATTACCCACAGAGCAAGGACATGAAGACTTGGAGTGTGTGATTGAACATTTAGGAACCAATCCTTTGATGTGATGTGTATACTTAAACATGTTAATGTAAATACTCAGAAGATGTTAACAGCGTCCTTTGGTCAGCACATTCTAGTTGAGTTTGAGTCTCTACTATGATTGAGCACAGTACTTATTGAAAGAGACCTTGAACATCCCATTCTTTTTTCTTTTTCCTAGAAAAACTTGTTTTATGAGGTAAAATTTATTTATTTTACTCATCTTAAATGAAAACTTGTAGAAATATGTTGCATATATTCAAGATTTCTTCAGCAGACTCAGAAGCATTATAAGAAGATTATAATTAGATCCTATCTCAGTGACTCACCACCAGTAGCAGTGCTGTCTGACCAGTCTTTATACCTGAATACACCCAACCTCTCCCATGTAATGAGCTTCTCTGGCTACACAGCACATTTGCTGTGATCTAAAGAATCAGATAAGCCTGATGGTTAGAGCTACTTAAAATCAGAGTCAGCATAATTTGAGGTGGTCTGTGGAGAGAGTTCAGAGGTCAGGGCTCAGGTTTGGTCCTTGACACTGCATGGTCCTCAAGCACAATTGAGTACATTGAGGGAGGTCCCTGAGCATGACTAGGCTTATCCTGATGGTCTTCAGAACCACTGGGTCAAAGTAGCACCACAGCACGGAGGGCAAGCACTGAACTGGTAGGCCTCCACAGTCAGTTTGAGCATCACTGGTCCCCTCAGTGTGGCACGGGAGCCTCCACCCTGCAAGAAAACAACAGAAAGGCCATGATTTGATTGACCAGATGTGTACCTTAGAAAGCAATGTAAACGAATTCCAAAGAATGAGCTTTACAACTACCCTTTGTCTCCTGGATGGCTTTGACTCATAGTTCTCAAGGATCTAGTAAGATGGAGGTTTGAATTGTGTGAAATATTTCTATATTTAAATTTTAACACCTATATCGTATATAGCTGAATTTAGCTATTAGAGTTTAATTTAGGCAGTTTGTAACTGTAAAATTTTCATATTTTTAGGTATTATATTAAAAAGTTATTGATAGTTGAGTTTTGGAAATACAATGTTCAAGCTCCAATTCTACAACTAGTGTTAACTTCCTTCCACCAGTATTCTCAAGTTCCCTCCACTGCACCCCATCTCCTCTGCCTCTCCCCTCCTCCCGCCAGCCTACCACCTTGACAGGAGAAAATCATTCAATGTTTGGTGACTGTAGTTTGGATATCATGTTTTCAGTGTTGCCAACGCTGTGGCTTGGATATATAGTTGTATCACTCCCCCATATTGCTGATGTACCCGAGGTGTTTAAGCCCTGCTCTCTATTGCTTCCCTTCCTCATCCTACTTCCTCCCTCGATGTACTTCCTTCTCTGTCCTTCTTCTTTCTATACTCTGGGGTCAAGGGTGACCTAAACTATTTTTTACACATCCAGTTTTCTTCCTAAGAATATAAAATAATCTAATATCATAATATTACATATTTCCAGAACTTAATATATAGTTTCATACTGTTACCACAGTAATAGCTCCATATGATGGGCTGGAAGTTCAAATAACAAAAACTGATTCCTAAATCATTGTGTTTATGAAAAATGTTTGACTATATAAAAATATGGCAGCACACTAAAATCTAGGCTAAAAACTTTTGCAGGCATATAGTCAGCATTGAGCTGGAGTGATAGCACAGTGGTAGGGTGTTCGCCTTGCACACGGCCAACCTGTGTTCATTTCCTCCACCCCTCTCGGAGAGCCCGGCAAGCTACCTGTGGTGTATTCGATATGCCAGAAACAATAACAATAAGTCTCACAATGAGACGTTAATGGTGCCCGCTCAAGCAAATCAATGAGCAACGGGATGACAGTGACAGTGAGTGACATAGTCAGCATTAAAAGTGATTTTAGTCCCCCAAACTACCGCTGGTGCATGTAAACTAACTACAGGCCTGGATCCAGAGACAAACAAGTAAAGCTTAAAACAGGTCAACTTGCCGCAAAAAATTTTCTCAGACATCTGCTAAGGTTGAGACATCTGGGGCATCCCTGAGTGGAGGAGATACGGCTAGTCAGCCCAGAGTCTGCTCAAATATAGCCTCGGCAGCCACTTGCTCCCTAAATGCAAAGTCACTGCCATGCCTCTGGCTGGACTCCACTGTTTGGGTATCTAGCCTTACCCAGAAATTAACCTGTTGAAAATTTGGGTATGCGGGTCATTGTGACTGAAATCTCCAGGCTTTCTCGGGGTTGGGATAGGCTACCTCTTCCTGATATAGGCTGGTAGATAAGGAAAGTCCCTTGACAATGAAACTTAGATTAACAAACTCTCTTGGAAGGAAAATTCTGAGACTGACCTACCCTGTGGATACAGAAAACAGACCTGATAAGACTGTCAGTAGACCCTGAGGAGGTTGGACCCCTCCCCATGAAGTTCCTCGAATTCTTTGACCTCTCCCTTAATCTGATTAAAATGTGATCCAACCTAAAGAAAACCATCACCACTCCCAACCTCCCTGGTAACCTCCTTAGCAACGGACTTTTACCTGGAAAGAAGCCACCACGTGGGGGCAGGTTGAAGAAACCCTATAAAGGCCACCTTGAACAAAGGAAGCGCGCACATATGCTGCCTGAGCTCATGTGCTGCTTGTGCCCACGTGGCCAAGCACATGTGTCGCCCGAATCTCCCCTCTTGAGATGTGTACTTTCATGCTTTCATACTTTTGTGTCTAAAGCTTGGTAATGTGTAGGGTCTTCCTCCACCCTTGGAGAAGCCCGCATTTTTTCTTGAGCACGTTACTCCTGCTGTTTTTTTCTTTTCCGATTATCCCTACCTCTTCCCTAAAAACCCTCTAAAATAAAATCTGTTACTTCACTGCTTGTCTACTCCTGAAATTCTTTTCCGAGAGTGAATCAAGAACCCAGTAACCCTGGGTCCCAGGTGTTAGAGGCGGTTGGAGAGAAAGTGACTGTCTTTCTCCTCCCCGATTCACGTAAGTCACCCATGGGGCCCACCAACATCACTCCCAGCTCCTTTTGCTTCCAGAAGCCCCAGCTGACACCACAAAGCTGTCTACCAGTTAAAAATTAACTCTAACTTTATCGCCCAGTTGAAAATTCTGGACTACCTAGAGAGCACAGCTGCATGCAAGGCAACTGCCTTACCTATACCTCCAAACTCTACGACACTGATAATCCAGGAGCAGGACACCAGATTGGATGGAATGTAAGGTAGAAGGCAATCAAACAGTAACACAGAAGGCTTAACCTGTAACAACATCTTAGGAATCCCTCATACAAGGACTTAATGTCTCCATGATGAGATAGGACAATTTACATTCATTTTCTTCTAAGGAAATATTTTTGATCATTCCATTAGCAATTTATTAACAACAAGTAATATAAAATAAATTATTGTGGGCCTGTTATTGTGGGCAGGCTAGAGAGGTGGTTGAGAAAATTGGAGACAATGGAGAAGGGATGGTGACAATGGTGGTGGGATTGGTGTTGGGATATTGAGTGCCTGTAACAAGTCATCATGAACAAATTTGCAAACCACAGTGTTTATGTAAAATGTAAGGGGAAAGTTTACCTATATTATTTACCTATATTTACCTTACCTATTTTACGTAAACTCCAAAATATATTAACACAGAATTTCTTCAAAAGTTTTATTAATGACAGGTAAGGCATGACTATTATTATAATGAGATCCAAATATAAAGTAAAATTTAATGTGATATATCTTTGATTACAGAGTTGAAAACTATATAAATGGAAGAAGCATTTTATTATATTGTATTAAAGGGTTTTATTTTCCTTGTTTACATAGATTAAAATCATATAGCAATCACAAATTGACTCTTACTGATTTATTTTATGGTCATTCTATTTGCCATTTTATAAAGTTTTGTTGGAACAAGTAATGTAAAGTATATTTGTTATGTGCCTAAGGGGGCAGGTTGGGGATTGGAAGAGAAATGGGGACATTGTTGGAGGGAAGGTCTCGTTGGTGGTGTTGGACACTAACTGCCTGAAACAACTAGATAATGAACAACTTTGTAAATCATGGTGTTTTAAATAAAAATAAAACAAAATAAATTGATTTTAGTGGCTGGGAAGAGAGCTCATGTTTTGTATGCAGGGGATCTAGGTTTTGATCCCTGACACTGAGCATATTTTGGAGTGACCCCTGAGCACTGTCTTGAGAGTAGGCCCCTTAGGTGTGTCCCAAAACCAAAATGCCCCAAAAACCTGATTTTATGGTCCAAGGGACAAGTGGAAAGACTCAATGGGAGGCCTGTATTTATCCCTGACACCTTCTGGTACTCCCTGACTACTCCTGCTAGTGACCCCCAACATCATCAGCTAGCCTGATATTCTCACCTATACCCCCTTGTCCCAAACTGATTTTTAATAATTTAATAATAATTGGCATTGCAGTCTTTAAAGTGTAAAGGAATCCATCTTTCTGTTGGTTCCAATGTCTCATTTCTTCTAGGCACAGGTATGGAACAGGAGAGCTACACTGGCTGGTTTCCCCTCTGACACTGCTGTTTCCCCGAGTGATGGAGACCAAAAGTTTAACACAAATACTTTTTGCTTCACAACAACTGAATCACATCTGTTGTGTTCTTTGTGGTTCATCCAGAAAAGTGTACTTTTTCTCACACATATTATTGTTTTGTAGCTTTATAAATTTTTCAGGTTATTTAAAAAATGTTTGCCAAAGCATCGAAAATTAGATGGGCCCGACAAGTAATGCAATTTGGAAACGACTGCTGAACTAGAGCTGTTACCGACTGGATTTCATGTGAAATCAAAAGAACACCTGGCTGCCCACCTACGAGATGGTCAGTCTTCGTCAAGAACCTGAACGAATGGTTTGAGGCTCTTCGTGTTCCTGGAGTGAGCAGACACCATTAGGCTACACTAAGACTCGACAGGGACGAATGGAGACATTACTGGCACCTGTTTGCGCAAATCAATGAGCAACATGATGACAGTGATACAAATGAAGTAATTTAAAAAATGTCCATCGAGGGAATGCATTGTTCCTGGAAACGCTATAAACCCAGGCTGATGTGTGGACTGGATAGAGCAAATTCCTGTTCCATTTTCTGGGCCTTTTAACATATTGTCCTTGGATATGGGGTGTAACATATTTTGAGCTGATAGGAATCTTTGTCAAAAATAGAGAGCTGGGGATATGGGTGAAAGTGGTAAAGCATATGACTAGCATGTGTGAAACCAATTTTAGTGGCAGAATTAGATCCCTGGCACTGTATGCCCCACTGAGCCAGGCTCTAAGTACCACATTGTCAGACCAGCTTCTGAACCATCAAGCTCCCATCACCAAGTCAGGTATTATTGTCAGGGCTGATTCCCCCAAAGCTCCTCAGCACTGTAGGTTATGACCCCTATATAATACAAGGTATTTAGAGCTATAACTAACTTTATGACTATTGCTATGTACTCCAGTACACATGTATGGATATGTGCACTGCTGACTTTTTCGTATCTTAACTAGAAAAATTTGAAAAATGTTAACCTCAGGCACTTTTACAATTGTGTTACAAGGAATGCAATCAATTCTGAACTTGTCTTCCTCTTTCTTCTAGATCAGCGTTTCTCAAGCAAGGGGCATATGACCTGTTGTAGACTTCCAGGATATTCCATGAGGTGACAGGTGAAAGTCACATAAATGGAAGTGGGGGGTTGGTACGAGACTAGGACGCTAACTGGTAGGGTAGGGTGTCACTGGAAGGAACACAGGGTGGAAGGAGGCTGCTATTGGAAAGGTTGGAAACATTGATCCAGATGATGCAGAGGGCCAGCTGCAGCATGAGGAGAGCTGGGTCTGCCTCAGTGACAGTCCACAGGACTTAGGGTCCTCAAGCATACCAGCCCCTGTCCGCATCCTTAGTCACCATCCAAACCAAATTTCAGACCCAGATCTTACTGTGTAGAAACTTGGGAGACAACACTGAACAGACAAACAGGAGCTATCTCAGGAAAGGAAAGAAAACATCAATACCTTAAGAACCCACCTAGCAATATATGGAGATATTAGATTTCTGGTGACAGCTGGAGGGTTCGGAGGGGTGCGCACTAGGTTACCCAGAGTGTTTATTTGTGCAGTTTCCAAGCCTTACACAGCTCATTCCTTACCCTGACCTCCTTGTGCTCTCTCTATATATGATGGTGACTGTCATACGATTTGCTTCACAACCTTTGGTTGAGACTTGGCCAATGACTTTTATTTCCATATGTGTTAACTGTGGCTATTACCAGGCAACATTTGAGGGAACAGAATAGACACTTGTTTTTATCCATTTGGTCAACACCTGCTTCTTCCCTCTTCCACAATTCCCTGAATTCCTAATTGGCCTCAAATCACTTGGGCATGGTGGGATAGAATCTCTGAGGTCCCAGCTCCCAGCCTGCAGGGGAAGGAGGATGGACCCGGGAGCCTGGGGAGTGTGGTGAGAAGGAAAGCTTGCTCAGGGCAAGCTCTCTGCTATAAACAAGTGCGTATTGGCTGCTCCAGGACAATTGCCCTGCCCTCCAGATTCCCTGGGTGGAGAATGAACATCCTGATGACCAGGCCCAGGGAACACTGCACCAGGAATCATCCGACTCATTTCCAGCTCTGCCTCTGCTCTGGCTCTGCGCCAGGCCTCTGCGAATCGCCTCTGTAGGTGGAGAAATGACCTTTCCCAGCCAAACACTCATCACTCCTGAATTTCCTTCATTATCCTGAGACTGGATCATAATTAACATCTCCAAATTCCTTCCTCCTCGGAGAAGTGCTGGAGTACTTTGAGATTAAAGGTGACCTGTGGCTCGCGGGAGAGTATGCATGTCTGTGTGCACGTGTGCACGGTGCGCTGCACCCCGACGTGTGTGGGTCGTTGGGGGAAGGCTTTTACTCCAGTCCTAGCTGCTCGGGCTCCTCGCGGCCCTTCGGGAGCCCCTGCGCACTTCACTTCGCAGTGCTGAGTCCCGAGAGCAGCAGGGGCTTCCGATCCTCGTGGGAACGTGCAAGGCGACTCGACCAGCAGTGACGCGGCCGCAGACTAGATTCCGCCAAGTGCACCGAGGAAAGTTTCGGCCCGCGCGTCGCTCCCGCGGGGAGGGGGCCGGGCGGGGGTGGGCGGGGGTCCGGACGCCGCCCTGGAGGAAGGCGCCCGCGGCGCGCGGCGGACGCGGCCCCGGCTGCGGTCACGCGCGGCCCCGGCGCGCTGCCCACCTGCGCGGAGCCGAAGGCCGGCTGCTGGGTCGGGCGGCCGCGCCCACAGGCCCGGGGGACGCAGTGCAGCGGGCAGCGCCGCAGCGCGGGCTCGGCGGCGTCCACTCGGCCGGCGCTGGGCTCGGGGCCCGCCCGCCGCTCCCGCCCCCCGCCCGCCCGGCCCCGGCCCCGGGAGGTGGAGCCGCACGGGGAAAGTTCCGCGGCCGCCGCGGGCAGCGCCGGAGGGTGAGTGCGCCCCGCGGGCCGGGGCCGGAGGACAGGGAGTCGGGGGGACATGGGATGGAGGCACGGGAAGATCGGGGGCTCGGGGACAGGGGATTGAGGGACGCGTGTCGGGGGTCGGAGGGATGGGGTCGGGGGCAGGGGATGGGGGGACGGGAGTCGGGGGCCAGGGGGATCGCGGGATCGGGGGACAGGGGATCGGGGCACGGGGGTCAGGGGGTCGGGCGAGCCAGAAGCACGGGCGAGGTGAGCGCGCCCCGCGGGGACGAGGCTGGGGGACCGGGGTCGGAGGGGACGGG
This sequence comes from Sorex araneus, assembly GCF_027595985.1. Classification (NCBI taxonomy): domain Eukaryota; kingdom Metazoa; phylum Chordata; class Mammalia; order Eulipotyphla; family Soricidae; genus Sorex; species Sorex araneus. The sequence continues at coordinate 333,365,838 of NC_073302.1, read as the reverse complement.
GTCCTGGGCCTCGGGGGTCCTGGCCTCGGGGACTGGGGGCTCGGAGACCCGGGGTCTTGGGGTCTCGGGGCGCTGCGGGCATCCAGCACCCAGGAGCGCCGCGGCTTCGCCCACCTTGCACGCGCTGCCCGATGCCCACTTGGGAAGTGGCCTTCCCCGTGCCCGCGCGAATGCTTGCTGCTCTGTGATGACGAGGGGGCGTGCCGGGCGGGGGGGCTGCACTCGGGCAGGGCAGAACCTGGGGGCAAGCAGGGGGGCTGAGGGCTCCTGGGGGCTGCACAGGGCGGGGCAGGGCAGCTGGCGGAGTCCCTGGAGACCCCCAGTGCCCGTCTCCCGCGCGCCCGCACCTGCCCGCCACCCCGGGGACTCTCTTGCCGTAGTCAACGGAGGGGGCGGCACTGGGAGGGTCCACGCTGCACATGCTGAGATGACCGGCCTTGGGAAATCACCAGTAAGTGCAAGGGCCGATTTCGCAAACGCCACTTTTATTCCCATTTCAAAGCCTTGGAGTAGTTTTTACTGAAATGGCAGTAGATGGTCTCCGCAATAAAAGTGATTAACTCCTTTTTCACACTTCCCCTCCCCTCCCACAACTTTTTAAAATGGACATTTGAATTTGATTGTACCGGCATTCTTGGATTTTGTTATTATTGTTATTACAAGAAAGTAATAATTATCAGGGTGTTCTTTGCAACAACGAAGCATTAATAAGCCCTGTGTGGTGCCATCATGCTCCTAATTGGATGGAGGAAAGTCTTTCAAGGTTGGAAGTTGTGGCATAAAGAGAGATCATAAACCCATAGACATAAATAGTGACTTCAATAGAAGCAACTGCGTAGTAGGATATGGGATCACTCCCAGAAAATGTTGATTCTTAGAAAGCAGTTCCTACAATTAGGAATCCTATAAATATTTAATAATTCTTCTGCGTTGGATTACCTGATATACTTGATGCAGCATTGAAATGCTTTAATTCTACTCATCTTTGTATTTGCAAACTATATTAATAGATTTCAAAATAGTTCTCACTTAGGTTCATTCTAGTGTGCTTCTTCTTGTGTCATCAGTCCTTTTTTTTTCTTTTTATTTTCCTGGTTCTAAGCAGCCTCTACTTTAACTGTATGGTCTCGGGCAGTCTCTTACCTCTCCCAGCCTTGATTTCTTATTTTGGGAAAAGCCTGACCTCTAAGATAAGGCAGAGGCGTAGGGTAGTGTTTCAAGCCCAGCGAGTACTCGGTAAAGATCTCCCTCTTTACTGCTAGGCACCCCCAACTCTGGCATACTTCAGCCAGAGTACAACCTCTCTTTCCTTTGACTTTTTCAAATATCTTTTGTTGAATAACCTCAAATGCTGCCCTGTTTGGGTATTTAACTCTTGGGGGTAGTGGGGGGTGGGCAACACTGCAAGGTTTTCTTTCCTGTTACTAAGAATCCACCGAAGGTCATATGACGATGACTTGTACTTCCTAATCTTCCTGTTGTTCTAGCTCCATCCTTAATGTTGCGTTATTGTATTGGAAAGAAAGAGCAGAAAGTTTGGTGAGGGAGTGTGTGGTTCCAGTTTATCTGTCTGTGTGTGCCCAGGCCTGACAGAGAGAAGGGCTAAATGCTCTGTGCTGGAGAACAGAACACAGAAAAACAGAATACAATACTATAGCTCACATTCTTCAGAAAAATCCCAATGAAAGGTATTTTGGCTTCTAAATGATAGCCCTACTAAATATTAGGGCTTTCAGATATGATTAAAGGAGGAAAGCTGGGTAGATGTTAGTACCTATAGATCACACAGCCTTGAGAAGCAATGAGAAGCAATTTTGGGAACCATGTCAGCCAACCTGTGTCTGCTTCACCACTAGGGGACCCCTCTGCCTCGGGGACCGTCAGCAGCTATCCCCTCAGTTAGCAAAGGAATTTTACTGCCTGGGCTCTCAACGTGGGAATACTTTATTAGAAAAGGGCAGTCTGTGTGAAAAGCATTACCAAAAGCCTAAAAGTAAGTGGAGGTGGTCTTAATGGACATGTTCGGTTATTGTCTTAGAATATTTTAGAGTTAAAGATTTAAAGCAGTTTTCAGAGTTGGGCTTTACATTTTATATGTTGTTAGAGTAATATAAGTGATTTTATTTTATTTTGAAGTAAAATTACTTCAAATTATTTTGAAGTAAAATAATTTGGAGAAATTTCAGAGGAAAGAGATAATGAGAGAGATAGTGTGTGCGTGAGAGAGAGAGAGGAAGAGAGAAATGAGAATGGGATGAGTTAATAGAAACCATGGGCTTCCACAAAGGGAAAATGGTAGAGAACATGTCTCAGGTCAAGATGTGGGTGAACCTCCAAGTGAAGAATGCATGATTTTTTAAAAGGATTTCTAGTAATGAAATATATGGCTGTGGTCTAGTATTTTCAAGAGCACTTTTAGGCTAAGTCTTGGTGGAGCATATTTTTATTTATAACATGTTGAAATTGTTTGATATTCTAAATGGGTACTTGTAATAGCAGTAACAAAAATAAGAGTTGTTTCTCAAGGAAATTTTCAGGCAGTAAAGGTTCCTGGTGCTTTTTTGTTTTTAAAAATGGGTCATGCTAATTACACCTTTAAAATATATGTGGGGGCTGCCAGAGCAATAGCACAGCACGAAGTGTGTTTGGCTTGCTCAAGGTCAACCTGGGTTCAACTTCCGGCATCCTGTATAGTCCTCCGAGCACTGCTTGGAGTAGTTCCTGTGTGCAGAACCAGGAACAACCCTTGAGCATTGTCAGGTGTGGCCTAAAATGCCAACAAAAATAAAAGAAAAAAGAAGTAGGGATTGGAGAGAGAGAGAACAGGGGTTAAGGCATTTACCCTTCATGCAGCTGATCCTGGTCCCATCCCAGTACCGCATATGGGCCTCTGAGCACTACCAGGATTGAACCATAAGCACAGAGCCAGGAATAGCCCCCAAACACTGCTAGGAGTGATGCCCCTCAAGAAAGTCCAATCCCAAGCCAAAATTATGCTGTATTACATTCATAGAAACACCATGAAAAGGCCTCTTCTGTGAGGTTTTAAGAGGATCTCTTATTTCTCAGTTCTAATTTGAGTGAAGTTAGGATTGAGATGATTGAACAGTTGTTTTTATTTGTCAGATATAATTTGCCATTTGGTAGAGAAATATTGACAATGTACATAGGAAAACATTCCTGAAAATATTGCCATTTTGTTTGCAAATGAGTAAGAGAATATTATATTTTTCAGATTTTCAGTGAAATTTAATTACCACGACAAACTAGACACCATATGTTTCTAAAGTGAAATGAACAGGTAGAAAAGGGTTTGGTACATTCTCATCCCTGTACTTTATCAATGGCTTTCTTCTCTAAGCTGAACATCTCTGAATTCAGAAAATCACCAGGCAGCAAACCCACTGATTATTTTACATAGTGGAATTTTAAAACAAGACAGTTTGATTTTTGTTCTTCTCCATCAAGTCTATCAGAGGTTCCCAAAACTACTGGGCCTACCTTCCCCTTTTCCGAAAAAAATTATTCGGTGCCCACACCCCACTTCCAAAATGTACTTTCCATAGTGAATAAGCAGAAAACACCCAAATTGCACCCAAGGCTACTATTGCCCTTGGATCATTCTAGCAGTATCACCCACTTTGTGAAACACTGGAACTCTAATTAGATCAGTGTTATTTAAGGAACCCGCTTAGGAAATAACTTTTGTCTAAAGGTGGTAGACAATTTTTATTATTGCTTTCCTCTTATTAAACTAGATTTTTTGATTATTCTTAGATTACTGAGCATGTGAAAAATTACTCAGATCCTATTTGCACAACAAATGCTCCTAAATAATTGGGGAGAAAATTGCTTTTAGCCTGAAATGTCTAGTTAGTGAGCACTGCAGCATCTCCTTCCAGACTGAGGCTGCATCTAAGATACAGTGATGCGGACAACACTGTATGCAGAACAAGGCGTTTTTATTTGGGCAAGAGCCCTCAAGTTGACCAAGGCTGTCTGGGGTGGGGGGAGAGGGAGGAATGAATGAGTCTTTAGTCCTCCTTAGGAATAAAGGACCATTTTAGAAACCTGTGTTTGGGAGGTGTCTCCTGGAGGAACAGAAAAGCCTGGATATTCCGAGCAATGTCTAAAACTACCCCTTAGTGAAGCATGACTTTGCTGAACAGATGCTTTTTGTTGTTTTTAGACCATGCAAAACATAACATTTGGTTATCCTGTTATGGCATTTGATGTTTTGTTTCATTTTCACATACAGAGACATTGATGAAGTCAAAAAGAAGCCAGAAACAGGAGGAAGTTAGATGTGAATTGTTTTTATTTTGGACAGGGGCCTGTCTTATTTTCACATTCCCAAAGCACATATGTAGGTGTTATTCATTGGTGATTGGGGGTATACTCTGCTACTGTATTCACTGTATCACTGTATCACTGTCATCCTGTTGCTCATTGATTTGCTTGAGCGGGCACCAGTAATGTCTCCATTGTGAGACTTGTTACTGTTTTTGGCATATGAAATACGCCACTGGTAGTTTGCCAGGCCCTGCTCTGCGGGCGAGATACTCTTGGTAGCTTGCTGGGCTCTCCGAGAGGAATGGAGGAATCGAACTCGGGTCGGCTGCATGCAAGGCAAACACCTTACCTGCTGTGCTATCGCTCCAGGCCTGCTACTATATTAATGACATTATTGAAATGATGGTTATTGACTTAGGTTCTCAGTACTCTCAAAAGTAACTTTCTACTTCTGTCCATAAAGGATTAGAAACCACCTAACAGGGATATATTGCTTAGTAAATATAAATAGGACTGCTGCTTGAAGAGCATCCTAGGTCAGAGTCCTCCTGGTGAGGTAAGAAGAGAAAAAAATTGGACTTAAGATTCGTGCAGTTTGGACACTCGGGAGTGGCACAGTCTGCTCACCTGTGTGCAAAGTTTTTGTCTATAAAAATGGTAAGAACAGTAGCTGGTACAGAGAGCCACGTCACTGCTGGTGGCTATTTTCGTTATTGATGGCACTGCTTCTGTGTAGATCATTCTAAGAGTTATGGAGTGTGACACGGAGTCCAGGAGAATTGACTGCTCCTAGTGGTGTTTGCAAAGGCAGGTAGGTGATGGATCTCAGGTTTCTTACCTGAGATTCCCATTCCCAGTCCTTCCTCTCTAGTCAGAGTGGCTGACACAGAGCAGTTACCCACATGGCTGCTGCTCTGCTAAGCCCAATCTTTGAGTTACTCTCTTAATTATTCATTATATTCATTCAGTGATTCATTTAAGCATAGCACTTATGCATAAGAGAAGCCACGGTGTGAAAGGCAAGTTGTGTGCCTGAGATCGGCTGGATGGGTGGACCTGGTTTTTGGGACTCCAGCTCCTGGCTCAGGTTATACACTCTTAACCTCTGTGCTATCTCTCCCAGAGTAAATATTCCTTGGTTTGGCATCCTGGCTTAACACAGTGTGAAAACACTGATTTCCCTGAGATTAATGCATTTGTACCCATTTCTGGATATGTCGAAACAAGATGACAAATTAATTTTTATCAGCCCGAATGCTTTACTACACTTTATTTATAGATTTTTTTGGTGTAGTTTTTCCTAGTAACTTAGAATACAATGTACAAATCATTTCTGTACAGAATTGAACTTCTTATGAAGGTACTTTTCAGGCATGTTGTCAGCAGGATATATGCATAACAACATGCATGTGCATGTGTCTGTGTATGCATGTGTGGGTGGGATGGGGTGGGTGGTGGGGGTGGTGGAGCATTGCTGGGTGTGGCCTCAACACTCCCCTAAATATGGGCTGTAGTGATAGTACATCGGGTAAGGCGTTTGCCTTGCATGTGGCCAGCCTAAGTTCAATCCCCAGCATCCCATATCCCATCTAATCTCCCAAGCACCACCAGGAGTAATTCCTGAGTGCAGAGCCAGGAAGAGTAACTCCTGAGCATCGTTGAGTATGACCCAAATAGTCAAAGAAAAAACAAACAGAAAAACCCCAAAACAACAACACTCCCTTTAGTTAAAAAAAAAAAAGTGTGGAGGGTATAGCAGAATATGAAGATTTTAAGACTGGAGATAACCACCAATGCATTGATTAAACAAATATTTATTCTTCACCCATTATGTAAAAGTACCAGCTGGACACTGCAGAGAGTACCAAGAGTGGTGAGAAAGCGAGAAAATTATTTGGGCCTTTCAAACTAGACAGCCAGGGTTCTTGAATCCAGGCTCTACCTCTTATTGACTGGCATTATCACTGAACATATCTGAGGCTTAGTTTCCTGTCCATGTAAGGGAAATAATAATATTTATAAGCTGTTGTAAGTTAATAGTACAAGTTAGTAGCACAGATCACACACTGACCAACGCTAGTTCCTTGCCTTCTTTCTCTGTCTCTCCTGGAACCCCCCTTATAAAGGTATCTAAGATTCAAGGTGAAGTGGTATGAATTCACTTACAATGGGACTTTCTGGTGTCCTCTGGGGGTGGGGGGGGGTGCGTGTTGGGATAGACCATGATCAGGTTGGATGCTGAGTACCAGTGCTCCAGGCTGGCCAGAGAGAACAACTTCCAGGAGGCAATTGTAGCTTAGAGTAGTGGGTGGGAAACTGTAATGTAGAACAAAGATTCCTTTGTACCAAGTATTAAGAAATTACCTTTTGTCATCAGACTTGCATACTCTACCACCCCCTTCAAAGAAAAAAGATAGCCACCTCTGAAAATCTACCTTTAAAAAAAAAAATTTAAAGCACCGTGAATTGCAAAGTTATTCATAGTTGGGTTTTATGTTTTAATTAAACATTTATTTATTTATTTTGCTTTTTGGGTCACACCGATGAAGCTCAGGGGTTACTCCTGGCTCTGCACTCAGGAATCACTCCTGGTGTTGCTCAGGGGACCATATGGGATGCCGGGGATTGGACCCGGTTGGCCGAGTGAAAAAGCAAATGCCCTCCCCACTGTACCATCACTCTGGCCCTTATTTAATTTTTTTTTAAGCATTGATTTACAATGTTATTCACAGTATTGTGATTTACAAAGTTATTCATATTTTAGTTTCAGGTAAACAATTTCCAAATACTAGTCTCATCATCAGAATCAGGGACTATGTCTGGCTGGGCTTACGAACCATATAGGGTGCTAGGGATCAAACCAGGGTTGGCTGCCTGCAAGGCAAGTGACCGAACTATTGTACTGTTCCTAGATAATTAGGCATTAGTAACAAGAGAAAACTAGAGCTTGAGGTGATTTTTGTTTTGATTTGTTTTGCTATCTTTCCTCCAGATGGAACTATAGACAAGTTGCTATAGAAGACTAGGTTGGTAGAGAAAGAATCCCACAACCCACACACTTTGTAACCATGAAAAAGTTCATAAGCCTAAATATTAATCCCAAATAATTGAGGCTCTGGGGTTATTACACAATCTGATACATACAAGTAATCTGATAAATACGTGGGTCTTGAGTTGTCTCAAAAATGAGTGATTTCTCACTTTAATTATTACAAATTCTGATGGTGTTTTCCACAAATATCCTTGGGTATACAGGTAAATGTATCCAGCTTTACTGGAAAAATTCTGAACCAGAACCTGGGTCATTATTATTTATGGCGTAAACAGACTTTATGCCACTTCTTTACACCCTTTATGTGGAATAGGTTTTTTTCACATTAAGTTGAATGGAAATGAGGCCAGAGGGGCTGCATTAACTGCAGATGTTTTGTCCTGTCTTCCACTTAAGAGAGTAATCTCAGGAACTACACATAAACTCACTTTGCTTACTTACTAACAGGTCTGCAGATTTTCCCCCTTGCTTTCAAGATTGTGAATTTTCTTGGTGGCAACAGGGTAGGTTGTCAGTGTTAGCACTTTTCACCAGGATTGGACAGGATGGAGTGTAGAGGTCTCCTCTGGAACTCTCTGGCTATCTAAAAACATCTCAAGGAGGAGATACTTATTTGGCTTATGGTGATAGTCTGATCTGCGATGAAGAAGACATGAAAGACACCAGATTCTTTAGACCCCTTTCCTTGCCTCTTTGCCATAAGTGATTGTTCAATTATTTTCAGAAAATATTATGCAGTGTGAAATGGACAGGCATTACAACTAATCATTTTTGAAAGATTGTCAGATAGATAAAGAAGCTTTAAGTAAAGTTGGCCAAATTTATTATTTTATCTAAATGAGCTTTCAAATGATAAAATCCATCTGAAAACATCAGTATTTTGCAGAATTAGTATATGAATTTTTACAAGTTCATATACTAACTTGTAACTTGAATTTTTTTTGACTTTCCATATTCAGCGTAATAAATAAAGATTCATGGAAATGTGAACTATCTAAAGTGACCCAGAGATTTAGTAGAATGACATTGTTAAAAATGGAACCCAAGTCCTTTGCTTTCATCATGCAGTTCCTGATAGGCCAATTAATGTCTTTAGATGCCATGAATAACAGGCAGGTAACTTGAGTTGCTCCTGTACCCTCTGCCCAGTGATGCACTATGTAACTGCCTGTCCTTATCTTGTTCAGAATGTGGTTATGAACTTCTCCTGTTCCTCTGTGCTCTTAGAACTGTGCTTGGTGCTAGAGATGTGGAGCTGAAAAACCAGTGATTTCTGACCCCAAGGAGCTCACAGCAGATTGAGTTATAAAGAAGGGAAGATATGTTAAAGTGATGACTTAATGACACGTGAAACTTGTTCCCTGGATGTCAAATGCTCAAAACCTAAGGCAAAGGTTTTTATTTCTTGTTGATTTACAACACCAGGAATGGAAATGATGGCAATGTGCGTCAGAGTCAAATGGATTCTAAATAATCTTGGCTTCCTCTGTACATAACCAGCTACTGGGCTAAAATATGATATCCTTTTCCTCCTGCACTTCAAATCTTTAATTTTTATGGATATACGTGGTAAGTTCCAGAGGAATTTGTTTAGGGACACAATTAGAAAATAGGGTTGTTTATACCCAAAAAAGGCAAGATGTGGATATGGGTATGATGATGGCCAAGTCAAGGTTGAATAATTGATTTCTCAGTTAAAATGAAACCCATATCCTTGTGGGAATGCAGAAATGGTAGAAAGTTAGAAAGAAATATGCATTGTGCTAAACACTATTGGCAACACTTTATTTGTGGAATTAAAAAAGAACTACCCCAAAGTTTTTGAATAACTGAGATTTAGATGAAATACCTTGAGTGGGTCAGATGACAGTGACTAGTATTTGAACATGGGTCTGTTTGTCACTAAAACTCCTACTTCCAGGATACAGTGTTTCTTTGTATAAAGTATCTTTATTACCTGTGCTTGCCTTGTATGTGGCTTATCCTGGTTGGAACTCCAGGCAAGTATGGTATAGTCCTAGAGCACCTCTAGGGATCACTCGAGCACAGAGTACAGAGTCTTTGAGCACTGTAAGGTGTGAGCCCCCAAACAAAAACCTGAACAACCAACAACAGCCTCCTACTTCTGAGATGCTGGGTACCAAGTATAACCAAAAATCATGTGGCACTCTGCGTGTAACTGCTTTTATGTCTCACTTAGACAAGATTGCAAATGCTAGAGAGACTCTGAGAGTGCAGAGTTCAGGTACCATAAGCATATAGTTTTTAATGGAGATCCCAAGAAATGGGCATTGAGTTGGTACAGTTAGTTATGTAAATATAAATGTGTGAAACGAATATATACAAAACAATAGAAACAGTACTTGACAGGACTGTCACTGTCTGCACTGTCGTCCCATTGTTCATCAAATTTGCTTGAGCAGGCACCAGTAACGTCTCCATTGTGAGACTTGTTACTGTTTTTGGCATATTGAATACTCCACGGGTAGCTTGCCAGGCTCTGCTGTGCGAGCAGGATACTCTTGGTAGCTTGCCTGGCTCTCTAAGAGGGATGAAGGAATAGAACACGAGTCGGCTGTGTGCAAGGCAAACGCCCTACCTGCTGTGCTAATTATATTCATGAATGGGACAAATTGCCTTCTAGGTCTGCTTTCTTTCTTTTCTTTTTGGGGTCACACCCAGCAGTGCTCAGGGATTACTTCTGGCTCTGTACTCTAGGATCACTCCTGGTGGTGCTTGGGGGAACTATATAGGGTGGGATGCTAGGAATTGAACCCAGTTCAGTCACCTGCAAGGCAAGTGCCTACCTGCTGTACTATTGCTCTACCTCCATCTAGGCTCTGTTTTTGAGTGTCTGGCTGACCTTGGAAAGATCGTTTTACTATAAGCATTCCTGTTTCTATTTTCTTCATATTGTTGCCCATATTTATAATTTCATGGCATCCTTCGTGTTTTTTTTTCTCCCTTTTTTGCTTTTTGGGTCACACCTGGCGATGCACGGGGGTTACTCCTGCTTTGCACTCAGGAATTACTCCTGGTGGTGCTCTTGGGACCATATGGGATGCTGGGAATCGAATCTGGGTCAACTGTTTGCAAGGCAAATGCCCTACCCACTGTACTATTGCTCCAGCCCCAAACTGGATGGTTTTAAGGAAGGATTCCAACACATCAAATGTTCTTTTATTGTTGGTCTTTGGTTTTGGGCCATACCTACTCTGCACTCAGGGATCACTCCTGGCAATGCTTGAAGGACCATATGGGATACTGGGATTGAACCTGGATCTACCATGTGTAGGACAAATGCTATACCAGCTGTACTGTAGCTCTAGCCTTTCACATTAAATGTCCTTAAGAGTAATAAAAAAGAGAACTAATGTCACTAAAACAGTGGTGAGGGTGATGTCTTCTATCTTGTCTCACTGGTATTTTGACAGCAGTGAGAAAGTGATTAAAAAAAGAAAGTTTTCAAAAATAGTAAAGATGATCTGTTTGCATCAAGTTATTTTATTTAAATCTGTGGTGTGGGTGTCTCTATTGTCGGAAAGCTAGAGGACTACTAAATAATGCATGGAGTATCTGCGGTTGGAGTGGTAATTTATAACTGCATGGCTGGTGTTCACAGTTTGAGCCTGTGAGTTTTTACATTCAATGATTATACCTTTCCCATAGCCATCTGTTTCTCTCTTTAATAAGCAATATTCCTTATCAGCTCTGATTTGTGTACATTGATCACACTATTATGCTTGTTAAATATTAAAACTTTTACCCGTCCCCCTCCTGTGAGAGATCTAATTAGGTATTCAGTGCTAGCCTGGCATTATCATTCAGAATAATAGAATAGCGTGGGCATTGCCATGACATACTTCAGCTTCCAGAATCAGTTGTCTTTAAAACATTTCTCCTATCAGAGTGCCAGGCCATCAAAGTTAGTGCCTGAAAGTTTGATGAAGTCTAACACTGACAGGCCATCAGAAGAGTCTTACCACATTTAGACCCTTTTTCTCTACACATGTCTGTGCTCCTGCCCTGTGCTCAGTGATCACTCCTGGCCTGGGGGACCATACGGGGTAACAGGGATCAAATCTGGGTTGGATGCATGCAAGGCAAATGCCCTACCAACTCTGTTATCATTCTGACCCTCTATAAAATCTTTTAAATGAGTTGAGAAACTTATTATAGTTGACATTTTTCATAAATTAGGACTTGGAACAGATGTAGCAGACAAAATTAATTTTACTAAATTAAGACTTCTTAAAACATCTCAGAAGTAGATAAAAGTACAAGTAATAATGATATTTGGAAGAAGAGAAAACTAGTTGTTACTAGTTATATTTTATAAGTGATGAGATAAAAAAGAATACTCACATATAAAACTGCAGTGGCCTGAAGGTCTCCGTGAGGTCTGTCACTGACTTTTTAGCCTATTTCTGAGAAGTTAATTAAAACATGTTTTTGCATCATTGATTTAATGGAAAACATTTTACTGGCACATTGTCAAAACCAATATTTTGAGTCACTTTAGATGTTTGATGAGTTATCTAGCAGCATTTTGAGATAGTCACTTTAATAATTTTAGGTGTACACAGTAATTTTCTCATTGTTGTTTAAATTTATGAAAAATCTGCAGTTTTCTATGAGCACGTATTACGCACAAGCACACATGGGCTCACCAGTGTAGTGTAGCACTGGTGGGCAGGAACGAGACAAAGAGCAGGCCCAGAATCTTGCTCACTATGCTCTAGAGAAAGACTTTTAAACCTGTTTCATGTAATATATGGCTGCCAGGCTGATAGGCTTTTCCCTCCCAGGGGTCCCAGCTGCTCACATTAGGATTTTTGAAAGTGCCTTTATCTCCTTGGAACTGCAAATAGCAACAGCATAGCTTTCCGTTTATGCCTTATGGAAGGCAGCCTGTGATTCTTAAAATGAGAATTTATTTCGAGTTGTTTTTGAATGCGGTCAAATAAAAAGCAGATTTGGCTCTGAATTAAAATGCAGACACAAAGCCTAAAGAATGGAAGAGATCTATAGATCATCTAGGCTACTTTTGGCTTCCGAAAGGAAGGCATTTCTGCTGTTTCTCTGCATTTTTCCTCCAGGTCAGTGGAGATCTGAGGAAGGATCTTTGAACCAGTTCCCCTTCTTGGATCCTTTTCAACTTATAGTATGCCTTAGCCTGGGGTTTGGGTGGAGGGAGTGTTAGAAAAATTTTGAAGGGAAGATTTCTGTCTCCAGCTCACTGGAGACAGAGTTGGAATAATCTGAAACTGTCTTGAATTTTCTTTTTTTGCTTTTTGGGTCACACCCGGCGATACTCAGGGGTTAATCCTGGCTCTGCACCCAGGAATTAATCCTGGTGGTGCTTGGGAGACCATAATGGATGCTGGGGACAAAACCCACCTCGTCCGTGTGCAAGGCTACCTGCTGTGCTCTTGCTCCAGCCCCTCCTGAAGTTTGGAAGAATTTACACTTTATGTTTATTGATTGGCTTGTATTTAGAAAATGAGAACTCAAAAGCAGACTCTGAGAATCTCAGAGTCCAGTAGGGAATGGCTGCCAGGCGGCTGCTTTGGGAGCAGGTCACTGAGGCAGTCTGGTTCTGCTGAGAGACAAAGCCTTGTCTCAGAGGCCCCGTACCGTATCAACCTGTAGAGCAGGCCCTGAGTCATCTAATCAGCAAGTCCCAAGGTTGAAGACATTCAGAGGCACAGAGGCCACTGCACCTCCAGAAGTAGCTGCCCTGCTCATGAGAACCATCACCGGTAGCATGTGGGGCTGAGGCTTGACTAGCTGCCATGAGCTACCTGTGGAACTTCTGCAGATGACTTTACTTAGTCTCAGTGTTTCATCTGCAAAATGGGAACAACAGGAAACGTTTCTACTGTCCTTACTCTATGCAACAGTCTCAGTGCTTTAGGTATACCAACTCATTTAATCTTGACCACAATGCTCTGAGGTGTTTCATTATTTCCATTTTACCTATGAGTAAACTGAGTACAGCGGTCAGATGGCTGTTGGTGCTAGACTTGAACCTGGGCAGCTACTGCTCCTTGTCCCGCCCCCTGCTGCTTCTCCAGAGGGATAAGGTGAGTGTGAGGATCAAGTGGAATAAGCAGCCAAGAAAAGTTAGCTGCTGTTGTTAATTACAGTAATGGGAGCATCGCCTTAATGACCAGAGCAGGAAGGAAATCTGCATGATCAGCACCCCCTTTTCCCATGGACAAGCCCCAGAGATTCTAGATCCTAATCATAGAGTTGCTTTGGCAATTAACAGAAGTAATGCAGTGGGAATTCAGAGAGACTGGGGGAGCCCTAAGGAGCCTGCAGTGGGGGTGCTTGCTTCAGCTTTTAGGCCAATTCCTTTTCAGCTTTGAGGGTCCATATGGCTCTGAGGGGCCAGTGCTCACTATGATGTTTCCCCTGGCTTTTATCCTGGCTGCTAAATAGATGAGATAAGCTAAAGGCATTGTCTGGGACACAGAGCTAATTACCACTGGGAGTCCTGAAGGATCAGCACTACAGCCCTTCCAAGGAATTCTTCAATTGCTTTTTTTTTTTTTTTTTTTTGCTTTTTGGGTCACACCGAGCGATGCACAGGGATTACTCCTGGCTCTGCATTCAGGAATTACTCCTGGTGGTGCTCAGGGGACCATATGGGATGCTGGGACTCGAACCTGGGTTGGTCGTGTGCAAGGCAAACACCCTACCTGCTGTGCTATCACTCCAGACCCTTTTCAATTGCTTTTAAAAGTCATTTTGGGGACCAAATTTCTCTATTTGGTGTTGACTTTTTAGCCTAATTCTCAGAGTTTTATTTCCAAATTGTTTTGCTCTAGAATTTAGATATTATCTTGCCTTTTTATTTTCTTTAAAATTTTTGTTATGAATAAATAGACATATGTGTAAATGTGCACTTACACTTTTAATAATCAAGTGAGTAGGTATGCAGATAGGCGTCTAGCACATTCTCTTTGAAGCCCCCTCATATGTGCTTACTGGTCTGATTCCTCTCTCCTGTCCCCAAGTTTAGGGCTTCTCCCAGTACTGTGCTAAAGGGTGCTCTGCTGCTGTCCAGAATTGCACCTCAAATGTGTAACTTCACAGACATTAACAGACAAAATTGGAAAATTGACTAATGCCTGAAGACATACTAGATAGCACTTACTAAAATAATTTGTGAGAAAGACAGAAATGAAGATTTTCAAAGGAAATGTCTGAATATCAGGTTCACAGCTCTTGAAAATCCTTCTCACTCTGAGGGTATAAAAAGCATCCAGACAGAATTTTTAGGGGGAATTGTTTGGAGAAGCCTCTCAGCAGTCTGTGTTGTGCTCCTGAAGGAAGTGTGTGGTGGGGGTGCGGCACCACCCCGAGGTGGTGCATATGGGAACAGTGTCATGTCTCGGGGAGCTGGGCCCAGTGGACTGTCACTGACTCTTGGGTGATACGATTGTGGGGTTGGCAAGTGGCGAGGAGCCTGGTTAGGGTTTCCCCGATACCAAGTTCTTGGAGTGGCTGTGTGTGTGCTTCCCGTGGGCCTTATGTGATCTCCACAAGGACAGAGGCTCAACCTGCACCTGCTGTCTCTGCCCAGCCACACAGCCCCCCAGAGAGCTTGTGGGGGGCTGGAGGGATGGAAAGCTGACTTGAATGTGTGAATCACACGTGTTAGAAGGCCTGAGCCTCTGGGAAACCTATAAAATCACACACTTAAGTATATGTTGAGGAGTGAGCTTGTTTACATATTTTTTATATATTAAATGAAATAGAAGTTTGTCTCACACAGATGCGAGAAAACAAGCTTGGAACGGGATGGTTGCTGCTTTTCCCTCTCTTCAGGCCAGTGCTGAAGCCATCTCATTCTGTTCCAGGCAGCGGAGGAAGGTGGTGGAAGGAGTAGGTTGCCCCCTCCCTTATGAGGATGCTTTCAGGGTCTATTCACCAGCATTTTTGTTCTTGTTTCATTAGCCGGAGTTCAGCTACAGGCTCACCCCAAGCTCTCAGAGAAGCTAGGAAATACAGCATCTGAGCTTATAGAGAGAGAGGGAGCCTGCAGTCTCAGTGACTCCTTTTACATGGCAGTAGCAGTCAAGTGTTTTTTCTCTGTGAGTGCCTGTCGCAGAGGGGAGAGTAAGCACAGCTAGTTAGCCAGGGGGAGGAGAAGACAGATGCCTGCAGTCGCTGTGTAGGTCTTAGCTAGGTATGGGGTGGAGGAAGATGTCATACTTGTTTGACTTTAAAGGATTGATTAACATATGAACTGAATATTCCACTTCCTGGATCACAAATTGCTTTGTGACTTAAAGTAACTTTAGGACTATATTTCTTACAAATGGCTAGAAAAATTATGGGACATACTAGAGTAGTAGGGGATGTCTGAATATTGTATTTATTTCAATTTGATATAGTCCTTTTTAGGCTTAACCATTATGCCCTCTTCATATCTAAAAATTTATAATTATCCTTGAAAAATCTTAGAATTAAAAAAATTCTAGTGCCCAGGCCATGTTTGAATTTTTCTTGATTATCTGAAATAGTACATGGGTGTATTTGAGGTGCAGGGACAGGCATGCCAGCTTGGCTCATGCTATTCTTTATCCGAAGGACCACAACTCTCGCACAGAGCTGTCTGCACACCACCTCTGCACCCGCTCACAGGCTGTCGCCCCAGGGGCAGAGTTTCTTAAACTGTGCTCAGGTCACAGTCAAGAGATAATAGACCCGGGGCTGTGAACAGCAAAGATCAAAATGAATTCAAAATCAGCTGTGAAAGTGAAAAAAGTTTAAGAAACCATTTTTGGATATAGGTTTCCTTTTGGGCCTGCTCTCAGCCTGGATTCTTCCTATAGCTAGTATCCTCCCTCAGAAAAACTTTTATTTTTTAAAAAATCTGTTGTAGGACTTGTGGAGAAAGTTTAGCAATAATTTACATAAAACTCTCTCTCTCTCTCTCTCTCTCTCTCTCTCTCTCTCTCTCTCTCTCTCTCTCTCTCTCTCTCTCACTCACACACACACACACACACAGCTGCTGATTCTTAAATCAGAAAGTTTGAGGCAATGGAGTTTGATTTGGTGGTTATGCTGGACAGAAAGCTGATTTATTTTTAATACTGGAAAGTATAAGTCTTTGAAGTCGAAAGTAATGGAATCTGTACTTAAAAAGAATTTTTTATTGGTGATTGGTGGAACATGGGGCTTGGATATGATGTTGTAATAGTAACATACCATAAGAGTATGTTCCAAAATACAAGAGTGCTTTATAAAATTATGCATTTAGAATATATGGATAAGATTTTATTTTTATTTTACTTATATTTACTAGATACTTTCCATATAAAGCAACTGTTGTATAAAACAAAACAAAACAAATGAAAAATAGGATGACAGTGGGTTTATTGAGTGTGATGCTAGTTACTCATTTTCTTTTTAAGAATTTTGTCGGCAGAGGCCACTTCAAGTGGTGCTGGGGCTGTGCTCCTGCATGCAAAGCATATGCTCCAGCCCTTTGATTTTTGATCCATCTTCCAAGTCTTGTGTTCCTCCCTTTCCATTCAAATTTTTTGGTTTTAGCTCCAGTTAATCCTCAGAGACCTTCTCTCAGTGCTGTACTTTCTCTCAGCATGTTAGTACAAAGGACTGCTTAAAAAATATCATTTGGAAGTACAGGCACGACCCTTTCTAGTTATTTATTTTTTCATACCTTCCAAAACAGATGTGTTATTAAAATGTTCTATTTTTAAAAGTAACAAATCAAAGCCAACAAATATTGGCCAACAAAAATCAAAGCCAATATTATCAAAGTTACAAAATAGGTAAATTAGGAAATAATTCATACTCTAAAAGAAAACCTCACCAGACTCTCCTTCATAGGGCAAGGAAGGCAGGTAATAAGATGGCAGCTTTCGAAGTGAGGTAATGTTTTTGGAAATGACATAATTATAAAGCTCACATATGTAACTCCTTTGCAAGTTACTTTATTGCTAAAAGTAAATCACCTGTGACTACTTCTTGGTTTGGCATATATTGTAAACTCTTGCTCTTTGAACCTTGGGGAGGAAAAAGCACATGGAGATACAGTTGCTTTTTATTCAAATTTTAGGAATGGGGAAATTTAATATTTAAGTGTAATATCAACTGCCGATGAGTCAGGATTTGTTTTCATGTCCTGGTTTTCAAGAGATAATCCTAATTATGGGATATGCTTTAGGTCAGCTATAAATAGAGCTAGAAACATTAGACAATTAATTGATCTTGAATTGGTATCTTTTATTATCAAAATACTGTTAAAATATCTCTAACTTCTTTATTTCAGGAAATTAAACTGTGCTTTTGAGTGCATATTTTTCCTCTTAGTTTCTAGTTATCTATCAAAGAATGTAGGAGAAACACAATTAACCTTTGTGTTTATTTAAAAACATGCCATTTGGTGTGAAAACATCGATGCCAATGTCTGAAATTGTGATAAAAATTGATTGCTTATTGGTAAAACCTGAACAAACTTAATAATATGGAAACCTTGGCCCTACCATCAGAAATTATTTTGATATCATTGTCATGGAGGAGGCCTGGCCTCGACCATGTTATCAGCAATATCAGAAAGACATTAGAAATTGGGAAAGCTTTTTCTTAGTCACTGAAAGGTGACTCAGCTCAGAAAGTCTGAGAATCTCTGCTCTAAAAAAAGGCTTTACTTGATTCAAACTAGATTGATTTAGATTATAATATTATTTATAATTCTCTTAATGACTTAGACTTGATTGTAAGAAGCTTCTGGAAAATAATAATTTTAAATAAATGGCCTTGTTTTCTATGTCCTGTCAACACATTATGGAGACCAAAACTTTCATGCCATACATAATCAAAATGCCAAATAAAGTTGCAGTGTGACCTGACAACATGGTTATTATTTGATTCAACATTTTAATTTGCTTTCTAAATTATTAACCGTGGCAACAGTTTAAAGAGGGTTAGTAATATAAAATTATAGAGCATGCTGCCAAATATATATCTGCTGTTTCTTAATCGAGAATAAAAGCCTAAGGAAGATCCCTTTTAAAAAAATGTGGTAACATAAAATTTACCACCTTATCTATTCTTAAGTGCACAGTTCAGGGTAAGTACATTAACACTGATGTGAACTCGCACTACCATCCACCTCCAGAACACAGTTCAGGGTAAGTACATTAATACTTAAATGAACTGTCACTACCATCTGCTTCCAGAACACAGTTCAGGGTAAGTACGTTAACACTGATGTGAACTCTCACTACTATCCACCTCCAGAACTCGACTTGGAGGCTTAGTTTTAGTCCTAGTTGTTTTGAGGCTCTGGACTCTAGCAAGCCTGGTGGGATTCTGTTATGGAGAGAAGGGGTTACAGGATTCTCAGGTCTGTTCTTAGAAGATGGGGTGGCATAAATACCCATTGGTAGAGGATTGAGGCTCCCTTTTAAGAGAGTCCTGCTTCCCATGCCCCGTAATCCCAGCGAAGGTGCTTGCCATCATCCTGGTGGCATCAGTACTGCAGGAGGCCACTTTTCTATCTACCAAGGATGGAAACTGATTTCAGCCTGCCCATGAGTCCTGGGTGAAGGTTCATGAGGAAATTTTGGCCAGTGGCAGCTGGGAAGATAATTAGAATAATGGAATACTTCAGAATGACTGCTGATTGACTGGCAAATAAATGTCAGCAATTTAAGGGGTACAGTGCTCTCTAGGAGCACAATCAGAGGGATGTCAGAACCATTTGATACTCTTGAGTCTTATGGGCTGTCATTGCTGCCCAAGCGTCGAGGCTGATCTCCTCATGGGCTGGACCTGGGAGGTACCGTTGCCAAATGGACACTTGTTTTTTTTTTTTAACTAAAAAATTTTTTTTAATTGAATCACCATGTGGAAAGTTACAAAGTTCTCAGGCTTATGTCTCAGTTATACAATATTCAAACACCCATCCCTTCACCAGTGCCCATATTCCACCACCAAAAACTCCAGTATACCCCCCGCCCCCGCCCCCCCACTCCCAACTGCATAACTGCTGAATTTCACTTCATTTTCTCTTTACCTTGATTACATTCCATATTTCAACACAAAACTCACTATTTTCGGAGTTTTCCCCCAAGAAAGACAGCCCTACTACCAAGGAAGCATTTGATAATTAGTTTTCCATTGCTTAGAATGAAGAGATATGTAGCCCCACTGCTCCAAGTACATAACTCTTTTTTTTCTTTTTCCTTTTCCTTTTTTTTTTTCTTATCCCCCTTCCCGCGCCTCATAGTATGGTGGACGCCATGCCGCGTTTCTCCCCGAAAATGGGACACAACCGGGAAAGAGGGATATTTCCTCTTCTCGGCCGGCGTGGGGCTATTGCTTAGTTCACAGTCTAGAGAAATGGCTGCTACTTTGATTACCTTCAATATTTCAACAAAAAACTCACTGTTATTGTTGGAGTTTTCCCCCAAAGTCAGACCTGCTAAAAAGTCTCTTAAGAAGTTTTGGATTTCTGTATAAAGTCCAGGGAAAATTCTGCCAGAAATTGCATAGCCCAGCTCACAGTCCCAGTGCATTGCTGTAAGAAGCTGCTCTGGATGCCAAAGTAGGTTAGAAGACCTCTGGAATCAAAGTCTTAAGGAGCAGAGGGTCCGTTTTGCGCTCAGCAGCTCTGGATTTATCTGGGCTGAGGGCGTACCAGTAACACCCACCTCCCATGATTGCCGAAGAGCCCCAAACTGTAAAAACTGTATACCTCTGGGTTAGGAGTCTTAGAAGGTGGCTCTCGCCATGTGGATATTGATGCTGCCGCCATTTTCTGCGCAGAAAAACGGGATGGAGAGGAAAGATCCATCCTCGGGCAGCGCAGAGTTGTAGCCCAGCTCACAGTCCCAGTGCATTGCTGTAAGAAGCTGCTCTGGATGCCAGAATGGGTTAGAAGACCTCTGGAATCAAAGTCTTTAGGAGCAGGGGCTGGAGTGATAGCACAGTGGGTAGGGCGTTTGCCTTGCACGCGGCCGACCCGGGTTCGAATCCCAGCATCCCATATGGTCCCCTGAGCACCGCCAGGGCTGATTCCTGAGTGCATGAGCCAGGAGTGACCCCTGTGCATCGCCGGGTGTGACCCAAAAAGAAAAAAAAAAAAACCAAAGTCTTTAGGAGCAGAGGGTCCCAGACACATGTCTTTGACCTGCAGAAACACAGACATTTCAGAGCTGTGATCCAGTTAGTTCCTCCTGGGACCTTTAATGCAATTTTTTCTTAGATAAAATAAATTCAGAACAGTTGTCCACATGTACATTGTAATTTCAGCCCAGAATAGTGCACCATAGAAGTTTAACAGAGTGGAACTTTTTAGTCTACTAGCACAAGCAGTTTCTTAATGGCAGCTTGGTCAGAACTCTTCCAGTCTGCAGGTCCTTGAGTAACACATGATCAATCTGTCCACAGCCAGCCCATTTCCCAATGGGGTGCCATCCTGGCCCTCATAATCCTGTGGCAAATTTGAATTAACCAGTGGCAATCCTGAGTGTTTAAAGAAGGGAGTGTGATAATTTTAGTTTGAGTTTTCATTTTTCCTTTTTTATTTCTCAATACTTTCTGTAACCAAAGCAGGTGAATTGGGATTGTTGCTTAGGGAATCTTTAAATATTCGGTTCATAAAGATCTAGAAGGATTTGACTAGATCTCTAGTTTTGTGGGCTCTATCAGCATCTTGGAGTCTCCTTTCTGTGAATACAGAGGATATTGGGTGACCTCAGCATCCAGGTCCTCTTCATTTCCCAATTTCACCTGCTGAGATGTCATCTGGGTGCCCTCTAGGAAACGGATAGTGTTGGGAGATAAAGTGTGATGCCTTCTTTCAGGTTGGTGTCATGCCCCAGGAAAGAAGACTGGGGACTTCTTGGTGGGACACTACTGGACTTTTCATCTGCTATGGAATGTATTTGGAGTATACCTAGGGGCCCATCCAAATACCAGGTAATGTGGGGTTACCTTCTCCAGGCGGTCAAGACAGGGAACAAAATATTGAAAGTGCATGCTTAGAGGATTCTTAAGTATGTGCTTCACCTTCCTGTATCACCTTTTTCCTGGACTGGACAGTTCAGGACAGGGACAGTGTTTGATGAAGTGGGAAGAATAAAAGCCTGCCAGCTTGCCAAGGTCAGGCCGAGGACTCTGAGGTGAAAGGACTCAATCTAATCTAATCTTATTATTATTATTTTTTTTTGCTTTTTTGGGTCACACCCAGCGATGCTCAGGGGTTACTCCTGGCTTTGCACTCAGGAATTATTCCTGGCAGTGCTTGGGGGACCATATGGGATGCCGGGGATCAAACCTGGGTCGGCCGTGTTCAAGGCAAACGCCCTACCCACTGTGCTATCGCTCTGGCCCCAATCTAATTTAATCTTACTAGTGTCTAACAGATACTTAGAACCTCCATGCAACAGCCTGTATTGGGCAGTTTGTGTTTGAATAGTCCTTGGGTCAACAGGCATAGTAATTTACAGAGCAATCCAATCTGATTATGGACAGTACAGGGTGAAAATTTTTCTAAAGTTCCTGCCATTGGTCTGAAATTCTGCCCATTATAGATATGAAGAACAATACATAGGAATGTGGAAAGTTTGCATATAATGGTATTTGGAAATAGGGACCCATTTAAAGAACAAGCAAATGACCAAACACACTTGAATGAATGAGTATAAGAGTGAACTTACATAATTCACTAATTCCCTTGGTTTAACATGCCCAGACTTCTGAATATATGTATGTATTAATTTTCAAGAGATTATTTTCTTTTCTTGTAACTAAGTTACACTTAAATCACACTTGTGTTTAGTAGGTCATATTTTAATTGGCTTACACTGTTGGGGAAACATCTATGTGATTATTTTGTAAGAACAAATAAGAAATTTATGTTGTCTTGGTAAAAACATTTTCAAGTTTAGAAAAGAAAGGGAGGAGTTAAAAAATTTCATCTAGTGAACCTATTTTAGCAGCCTGACATTTATAACCCCTAGTTCTGTAGAAATGAGAACAGTTGCCTGAAAGATAATTTTATTTAGTCATCTTTCATTGTACCTTGAAAATCTTACTAGAAAGGTGAATTAAGTCTTCTGGAGTTAAGGGAAGGGTTAATTGCTCTCACTCGAAGTGCTGTGATAAACACCTAAAGCATTCTAGAATTTTTGATAGAAATTGTAAGAGAGTCTTAGAACCTGAGAAATGAATTAACAAGCTACCCTTTTCTGTGGCAGCAGAGACAAGCCTTTCCACGGAATGAATAGCACTTTCTTCCACAACTGTATAAATCGTGGGCTGAAATGTAGAGCGAGAGAGCGTGGCCTCTGAATCAATGAGGGCATGTGTGCGGATGTGCTCAGATTAGAACAAGCTTGTACAAACAAGAAGAAAGGTCTGACCTAAACCCAAGCACACCGAAGCAGATTTTATAAAACTATCTTAAGCACAGTCATGAATTGAAGCATTTTGTTGGGCTTCATAAGCAGATCATTCATATGGTAGTTCATAATTCCTGCTGCGCAAATAAAGAATGTTCTCTGTATTAGCTTTAATCTTTGTTTTTTCAAATTCTGTTTTTATTTGTTCAGGACTGACCTGTTAGTTTTTTCAAGTTAAATTGTTAAAGTAGGACTGTTTAAAACAAAATTACTGCCTCTGTAGAAATGATAATAGTACTTCCTTTGTACTTGTCAACTCTTTTAGAAATGATTTCCTCAACTGTTCCATGAGAGAGATTCTGCTGTTCACTCCATTTTACAGATGAGGAAACTGAGGCACTGAGGCACTAAATCACTAAAGACCCTAGCCAGGGACCTAGAGACATAACTCATCTTGCTGGAGCACATGCTTTGCATGTGATTTGTTGGTTGGTGTTTCATGATCTCTAAAGCACCACTGAGTATGGCCAGCAAACAAATGAGGAAACAAACAAGGATATCTCCAGGCTAGACCACTGTGAGGGATCACTGGTTTCAACCCTGGGAATATGTTCTGCACAGAGACTCAATCACTGTTTAATGCAGCCTCTCAGGACCACCATCATCCTGTAATGACATCTCACTTCAGCTCTAGCAACTAGAATGAGGCTGCATCATTGACTCATCACATCAGTGGAGTAAGGAAAGAGAAGTTCTAACTTTTCTCTCCTGGGTTTGATGGGAACATTACAGTGAACTGGGTCTTTCAAGGAGTTGGCTCCAGGTCAGTGCTCCATCATATTTAGGGAACACTTTCATCTGTCTGATGGGAGCTAGGTTGCAGTTCCACCCCTTGGGAAAGAAAAGAAATTGTGGAAGTTGTGTACCTTCTGCTCTAAGACTTTCTAGACTCAGATGTAGCGTACAATATCTTATATATTGTATAAATGTATAGCATAACATACGATATATTTAATATATATACAGTATATAGGCATCTTGGCTTATAGTGTAGCATACAATATATTTAATATACATATAGCACTGTAGCACTGTTGTCCCATTGTTCATCAATTTGCTCGAGTGGGCACCAGTAATGTCTCCATTGTGAGATGTGTTACTGTTTTTGGCATATGGAATATGCCACGGGTAGCTTGCTAGGCTCTGCTGTGCGGGCAGGATGCTCTCGGTAGCTTGCCGGACTCTCCGAGAGGGACAGAGGAATCAAACCTGGGTTGGCTGCATGCAAGGCAAACGCCCTACTTGCTGTGCTATATATACAGTATGTAGGTATCTCAGGAAAGAAAGATTGGACATGTAATTTAGCCATGGCTTTAGGAAAAGGGATAGCCAGAGTTAATGGGAAGCCAAAGTGTGTGTCAAAAATGGAAACACAGTTGCCTTGATAAGAACACTATATCGGGGCCAGAGAGATTGTACAGTGGCTATGGCATTTGCCTTGCATGAGGCTGACCTAGGTTCAATCTCCGGCATCCTATATGGTCCCCCAAGCAATGCCAGGAGTGGGGATTCCTGAGTGCAGAGCCAGGAGTAACCCCTGAACATTGCCTGGTGTGACCTAAAAAAGTAAAAAAAATAATACTATATCATCTCTGGCAAGTGAAGGAAATATTTTAAAAAGAGAAAAAGTCACTCTTAACTCTACAGAAGTGGGCATTTTATTTTAAATGCTCCACCATACACTCTTTCCCATAAACTGGTTTCCTTTTGGGGGATATTAGGGGAGTTATGGGAAAGAACCTCTTTGGGGAACTTCTTGCCCAAAGAGTCTGAGGGTCTGAAAAGCAACTTACCTTCCACAGGCCCAGGTGTGTGTGTGTGTGTGTGTGTGTGTGTGTGTGTGTGTGTGTGTGTGTAAGCATATTGGTTCCAGACGGAGTAAATAGAGTTATTACATTAATTATTCCTTCCCAATGATTTTAGACTGACAAAGACATTAAAAATGTTGGAGCTCATTTATTCCTGGTAGTGGCCACCTAATCAGCGTTCCTATCTGAGCCTGTTCCTGAAGTTGCCATCTGCAAGTTTCGCGCTGCCTTAGTTCTCACTTATTCATAAGCTTGGGCTTCCCAGTCTTCAATCCCCAGAGTGCTAGTTCAGCAATAACCTTCTTTTGTGCAACTCAATCTGAATAAGTCCCTGTGATTGCAGCTAAAGATCCTTAAAGATCTTTAACTTGCTCTTCAGAGAAAAGCTCTGCTAACATTTGATGTATTTCCTGTTTATTGCCTTTTAATATATTTTCCTACAAAGTCAGTGATACATTATCATACAATTTAGACTTATTCTAAAAAATTAGTACTTTTCTCTTCACAAAAGTAGCTGGGTGTTCCATATTTATTAAGATAGTTATAATTATTTGTGTGTATTAAGTAAACATTTTTCTTTATAATGTATCAATTTAGGAATATAGGGTTACTATTTTAAAAAGTCATTAATATATTTATGATTATAAATATATTTAAAATAACATTATATAGGTTATTTACATTTATAGATTATTATATAGGTTATTTTAAGGTAATATTTTACATTAAATTTTAACATGTCTTAAATTTTATAAATATTTATAATATCCTTTAAAATAAAAATATAAAAATATTAAGTTCTCTCAAAATCTTTTCTGATAAAATACAAGTATATGAAGTTTAGGTACTTTTAACAGATGAGTTAGACAGAATACAATATATTGTTAGGATGTTTGAGACCCCATGAATCTCCCTATGTAAGATGGCCACAGTCTTTGTAAGAATTCAAGTCTATTAATGCATATTAAGCTGCCTTCCAGAGTCATGCTAGATTTTTCTCTTAATGCACCAGGTCTATTAATGCATTTTGGTTTCCATCTTCTTATCAAGCTGCCTTTCAGAGTCATACTAGATTTTTCTCCAGTTGTCTTGGGCAGTCTACAAGCATTGGTTCTAATTTCTTTGTCACTCAACTCATGGAGATTTTTAGCTAGTAAGAGGGGTTGGCTGCATTAGCAAGATACTGGCTAAACATGAGAGTATTGGAATTCTCCACCTATCTAAAATTGGGTAGTTACCCACATTATCAGAGGGAGACTGTGTATTCCTGACCTCATGTAACATTCTGAGCAAGGCTCAAATCAAGGTCAAACTAGAGTGCGATCGTCATAAGTATACGGGCAAAAGCAAGTTGTAGTTTGAGTCAGATTACCACAGCGAAGCCCCCTCAGAAGTCACAGGAGCTAGAGAGCGTCATGGTCAGGCCCATGAGGTGGTTCCAGAGATCTGTGTGTGGTAGCTGAAGAAGGGAATGTGAGGGTACTTGGTACACAAAGTGCTTATTCCTTCCCACCCTGCCAGTCTTCTGATCTTTCTGAAAGACCATGACAGTCATGACATCAAAGACAGAAATGCGTTGCAGCCCTGCACCTCCAGTTTATTTTGTAATTCCCATATATTGGTTAAGAGTGTTGTGGTAGGCAGAAACAGCCTCTCCAAGAGGGTCCCTTGTTATCCCTGGAATCTGTGCATTTTTTACTTACTCTGGCCAAAAGGACTTCACGGGGTAGTCAGACTAAGGAATTTGAGATAGGGAGATTTCTCTGGGTTATTTGAGTGGATCCAATGTAATCAAAAGTTTCAAGAGTCAAAGCAGGAGATGAAGAAAGCAGAGAATCACTGATACAATCTGAAAAGGACTCTGCTGGCTTTGATGGTAAATGAAGGAGCCACCAGCCAAAGTGTGAAGTGTCCTCTAGAGACCGGACATGGTGACAAACCTTCCTCCTTCAGGCTCTCCCCAGAAGATTCTCCCTGTGTTCCAGAGGGAAGCAGTCCTGCTTCTATGTCGATGTGGTGCAGTGAGACTCAGTTTGGACTTCTGACGTGCAGAGTGCTGAGGATGAATTTGCGTTTCAAAGCACTGCGTGGGAAGGAGTTTGTCACAGCAGCTGCAAGAAAGGTGGCTTCTGTGTTGGCTCTGCTGTCCCGGCTGGGCTGGCTCTCTGGCTGGGAACCCGGAAGCCAGCAGGGAGACTTGATGCATTGAGCGCACTGTGGGGGCTGTTTAAATAACTGAGTCGTAAAATGATAGGCTTTAGAAATGGCACCATTGAATGCTTCCCACCTCTCAAAAAATCATTTAAACTTTTATTGACAGAAAAAACCCTCCTACCCTTTAGAAGCAGACTGTTAAAGAGTGGAGCTCTTCATCAAACCAACATTTAAAACAATTTGTGGCAGCATGATTTCTAACCCTGTTTATTTTAGTTTGTTTTTTTTTTAAACTTTTTAATTGAATCACTGTGAGGTAGACCCTTCCAAAGCTGTTCATGATAGATTTCAGTCATACAGTATTCAAACATCCATCCCTCCACCAGTGTACATTTCCCAGTACCAGTGTTCCCAGTTTCCCTCCCACCACCCCTAGTATAGGGTTTAATGCAGCCCACATCTCAGTGCCTTACTCGCTACCCTGGCTGCTTCCCAGAGACCTATCTGTCCACCCGCAGACCCCACCTCTGGTAAACTCAGATCCAGTTCTCAGATTTGATTGCCTTTGGTTACTGTTACTCTCTTATTTTATGATTTTATACCTTACATATTATATCAATTTTGTATCTGTATTTGTACTTTTAACTTCACTCAGCATGATATTCTCTGGATCTATCCATGTGTATCATATTGCATACTTTAGTCTTATAGTCAAGTAATATTCCACTAGTATCTATACTGCAGATTTTTAAAAATTTATTTTATCTACTGTCTTTTTTATTCACTATCTGAAATACTTGGGTTGTTTCAAAATTTGGGCTATTGTGAATAGTGCTGCAATAAACATGGGAGTGCAAATGTCTTTTTAAAAATAGTCAAACCAACTATTTTTATTTGAATTTGAGTTGTTTCGGGAATATTTACAGATCGACAGCCCTATCATTTTATGCCACTTATGAAGTGGCAGGCTGGAGTGATAACACATCGGGTAGGGCCTTTGCCTTGCATGAGGCATACCTGGGTTTGATTCTTCCCTCCTTCTTGGAGAGTCCGGCAAGCTCTGGAGAGTATCTCGCCACCATGGCAAGCTACTCGTGGCATATTTGATATGCCAAAAGCAGTTAACATTGACAGTCCTCATTCCCCTGACCCTGAAAGAGTCAGGCTACACTAGCATGAGACAGGGACAAATGGAGACGTTACTGGCTCAAGCAAATGGATGAACAACAGGATGACAGTGATACAGTGACAGTGAATATAAGATGTGAATTTTCCAGAGAGTTTACAGAATTTTCTCATGTACGGTACCATTAAATGGTGATGATCTATCATAAGTTAAATTATAGACTTCCAAATGGAGGCACTTTTCCAGAAATAAATTACATGGTGTGGGAAGAGCTAACTTTGACCAACACACACTTGAACCAGAAAACAGTCTATTGACTTACTTTTCTCCTGCTGCCTTCAGTTTCTTATATCCCAGAAGCACCAATTTGTTAGTGATTTGCTTTATAAATTTTATTTCCTTTTTTCACTTTTGCTAGCCTGTGAACCAACAAAGTCAGCTACCTTGATGTTACACATAAACAATTTGTATTAGAATAGCACCTGGTAGTTAAATGATGTGTGAATGATTCAACTATCATTCCATATGAATAATAACACTTAGCTAATGAACAGATTTTTTTTGTTATTGATACACTTTTTTCTAGTAGTGTGTTAAAATATTAAACATTCACACATATTATATTATTTTCAGTTCTTTTGGTTCATATCAATAGTTGTCAAAAATCTAAGAACTAAGATGACTAAGTATTGACCCTGAATTTTGACCTCCATATTTTGGATCTTGGGATCAAAGCCTAGGATGGCTATATCTCTTTTTCTTATAGTTTCTTTTAGTAGTTATTATTATTTGATTTCATTAAAAAATTATTTATTGAATAATCGTGAGAACAGTTACAAAGCTTTCATGTTTGAGTCTCGGTCATACAATGATTAAACACCCATCCCTTCACCAGTGCACATTTTCCACCACCAAAACCCCCAGTATACCCCCATCCCACCCCTCCCCCTGCCTGTATGGCAGATAATTTACACATTACTCTCTCTCTCCTTTGATTACATTCCATATTTCGACACCAGCCCCCCATTATTATTTGGATTTTCCCCCAATGGTTTGCGTGGTTGTTGCTGTGATCCTGCCTTGGCTAATCTGCATTTCTCCCTGTGATGATCCTACGACTGCTGATAGATCAGGTTTGTGAGGACACAAGGCTGGCGCCCACCATGACCAGGTCTGTCACCATAGTTGGCCTTCTTGTCACTGGTGACCATGTGCACACTTATAGGGCAACTGGCCATATTGTCTCTGGTGGTCATGTGGTCCAGTGCACACTTTCCTCCTAGCTGCCTATTTATGCAAGGAGGGGAAATGATGTGCAAGTGGTGTTGCGGTTTTACAGTACTATTTATATTTTTACCTTGTCACTAATTGTCTTGATTAAGTCACTAAATAGGTTCATGACCTTGAATGCATCCCATCCCCTTGCTGAACCTCAGTTTTCTTATCTGTAAATTGGGAGACTACTATAATGTTAGGTACCTAGAACATAGTAGTTTTAGCTAGTTGTAGTATTTTAATTAGCAGAATGTGTCATAAGACACTGCAGGGAGTTGACTTATCCCTTCCTTCCTTTTCACTGTGAAAGCATCAACGAGATGCTCCCCATGCTAGTGTTGTGCTGTGTGGAATCCTGAGAGGCCTGGTCAGCAGAGGCGAGAGGTTTCTTGTGCTCTTCTTGGTGTTTTCTTTTTCTTATTCAGTTAGATAAAAAGCACCAACATAGTAAACACATTTGAATTCTTTGAAATGCAGGCAGAATGTATACACTGAGCTTAAACCAGGTCCAGTCAGCTCCTCACCTCTGGATTCTGCCTCTGGCCTGGGGTAGATGCATCAGAGCTTAGCTGGCTTGACTCTGTGGCTGTCTGACTTCCTCGGCCAGGAGCGAGTCACAAACTCATGTTGGAATTGGCTCCAGGACATGTATAGTACTGAGTCGGTAATAGTGTCACCACGAAACTGGCCAGTTCCTGAGTGGGACCTGACTTCTGTATATTAAGTTGGCACACAAAACTCTAGATGTTTATGAAGTTCTAGACATTAGCAGCTTTTAGAAGGCACCTTGGAATCCCCAGTGCTCTAAGTCAGCCCTACTGTGGCTCTTGGCTGGTTCTTGTGTCCTTGGTCCACCCTGGGATCTGATTTTCTCCCTCGAAGTCCACCACTGTCCTCCTGGTCTTCGGCAGAGGTGCTTGTGCCTCCCTCACAAGGTCACAACCCTGCATCTACCATCCCTCTGTCTTTCCGTCCTCTGTCCTTCTGTCCCTCTGTCTTTTCCTCCTCCTCAAGGCCAAGTGCATCTGGCTAGAGCTGCTCCCTTCCAGCTGGAATAGCGAAGGGATCACTAAGTCAGTGATGGTTTGAAGGATCATTCGGGATGGGAGATGTGTGCTGAAAGTAGATAAAGGACCAAGCACGATCGCTTCTCAGTTTCTATATTGCAAACCATAATGCCCCAAAGTAGAGAGAGAGTTTTGGGGAAATTGCCTGTCATAAGGCAGGGGGAGGGATGGAAAGGGGGGATAATACTGGGGACATTGGTGGTGGAGAATGTGCACTGGTGGAGGGATGGGTGTTTGATGATTGTGACTGAAACTCAAACATGAAAGTTTGTAACTGTATCTCATGGTGATTCAGTTAAAAAAAAAAAAAAGAACTGCTGCCTCCTCGCACCATCTGCGCTGCCCAGGGAGGGCTCAGGAGTGAGGCTTCCTGCCCAGTGCTCCTGCTTGAGTTTTAGTATTCCCACCCCTCAGCCATTTCCCTAAAGTGGAGGTGAGACTTAAAGTGACCAATTATCTTTACTAGATTACTCAACATCCCTGGCCTGTGTTGCATGTGTCATGACCCATAAAATCGCACACAGAGCCTGGAGGTCTGGAAGTAAGCAGCAGCCTAGAGGCCGGAGGCGATTGTGTCGCCACCTCCTTAGGAGTGCTGACTTGTATAACTTTGTGATGGGCTAAAGAGGGGTTCCTACGGCCGGAGGGGTAACAATCTCCTGTGGTGTAGACATGCGGGCAGTGACTTAGTAAAAGGAGTCATCACACGAGATGACTTTGAAGTGACTTTTTTGTAAGAGAATAGTAGTTACTCACCGAGTCTGGGGGTATCCTGGGGTGCAGGGAAAGTCAGTACTACACAGGTCTCTGTTGTGGTGGTCTGGTACGCCTGGTTCTGGGTGCATCTACCTCCCTGGGCCTGCAAAACTGCCTAGCTGAGGGCTAGTGGGAGTGAGGGTTCAGATGTATTTCTGAAAAGGTGTAGCGTTTCACCAGGGAGTCCCGCTCCCCTCCTTAGTCCACTGTGAACACCATCCTGTGGCTCAGAGATGGTGTTAGGTGGCCAGTGCATATTCCATTAGTGAACAGAGTAGCTTGAACATCACTGTACACTTTGCCAAGCCCAATGGATTCATCTTAACTCTGCCACCTACTAGTCCCATGACCTTTAGGAAGTAACTAAGTTTTGGTTCCCTATGTCAAAAACTTGGTTGAGAATTCTGTTTAAGTTATCTGGCAAAATTAGAATCGTGTACAGGCCCTCAACCCTGAGTTCAGGACTCAATAAAAGCACAATTGAAATCTTCCTCTCTGCCAAAACACAATCATTTCTTAAAATGGTGATTAAACAAACAAAAAAACAAACACCCTCCCCCCCAACTTAACTTATTTATAGTGCTTATCCCATGCATTATCTCACTTAATCTTCTCAGCAGTCCTGTAAATTGTATTTATGTTTCTCATTTATCTCCCAGGAAGCTGGCAAGTTTAAGCTATTTGATATAGGGAGGATGGCAGAGGGCCTCTTATGGACCACTGACCCTGAATTGTACATGATTTTGATAGCTATTCTGATAGTTAAGGGTAAATGTTGTGGTGCTTTTTTTATGTTTCTGAAGAGTGGAGAGTTAAACATTATTAAATGGGAAATACTACATTTAAGTAAAAAGGAAAAAGTTTGTCTTGTTTTGTCAAAGCACATATGATTTCATTTAAGGTGCAAGATAAGCATGTGTGAAACAATTGTCCAGGCAGTCCTAGAGATATTGCAGGTTCCTTCCAGACCATAGCTGTTTTATTTACCTTGTACATATAAAAGTTAGATTTTCACTGTACTCCTGTCTCCTAAGTGTGCAATAGCATTGTGTCAAAAAAAAAAACAGTATACATGCTTGAATGAAATGTAACACAGGCGCCAGAAGTTTGCAGAGGCCGCTGGAGCAATGGTGCCTGTAGATTTTGCTTGCTGCAGGGTTGCCACTGTAATTTGTAATAAAGAACAGTATCTATGAAGTACAACAAAATAAGGTGTCTGTATACTCTCTGTATGTATAATTTGTATATCATATATGTGCTATAATGTTTATATAATAGTAAGACAAAATTGACACCATAGGAAACCTCATACTTCGTTAAGTGAGATGAAACATATTTAGAAAATTCTAGGTACAAGTTCATTCTCTTGCTCGTGCAGGAAGGGGAGTTTACTTAGGAGAAATGAGGATTGCATTTGACGAATGAGTAATATTTGAGATGAACTTGATATTTGGAGGTTAGTAGGATGGAAAGGCAGAAGCAAGCAGTTCAGCTTTTGGTTGAGAGTGTAGAGGGATGGAATGACATGGAAAGAGCTTCATGCCCAATCTTATAACCAATATAGCGAGGCCAACAGCAAATTAACAGTGATGTGCCCATCTGAGGCCTGGAATTCCGGAAAGGAAAGGCAGTTCCTGAGGGAAAGAAGTAGGTGGGAAGGACAGAGGAGTTCAGCCTAAACTCTGCGGTGTTTCCCTCAAAGAACAGAATAACAAAGTAAGGTAAAATAGAGCAAAATATAGCAAAACTGCCTTACTCTGGAAGAAGAGCAGCAAGCCTATCTCTAGGACAAAGACACAATCTCAATTGTAGTCTGGAAGAAAAATGGGAAGGCAAGTTTGAACTTCCTGGGGCTGTGGGCAAGATTACAGGCTAGATTCAAGAGGGGAGGGCAGAGGCATCTTGGGTCCCTGATCAACAATTCAGCAGCTGCCTGAGATCGGGGCATCCTCAGCATGGCCTTCACCTGACTATGCGAGACTGGAAGTATGAAGTATGGGCTACTGTAACCGCAAGAGCAGACCTCTAAGATGCAGAGTATCTTGAGTGCAGCAGTTCATAGAAGCCAAAGACTGGTGACGCCCCCCCCCCCCCCCCGCAGCCCCCACAGCAGAGTGACTCAAAGTCAAATTGATTCCTAATTAGATTAGCTCAAACCATCAAAAATGAAGGCCTAGCAGCAAGAAAGACATTCCCATTGCCACAGTCTCGGGCTGAGGCGATATCGGTGTGCTCTTTGCTGAGATGCGACTCGAGTGGCCACATGTTTATTTGTGCAGCCTCTCTGCTGCTGATGACCATGATCCGGAGGACAGTTAGACTACTTTTGGTACCAGCAACTGCTTCCACCAATGTCTCTAGACTGTGAACTAAGCCAGAGCCCCATGCTGCCCCAGGAAGTAAAATGATGCAATTTCTAACATAAATCTCACTGGACTTAACTACTAAAGTACTAAAATGCAGAAATCCTAGCCGCGCGACTTCATATCTCTTCATTCTCAGCAATGGAAAACTAACTATCAAATGATCCCTTGTCAGAAGGGCTGTTTTTTTTGAGGGGAAACTCCAACAACAATAGTGAATATTGTGTTGAAATATGGAATGTAATCAAGGTAAAAAGAAAATGAAGTGAAATTTATAGCTACGCAAATGGGGGTGGGGGGACGGGCGGTGGGAGGTATACTGGGGTTTTTGGTAGTGGAATAATGGCACTGGTGAACGGATGGGTGTTCGAGAAGTGTATAACCGAGATAAGCCTGGAAACTGTAACTTTCCACATGGTGATTTAATAAAAAAAAAGACATTCCTATTGCCAGGCCTTAAGAAACATTTATACCAGTTTCCTCTCTCCTATACAAGACAGCCAACTTTCAATAAAAAAGGTACTAGACATTGAACCTTTTTATGTGGTTCTATGTCTCTTGCCATGAGCACTGGGCTTATAGGTGTCAAGGATGTTAGAACATCTGACAGTGATACAGTGATACAAGTAAGTTAGCTAAAGGCTCTAATCAAAAAGGTAGACAATATGCAAGACCAGATGGGTCAGTAGAACTTAGTCAGCACTGTCACTGTCATGCTCTGTCATCCAGTTGTTCATCGATTTGCTCGAGTGGGCGCCAGTAACATCTCCATTGTGAGACTTGTTGTTACTGTTTTTGGCTTAATGAATACACCACGGGTAGCTTGCCAGGCTCTGACTCAGACAGAGAGGAGAAAAAAAAAGTAAAACCAATAAAAACAGAGCAAGCAAGAAAAGAGCCTCTGAGAGCTGTGGAATAATACCAGATAGTCGAAATATATTTTGATCAGAATGCCAGAAGGATATGGGAGAGTGGGAATTGGGAAGAAAAAATATTTTGGCTGAGGGATTCCCAAAATTAATGACACTGAACCACAGATTCAAGAAGCCAAGAAAATACCAGGCAGATTTAATAGAACCAAACCGAACACACCTAGACAGATTGCTTTCAACTGTAAGGAGTACTTACAGGCAGCCAGAGGAAAACGAAGAGCAAAAGGCCACAAACCACTATGGTAAACTCTCCAGAAATGATGCAAGTTAAAGTATAATAGAATGACACCTTCAAAGTGCTAACAGGGAAATGCTGCCATTCCAGAAATCTCTGCCTAGTGAAAATCTATTTTAAAAACAAAAGAGAAAGATTTCTCAGGTAGACTGAACTTAGAAATTCAATGCCAGAATGCTTTGTTATAAGGAATGTTACAGAACGGTCTTCAAACAGAAGATAGAATATTCAAGGAAATTAAGAGCACTACACATGATATACATGAAAGTAAAATCGAATTATTTTTGATTGCTCAAAGAGAGGACAAAGCAAAATTATTGCAACTTTTAAAAATTACTATATTTTGTTTTGTGGGCCATACTGCATGATGGTCAGAGGTTTCTCTG
This sequence comes from Sorex araneus, assembly GCF_027595985.1. Taxonomy (NCBI): domain Eukaryota; kingdom Metazoa; phylum Chordata; class Mammalia; order Eulipotyphla; family Soricidae; genus Sorex; species Sorex araneus. The sequence continues at coordinate 333,330,939 of NC_073302.1, read as the reverse complement.
GGACCATATGGGATGCTGGGAATTGAACCCATGTATGCAAGGCAAATGCCATACTTTTGTACTACCTTTCTGGCCCAATAGTTGTAATATCTTTTTGTGGATTTATAACCTATCTTTTAAAAATCTTTGACCACAGGCTGGGGAAGATAGTTCAGCTAGTTGAAACTGTATATGTGGGAGGCCAGGTTTCAGTCCCTGACACCAGGCCTTTCCCTGAGAATTGCCAAGAGTGACCCTGAGAACTTTTTAGGTATAACCCAAAAGCCAAAAACAAAAGAAAGGTGAAAATAAAATCTATGACCACAATAGCAGCAATAATAGGAGTTAGGAAATAGGAATGTACCAGAGTAAGGACTTTACTACTAAATTTGGAACAGGGTAATATTATTCTAGGGTGAGCTCTGATTAATATAACATGTATATTGTAATCCCGAAACACTAAGAATAATTGCTGTAATTGATCTATACAAATACACATGATCTCTCATTTATAGTACAGTACTTCATTGTTTTCCACCAACCTTACAGTGATGCAAAAAATAATAATCACTTAGTAGAAACCATCCTTTGAATTTTGGGTTTTTGAAAAATGGTTTGACTTGTGAGCAGTCCTGGAGGTCAGAGGAGAGGAGGAGTGCTTCTTCCTGGGTCCAGAGAAGGCAGCATTTTTAGGAAGGAGAAAGTGATGTTGGAATAATGGAATTTGTCCATAGTGTCAGTGGCCAAGGATCTTGTTAGCAGCCTTCCAGACCAGTTCTGGAAAGGCCAGGAGAGATCATTTTAATAAAGACTGGAGTTGTGAATAGGTGATGAGACAATGGATCTGATCCAGCCTGCTTTCATAAAGAACGCTGAGGGTTGCAGGTAGGAAGTGATAGGGAAGAAAGTGGACCCTCAGGAGGCTCTGTTGTTTTACCCAGCAGACAAGAAGAAAGATAGAATTATTGGAACAAGATGTTGAAATGACTGGGAAGCAACTGGATTGAGTGGATTGGGGGAGGAGAACACACAGCCCATTTTCCAGAAAGGCAGCCTAGCGGGGAGAGAAGGGACAAGCCATTCGGACACAGAGAGGAGGTGTGGAGGCAAGTTCTTTCTGGTAAGGGAATGTTGGGCACGGTCCTTCTGCAAGGTGGGCAGACATGCTCTGAAGACATGGGGGCTGCTCCCACCACTCCTTGGTTTCCTTCAGGCCCTGGACTATATTCAGGGACCTACTAGAGCAAGGTACAGTAGTGAGGTGTTTGCCTTGCACCAGTTGCTTTAGAAGCCGGAGCATTTTGGGCTGCTGGGCTGGCACAGGGCACTAAGGTGCACGCCTGTGTATGGCTGACTTTGGCACCTCTTGGCCTCCTGAGCATTGTTAGGTGTGAGCACCACCATAGGTGTCCTAGCAGTCCCCAGTGCCATGGGACTGAGTGACAGCCTATCCGCAGGCCATGTTATTGAATCTGCTGCCTGTTGACTGGTGGAAAATCCCCCAAAATGCCTTGTGTCTCCTGAACATGCCTGGGAGGTCTTCTTCCTCAAATAAACAAAACCCAGACATTTTTGTCATCTCGGTTGTGAAGTCTGGAAGTTTGCAGTGTGGGCAGGAAGAGCAAACCTGGAACGGTGGAGTGAAAAATACGTCTTGAAAGACTGCTTGTCCTCCTTTACCTTCTGAGGGTGGCTGGAATCCCTTGGTGTCCAGCTGCCCCCGACACTGCCCCCTTACTCCCATCTGTCTTATTCCCGTCTGTATTCTTGTAGTCATGCGGAGCTCCGGTATGACCTCTTCTTGACTCATGACATTTGGTTAACCTATTTACTGAGAAATTTCTGAGAAATAAGGATCTCTGTCCCCTGGTGCTGGGAGGGCATGTTTCCTGCGGGAGGTTTATCTTACCTTTATGTTTGTTGTTTGTTTGGGACCACACCTGGCTGTGCTCAGGGCTCACTCCTGGCACTGTACTCAGGGATCACTTCTTGTGATGTTCAGGGGACCGTATGTGGTGCCAGGGATTGAACCCCCATTGGCCACATGCAAGGCAAACACCTCACTACTGTACTATCTCTCCAGCTCTCGTATCCTGTCTTTTAAAGACCATTTAATGCTTCTTACAAACTTGGCTTTACGATTATGAATTTCTCAAAGTTTGTTTGTTTGTTTATTTGTTTTGGGGGGCTACACCTGGGGTTCTTCAGATCAGGACTCACTCCTGGCTCTGCACTCAGGGACCACTCATGGTGATGCTTGGGGACCGTATGGGATGATGGGGATCAAGGCCAGGTCAGCTGCTTGCAAGCCAAGTGACCTACCTGCTGTACTATTCTCCAGTCCCTCAAGTTATTTCTTGTCCATAAAGGTTTGTATCATTCCTTCATCTAGTGGGAAATTTTAAGTGGAGGGCCACCACTGTTCTTTTCATTCTAATAACTTTAACTCAAAATACTCAATTTGCCATTTGGCATATTTAAGGTAAGATATCCTGGACCCTGCAAGCTTAAGCTTTATTTGTGTCCCTTTAAATAGACCCCCACTGTGTTGGCACACAGTACTTCCTGCCATTCAGCACACAGAATTCGACCTGCTTCAACAAAGTGAGCCTTTAAAATTTATTATTGAACTGTTAGAATCTTTTCCTTTGCCTTTTTCCACTTCTTCCTGTACCCACCCTCCCTATAGGAGAGAAATCTTTTCTGCTGCTGTAATATTGACTGAGAAAATTTCAGAATGAAGTTATCAGTTTTTTAAATTTCTCTTCTTAATCCCCAGCAGAGCATAACTCTCACTTTTGATCCTTACTTACTCTTTGATTAAGCCTATCTCAGCACAGGGACTATGAATTCTTTTAAAGATATCAGAACGTGGAGCCACGAAAGAGTGCAGCGGTTAGGACACATGCCTAGCAGGTGACAAACCTAACCTGGGGCCATGGCCTACCCCTCCTCCACCTCCCATCATCCCTGAGACCCCCCCACCCCCGGGCAACTTTTTATCCTTTGGCCCTTTGCAGTGAAACCCCAGCCAGGTACCCCCCTCCTCACAAAAGATATAAGAACTAGAGTTATGTAATGCTCTCTGCAGTATTTAAATGTACAAGGATATATTTATTATTTTTGGGGGGAGGTGCTTCCCAAGCAGGCCTCAGGAGGCCTCAGGGGGCCTAGGGCCCCATAGTGATTCTTGGCTAACCAGGTCATCAGTTTAATCAGGACCTGTGACCTGGTCCACCTCAGCAGTGCTGGGGCCTTTCAGTGCTCAGGGGACCAGGTGGTCCCAGGAATAAAATCCAGGTTGGGTATGTGCTAGGATGTACCCACATATACATATATATGTGATATATATATATAATATAAATTATATAAATAAATTAAAGGAAAAAGTAATCATTGCCCCAACATTGCTGAAGGAGCAGGACAGTGACCCTCACTGACCCATAATTAGCCTTTCCTGGGGCCTGTGGGGACTGTCTTGTTAATCCTTTCTACAGAATTTTTAGCAAAACTGTCAGAGAGGAACTTAAGGTTGTGATTCAAATAAAAGAGGACAGTGAAATGGCCAATCTGTGAAGTACTGAAGTTTTCTTAGCCCTCGTGTGTCATTATCACAGCAGCACAGATGTGAATGATGAATTCAAGGGCGTTGTCTCTGAGTCCAGTGAACAGAGTGGCAGGAAGTAACTATAAGTTTCCAGCCTAGTCTCACACATTAAGCAAGAAGCAGTAAATGAAGAATTTTACCCTTTCCAAGGTTTTCTCTTTTTTTCAATGCAGAGAAATATAGAGCAATATAACAAGCACTTGTAGAATTAGTAAACATTAGCAGCATTTTCTGTTCTCTTCAGATTTGATTATTTAGTTTTCATTGTCATGGAGGCCACACCTGGTGGTGCTAGGGTATCAGGGGCCAGGCCTGGGGCTGTCTTGTTCCAACTATGTGCTCTACACCATGTCCCCGGCCCCTGCTTTAGATGTTATTTACTTATTTATTTTTTGCTTTTTGGGTCACACCCAGCGATGCACAGGGGTTACTCCTGGCTCATGCACTCAGGAATTACTCCTGTCAATGCTCAGGGGACCATATGGGATGCTGAAAATCGAACCCGGGTCAGCTGCTTGCAAGGCAAATGCCCTACCCGCTGTGCTATGGCTCCAGCCCCTGCTTCAGATGTTTTTTTAGTGAAAAAAAAAATTATTGATTAATGTATCTTTGTTTTTTCTCTGTGTTCCCAGGGAAAATCAGTGTGGTGAATTTGGAGTGCTCTGTCACCAAGTGTGGCACACTCTAATTTTCCAGGATGCATCTTTTATACAAATTCCAGTACTGCTTTATGACGTGTGCTGTGAAATAAGTGAAGTGAGCAGCCCTCTCCCGCAGCTGGCTCTCACTGGTCGCCCTTCCCTGACGATAAGTCCAGTTCACTACCCAGTCATGCTGCATTACTTTTTAATTATGCATTTTATGGAATGAAAAAGATCATTATAACTAATTTATGCCCCCTAAAGATATTTGAAGAACACTTTAAATCAGATATCATAGATAATTTCAGGGATATGGATTAGAAAATGCTTAACAGGGTTTTCTTGAAAGTACTCCTCAAGGAGAAAAAAGATCAAGCCTCCTGAGAGTAAATATTTCACACGCATTGTTTTGCCTTGTTCAAGGCTATGAAGGAACATCAAGCCCTTAGTCTTTTGTGCTTAACTGTGGACACACCCAGCCACCTAGCTGCGCCCTCAGGCATGGCCTGGCTTTGACCGAAGCTAAAATTCTGAAGTGACCACATGAAGGGGAAGACCTCAGTACCAAGTGTGTGTCCTCATCTCTTCCCTTGCTCTCTTCCCTCCTTTCCCCTTCCCTGTCCTCCTCTCCCCTCCCTCCCCCTCTGCTGCCCTCTTCCACTCCCCTGCCTGCTGCTTCCCCTCTTCCCCCTCCCTTTTCCTCCCAGCACTCTCTCCTAGCCTCCTTTCCTGCCTCATTTTCATTTGGCCTCAGGGGCACCTGGCTGCCTGGAGAGGTCAGTGTGTGGCTCTGGGGAGCAGAATGGAGCAGGCCCTCTCCCCGGGACAGTCTCCCGGGATTACAGCACCCCCTCCAATCTCAGGCTGAAATGCATAGCTTCAGTCAACCAGACCTGCTGCCTGACCTGGTGCCCCATAAGCACTGTTGCTGTCCCTCTGACTTCCCAAAGTGCTTGTATGCCCCCAAACTGCCCAAGTGCAGGGAATGTCGGTGGGTGGGGTGGGTAGCATGAGCCTTGAATGCTCATGTTATGCTGGGTTCTTGAGAGTCCTATGAAAGATTTGCACACACAAGTTTAAGAACTTAGAGTTGTACAGTTACAGTGGACAGGGCCAGATCCCCCGCCAAGTGTCCTTTCTTTTACCTGAGTACTCTGTCATTTGTCTTGTCCCTGACACTACCCCATCTGGTCCCTCTTGCTTGCTGTGAGCGCAGCCAGGCCCCTTCTCCGTGCCACTCTCGAGCCCTCAGGCGCCTTTCTGTCTTGCCACCATGTACTCTGCACCTGTCACCGGGCCTCCCAGCCGTATTGTCCTGGGCCGGCTCTCCAAGTCTATGGCCAGGGCCCCGTGTGCATGGATGGGACCTTGTGCTCAGAGTCTGGCCCTGCCTGTGCCTTTTCCTACTGGGTCTTGGGGACCTCCCATGCTCCCCGTCAGTTTCCCTAACCCATCCCGCTGTCTGCTGGGTGGATGAAGAGAGAGAGGAGAGTGTTGAAGGCAAAGGCGGCCGAGAGAGAGTATGGGCCATCAGAGAGAGTGTGGGGGGCTCTTTACCCGCTCCCGTAGCCCATCATCTATTTTGATGGGCTCCCTGTTCCATGGCAAGATTCCAAGTGACTGACTAAATTCTCCTGGAGCCCCACCTTTCCACTCCTGCTGTGTCATTAGTACTTGCCCTTGCCCCTGCCCTCCTCCCCCCTTCCCGCTCCATTTTCAGAGGGCCATGGATTGCTATTTTTCTGAAATGGGGCAGTATGCCTAATAAGTTTGAGAATGTCTGCTCTTCTGGATTCACTTTATTCTCTGAGTTAAAATCTCTCTTCCCACAGGCCCTCCTTGCCCAGCCTGTATGAATAGCCCCTTCCTGGTCGCCGGCTGAGCTCCTCTCCAGTCAGTTTTCTCGCTGATGTCCTGCTGCCCTTCCTGGGGGGGACCGTGTTTCCCTGTTGCTAGGGTGGGCTCATTGTGCGGGGTGGTCTCCAAATGTTGCTCAGAGGCAAAGGCTCCTGGTTCTCCTCCAGTGGGCCTGGGGGTTCAGTGCGGACCCTGCAGTGCTCTGGTCGCAGTGCTGAGCTGTGTTCAGTGGCCTAGATGGATGGATGAGTGTAGCTTTGCAGTAGGAAGTGTGTGTTCTCAGCCTCTCGTCAACACAGAAGCAACAGAACAGAAGAGGTGCGTGACCCAAGCAAACAGCCCCCTCCGGTTCCACCTCACTTCCCCTTGGGACCTTTGTCTGCTGCTGCTTAGGTCTTTATTTCTTCTCTGAACGCTGCAAAGTACTTTTTTTGGTTTGTTCTGGAGTCACATCTGGCGGCTACTCCCAGCTTCTGCTCAGAGTCAGTCAGCTCCAAGCAGTGCCTGGGGAACCTGCAAAGGCCTCTTGTGAATTTGCCGCTAGTGTGGATTTAAGGGTGTTTGGGGGTGGACTCTCAGAAACTCTTTAAATGTTAGTTCTCCCCCACTGACTTATAGTGGTCTGAGGAGGGTGACTCTGTACCCTGGCCTGTCTGGATGCTCTGTGTGCATGCACAATCCTTAACAGTGATGTCATTCTTTTTTTTTTTTTTTTTTTTTTGGTTTTTGGGTCACACCTGGCGATGCACAGGGGTTACTCCTGGCTTTGCACTCAGGAATTACTCCTGGTGGTGCTCAGGGGACCATATGGGATGCTGGGATTTGAACCCGGGTCGGCCGCTGGCAAGGCAAACGCCCTACCCACTATGCTATCACTCCAGCCCCCAACAGTGATGTCATTCTTGGTGAGGCCTCCTGAGTGGCCCTCAGGGGCCATGGGGCCGCAGACAGGGTTTCTCTCATCCAACAGGCTGGCAGCTGAGTGCTGGAGGGAGACTTGGGAAGCCCAGGGTGGTACTGGGCATCGAACTTGGGTACCAGCTCCCTAGTCCTGGAAGGGGACCACTTTGGACGATCAATTACAGAGGTCACTGACTCTAGAATGGACGATCAATTACAGAGATCACTGACTCTAGAATGTTCCCTCCTCCCCTGCTCCCTTCCCCCACCCCTCTCAGTTTCCCACTGTGCTGATTGCTTCAATGCAGGCAATTGACGTTTTCCCCACTGCTGGCCCATCTCCGTGTACTTTGTTACCTTAAATTGGGCAGCTTTAAAGGAAATAATTGGTAAAAATCGGTTGGCAACTGCAGAGTTCTTGGATCCCTCAGTTCACAGAGCTATTAACTGGGACTTAGGAGCTGTAATTGTTTCATTTAATTATAGAGTGCGTTCAGGCACAGCACTGCTTGATCTGTCCACGGACAAAGAATTTCCTGGCGCTGGTGCCAGTGTTTCTGTTGACCCAGGCTGCTGTGGCCGAGCTGTCTCCTAGGGTGTGCTCACAAGGTGTTTTGGTCAGATCCAAAGGATCATAGTTTGCTAGACCCGTTGGTGGTCTTGTCAAGTATTTTCAGGAAGACTCTCTGTGGTCTTGCTTTTTCTCAAATTTGAAGGGAAGCAAGGGCCCACCACAGCAGGCCCTGGGCCAGGCATCCCAGCCCGGGCAGAGATGCTGACTGCCAGATGCTCTCAGCTGAGACTGACACACACATTTCTGATTAGTATTTGTTCTTCCCCAAAAAAAGGAGGTCCCAGGTGGGGAAAAGTGAAAAGATTATTTTCTTGGTGTTTTTGTGCCTTTCAGGCTAGACATAACAGTGCTGGGAGCTGAGTCTCTGTGCCCCAGCCTGACTCAGTGTTGGGAGCTGAGGCCCTGTGCCCCAGCCTGACTCAGGGCTGCAGTTTCCACATTCTCCATGGGCTGGAATGGCCATGGCCTACGCTTCTGGAGGTGACTGTTGGCACAACCACAGGCTTCCTTTCAGGAAGTAATGTTTCCTCTGAGGATGTTGTGGAAATTCTGTTCTCCACAGTACAGACAGGGACTGAGCTTGCCTCTGGTTCAGATACTTCAAGAATAATGACTCTGGCCTTTCATGAAATTCTTTAGGGCCAGAAATAATTCTAATTTTAATAAATTGAATATTGGCTTTGGAGTTTTGGCTGACTTTCACAAAGAACGGGGTATTTATTCCCATGCTGTGGCTTATGTTCAAAGATTGGAAGAACAGAGATTTGGAGTTTGTATTGTGTTTGGGGGCATTACAACCCATGATCATGCTGGGGGCGGGGTATTGTCTCTCCCAGCTCTGGCTCTTCGGTCTCTCCCAGTAGTGCTCAGAGGATCATGTGGTATTAGGGATCGAACCCAGGACTCTGGCATCAAAGCATATGCTCCATCCCGTGGACTATCTCTCTGGCCCCTTAGCTTCTGCGTTTACACAATGAACAGGAATAGCGCTGCTTTGGAAAAAACCATCCAACCTCCAGGACAACAGGGATCCTAGAGGGGTTTGGAGCTTTGAAGCCTGGTTACTATTGTCTTTTCTTTGGCACATTCACTTAGTGGCTTAGGTTTAGAGAGGTTAGGAGAGAAGGGGAGAGAGTTACCACTGAACAATCACCAGTGGAATGCCTGATTAACTACTAAGTTTGGCACATTCAGAACTTTCTCATACTTTTACTCCTTCAAAGCTGAAAGGAAAAGGAAAAGTTAGTCCTGCAGTCCTGCTGGGAGCAGCAAAGCAGATCAGTCAGGGATGCTGCCCTCAAAGCAGAGGCAGTTCTCACTAGAGATGGGACAGTTAGACACTAAGCCTCTGTGAGTTACATACCCACACTCTGTGAGTTAGACACTCACTCTCTGTGAGTTAGAGAACCACACTCTTCTGAGACTCGCATGTGAAATGAGGACTAAAATCAGCTATACCAAGCAACTTTGACTCGAATTTAGTGCTGCACTGGGTTTAGGACATGTTGCATTGAGTAACAGAGTCTGATAATTTTGTTTTAGGCAGTAAGACTTTACAAACCATGAGAGGATTCTTTGCCTTCCATTAGACTGTTTTCTTATGCAAGGTGTGATGCAGTCAGCAGTAATCAAGCCTCTAGTTTCCTGAGAGTTTAGGGGAAGGAAACTCCCTTATTGATATAACAGCTTTGAGCAAGGACCTTCTGGATTCCTCTGACCTGGATAATTTGATTCATAGATCAGAAACCAGCTCTCTTGTTGGCCTGACCCTCATAATGGGAAGGGCTTCCTTAGGTCCACCCCTCCCACCCCTAGTCTTAGAGTTACAGGTTTTCTGTTTGTGAATTATTTTTAGCGTCACAAAAGCTCAAAGACTGTTCTAGTGTTGATTTGATCAGATAGAAACTTTAAGGAAGTGAAATCACACCAGGGAGGGGCCTGGGGAGAGTGAACAGTCTCATGAGAGAGTCTGTGTCCTGGCCTTGGCTGCTGCGGGATGGAGCTACACATGTTCTCAGTAGGGAGAGACCCTGAAACCTAACACAATTCCCCTTCCCTGTATCCATCAGTGGTTTTCTAGAAAACATCTTGAACGTGATGTGGGAGGCATTTGACATGGATATCAGTTGGCATAGACATGTAGAGGTTAGGGGCCAGATGGGAGGGAACTGGGCATGTGTTCTAGCATCTGAAATGGAAGGCCCTAAGTGAGTTCGGAGTACAGTGAATGGCCTTGTTTGGCTGGAGGAGGGAGAATGTAAGGTGGGATAGGGCTGGGAGCAAATGCTAGTTAAAAAATTTGGCCTTGACTCAGGCAACAGGGGTCCACTGAAGTTTATAAAGGACTATGATGTGATCAAAGATTAATCTTGGCGATTGGGAGGTAGCTCCAGTAGTCGAGCACATGCCTGACATCTGTGACACCCTGGTTCCTGAATGCCCAACTTCACTGGGTGTGGCTCTGTTTTGCTACCTCTCCAGCTACAGGAATTCTAAGCATTGCCAGTTCATGTCAGGACCAAGCTCTGCCAGCAGTATTTCTGGCATCCTGAGTAGTCCTGGGTGTGATCCCTGTGAAAAAAAGATTAATTTTGCAGATGTGGATAATAGAAAGAAGGGCTTTTATCAGGAGACAATAGCAGGGGTGCAAACATTATTTAATATTACTTGTAAAGCATCTGTGAAACCAGTCCAGTGATTTACCAGACCTACACTCATGTTCAGCTCATCATTGTTTTCATAGGCAAAAGGGTCTTAACAAATGAATAAACAAAAAACTTTGGATATACACACAATAAAATAGGAATTTAGCAATAAAAATTGGGGCAAGGAGCTAGTTCGGTAGTCAGGGGCATATGCTTTGCCAAATTTGAAGCCCACCACACATGGTCCCCCAAGCATCACTGGGTCTATAGCCATAGCAGAGTTAGAGTGGTTTGTTGGCCCCTGGCACAACAGGGTTTGAGGAACTCTTCATCTTCAGGCCCGAGCACTGTCTCCAGTTGTCAGAGTATTTCTAGGAGTGGTCCCCAAACCATCTGAGTACTGTTTGGAAAGAATCCCCCACTACCCCCAAAAAAGAAAGAAAATTTTGACAGATGTTACAACTGGATTAATCTATAATTAGTCTATAAGGCATTATGATAAAATAAGTCAATCACAGATCAACAATTATAACATGATTCCATTTATATAAGTTACCAAAAGTGGTTAAATAGAGTGGTTATTGAGACAGAAGGAGAAAATGGAGAATTAGTGTTTCAGTGGTATAAAGTTTCAGTTCTAGAAAATGAAGCTCTAGAGAAGGATTATGGTGATGGTCACACAATCACTATGTAAGTATACCTAATACTGTTAAGCAATAGATTAAGAAATAGTTAAAGTGATAATTTGTTGTTATGTATTTTATCACAACTAAAATAGAAGCATAGATACATTTATTTCTAATTTTAAAATAATACAGTTTGTTACGTACAAAGAATTAAGGTTTTTTTTAAAAACATATGAATCACTTACTGCAGATCTGGGTCTAGCATTCTGGGAATATAATTAGGGTTTGCTTTCAACTTTGATTCAAACATGAGGCTAAGCAAGTAATTTTATTTATTTATTTATTTATTTATTTATTGAATCACCGTGAGCTATAGTTACAAAGCTCTCATGATTGAGTTTCAGTCATACAATGATCGGAACACCCATCCCTCCACCAGTGCACATTTTCTACCACCAATATCCTCACTCACTATCCCTCCCCCACCTCCAGTCTCACCCCATCCCTGCTTCTATGGCGGGCAATTTCCCTCTTTCTCTCTCTCTCCTTATGGTTATTATGGTTGTACTGGAGTGATAGCACAGTGGGTAGGGTGTTTGCCTTGCACGTGGCTGAACTGGGTTTAATTCTTCCATCCTTCTTGGAGAGCCCAGCCAGCTACCAGCCCACACGACAGAGCCTGGCAAGCTACCCAGGTATTTGATATGCCAAAAACAGTAACAACAAGTCTCACAATAGGAGATGTTACTGGTCGAGCAAATTGATGAGCAATGGGAGTGCGACAGTGCTACAGTGCCTCGGTCTTTCCTTGTGTTAGAAACCTGCCCTGTTTGGTGACTTTCTAGAGAGTAAATAGTGAGCAACAAAACACCTCTGCATGCCCTGCCTCAGCTGCCACCTTTGGCAGAGTCTGCTCTCCATTCTTGACCTTCCTCCTTATCCTTTTAGATAGCTCTCTCTATCCTTTTAGATACCTCCTTCTTCCTGGCTTCTCATTCTTATTCTCTCTGTAGAGGGTGGGGCTGTGCATACTTTTAGATGACCCTTGAATCTCTGTTTCCAGGCCTCCTGCTCTAATCTCCACTCTTCTTTGCACTTCCATCCTGATTTCCCTAGAGTCTGTTTCAGGTGCTGGAGAGATAATACAGAGGATAAGGCACTTGTCTTGCATGTGACTGGCCCAGGTTTGATAGTCCCCAGAGCCCCTCCAGAGTGATCTCTGACTGCAGAGCCAGGAGTAAGACCTAGATACTGACGAAAACAAAATAAACTCAATAGAAAAAAAATGTCTGTTGCCCAGATCAACACACTGCCTTCTCTGCTCGTCGCCAGGGAGGCCTCCAGCATTATGTGTGCTTGCACTCATTCCTGTAGCCTCTGTGCCCTTCTCTCAGCCCGACCTTAGCCCAGCTGCATTTGGTAGTCTTGGATTTTTCTGATCTTGTTTTCCTCTGTTTTCTTTGCATCCCATCTTGGGATTTTAAGCCTGTGGTCTTGCAGAGCTATGGTCAAGTCTCCCACCGTGCTGATCTGGTTTACTGGTCTGTTTGGACTCCCTCCTGTTAGGGTCATCATTCACCAATGAGCATCACTGGGACCATTTTCTTGCACCTTGACTCACAACTAAGTGTCACTACACTGAAATTGAAACGATCCATGTCACTATTGTCCTGCCCCTTTATCTACTTTCTTTCCCTCCTGCTGACCATTTTCCACTGCTGTTATATCCTACAAGGATGTTGCTCTAAGATTCTTAAATTTGTGTGTCCCCTTTCTTGTGAGATCAAGGACCAGCTCCTATGAATGGCACACACAGGCCTCTGTAATTTTATTCTCTCTAGCTGCACCTCTTCATGCTTCATTTTATTTTATTCTTTCTGGGTTTGGTCCATTCTAGTGATATGCTGGCTTGCTGTGCAGCCATGACAGTCCAGTGCCTATGGTGTCATGTGGTGCTGTTCGGGACTGGTGGGGCGGGAGCTGCAGGGCTGTACTTGGTAGTGTGAGGGAGCTGGGCGGTGTGGTGCCTGCATGGAGCTTAGGGCCATCAAGCCATTGCCCTGGCCCACATGCTTTTGAGCAATAGCAAACTTCTGGGGCCTGCTTTTCATGCGTGTATTCATTTCATGGGCCATTTTCTGCCAGGGAGGTGCTCTCTCCACTTTGTCTTCCTGGGAAATTTCTACTTATTATTCACGATTCAGCTCCATTAGTGCTCGCTCTGTCATAATGAGAGCAACTAACATTAGTATGTACCTCTGGTGTCCTAGTCATAGTTGAAAAATGTAAAAATAACTCTAGGTGCTTCCTAAAGGGTAGAGGTAGGTGCCATTCAGCTGGGAAATACAGATGCAGAGTGGATTGCCTTTCTGAGTTCCAGAGGGATTTGAACCTTTCTCGACTTTAGGCTCCCAGCCCCTGTGGGGTGGCAGTGAGACACAGCCCCCTCCCCCCTGCTCGCATTCACTGCTCCAAGCAGTGAATCCCCTGGGATTGCCATTAAGCACACTTGTATCTTGTGGGGACCTCCTCATTCAATCTGTTTCCATAGTGAAAAACTAACACAGCATGTGCTCATCAAACATGTTTTTGGAAGAACAACTGAAGGACTATAATCCATAGTGGTTTAATGAATGATTAGTGATAACACTTTGTGAGGTGTAAAGCAGTTGATTAACTGCCAGTAGATTTGACCTGTTGCTTGGTTTCTCATTGCTTCCAAGTGAGTTTTTTTAATAGACAAATATTTGTTTGAAAGAGAAACATTTTCTAGACCCCAACTAAGAGAAATATTACTCCTCCAAAAACATTTCTGTTCTCAATTGCAGATCTGTGTTGTTTGCATTGTTGTTATTCTCTTTTGAATTCTGTCAGTAAAAAATTTGAGGAAATTGTCTGATTATTCAGGTATCTACAGAATATCCTCTATTACTTGAAATCAAAACCAAATTTACTCTCTGCTCTATTACTAGACAAGTTTGCCAACCTCTGCCCAAGCTGCTGTTTAAATAACAGCATCACTGCTGGCATAGATTATCACAGGCGGATTGAAAATGTAAACTTTTAAAGCATATTTGTCTGACAAGTAGATAAAGTTTGTGAAGTATTACGCAATGTTACACAAATGTTATTTTCTCTTTCCTGTTCCTGGTCCTAGATTTATTAATATATAGGTATTCCTTGCATTCTGAATGTTTACATTAGGAAGCTTTCTTTTGTGTAAGATAGAGATTGGTGACTTTTCCTGCTAATCAGAAGAAATCTGAAGATGAGGGGCTGGAGCCATAAGGACGGGTGTTTGCCTTGCATTGTTCCACCTGGCTTCCGTCCCTGGCACCCCATAAGGCCCACTGAGCCCACCAGGAATGATCCCTGAGTGCAGAGCCAGGAGTAAGCCCTGAGTACTGCCAGGTGTGACCCCCAACAAACAAAAAAGAAATCTCAAGTTTATTTCACTTTTATGACAAAAAGAAGAATGTGAAGCTAGCATATGGCTTTGCAGCAGCCCCCAGCAGCATGGAACTTGGGAGAGCAGGTGTGGCTAACAAGCTCCCCGTCCCCTTACAGGGAGCTTCTCTGTAAGGCTCTGTATTTATCATGCTAACTAACATAACATAACATAACATAACATAACATAACATAACATAACATAACATAACATAACATAACATAGTTATAATATGTTATATTCTAACAGAACAGTTATAATAACATGATAACTAACATAACTATATGTTAGCATGATTTATGATTTAGGTTTTATATTATTGGTATGATTTAGTAGGTTATTTTTGGAGTCTGGGGATTCTCCACACTTTTCCATAAAAGTGAATTGTAACCGCTTATTTGCCTTAGATCATTTTAGCTTACAGAAGGTTTTATGCAACTGCGCTGCTTTGTGTAGTGAAAGAGATCTGTAGCTTAGTTGGATTTGAAAGTAGGCCACTTCAGTGACATGGTGCTTAGTGTCTTCCTTCACTACGGTATATTCGGAGTTAGTATAGTTTAGGACTATCTGTATAAAATTTAAGCTGGAGATAGAATCTTTCTCATATTGTAGGTCTCAATTTCTGAGGACAGTAACTGGGATGCAGGCTATTTAACTATTCATGATATGCTGTTGGAAAGGTGAAACTCAGCAGCCCCATTAGCAATCTTTTTTGCATATTGAAAAAAAGAGACTATTTTTAGCTCTTGTCCACATATATACTTATGCTACTCATCTTGGATCCTGAAAGTTTACAAAATTTATATTCACAGTATTTTTTGGTTCATTTTTTATTTTATTAAGGAGAAACTATAAATAAAATGTAATAATGTCATTGTTTTTCATTAGCTCTAATGGCCTTGTGACAGGATGAAAGCTCATGGAGTATAATTTTTTTTTCATTTGCAAATGCTGCTGGGATAGATCTCTAGAAATGTTACAAAATCTTCAGTACTGAGAAAACGTTTTTGGACTAAGTTTAAAAAAAAACCCAAATGACAAAAATATAAAGACCAGAAACACATGTGCATTACGTCATGTGAAATCTTAGTAACTTTGGGAAGTTGTTCTAATTTACACACATTCTTTGTCTTCACAGTGTTGAGTCTCTTGTGTTAACAGCCCCTGCATCCAAGCTGCAGTGCAACCTCCAAAAATGTGAGAAATCTGAGAGCCAGTGCTTTTTATTCTATCATGCTACAAATTTACTTTGAATTAAATTGTGCATTTGTTAAATTATTATTTTGAAGCTAATGCACAGTCACTTTTAGTGGAACATTGTGGACCTGAAAGGGACTAATAACCTTGCTTACAAGGATGAAGGAAAGGCTAAAAAAGAGATTATCAAATGCATTCATTGACTTGCTTAGAGAGTGAGAGAACAGAGACAACTAACAGTACAAAGAACTACATGCCAAGATTTCCTAATTTCCCTTTGGTAAATTTGTAGGGATAAAATTGTTCAGAAACATGAATAAAACAGAAATAATGAAAGTTCAGATTCTAGTTCTTCACATTATTATGATTTAAGTTATTTTCAATAGGAACTTGAAACTGAGTAAATTTTAGATAAGTAATAGCAATGTATATGGAAAGTGTAACAAACTTCACATTGCTCTTTATATATGGATAGATATTTTTAAAATTTTGCATCCTCCTCAATGCTGGGTGATGCTGTTGACTATACTTTTGGCATCTCAATACCCAGAGAGATGAGGGGGTTGTGTTTGGGCTGGTCCCTCTGGCTCCGAGGCAGGTCAGACAAGGTGCTTTGAATTATCGGGCTTAGGTGCCCCTGTGTGTGCCCTCTTTGTTGCACAGACAGCCAGGCAAAAACTCTTTAAGGTCATAGTACTTTTGTACAGTGGATCATTTTAGAAAATAACCTTTGAATAAGTGCCTGTTTTTTTCTTAGTGTGCTTTTTCTTAAGATAATTACCTGCTTTTCACATTGAGGCAAACTGAGAATAGCTCAGAAAGACTCAGAAAACAAATTAAGGTAGATGATAATCTTTTAGCAACTTACTTAATGTTTGGGGAAACCAGTTCTCTCCCAATTTTAGGAGTTCACACGGACATTCCAGAAACTGTAATGTAGCATGTGATAGCGTTTAAGTCTTGTGTGCCCTGGAAAAGCATTGTGTCTGCCATTCCTGGCCCAATCCCTGTCAGTACCAATGTGATCACTCTAGGTAGTATTTTTTTTTTCTTTTAGGGCCACACCTGGCAATGCACAGGGGTTACTCCTGTCTTTGCACTCAGGAATTACTCCTGGCAGTGCCCGGGGGACTATATGGGATGCTGAGAATCGAACCTGGGTTGGCCGTGTGCAAGGCAAATGCCCTACCTGCTATTCTATCGCTTCAGCCCCCTACTAGTATTTTTGCCTTGGTATTTGTTCTTGTTGATTTGAGGTCACATATGGCTGTACTTTTGCTCACGGGTCACTCCCAGAGGTAGTAGGGAACCATGTGATACCAGCAATCAAAACTTGGATTCTCGCATACAAAGCATGCTCTCTAGTATGAGTTATTTCTCTGGCTCTGATTTGATTTTTGGACTTTTAAACAATTAAGAGAATAGAACTTTCTAAAATTGGTTATAAGGAATGAATACAGTGATTTTCTCTGAAATATAGGACTTGAAGTGGGAGTAGATCTACAAAACAAGAGCATCCATCAAAAGTAGTCATTAGTATTATACTTACTGTTCTTCTGTGGGTAGTTGCCAGAAGATAATCATTTTCTGGAACACTATGTTCTGTCTCAAGTTTGAACATCAAATATCTCTCTGGTCAAAAGGAAATGTAAAGCAGTTACAATTTCAGGTGAGTTTGGAACTAGCTGAATAGTTATTTCAAGTCCCAAATTTACTTTTTCTGGATTAATCTATTCACTTAATGGAGCTTGTTTACTCATTGAAAAAAACTATAAAATATTTATGAAGAACCTCAGCAAGTGTATTAACTTAGAGACTGGCTGGTCCTTCATGGAAGTACATTTGGGTGGGCATTGAGTTTCTGTGATCAGAGTTGGTACTGGTGCCAGGGCACAGTTGCTGCCAAACTGGTCATCTCCATCTCCAACAGGTAAGAGCTAAGGACATTAATTTTATGAGGGCCCTGGCAGGAAAAGTCTTGGAAAGGGAGCTGAGTTAAGTTTGGTGGGCATCAAGGTAAGATATGCTCAGGACTGATGGAGTGAGAGGAGCTGAGTTAGTCATGGCACACACAAACAGGAAGAAGCCCTGTAATGCAAAGATTAAGTTCTAAGTCTTTGGAAAGTCTGAGACTCATAGAGGGGGTGATGAATCCTCTAGAGATTAACAACCTCAGGAAGCCACTGTCTTCCTGGAAGCTGGTGGAACAAAGTAAGGGCAGGGTATTGTTACCAGAAGTTGAGTGGAACCCATACAGAAGATCCCAGAAACAGCTGGGACTGTGGGAGGAAGGTCTGTGTGGTGAGAGCTGAAATGCTAGAGATGACATCCAAAGTAGAGAGAGGAAGGGAGGAATTACTCTAAAGTAGAGAGAGGAAGGGAAGAATTACTCTAAAGTAGAGAGAGGAAGGGAGGAATTACTCTAAAGTAGAGAGAGGAAGGGAGGAATTACTCTAAAGTAGAGAGAGGAAGGGAGGAATTGCTTTGGCATCTTCCCACCCTCCAGTCTTCATTAAAGCTGGAGCCAGCCAACAGCGGAGTCTATAAAAGATAGTTTTCAGGAGAAGAGCATGGATCAGGGGTCAGGAATAGGAATGCGACACTGAGCAGGAATGAAGGAAGACCCTCTTTTTTTAAAAAAAATTATTATTAGACTTCAGGTAATATAAATATACTAGTGTTAAGGTTCATAGTATTTTTTGTTTTGGGGCCACACCTGGAAGTGGTCAGGACTTATTCCTGGCTCTATCACGAATCACGAATCACGAAATCTTGTTAATCATTGATTTCTCAAGTGGGCTCAGTAACCTCTCCATTCATCCTTTCCCTGAGATCTTAGAAGTCTCTCTCAACAAGGCCCTCCCAACAATGTAGCACTGGAGGCTCTTTCAGGGTCAGGAATGAGATCCAGCTTATTACTGTATTTAGCATATGAATACACCATGGGAAGCTTGCAAGGCTGTCCCATGTGGGCAGGAAACTCTCAGAAGCTTGCCAGTTTCTCCCAGAGGGAGAAGTAGGCTACAAGATATCACATGGTCGAGAAGCAGCCACGCGCTTCTGGGAGCTTGCTTTTAAGTCTCTGGATGTTGGCCGTTGATGGGATTACACACATCTGGGTTCCTCTGCCGGTACCTTCATGCATGAGGCCTGTTCAAACGTGTGGAGAGGGGTCTCGAGCATGGCTGTGGCTAGGTTCCAGTGGTCTTCGGCCGCTGGGAGCTCTGCTTGGGGTGGGGAGAGAAGCTGGAGCCCATCCCCTCCGAGGGGCCCTGGGGAAGACAGCCAGGCGTGCGTGCTCTCTTCTGAGAGCTTGCTTTTAAGTCTCTCGATGTTGGCCGTTGATGGGATTACACACACCTGGTTTCCTCTATGCTCATGCATTATTCCTGCTGGAGCTTGGGGGACCATTTGTGATGCTGGAAATTGAACGCAGATTGATCATGTGGAAGACAAACTCCCTACCTGCTGTACTATTGCTCTAATCAGAAAATTAATAGTATTGATGTACAGTAACTACATCCCACCACCATTGAATTGTACACGACCCTCTACCCCTGTCCTTGTGGCACCTTTGTTCTGATCTCCATCCCATACATCCCCATCCACATGCTATCTTTGAATAAATTTTGTAATCCAAGGGCAAGAGTTTGTCATTGTTCAATACCATATTCCCTTGTTTTGTCTTTCTGTATTCCACAGTGAATGAATGAGTGAAATCATATGATATTTGTTCTTTTCTGACTTAGTTCACTTAACATAATAATCCCCAGATTCATATACATTTCTGTGAACTGCATGATTTCATCTTTTTTGTAGCTATGTAGTATTAATTGTGTCTATGTACTACACCTTCATTATCCATTCATCTGTTGTGGAAATTTGGGTTGCTTCCATATCCTGGCTCTTCTATTCAGTGTTACAATGGACAGACTGACTTCTAACAAGTTGATTTTTTTTTTTCACAATAAATGTTAACTTAGCAGCCCAGAAAGCCTTCCAAGAAGGGTTAAGCACTTGGAACACAAAGTTGTTTTGATTTTCCAGGGAGTACCTGATAACTGTTGTGTCAGGAGTCAGTGCTTCATCAACCTTGTAGAGGCTCCCCCCTATCTAGGTAGGTATTGCCAGGATGCATACATCTTTCCAGGGGTGTGCACTTGTTAGATTCCTACTGCCTTGTTCAGCAGCTGGCCCTTGACTGGGGCACTGCAGACCTGCTTCTAAGTGGTTGAGACTCTCTGGAAGATGGATGGAGAATTCTATGACAATGAGTAGCAAAAGAAAAGTTTTATCTAAAGGCTTCTTTCATGCTTTCATGTCCTGGACGGCCTTAGAGGCAGCACTATTCGGAGTAAGTCGTGTAAATTCTTATTCACGAATTTGGGCATCATTTGCTCTCTGAACCTTTGCTACTCACTCTGCATAGAAAATCTGCCCTTTAATCACTCCTGTTCCCATCCTCACCATTTCCAATGACATCCTCTCAGATAGAGAACATACTGAGTTGAATGCTGTGTGATTGCAGGGAAGAAATGGGATGAGCAGACTTCAGCTGTTTCTACAGTGATAACTACCTTTTATTGACCTGTTCATACAGACCAGGCATAGTGTGAGATGCTTTGTGAGGAGTTGCATAGTGGTTCCCAAACTTCAGCGTGAATCACAGTCACTTACCAGCTTTGGAACAGGCAGGTGGCTTTAGGGTTCCATCGCCCACTCAGTTTCACTGTCAGCAGGTCTAAGGTGTGACCGGGGGTTCTCACTGTTCACCAGAGATGTGCTTGACAACCTTTGCATGAGTGCTCTGCCCACTGAGGGACTAAGGTTCCCAGAGGTTTGTTGGATAACCTTGGTTAGTCCTTTCTCCTCCGCAGCAAGGAGTTTAGGTTTACTGAAGTAACACCCATCACACTTCCATTCAGCTTTAACTTCTCCTTTGTGCTCTGCTTCCCCTATCTGTTAATTGTTCATTTCCCCTAATCAGACCTCCTGTGACTTGTAAAGTCTGATTCCTCAGAAAATTGTGGATTTTGTATTTATAAGTGAAGTACTTCTTTTCTTTTTCCTTTATGTTCTTTGCATAGTTTACTTTAGAGCAATATCCTTTTTTTGTACAGATCCAGGAAATCAGTTGATGCTATGCTCTTTTTACTTGAGAGTTAATTGACTCTGAATAATATCTGTCGTATTTCCTCAACTTAAGCCTCAGTTGCCTTCCTAATACCTCACAAGAAGGGTCCCTCCGAAGGGAGTTTGATGGACCAGGGTAAGCTGTGAGCTACCCTGGCATTGAAAACGTTGACAGACCAAGCGCCATAAAACAAATTTTAAGTTAAGAGCATGGTTATGGACAAACTCTGTCATGACCCCAAAAGAAGTGACTTGACAAAGACCCTTCTGGGCTTAGGAAGGACTAATTTGGCCTAAGGACTGTAGTCTGGGATCTATAATGAGATGTCCCCAGGAGAGTCACCCTATAAGCTTAATGTATCTCTTACTGTGTATCTCTTACTGTGTCCATACAAAATGACTAGAAAGATTATTAAGAAGTGAATTTAAGATGACTGTTTAAATGAATACTAGGGAAAGGGGAAAGTAATACACCTTAGATGGGATCACCCTTGGGTGGATCTCCTAGCACAATGAGATATTGTCCTAGAAGAGCCTCCCAGAAGGAAGGGCTTTACATATGTTGATTGTGCTACCTCATATGTTGATTGTGCTACCTCATCTAGGAGTAGTTGCTGCCCCCAACCTTGTTCTGTTTTTAACTGAGGCTGGGAGGCCTGCATGAGAGATGGGAATGAGGGGCGGGGTAACTGGAATGGGATGCCTAGTGAGACTGGATAGGTGTGTGAGACTAGGACCAGAGGAATGTGAGCCTGGGTTGGGAACCGAGATTGGAATAAACGGTGACTGATCACCAACCAGCTTGGCGACCCTGTTCCTCCTTCATACCTCTGGAGGTAGGGGTGTGATAGGGGATTGGGGGATGGGGGGGGAGGGGAAGGGTGGGAAGAAGCTCATGGCCACCAAAGGCATGCGGTGAGTGCCCACACTTTGTGAACACACAGAGGTCATGTTGCCTGCTAAAGCCAGAGGACTGGGAAGCAGGTGCTCCTTGTCTGTGAAGACTCTCAGGTGGGGCTGCCTCTGGGGCTCCTGGGCTGCTGCCCTGGGGGGATCAGGCCCTCTCAGGCCTGTGGAATCTCTAGTTTGGCTTTCAGGGCCACACCATAGTTGCTAGTGAATTTCTTTCCTGCTGTACGTTGGTTCACATTTGAAAAAACTGGTGCAAATGGTCCTGCTAGTTGAGAGGGACTGGGTGGGCTGCAACAGAGCATGAGACGAATCTCTCCTGGCACTCTGGGAAGGCCCAGATGACCTCTGCTGGGCTCTGCTGGGCTCTTTCCTTGCCTTGGATGCCTCTTTGCTTACCTCTTGCCTGGCATTACAAAATACTCAAAGAGAGTATTTTGTTTTTGGTCTCTGGGCAATGCCTGGTGGTACTCAGAGGTTACTTGTAGTGATTCTCAAGGACTCAACTGGGCTTTGAATCCAAGCCTTTTGCATGCAAAGATAGGTCTTCCGTGGGATCACCTGCCCCAGGCATATTTTAAATCAAATCTCTCCTCTGGGTACTGCAACATCTCAGTGCCTTGCACAGGTTGGTGTACCCAGCTTACCTCAGAGCTTAGGCATTGCACAAAAATGATTTCTGACTTCCTCAGATACCCATTGCACAAAACAAACATCAGGAAGACTGAAGCTAGCAGGAGAAAGGGGTAGAGAGTGGACACACAATGCTGCCTCCTACCTTTAAACTCTTCTGGATTTAAAGCACATATTAATTATTGATTCACAGTATTTTTATTACTCTGTCTGCACACTGCAAATGTGAATTCCAGCCATGTATTTTTAAACAGCTCTATTATGATCAGGCCATTTTGAATAGCTCATGTAGTTTTTTACAACTGCCTTCCTTCTAAAGGAAATAGCTGTTTTATATATGGTTTTTATTTTTTCATTTTGGTAAACTGTAGCCAAACTCTGATTTAGGAAAAATGTGAGCTGCTTTATAGCTTAATAGTTCTATATGTCATACTTACAGTAGCTTCCACCAGACTTTCTTCGCACGAACAGTGCATGTGTATGTCCTGGGATTAGATTAGAAAAGTGGCTGAATTTATAAAAATATAGATAATTAATCAAGATGATAAAAATTTAAACATTTGTTTGACTATAAATGCAGTTAAAGTTACTGCCTGACAAGAAAAGATGTAAAATTATATTTTCTGTTGCTTTAAGCATTGATTTTAAAAGTATTCATGTGTTAATTGCCCAATCAATATTAGGTAATCAACTAGAAAATAACAGCTTGTGGGTTTTTATCTAAAACATAGCTTTATTCAGATCCTGGCAGATTGGTACCTGTAATTTTCCAGTTGCCTCTAAAATGTACAGTTTCATTTTCTCTTAGAGGCTTTATTCATAGAAAAATGTTACCATCTTTCTTTTGGAAATTTTAGATAGAAGCAGGGTCCTTTATAGTCCCAGTATATCAGATGCTTATAGCTGCCTTGCAGACCTTCCCTGCACATGGGCTGCTCAAAACAACAGTAGTCATTCCTTTTTTTAAAAAATGTTTTTTATTATTATTACTTTTTGATTAATTCACCATGAGATACAGTAACACAAATTTCATGTTTGAACTTTGATCATAAGGTCATCAAACACCCATCCCTTCAACAGTGCACATTTTCTACCACTAAAATCCCCAGTATCCTCCTTACCTCCCCCATTGCACACCTCCCCCTGTCTGTGTGGCAGACAACTTGCAAAATATTCTTTCTCTACTTTATTTACCTTTGATATTTTGAGACCAGTCCTACTACCCCTCATACCTGCTGAAATGCAATTGCTAGACAATGTGTTTTGTATTGCTTGTTATGGATATAATATAATGTTGCACAGCTGCTTATGACTGTATGCTCGAGGAATTCTAACATTTTAATAATTAGGGTCTGACTAGTAGAATTATATTAGGAAAAACCCTCCAACCCCATCAAAAAATGGGGAGGAGAAATGAACAGAAGCTTCCACAAAAAAGAAATACAAATAGCCAAAAGGCACATGAAAAAATGCTTCCCATCACTAATCATCAGGGAGATACAAATCAAAACAACAATGAGATATTGTGTCACACCACAGAGACTGGCACACATTCAAAAGATCAAAAGCAACCAGTGCTGGTGTGGATGTGGGGAAAAAGGGAAGCTCTTTTACTGTTGGTGGGAATGTTGACTGGTCCAGCCTTTTTGGAAAACAATATGGACAGTTCTTCAAAAACTAGAAATTGAGCTTCCATTTGACCCTGCAATACCACTTCTGGGAATATATCCCAAGGGTGCAAAAAAGCACAGTAGAAATGACATCTGTATCTATATGTTCATTGCAGCACTGTTCACAATAGCCAAAATCTGGGAACAACCCAAGTACCCGAGAACAGACGACTAGTTAAAGAAACTTTGGTACATCTACACGATGGAATACTATGCAGCTGTTAGGAGAGATGAAGCATGAAATTTGCTTATAAGTGGATAGACATGGAGAGTATCATGCTATGTGAAATGAGTCAGAAAAAGAGGGACAGATATAGAAGGACTGCATTCATTTGTGGAGCATAAACTAACATAACATGAGACCAACACCTAAGGACAGTAGATATAAGGGTCAGGAAGACTGTTCATAATTGGAAGACTCTGTCACGATCAAGTGGGGAGACGACAGCTGGAATAGAGATCTCTAAGAAAATGATGGTTGGAGGAATCGGTCGGGATGGAGATGTGTGCCAAAAGTAGATAGAGGACCAAACATGATAACCTCTTAGTATCTGCATTGCAAGCCATAATGTCCAAAAGTAGAGAGAGAGTATGGGGAATATTGTCTGCCATGGAGGCAGGGGGAAGGTGGGAAAGGAGGGGGTATACTGGGGAGATTGGTGGTGGGGAATGTGCACTGGTGGAGGGATGGGTGTTTGATCATTGTGTGATTGTAACAAACATGAAAGCTTGTAATTATATATCATGATGAATCAATAAAATTAAAAAAAATAATAATTAGGGTCTGAAGAAATTGCTGCCGCAAGTTGCTCGGGTCCGAGATTCATTTGTGTGTCTCTGTATCATGGCCACGTAGGAGCTTAAGTAGATGTGGCATCATCTCCGTGTCCCATGGGGCAGGGGAAGGAGGGGAGAAGGGCCCACTCCTCCCCTGTCCCTTGAGACTTGGGATTTACCGTCACTGAGACTTGTACCTGGTGCTTCTTGCTGGATTCTAGAAAATGGTGACCGCTGGAGCTCTTAAAGGGCTGGCAAACAGTAGTCACTTATTGAATTCAAAAATAAGCAATTTGAGGAGAGCCTGGCCTGGAAGATTTCTGTTGCCTGTGCATCAGTGGGGCAGGGGCTGGAGACCCTCTCCTGCCAGGACCGTTTAGTGGCACAGCTGGAGGTTGAATGCTCACCTGAGCCGAGGACCAGGGGGTTGCTTCTTCCTCTGCACCTCAGACCCTCCCCGGGCTGCCTGGGCTCTTTCCCACCACTGTCGCTGTGTTCTCGGAGCCATCATCCCCAGCTGTGATGGAATCTTCAGGCTGACCTCAGAAGTCTTAGGGCAGTTTCTGGTGCTATGTATGGCTCAGACAGAAGGACAGGAGACCACAGACTCTACCTGTGGATGAGAGAAGCACCAGAGAGTTTGGTAGCAGGTTTGATGATCGTTGGACTGTGTGTAGTTCTAAGTGAAGGACTATGATTCCGTTAATCAGGGGAGGCATCTCTGCTGCCTGGTTGGGATCCATCTTGACACATCACATATGTGCTCTGTGGTGTCCATGGGGTTCCTAGACCAGGGCAGTTTGTTGGGGTTGTAATAGTGAAGGTCAAACTGTAGGACTGGGAGAGCTGCAGGTGTTGGTGATGCTTCATGGAACCAAGAAGAGAGAATGGGTATAGGCATATAAAGAGAACAGTTCTTTCTCCCCCTGCCTCCTCTCCCCATTTTTCTAGGAGGTGAGTCTTCGTTAGAGGAATGGAAGGAGCAGATACCAAGTGTAAGGGGCTGTTCTTCCATTAGCCTGTGTGATTCATTTCTCCTAGATTTTCTGAAATGTGGAGTTCCATTGATAGATTGGTCACTTGATAGACTGGACTATAGAACAAAGGAATTATCTCCATACAAAAATCAGTGGGTTAGGGGCTGGAGCAATAGCACGCGGCTGACCCAGGTTCGATTCCCAGCATCCCATATGGTCCCCTGAGCACCGCCAGGAGTAATTCCTGAGTGCAGAGCCAGGAGTAACCCCTGTGCATCACCGGGTGTGACCCAAAAAGAAAAAAAAAAATCAGTGGGTTAGCTATGAAATGGGGAATGCACGATTACTTCAGGGGGTATGTTATAAGATTGATGACTCTGAGAAAAGAACTTCCTAAGCTCTACAACTTGGATATTGCATAGAACTGTGAAAATGTAAAGAAATGACTTAGGATGTGGACACTGGAGGTGTCTATTTGGGGTCAACTCTATAGTTCTGCAGGCTTATTCCAGCTCAACACTAGGGATCACTCCTGGCCTGCAAAGAGATACAACCCGGGTTGGTGCAAGGAAAGTGTCCTACCTTCTATACTATTGCTCCAGCTCCAGAAGCATATTTTTCTCTCTGAGGGTCATATCATATTTCTTCTATTACTTTCCCATTTTTTGTTGTTGTTATTGTTTTTTTTCATTTTTTTATTAATTAAATCTTTTTTGTTTTTTTGGCTTTTTGGGTTACACCCGGCAATGCACAGGGTTACTCCTGGCTCTGCACTCAGGAATTACTCTTGGTGGTGCTCAGGGGACCATATGGGATATGGGGAATTGACCCGGGTTGGCCGAGTGCAAGGCCTACCTGCTGTACTATCGCTCCAGCCCCTGTTTGTTTTCAGCCAGAAATTGGCCTAACAGTGTCAACCACAGGAAAATTGTTTCATGATCTACAGTTGCAGCCTCAGTTGTAATAGCATTCGCTTAATGGAGTCTTTCTTTTTTCCTCAGTAAGGAGTAAAACCACAAAGTAGAGTAAATAATGGGACAGTGACATTTCTCCTCTGGAATAGTGTGTCTTTAGGAACCACATTTTCTCTGACACATGAGAAATGGTCTAAGACTTTTCAGGAATTATTCATATTAGTGTGGTAATGGTCTGAGACATACAACATGGAGAGAGTAATATAGTCTAATTTATCATCTATATTAATTAGATGATTTATGGCAAGAATTTTAGCTGTAGCTAATTTTATTTATCAACAATATGATATAATCTATCTCCAGTACTAAACATTTTGCTATTGCTGTGATGCACACTTGCACAAGATATATTTTTCTAATAAGGCATCTCCTTCATAGCAAACATACTTTTCTACACTAAAAATTCTAATGGGAATAAGGTATGAGTTACATGTTCGTTTCCTAAGTGTTTCTGCTCAGGAGAGGAATTGCGTATGTTTACAGTATCACACAGAATAGCTGGTAATTAAATGTTTTGCTGAGGAATTGTTTATTTAATATATCAAACAGAAGAAAAGTTCCTTGGTGATTTGACGCTTCATCCTGGTAAAGTAAAAGTCTTATATGGTCATTTTTGTGTTTTCTGCTCATTTTTGTGTTTTCATTTCCTAGTGCTTGTGCTTTTCTGCTCTGTACGACTTTGCTCCTGTCAGAAATTTGTGTCAGATTTAAGAGGTAGATGATTGTGACCAAGTTAGAGGCCAGCTCATGTGAAGAAACCTCTCCTGGGCACCACCTCTCCTGGGCAGCACCTAGCGCTGTTTTCCCGGGGCATCCTGGATTCATGCTGCCCTTCGCAGGGAGGTGAACTGGCTGGCTTTTCTTCTGCTACATTGATCAGGGACGGAGGAGAGCTGGTGCTGACCGTCAGTGTTACTGTGGCTGGTATTCACAAATGAACTGGGCGTGGCTTTTAGACCCAAGGTATAGGTGTGGTAGTGTTTCCGTTTCAGCGACCACTTTCTGTGCATCGTTTTGGTGAGAGGCAAGCACTCACTTCGCCTGGCATAGACACTAATGCCTGCATTTCACTGGGGCAATTGGATCCTCTGTCCAGATGAGACCACTCACATACTCACATGGCTTTGCTGAAGGGAGTTGATTTGCCCAGAGGTGCGAACTTTTGCCTCCATCTCTTGACCCATGAACCTCCTCTTCTGGTCCATGTTGATATGTCAGCACTGTAATGAATTGGCCTTCACTGAAATTATACACCAAAGAGTTACAGAAGAGGAACATTTGGCAGTCAGAGTTACCAGCTGTCCTGGCTCTGTGTTCCCTGGGAGCCTGGTTTGTCCTCCTGTATCCTCTGGAGCTCGGGGTGGTGGCTGAGTGTCTCTGTCCTGCTCTCCCAGCGGCTGTCCCACCCGAGGAATGGGCTCTCAAGGGCTCCCGTCTCCAGGCAGAGGCGCAGGGCAGCCTTTCAGCACCAGCTGAAGAACTAGCACACTAATCAGGGCCAGGCCCATAGCTTCTCTATCTCCCTTTCCTCACTAAAAGTGTGTGTGCTTATGTCTGATAGATTAGGAAATACAAATAAAAAGAAGCACTGTAGCGCTATAGCACTGTCATTCTGTTGTTCATCAATTTCTCCAGTGGGCACCAGTAATATCTCCATTGTGAGACTTGTTGTTATTATTTTTGGCATATCAAATACGTCACGGGTAGCTTGCCAGGCTCTGCCATGCAGGCGAGATACTCTCGATAGCTTGCCTGGCTCTCTGAGAGGGACAGAGGAATTGAACCCTTGAAAAATTAGAACATTACAATAAGCAAATAGATTAAAAAAATGAGGAAAAGAAAGAAAACTTCATTTGCCACTCGAAATAACCAGATTAGCCATAGTTTTCTAAACTATCTTCCCATTATTTTTTTTTTTTTCTGTTTTTGGGTCACTAGCAGCAGTGCTCATCCCCACTCCTGGCTCTGCACTCTGAATCATTCCTGGCGGAGCCTGGGGGACCATGTGGCATGTTGGGGGGGGTTGACCTGGGTTGGTCATGTGCAATGCTATCATCTCCACTCTCTTACCATTAAATTTCTACTTCTAAGTGATAGGTGTCCTTCTCATCATCTGTGTATGTCAGCTTTGTGGGGCCACAATTCCGAGCTTATGGAAAAGGGAGCCAAAGCTCACCTTTGAGCCTTGTGTTGTTCACCATAACTGACACAGCTTGCATGTTGTCTATGGAGTCATTTTATGGCACTAACCATGTGGGAGCCTGTGTAGGACTGGGGAGTACGTGCCGTGGAAGGGTCCATGGTTTGGCCAGGGAGTGTGGATTTTTTTTTTTTTTTTTTTTAATTAGAGAATCACCGTGAGGGTACAGTTACAGATTTATACACTTTTGTGCTTATACTTCCCTCATACAAAGTTTGGAACCCATCCCTTCACCAGTGCCCATTCTCCACCACCCGTAAACCCAGTGTCCCTCCCACCCTCCCCAATCCCATCTCCCCCCCACCCCACCCTGCCACTGTGGCAAGGCATTCCCTTCTGTTTTCTCTCTCTAATTAGCTGTTGTGGTTTGCAATAAAGGTGTTGAGTGGCCGCTGTGCTCAGTCTCTAGCCCTCATTCAGCCCGCAACTCCCTTCCCCCATATGGCCTTCGACTACAATGTAGTTGGTGATCGCTTCTCTGAGTTGACCTTTCCCCGGAACGTGAGGCCAGCCTCGAAGCCATGGAGTCAACCTCCTGGTACTTATTTCTACAGTTCTTGGGTGTTAGTCTCCCAGGGAGTGTGGATTTTGACATTTATGCAGCCATGGTTTCTCTTTGAGAACAATAATATACATTTTAAATACCAAATTAGACATAAAAGTGAATATTGACTTAGAATGAGAAAAGGAATCACAAGGAATCAGTGAAATACTGGAGATTTGGGTCCCCTTACTCCCTCTTTCCACAGCCAGTCAGGAAAAAGGCACCTTTGTGGAGCTACCTTGCCCCTGCCTCCTCAGGGCCAGTGAGAGTCACCCCATGAGAGTGACCGAGTGCAGTCCATTCCCAACTGCTGATGTGTCTCACATGGTCTGAGAGTTTCACATTTTGTCCTTGTTAGAAGTGCTTTGTGATTTTGGGAGATTTAGATTAGAGATTAATATATTACTGTTATTATTTCCCACATCGAAACTAATTGTAATAGTACCCGTCATCCACTGAGTCATCTAGCCCCCAGTCGTGTGAAATGCTACTTGCACCATATATTAAATTTATATGTGCCTGCATCCACTTCTGGATTTTCTGTTTGCTCCACTGAAAGGCCTGCTCTTGGGAGGGAGCCAGGGCACTAGTGATTGATCGGTCCAGGTTCCTGTAGGCTGAAGTTAAGGTGCATAGCTTGGAGAAAGCCTGATCAAGTGTGAGTCACACGGAAGATTTGACTCTTGCCAAGGCCCATCACATGTTGTTGATCTGATGTTGCTTTCCTGGGTCTGTGCTGCCTGTGGATGGCACATCTGTTCCCATGATCACGTGAGGAAACGTGTCCAGGGTGAACTCGTTCTTGCCGTGCATGGTGCAAAAGACTACACGGAACTGGCCAAACCTGAGTGAATTGGGTCCCGACTTTCCTGTTGTCATTTCTGGATGGTGAGAGGATGGCTGTGGCCCCCTCACTGCACTCTGCTCCCTGGTTGTTTTGTTTGTTTTGGGGCCAACCCCTGTAGTGTTCAGGGTTACTCCTGGCTCTATGCTCAGGAGTCACTCCTTGCAGTAGTCAGGGACCATCTAGGATGCCGGGCATTGAACCCCATTTGGCTGTGTCAAGGCAAGTGCTGTACTTTGCCCCTGAGTGTTCATGGGCTGTTGTGCCATGTCTGTAATTGCTGTCCAAAACCTGATCTCAGGCATGGAGCTTGTTCCTCAGACAGGACAATTCTGTGAGGGTTGAGCTGTCGTGGGGCCCTAAAGTGCTGAGTAAACTGAGACCTGACTTACAGGTGCTGTGGACTCATTTTACTTTCTTATTGTTTCACTTCAAAGCTGTGTGATTTGTGGGTGCTTGACCAAGTGAGCATTCCTTTCTATGTTCTACAAGAGTCATTTGGTTCACATGCTCACTGTCCCTGTCTGTGCTTTTGAATCCGATTGATCTGCATGTGGAGCAAATTGGTTGCTATTCATTAAGGTTTTGTAGGAGACTTGCATTTCCATGACTTTAGAGTTCCAGTATATGGATCACTACTGGTTGTCTCTGAGCTCCATGAGATTTGTTTGCTTTAGTATCTTAGTATTGGTGTCAGTGCTGTTTCCTCACCTAGTCCATAAGGGTGATATTACAATGAATGTGCACGGCACAAGACCTTTCCCTTCCTGTCCCTCCCCTCCATTCCCTGGGTGGGACACTCTCAAACTGTGCTCAGGGATCTGGGGTCATTCTTGATAGTAATTAGCCAACCACTCCAGACAGTTCAACACGAGGGCCTGAGGATGTGACGTTGCCTGGACTCTGGTGCCAGGCACAGGGGTACTTAGGTGGTGCTAAGGGGCTGTGGTGCCACAGCTGTAGTTGCTAGGCTATGGACCATGTGTGGTGCATACTGATGTGCCTGGCCCCTTGGACCTCCATTTCTTAATAAACTGGAGAGCTGGGAACCAACTTTCCTTCTCTTGGGTGCCCGATTGCATTATGTCAAACACAGTCAGCATCTGCTCTGCTAAGGCAGCAACAGGGCTTGCTGACCTGGGCTCGGCTTCCTGTGGCTTCTCTGGACTTGATTTGTGTTCTCGGTTAGATTGCAGCAGTTTCACCTAGAGCTTCTCTGTCTCTCTCTGCACCTTTGTCAGTGTGCCCGATCTCTGTCTTACTCAATAACTCTCACTTTGTGCTCCCCTTTCCATCACAAAGCAGATTTATGTCCCTGTAGGCAATGCTGGGTGTTGCTGTCAAAGTGGCTGCAGGATATTTGGGATTGTCCTTGAGGAGTAGTTTAGGAAATGTTCTCCTAATGTGGTCAGGTAGCATTTAGTGGGGTACATGCTTTCCAGACTGTTTCAACACTGCTACAGAGGAATTCCATCTACATCTACACTGAACTCCTGCACAACACATTTTCTAGTTCCATTCTTCTCTCATTCCTTAAATTGGCCTTTTCCACACCATTTTTAAAAAGACCTCCAGCATCTTCTCACTGTTCCTGATGGAGGCTTATGACCTGTCTTCTTTGTATCACTGATGAAGTGAAAATACTTTGAAGACAGTGGATATATTCTTTCAATGCTGAAAGTTTAAACCTACCATATCTATGCTTCACTCTCTTTGTTTTGGTTTTGGATCACACCTGGTGGTGCTCAGGGCTTACTCCTTGCTCTGTGCTCAGGGACCATTCCAGGCAGGGCTGTATGGGGTACCAGGAATCAAACCTGTTTCAGCTGCATGCAAGGAAAGTGCCCTACCCACTGTACCATAGCTCTAGTCCAATGCCCATACCCTTATCCATGCTCTCTCAGAGGCCTGCCCTTCTGGCGCTGCATTCTTCTCCTCTCATGATTCA
Source organism: Sorex araneus (assembly GCF_027595985.1). Taxonomy (NCBI): domain Eukaryota; kingdom Metazoa; phylum Chordata; class Mammalia; order Eulipotyphla; family Soricidae; genus Sorex; species Sorex araneus. Next base: position 333,298,856 of record NC_073302.1, on the reverse strand, counting down.
CGGACATTTCTCTAAAGTTGATTCTTCTCTTCTTAAGTCTTCCTGTTTACTTGGAAATCCTCATCATCATACAAAAGCATCTCCCATCTGAAAAATGTATGTTTTTAAATGAAAAGATATTTTCCATCTCTGATTGTTAGGGAAATGCAAATCAAAACAACAATGATATATCTTAGACTTGTGAGAATTACTATGACTCAAAAGATCAGAAATATAAAAGTATTAGAAAAGAACTCTTGTACACCACAGTTTGAAATGTAAATTGGTGTACTTCCACTGTGGAAAACAATATATTGATTCTTAGAAAATTAAAAATAGAAATTCCATATGATCCAGTTATCTCACTTCTGGTATTTACCTGAAAGGTACAAAAATTCTAATCCAAAGAGGTATATTCTGTTCATTGCAGTACTTTTGACAGTAGCAAATATTTTAAAGCAACCTAAGTGCTCATCAAGACAGATGATTAAATCAAGGAAAAATGGATAGGCACCATATAATTTCACTTATATGTAGTAAGTAAAAACAAACAATGGATGAACCAAATACAATTAACCTTTTAAGATCATAAAGTCAATTTAGTGGGTACCAGAAGAGAAGGTTTTGGGATGGGTAAATTCAGTAAAAGGGATCACTTGCATGGCAAAGGATGGAAGCTACACTCATACACTTTTGGTGGTATGAGTAGTGTAGTATATACAGATATTGATTTACAGTGATAGATGCCTGAAACTTTTACAATGTTTCAATGTAGTGTTGCTACTTCAGTTTAAAAAATTAAAATTTAAAAAATTTAAAATTTCATTTGAATCTACTTGTCTATAATTTTTATTTCTGTGAACATTTTCAAAAGAAAAAAATTTTTTTGCCTTTTTGGGTCACACCTGGCGATGTACAGGGGTTAACTCCTGGCTCTGCACTCAGGAATGACTCCTGTCAGTGCTTGGGGGACCATGTGGGGTGGTGGGAATCGAACCTGGGTCAGCTGCGTGCAAGGCAAATGCCCTACCTGCTGTGCTATCGCTCCAGCCCCCGGTTTTACTCTTAATGAGTGGGAAAGTGAAGATTCTAGCCTGGGTCTGCCTTTGCTTTACTGAGCATTGTGGTTTCAGTTTATTATTTTTCAGTTTATTATTTTTTGGTTTATTATTTATGCTCTGGGGAAGGTAGTTTACAGTTGATGGTCTTCATGATCTCATATGTGAAATTTGATACTATTCATTTGATAAGTGATTCCCCCCAAATTTGATTTTTTTGAGTCCCATAGCTTTAAATTGTGCGTGTGTGTTACCTATCTATCATTAAAGAAACTGAGGCTCAGAGTATTTGCAATATGCTAGGGGCTTGCAATTAAGTGGTATCACTGAGGTTTAAACTCACGTTTCCACATTCCAGAGTGTTTGTTTCCTCTAAGTTGAAAGATCTAGACTTCAGGCTCTTGTTAGTGAAGTAAATCGTCCATCTTTTTATGTGCCAAAGCCCCATTTCTGAAAGAGGAAGCAGCACTTTTTTCCTTAGAGCATCAAAGCAGGGGTTAATTAAAGGAATATTGGTTTCTCTATACAGGACCTTTTCTGATAATTTGATTCTGCTGAGTTTCTGGTCATGAGTAGTTAGACTAGTGACCAGGGAAAAAGGCTTCATATTAATCAGCCTCTAATAACCAGCCAGGCTCAGTTCTTTTTCTCATTTTGCCAAGCCACAAGTGCTTCAAGGTATTAGTAACATCAACTGTAGTACCAGATAGTTAGAAGTCCTAGAAGCACACCTACTCCTGGAGCCAGTTAACTCCTCCTTGGAGGAGTAGTTAACCAGTCTCTGAGAGTAACATTGGTACAGAGAACTGACTAGGGATAAACCTGAGGTAGAAAGGCACATCAGCTGTCCTGGCCAATGCCTGTGGAATCTGCATGATCTACTCCCACTTCTTGTTAATCTTCCCTAATGATGTGATGGCAGATTCTCTTGCCCCTTCGCCTGGCTCTCTTCAACCTCAGAGGGGCTGGGTTGAGTTTCCCTCTCCACCCTGAGCAGAGCCCTGGCAGCTAAAGACCTCCGGAACCCAGCCACAGCCATGCTCAAGGCCCCTCTCCACACATTCTGAGGAGCCTCACGCATGAAGGAACCGACAGAGGAACTCAGGTGTGTGGGACCCGGGGCTGAGATCTCCAAGCTTGCTCGGATCGGGACAGGGCCTCTTCTGCCCAGATCTCCTAGTTTTTCAGTAGCTAGGCAGTCACACCCAGAAACTGCCCCCGGCGGCGCTGTGTAATCCCATCAACTCCCATCAACGGCCAACATCTGACTATAAAACCAAGCTCCTGGAAGTGTGTGGCTGCAAAGCGGCCATGCAACATCTTATAGCCTAGTTCTCCCTCTCAGAGAACCTGGCAAGCTACCAAGAGTTTCCTGCCCGCATGGGAGAGCCTGGCAAGCTCCCCATGACGTATTCTTATGCCAAAACCAGTAACAATGATGGGTCTCATTCCCCTGACCCTGAAAGAGCCTCCAATGTGGCACCATTGGGAAGGACAAGTAAAGAAAGGCTGCTAAAATCTCAGGGCTAGGATGAATGGAGACGTTACTGAGACTGCTCCAGAAAATAGATGATCAATGGGATGATGATGATGATGATGACGAATATTTTCAAAAAGAATTATTTATACTTTCTCTACTTCCTCCCTCCCTCCAACCCTCCCTCCTTCTCGCTTTTCTTTCTGGATCATATTCAGTGGTGCTGAGTGCTTACTCCTTGTTCTGTGCTCAGGGGTCACTTCTGATGATGCTTGGGGCATCTTATAGAGTGCTGGTGAGGGAGCAAGAGCTGAGCACATGCAAAGCAAGCATTTTAAGCCTGTAGTATATTTATAGCCCTATTTTTCTCTTAATTACCTTCTCTGCTTCTTCTTAAACTATAATGATATGCTTTGGAGATTTTTTTTAATGCCCCAAAGTTTACGGAAGCTTAATTCAGTTTTATTTATCCTTTTCGGCAGGAGGCTCCCGAGTGATGATCAGAAGACCTGGGGACTACGCCCAGTGAATCTTGGCCAGTTGGGTGAGTGACACAAGGTGAGGCTCTGTGGATGCAGTGCTTCTTGGGCCCTTGGATGCCAGGGACCACTAGGCTGCCCTACCCCTGGGATACTCTCCAGGGTTACACCCAGTGATGCTTGGGGGGAATGTGAGTAGGTAGAACTAGGGTTCTTCTCAATTTTTACCCACATTAAATCTCTACTGAAATATCATCTTCTCCTAGGATCCACCTCTGGGACCACGCATTACTTATAGCTTTCATTGAACTTCACCTGTCAGATACTTTTGTCTCTTCTTTAACTATCATAAGCTCTTTGATTTAAAAAAATCTAATTTTTCTGGTACGATATTTTATAAAACAGTGCCTAGCACACTTAGCAGTCAATAACTATTTGTTTAGTGAAAAACCAAAAGACAAAAGGGATTTGGTAGATTCTTTTTAAGTATACTTTTTGGTACTTACTGTTTAAGTCTTTTTCAAAATCATTATACTAAAAAGAAGATTATTACAGAGATAAGTGTTTTAAGATTCTGAGTATGGAATATTAGAGCACTAGTGGAAGCATATGAAGTTAGTTTTTTGGGGGGGACCTGGTTATGTTGCCGGGGCCCATGAAATCTCAGGAATTGAACCCAGGACTTCTGCATATAAAGCATGTGCTCCAGCAACTTCGGTTCACTTTCAATTCTTGCATATTTAAACTGGGTTTTGTTCTCCACTGGGTCAATTTTATAAGGCTAACTGTTGGAATCAAAGACTGAAACACTTAGATTTCATGCTTGTTTATACAATGCCTCTTGAAGACAGATGAAGGTGGGACATGGCAATGTGGAAACCAGCATGGAGTCATCATCATTTTGACCTCATTACGACCGCTGGCTTGTTCTTCAAGAACTGTGTCCCACAGCCATGCATGATGTAGTTAACGAGCTGTCATAACTAGACTATGAGTATCTTTAAACTTCATTTGCTTTGTCTGGAATTTGCTTCCTCAGTTTTCAGCACCTCTACAGCACAATCACATTTCTTATGAAAACGCAATGAATTATGCTTTAAAACACCAAGAAACCTAGAAAAAGACTCTGAAGTTCTTATTACTTTTGTTCATTGCTTCATAGATCACTTTTTATGTGGTTGGGTGAGTGACCACAGAGGCTATTCACAGGAAGGACAGTTACCAGCAGGGCATGGCTTCTTGCTACTGCTGAGTGTAAGAGGACATTCGCATCTTGTTCTCTCTGTAACTTAGAGAATTCTGAGATGGTTTTCTGAATAGAATTCTAACTTCTGAGCATGGACTATGGGGAAGAAAGATGGAAACTTAAACCAAATTATAGAGCATTCAAACAGGAGCCCCCCAGTGCTCCAGCAGCCCAACTTTTATTGTCCGTACAGGCCCCTGACCCCTTTGGTGCTAACTGCAATGTCCTTTTATTTGTGTATTTTGAATGGAGTACCTTTATTCTCTGAGTTTTAATATGCTGTTTTAGGACCCTTTCCTTCTTCATCATGTGCCAGTGTGATTTTGGGGGACCAGCCTCTCAGGCACTTCTCAGGGCCTGTGGTAGGTTGTTCCCTGCATGGGGACCTCGGGGCTCCCTCTGGCAGTGATGGGAGGAATATGGTGTCCAGGACTGAACTCAGGGCTTGAACATGGGGCTTGGGAATGCCATTCTGTGCTCCAGCCTTTGAACTGTCTTCTGACTGCTTCTTAATTTTTTTGCTAAAAGTAGAAGTTCAATAATGCTATGGTTGGAAATTAGGTTAAATGGTGAGTTGTTGTTGTTGTTTGGGCACATCATGATGGTGGTCAGTGGGTATCCCAGGCTCTGTGCTGAGAAGTGACCCCTGGTGGTGTTTAGGGGACCCTTTGTGGTGCTGGGGTTGAACCAGAGTTTGCTGCTCAATAGTGTTTTTTGATTAATAAAATATACACATATACTTTAAATTTATTTTCAAGAATACATTTTTATGTAATTCGTTTTATTTAGTCACCATGAAATTACAAAGTTCTTCATGATTGAGTTTCGGTCACACAATGTTTCAACACCAATCCCTTAACCGGCGTCCCTGCCCCCACCCCATTTGCCTCCCACCCGCCAATCTGCTACTGTGAGAGGTGCTGCTTCTCTTTCTGTCATGGGTTTACAGTACTTTTGCTGATAGGATTTCATATATAACACTACACTACCTCTCAGCACCCTCCACCTCCTGGTTGAAAATTTCCCTTCATCATAGCCATTGCCCCTCCCTGTCCTATCCCTTCGGCCCCTCAGGTGGCATGTGTCCTGCCAAACACCAGCTGTCATCTTCTTTGTTTCCATTGCTTGTAGGGAATCCTTATTCCACCATTATGTTTCTTTATATCCTGGACATGAGAGAGATGATTCTGTGTCAGTCTCTCTCCCCTTGACTAACTTCACTCAGTATGAGACTCTCCAGGCCCCCCAGGTAGCAGCAAACTGTATGGCTTTATCTTTTACGGCCAAGCAGCATTCCACTGTGTACATGTAGCATACTTTCTTTACCCGGTCATCTGTTGTTGGACATTTGGATTGTTTCCGGATTTTGGCTACTGTAAATAGTGCTGCAAGGAGTACGGGGGTGCCAATGCCTTTTCTCCATTTTGTTTTCAGGCCCTTGGGTTATATTCCAAGGAGTGGGGCTGCTGGGTCAAATGGATGCTCAATTTCTAGATGTTTTAGGAAAGTCCATATTGTTTCCCAGAAAGGCTCGACCACTTGACATTCCCACCAGCAGCAAATGAGAGTCCCTTTCTCCCTACATCTATGCCAGCACTGGTATGTGATTCTTCTTTCGGCGGGGGGTGGGGGGGCTCGGGTGCCTCTTAAGAAGTGCTCAGGAGATCTGGGGGGCAGTTCAGTGCAAGGGCCCTGTGGTATCCATGCCACTCTGGGATGCTTGGGAGACTTTGAGGTGCCAGTACTGAACCTGGGTCTAGAACATACTGGGCATGCATCCTAAATACTGTGCATCTTCTGCCTCAGTATATAATTGTCTTTAAGTTAATTAAACAGGAAATAATGGAAATGTTTTTCTCTATTAAAATAGTATGCTATTTAACATTTAATTTTGATAGTTGGCTGTATTCTGCTTACTGTAGTTGTCCAGAGAGTGCAGCCTTTTCTAGCATCTTACAGACATTAAGAGAAATACTTTGGAGTTCTGTTAGGAAGCTGCTAATGTGTCTGAGATATGACTCACCCTCTCGGTGGAAGAAGGCCTTAGTGGGAGGGAAAATTTCTAAGTATATCCATGACTGAAAGTTAGAGTGTTTTGGGGTAATCATTGAATTTTTTCCTTTTTTTTTTTTACCCAGTATATGGTGAGTGAATATTCCTCTACCAGTCATGACCCTGGGTTGATGTCTATGGAAGAGAGGGGAAGCTGGAGTACTCAGGAGTCAAGTGAAGATGCTGGAGGTGTGGGTGGCAGGAACCTGGACAGACAGACAGGGGGAAGGGGAGTCTGAGCACATGGCTTCCAGATCCCTGTCCTGTGCAGTTAAATGTATCCTAAGTCATGATATTGTCTCCAGTTCTATGTAATTTCAATTACTTAACTTTCACTTGAAGAGATAAAAGTATTATTTATAACCATGGGGAAAAAAGGGAGAACTCTTATTACCCAACAGAGATGATTGGTGAAATAAATTAATGAACATTCATAAATGAAACTCTGCAGTCATTAAAAATCGGGCAAAAATATTGTTTAATGGCCTGGGAGAGGTACACCATCTGGTAAGTGAGGAAGGACCTATCTGCAGTACTGTGATGTCTGTTGGCAGTGCTGCATTCTCACCTGGGCTACCTGTAAAAATTCAGCTCTCTCTGCCCCCATGCTCTCTCCTGGGACTCCCCTGCTCGACTTTGCTGCTAACACCCTCTAGGATTTACTTGCTTATAGTATTGGATATTGTCTTTCTCTCCTGGTAGAATATACTTGTAGAGGGCAAGGACTGGTGCCTGTTTTCCTTACTGATGCGTCGATAGCACAGCAGGTAGGGCGTTTGCCTTGCACACGGCCTAACTGGGTTCGATTCCTCTGTCCCTCTCGGAGAGCCCAACAAGCTACTGAGAGTATCCCACCTGCATGACAGAGCCTGGAAAGCTACCCGTGGCATATTCAATATGCTAAAAAAGCAGTAACAACAAGTCTCACAATGGAGACGTTACTGGTGCCTGCTTGAGCAAATCGATGAACAACGGGACAACAGTACCATTTTGGGACAGTGCAGTGTCCCAAAAGCCTCAAACAGTATTTGGCACATAGCAGATCCTAAGAAGTCCTGTAAGTGTTAAAGAAATGTTGAAAGGGTATGGAACGATAGTACAGTGGCAAGGGGGCTTCCTTGCACACAGCCAACCGGGGTTCAGTCCCCCGTTGCTTCATATGGTCCCTTCTGCCAGGAATGAGTGCAGAGCCAGGAATAAGTTCTGAGCACCATCGGTGTGACCCAAAAAGCGAAAGGAAGGGGAAAAAAATGAAGGTGCCTGAGATAATACAGTAGGGAGGATGCTTGCCTTATAGAGAGACAATCTGAGTTTGATCCTGGAAACCCCATGTGGACCTTGAGCCTCACCATTAATGATCCCTGAACACAGAACCAGGAGTAAGCCCTGAGCACCACTGGGTGTGACCCAAACTACCCCCCTCCCACCATCCCCTGCCAAAGTTGAAGAAAATGTGGCTGATTATAATTGAAATGGTTATTTTTCCCCATTTCTCTTTTTTCCCTCACACTTTATTTAAACACTATGATTTACAAAATTGTTCATGATAATTTGTTATAGGCACTCAATATTCCAACACCAATCCCACCACCACTGTCCCTTCCCTCCACCTTTGTCTCCATTTTCACGACTGTCTGATCGATGTCCTGCAGTAACTGGGGTCCCTTGGTGTGTTCAGGGCTGATAACCACCCCCTTAACTGATGGACTAAGAAATGGTAACCTGTGGCTATTTTATTCAAATAAATCATTATAATAATATTATTATTATTATTATATAGAAATCATGAAGGCTAGGGGAACAGCAATTACACATTGGTATAGTTGAACATTGACATAAATATGAACAAGTGTTAAATGCTTCCTTCAGGGGAAATTATTCTAGAAGATCCACCCACGGATCCACTTCAGCACACTAGATTCTTCTAGGAGAGCCCCCAGGGGTGGAATTCCATCTAGGGGCATGTTGCTTTCTTCTTTCCTTTACCCATAATCCATTTAAACAATCATATTGAATTTACTTCTTAATAATATTTCTAGTCATTTTGTATGAATTGTTAAGATATCTATATGTATCTATATCTATATGTATATTTATACCCTAGATTATGCTTTAAACTCTCTCTTTGGACTCAGGTAAAGGGTGGCTTATCCTGGGGACATCTCACTTTATTTCCCAGACTACAGTCCTCAGGCAAGTTTATTTTTTCTTAATTCCAGTAGGGTCCTTATTCAGTTACTTCTTTTTGGATCATGACAGAATTTGTTCCATGACTGTGCTCTTAACTTATACTTCTAATGGCCCTTGGGATGTTCCATGTCAAAGCCAGGGTAGCTTGTGGCTTGCCCTGGTCCATCCAAGTATCTTGGTGGGAACCACCTTTTGCGGCTTAAGGAACTAAGGTCAATCTAAGGGCAACTGAGGCCTAAGTTCAGTAAATATGATGGATGCCCAAGAATAAATATTTTTCAGAGTCAGTTAACTCCCATATACACAAGCATAGCATTAATACTGTCTTCCTGTGTCTATACAAAAAAGAAATTTCTCTAAAATAAAATTATGCAAAGGGCATAAAGGAAAGAGAATAGCAAATATTTCACTTACATACACAAAATCCAGAGCCATCAGGAGGTTTGACTTTGTAAGTTACCATATTGATTTGGAGATATTTGTGACTAACAGATAGAAGGAATAGGACACAAAGGAGAGGTTAAAGATAAACATGGAGGATTGGGAATGCCCCAGTGGAATTGGGTGTGCCCCTAGGAGCACTGTAATGGGTGTAACTGAAATCACACAAACTTTCTTCAGGAGGGGAAAGGACAATCCAATGTTAATGCTTGAAAGTATAATCCAACACCAGTTGCCTCTCCAGCCCCTCAGATTCATCACATGGTTGAGTTTTGAATTATTTTTTTCCTATGTGCTGAGTTTTAACTAATTTCATACAATTGGCAATTTTTTTGTGACCTCCCCACTCCTCTCACATTTAGTTACATAATCACATATGGAATTTCAACCTACAGTTTAGAAGCTAGACTAGCGGTTCCAAAATTTATTTGGTTTACTACCCTTTCCAGGAATTTATCCAGAGTATCCCTAGAAAACTACCTTGTATAAGTGAACAAAAAAGAAAGAAGTCTCTAGCTGAAGCCTCCAGAAAGAAGCCTTCAAGGCTAGCCATCTTGGGGGGCAGTATCACCCTCGTTGGGAAAGACTTGTTCTGAACAGTGGTTCTTGGCAGATCTTAGGACCATTGGGCTGTGGTCTGGGCCTTGCACCTTACCACTAGGTTTGGTGCCTATTGGTCACCATTGTCTGTCACACCCCTGCTAGTGGCTGCCTTCCTTGTGCTTTTCTCAGGTCACCTTTTATGATTCTGTCTTTTCTTCAAATGTGAGCTTGAGTTCTACTTCTTAAAAAATGGTTCTTCGGTGACATTCTGGCCTTGTCTTTCCTTGGATTCCCAAAACACTCATGTTGTGTACACCATGTACTGGAGGCCCTGCCTTCACTCTGGGTTCAGGTGCACAGAGCTGCCCGGGAGAGCCAGGTCAACGTGATCTGGGTGCTGCTATGTTTTGTTTTGGTTTTTAAAATTAAAGAACTGTGATTTACAAAGTTACTTATGGTTGAGTTTTAGGCATATAATATTTTGGCACCAGTCCCACCACCAGTGTTAACTTTCCTCCCTCAGTGTTCCCTTATTCCCTCCTCAACCCAGTGCCGCCCCATCCTTCGCCTGTCAACTTGCAGGCACAAAGTTTCAGTGATTGCAGCTTGAATCTCATGATTTCAGTTTTGTTGAGTCTGTGCTTTGGATATATGGCTATTTCATTCACCTGTATCACCAGTAAAACTGAAGCCCTATGCCTGTTCACCCATTACTTTCCATTCTCTCTTCCTTGATGGTTTTCCTTCCCTGTCCTTCTCTTTAAACACAGAGACAGCTCTGTTTGCAGCAAGGAGGCCAGCACCACTGCTCCTGGAGGCAAGTAGGATCTGTTCTGATGCAGACACCATGGAAATATTCTAAGAACATACGTTCCACTTGTTTCTTATGTTATCTTTCCTTTGTGAGTCAACAACATGTTGCTTGAGAAGAAGGTCATATTTTCTGTTTTTCTTGGCTTCAGTAGCAAACAAACAATCTTGGTCTCAGAGCTAATGTCATATATTTGTGAGTAGGTCATTAGTTTCTCACATATAAAATAATTATCATTTCTGATTGTTCAGAGACAGCATCAGGGTTATATATATAGACAGTGAATGCCTTAGAAGATATTATATATGTGTGCACATACATGTTTAATGGAATTTTGTTATTGATAATGAAGAAGCTAATGGATCAAATTGAAATGTTCAGGACATAGCTTGGCTGCTATTAAAATTGTACAATTTTTTCAGGAAATACAATGGACTTCTAAGAAGCAGGAATTTATGTAACAGATTATTCAATTCAGTGAATATTCATTGAGATTTAATTGTTTATAAGACACTGAGGGAATTGTAAAGGTCAACTGAAAATAGTCTATGAACCCTCAGAGATGGGACTATAAGTGCATAAACTATGCCTCAGGAGACATTGTGGGGTTTAAAGGGAGGAAGAGATTACATATGACCTGGGGATGGACAGGTGAACATGCATGGAGTAGGGGATGTGAAATGTGCCCAATATTGTGACTTTTGGTGGGTTGGAGGTTATAGTCATGGGGAAATAAAGAATTCCAAATGGAGATTACAAACAAAAGGGAGAGAAGATAAAGTGTTTGGGGCTGGTGGACTGTTCTTGGTAGAACTGCAAGTGAGGGTTTGGGCGATGGAGTGAGAAGGTAGGAATGGTAGCCTCTGGGAGTCTCACGTTGGAATACGAGCTCTGCTTTTAGACTCCAAGACCTTCTGGATAGTCTACAACAATAGAAATGGAATTTGAAAGAAAATTACCACTACTTTTATTTGGTATAATAAATATAATAAATATATAATATATAATAAAAAAGTAATCACATGCCTTTGATATTTGTTATGATAGTACTTCCCTCTAATAATGAAAAAGGTTAATTGAGGATGCATAAAATCAAAGAAAAAGGTTGTTTGCTTCTAGAAACATTGGTTTTTCCACCTCCACTTCTGTGGTTGTAAGCCATTGAGTTGGATTAGTGCTTAAATTTGCAAATTTACTCAAACTTACTATTGGGGATATGGAGATAAATGTAAATGTTAAAACGATTCCCTGAAAGCCACATAGAAAATTATTAAAGTACTTTGAACATAACTCACATGTATGGACTAAGAAGTCCACTGTGCCCTTTTGATAATTTTCAGAATGTTATCAGTGTAATTGCACCATGTATGTACAATGAGTATCATGTTAAGCAAAGAGGGAGAAGCACAAATACTAGATGCTCTCACTCCTCTGTGGAATATAAAGAAACAAAACAAAACAGACAGTATTGAACACAACAAAACGTTGGCCTTGGATTACAAAACTTATCCTATCAAGCAGGGGGAGGAGGTAGGTCTTAGAGGAGCTAAGGACTGTGTACATCAGAATCATGAACATTAGCACATGTTACCTAAACTCTAGTAATAACTCCCAACACAATAATAATAATAATAATAATAATAATAATAATAATAATAATGAAAAGAGGGAAATAGTAAAACTAGCAATTTTTGCAGCTACTATTTATGTGATATATATTTAGTAAATAGAATATTTAATCTCTAGAAACCTAATAAATGTAATAAAGAAAGAAAGGGAGGGGCCAGAGAGATAGTACAGTAGGCAAGGAACTTGCTTTGCGTGCGGATAACCTGTTTTTCAATCCCTGGCACCCTACAGGTTTCCCCAAGAACCACCAGGAGTGATCCCTGAACACAGAACCAGGAGTAATTCCTGAGCACTACCAGAAGTGGCCCTAAAACCAAAAAAGGAAAAAATATGATAATAGAATTTTTATTAAGAAAAAAGCACTTAAGGAGGAATTCAAACCATGAGCACTGGATAATTTCATATATATTATATATATATCCACATTTATTTACTTATTTATTTGCCACACTCTGCATGCTCAGGGGTTACTCTTGGCTCCATGCTCAGGAATTACTCTTAGTGGGGCTTGGTGGACCATCTAGGATTCTGGGGATCAAATCTTAGTTGGCCTAATGCAGGCAAGTGCCCTTCCTATTCAACTATCACTCTAGCCCCTGTAGATTAATTTTTGAAGATAGCATTTCAAAAATTTAAAAAACATGTTTTCCTAAGTCTATGTAACTCATACCATTTTCTAATTTAAAGTAGATAAGCCAGTTAGGAGTATCTAAGAATCTTTGGTTTGCGATAGCATAGCGGTTGTGCATTCTCCTTTTACGCGGCAGACCCGAGTTAGATTCCTCCGCCCCTCTTGGAGAGCCTGGCAAGCTGCCGAGAGTATCAAGCCCGCGCGGCAGAGCCTGGTAAGCTACCCGTGCATATTGGATATGCCCAAAACAGTAAAAATAAGTCTCTCAATGAGAGACGTTACTGGTGCCTGCTCGAACAAATGGCTCGAAGAAAGTAATACATTTATTATTTAAAAATTCTCTTTGTATTTAAGGTTCAACTTGTTACTGTTTTAATATTTTTGTTCTTAAGTTCTAAAAAAAACAGCAATAAAGCAATTTAAAGACTCATGTGAAAAGTTTCCATAGTTTTCTAAGTATGAATGGTATGTGTTTGAGTTGTTCTGTTTCTGAGGGGAGTAATAAGAAAAAGAACACCATTAAATTTCATCACTGAGATGGCTTCAAGGATAAGGGTGTGATTAAAGGAGGGAAGAAAGCAACTTATTACTTGATTTACTTTGAAAATAAATGGTGAGATTCTGTGTTATTTTAATGTCCCCTTTTGCATTTTGAATAAAAAGTAGAAAAAATTAGTCTAACTATTCATTATGTGGATCACCATGTTTTTTCACTGTGAAGCTATTTTTTCCCTCTTCCTTTGGAAAACCTAAAGAATATAATTTATGCTGCTCAGGCTTTTATTCTCAGTGCATTTCCAGCTGCTGTTTCTAATATGTGAACTTTTACAGTTCCTCCTGTTCAGCTTCACTGCCCTCATTTCTTTTTTTATTTTATTTTATTTTTTGCTTTTTGGGCCACACCTGGCGATGCACAGGGTTATTCCTGACTTGTGCACTCAGGAGTTACTCCTGAGTGGGATGCTGGGAATTGAACCTGGTAAACATTTTGTAATTTTTTTTTTTGGCTTTTTGGGTCACACCCAGCTGTGCACAGGGGCTACTCCTGGCTCTGCACTCAGGAATTACTCCTGGCAGTGCTGGGGGACCATATGGGATGCTGGGAATTGAACCCCGGTTGGCCACGTGCAAGGCAAATGACCTACCCACTGTGCTATCACTCCAGCCCCATGCCCTCATTTCTTTTTTTTTCTTTATTTATTTTTAATTAGTGAATCACCGTGAGGGTACAGTTACAGATTTACTTATCTTTGTGCTCTTGTTTCCCTCATACAAAGTTCGAGAACCCATCCCTTCATCAGTGCCCCTTCTCCACCACCAGTAAACCCAGCATCCCTCCTACCCTCCCCAATCCCATCTCCCCACACCCCGCCCCGCCACTGTGGCAGGGTATTCCCTTTTGTTCTCTCTCTCTAATTAGGTGTTGTGGTTCGCAGTGAAGGTGTTGAGTGGCCACTGTGTTCAGTCTCTAGCCCACATTCAGCCCGAATCACCCTTCCCCCACATGGCCTCCGACCGACCGCATTGTACTTGGTGATCCCGTCTCTGAGTTGCCCTCTCCCCAGAATGTGAGGCCAGCCTCCAAGCCATGGAGTCAGCCTCCTGGTACTTATTTCTACTATTCTTGGGTGTTAGTCTCCTATTCTGTTATTCTATATTCCACAGATGAGTGCAATCTTTCTATGTCTGTCTCTCTCTTTCTGACTCATTTCACTCAGCATGAAACTTTCCATGCCGATCATCCACTTAACTACAAAATTCTTGACTTCCTTTTTTCTAACAGCTGCATAGTATTCCATTGTATAGATGTACCAAAGTTTCTTCAACCAGTCATCTGTTCTAGGGCACTCGGGTTTTTTCCAGATTCTGGCTATTGTAAACAGTGCTGCGATGAACATATAAGTGCAGATGTCATTTCGACTATACTTTTTTGCTTCTCTGGGATATATTCCCACAGTGGTATTGCTGGGTCAAATGGGAGCTCGATTTCTAATTTTTTGAGAAGAGTCCATATTGTTTTCCAAAAGGCCATCATTTCTTGAGTTGTAAAGTGTCATTATATTGTCCAAAAAAAATTTTATTTGAAGGGTGGGCCCTCAATACATGCTGCCCCAAATATACTTAGTTGAAGGAAAATCTATTATTAATCAAAGTTTAATACTTTTTACAGATGCTTTATCGAAACTTAAATTCTTAGCATATTTAATACTCTTATAAAGAAAAATATGTGGATAATCTTACATTCTGTTCTTTGTTGTACATCACAGTGATTTGTGGCTTAAAATGTTCACGTTCTCTCTCTTGAAGTAGCAAATAAATTTAACTTTGGACATTGCTCCTCATTTGAGGGAGTGACATTATTAGATTTGGAGTTGCAAATACCTTTTTTCTTACTTCTAGTTTGTGGGCAGGCTGGATTAAGGGTCTTGACCTTTCCATAAGACAGTGATACTTTGTCCAAAGGGGATTTAGCACAACTAACCTACAGCTCTAATTTTTGTCTGAAGTAACTCAGATCACTATATATTTTAGTACTGTGAATTAAGTTTTCTTTTGGGGAAAGTATTAAATGACCTGGGGAAATAACAGTACAGGACACAGGCTTTTCCTCCTGCAGCCAGGGAGTAGTTGAATTTTCTGTGGGCCTGCATTCCTGTCCTGAGAGAAGAGGTTCTATGCTTTTGATGCTTTTAAACGTTTAAACTGTTAAAAGTTCAGTTGTAAACTTTTAACAGTTTCTACCTTGACTGCAGAAAGCCAGTAACTTGCCCTTCGGAACTATGGAAGAGCACTTATAGCTGACCCCTGTTCATCTTCTAGAAGTCAGATTCCAGGATCTCTAGATGTGCACAGAATGCCCTTCATTTGTTAATGTCTTGGGCTCGCTTGTCAACTCTCACTGTGCTGAGAGCATCAGGCATCCTACGCTTGAAGCTGGAAGAGGAGTGAATCATTGTTACGCAGGAGATCTAACACAGACTGTCAACAAGATCTTCCATTCCTCTGGGAGATTGCGCAAGCTGAATACCTTTGAGGTAGTAGCCTTTTCTTGATTCTCCCTTTTGAGTTGGCACATATATAGACTCTTCAGAGGCAAACTCATTACAATTAAACATTTTGTAATTATTATTTTTTTCTTTGGCTTTTTGGGTCACACCCAGCTGTGCACAGGGGTTACTCCTGGCTCTGCACTCAGGAATTACTCCTGGTGGTGCTGGGGGACCATATGGGATGCTGGGAATTGAACCCGGGTTGGTCGAGTGCAAGGCAAATGCCCTACCCACTGTGCTATCACTCCAGCCCCTTGTAATTATTTTAAAGACTGTAAATGCTTGAAAGAACCTCTGTATTTAACACAACTTGTAAATTTGCTTTTCATTTTTATATCTAACTTTTGATCAGAATAGTTTGAAGCTGAGTAAAAAATGCCACTTCTTTGTCCAGCAATCTTGTGATACCAGAGCTATCTTTGCTGCTCTGATTTACTGCTTTGGAAAGTGTTTTCAGCAGAACATGTGCCCGTGGGGGAGAAGAGTATATGAGAGTGTTGGAACATTGTACCGCCTGAAGCCCATTATGAACAACTTTGTAACTGTGGTGATTTAATTAAAAAATAAAAGAGTTAATGGGAACAAAATAAGTGTTTCTGGGGCTCACAGGGTCATGTGCAGAGATAGGTAGTCCCCTGGGGGGACCTGCACACTAGTGGGGATGGCGTGTGTCTCTTTACAGGTAATCAGAAAGGTCCAAGCTGTGAAAAGTTTTCAGTCCTGTAAGATTTTCAGTCCTGTATAGAAAAAGTGACCTCATCAATTAAAATTTTTTTATTTTTAATTTTTTTTATTATGTAGGACCACTGCTATTTATTTAGCCATTGATTAAACTTCATCAATTGTTCTATTATGGCCAGTGTCTCCTCAAAACCAGATGTGAGGGCAAGTTCAATGCCATACCAGGTTGTTCCACTGAGGCACTTATCTCTAAGTTTCTGCATCTTCCACTAACCTCCCTCAGCAGTCCCAGTGCCCCCTGAGGAGATGCTGCTGGCGCTGCACGCAGGCATCCTGTTCTTTCTCTAGTAGGTAAATTCCAAGAGTTCTAGATGTGCACAGAATACCCACTGAGGCATGTCACCGAGAGCTCTGTAGCCTGTGCATGGCTCATGAAAGCACAGAAGTTGAGCTGTTTCAATGGAGGATGTAGGTACCCCTGACCTGGAGGAAAGGCAAACTGAAATGTTTGCTCGTTTACTCTTTTGTCATTTACTCTTTTGAATGCAGGATTTGCTCTGGATATATATGTTGTCCATGATTTTTAATAATTTTGTTTATAGATCTTCAGTGATTGGGGGAAAAGTAAAAAAAAATCCTCCCAGGAATGGGGGAGATAGCTTAAAGAACTGGGGAGCATGTTTTGCATGCATAAGCCCTGGCTTTGTACCCTGTACCACTGATTTTCTGAGAACTTCTGGGAGTGACCCCTGGGCACTGACTTGGAGGTAAACTATGAGCACTACTGGGTGTATCCACTCTTCCTCAAGCAAAAGATCACCCTAAGGAAACAGGGTCTTCATATGTTTTAGCTTAAATCTCTGGAGAATATTATAGTAAGAGCAGACTTCACCCTAACTCATGGAAGAAGCACTGTCATAGAACTGTCATCCAATTGTTCATTGATTTACTTGAGTGGACACCAGTAACATCTCCATTGTGAGACTTGTTATGTTTTTGGCATATCAAATATGCCACAGGTAGCTTGCCAGGCTCTGCCGTGTGGGCAGGATACTCTCGGTAGCTTGCTGGGCTATCCGAGAGGGATAGAGGAGTCAAACTTGGGTTTGGGGAAAAATTTATCAGGACTATGATTATCTTTAACTATGTCAGTGTGGGGCTGGAGAGATAGCACAGCGGGTAGGGCGTTTGCCTTGCACGCGGCCGACCCGGGTTCAAATCCCAGCATCCCATATGGTCCCCTGAGCACGGCCAGGGGTAATTCCTGAGTGCAGAGCCAGGAGTAACCCCTGTGCATCGCCAGGTGTGACCCAAAAAGCAAAAAAAAAAATAAAAAAAAAAAATAAAAAATTAAAAAAAAAAAATTAACTATGTCAGTGTAACGATGTGGCTATCGGAGAATGATCTGTGGTGTTCTGGAGGCAGTGGGCATGATTGATAAGAATGCAAGGGATTGAGGACACAGCACCACATGCATGGTTCTTAGTGCCTCGCCCAAGCATGTATAGCACCAGCAATTAATTTTCTTTTCTTCCTGTCATTTTAGGGGTACTTTGTACCATAGGCAAAAAATGCTAAGGCTTTCTCTTTGTAAGTGTTGATGGCATGGTGAACTGGGGGCAGCCAGCTGTAGGCTCAGAGTGGCTGGGTGGAGAGGAACATCCCAAATGCAGGAGAGGGGGCCACAGGGGCTGTCTGCCTGTTCCCCCTCACCGGAGTGTTGGGAGTGAAGGTCAGCTAAGGTTCAACAGGAGTGTTGGCTCCTGTTACCACAGAGCGATACTGAGCAAATCTTAGCTTTTGGAGCATGTCCTGCACACATACCTCAGTATTGATTTAGTGGACTAGATACCGTTTGTAAAACTTTTTAAAAAAGTTAATTCATTAATGAAATTATTTTTAGACTACTTAAAAATATTTGGAGTTAACTTCTCTAGCTTCTGTTTTGTTCAGGATTTATTATTAACATTTTTATTGATTGAGATTCAGTGGTTTATAATTTGCAATTCCAACACCACATCTTCACCACCTCTCTCTCCCAAGGTGCTAGGTACTCTCAGGTGAGTGGATCAGTCCTCCCATTGTGTTGCCTTTACATCTCATTGCTGCCTTGCTGTTTATTTTTACTTCCCTCATGTGACAGCATTCATTCTGTACCTATCCCTGTCTTTCTTACTGACTTCATTCAGCATATTGAATGAATATGGAATACACTTTGGTTCCATCCATGTTGCTGCAAATTGCATGCTTTTCATCTTAGAACTGCATAGTATTTCACAGGGTATATGTAGCACAACTTCTTGATCCACTCATTTTAGTTGGGCATTTAGGCTGTTTCCATAGCTTGACTATTGTACTATTTACTTCAGGATTTAAAGTTGCCTCTCAGGGAAGAGCAAATGAGGAGGTTTTCCCATGAAGAAAAAATAATGTTTACCAGTGATAACCCAGTTGTTAACTAGATAATTGCATCAAATTATTGGTGATACAATCATTTTTAGACAAATATTTAGCTAAAATTACCTTATGATTTCAACTCTGATAGTTTAAATCAGTAAGAATGTTGGGAAAATGAATTAGCTTGCAACTTTATTAGTTACTAACTTTATTAGTTACTGAGTTTTGGTTCAGAGCAGAATCTGGTGAAAATGCAAAGGGGATAAGCAATTTCCCCCTGGCATGTAGAAAAGGAGTGGCTGCAAGTACAGAGAAGCTTAACAGTTTACCTCTTAGTTTCAGAATGGTGAAAATTAGGAAGGGCTGCTATGGAATATGGGACTGTCATAAAATCCTGAAATATTAGGACATAAGGGTACTATGTGCTCAAAATAGTTTCCTAAGAGGAGATACTGGTGACACATAGAGTTTTTAGAAAGGAGGCTAGCAGGCAAGCCCATCCATGGCTTTTAGTGATGAAGTAATAATAAGTGACTTTGCTAAAAAGGGAAGATTTGCCAGATTTTTACTGTTCATATAAAGTGATGAACATATTCTCTAATAACAGCATACGATTTTAGTTGTTCCATTATTATGATTTTTTTAAGTACAGTTCGGGATTGAACCCAGGTTCTTTTAGAGGCAATGTGTGTTCTACCTCTGAGTTATGCTCTGGTCCTCTGCCATTATTTTATAGGGAGCAAAACATAGTGGTCATGGATTGGGTCATGGGTGAATATCCTTATGTCTCTGTCAATCCAGTCTACATGTTGCTTCCCTTGCTTAAAAAATAAAAACAAAAACTATGACATCTTTCTTGGGGCCTGGGATGTGGTTCAGAGGTAGAGTACCTGCTTTGCAGGCACAAGGCTATTGGTTTGATCCCTGGTACCACCCCACATGCCGAGTAAATTCTGGAGGAACAACTAGAATGTGTGAGTATAACTGCGAAACCAGCTAACATGTGAGTGAGTCTTTGAGTCGTACAAAAAGTTAGCACACAGGACTCTAGGTGTTTCTAGAGTATTGCCATTTATTTAATGCTGTAAGAAGGTACTTTTGAGTCAGTTACACTGCCCTGGGCATGTTGTTCATTGGTCCAGCCTGGTCTCTTGCTGAGTCTATCCCTGATATCCAGGGATCTCCTCTTCTGGGCTGTACCTTGTTGTCTCTCCACTTATGTTCCCAGTGTTAGGGCACAGTTCCGGATCTCCAGCCACAGACAAGGACCACACAGGAATGCAATTAGCAAGCGCGTAGTTTATTAAGCTGGCTATCCAGGGTCATGCACACGCACAGAGCGACACGCAGGTTCTATGTGCAAGGCAAGGCCCCAACCCAGGGTGCAGGGGTTACTCATTTAGGCCCATGTCGGCTGTTACGGCAAAAGTGTGAAAGCCCGCGCATTCCCTAGCCAATAAATTCATAATTCGATATGCCTCTCCCTCCAATCCCATTAGGCCCATCTGCTTGTCCAGCCTATAGATTTACAGGTCACAATTGCATAAGCGCCTGCACGGGTTCGAGGGCTGAGCCCGGCCCGGGAGCCTATCTGTTTAGATTATACCCTTATATGGTTGTAGCTCAGGAGCCCGTTCATTCCTCTTGGAGCAAGCAGATAGCAGAGGCCTGAGTGGAAAATATACGGTTTTTATTGTCTTTGGCCCTGCCCAGGGCAGTCCTGCCCTAACATTCCCACCTTTTTCTCTATCATAGAGGAATCTTTCTCTATGCCCAGTCTCTAGACTGAAGAATACCTTTCCCTGGGCACTGCGGGGGTTAAGGGCTGGTATTGCTGTCTCAGAACCAGCAGTTGGACTGCATTAACGCGGTCCCTAACAAATGCTATTAGCTTGTTCTGGGTGCAAGGGGTCCACGGTCAGGAATAAAAGCAAGGGTGCTAGGGGTCCCCGATGGCATGGGATCAGGGTTAACAAGTTTATATTCCTGGTTCGCTTTCTATTACAAGATACCTGCCCCACAGTCTTTTACTGGAATTGGCAAAGTAGGAGGGGAACAAGTAAGGGGTTACGTACAAGCAAGCCAAGTATTGTTGGGTCCCAATATAGGGGTTCTTCTAGCTAACCTGTAGTACAGATGCTGGGAGGCCATTCTATAGTTCTAGTTACAATAGGCTCGGTAGATCCCTGATCAAACACACATCCCAGCATGGGTCATAACTGGCAAAGATCAAGGTTAATTTTACATGTCTCAATATCAAAATCTACCCAGTGCCAAAACTGGGGCAGGTAAGGAGCTCGCTCTACAGCTTTCACTACAAGCATAGAGAAACAGAATAACCCACGCCCTTCCCATGGTTCCTTTAAGTCACTTTCATCAGTCTTGTCTTGAGGGGGTCGTCCCCTGCTGTCCCAACATGGCACTAGGCAGGTGATGTCATTTTGATTCCAAAGGAGGCAGCTTTTTGTCCATCCTCCTTCATAGCAGTTGGTGTGTTCAGGATCACAGTGTGAAGACCTCTCCACCGAGGTTCTTGGGTGGCAGTCTTTATCACCTGATTCAAAATAGATCTCTCAATGCATACGGATGAGGAGTTCACTCTGGCAGTGTGATCCAAGCCCCACATGGAGCATGGCCTTGATACCTGTAAAGGCTAGTAATAACTGGAAAAGAGAGAGATCATACATTTTGGCCTACATTTCCATTTCAAGGCTAAGCACCAGTTTCCCACCCACTCCCCAAGTGTACCCCCTTAGCAGGTACAAACAAACTTATTTCATAATGCTTGTTACAACAAAATTATAAATGAAATTTTCAGAAAATATGCCAATAAAAGTTAATTTTTGATCATTGTTCTATCTCACAGTACTGTTACTAAGGTTTGAGGATTTCCTGAGCTGGTTGGTGCTGGTTGGTGCTGGTTGAGCTTTCTGTGTTACTATTTTTAGCCATTGAAATTGGTGGGTTTCTATGCTACTTTCCCATAAAATTTGCTGTGCTCCAACTGGGCTCTCAATACTGTAAAATTTAAAGGTGTGTAGCTGGGCCACTTATAAAAGGATTTTGAATGTGGATGAAGTCTTTTGTGTCTCTGGATCTATCCAGCAGGGAGGGAAATCTACCCACCCCCTTGCCCCATTCCGAGAAGGTCACAGAGTTTCCAGATCAATGTACCTGAGGCAATTTGGTGGTTTGATGGCTTGATCTTATTTTGATTTCTTTTTTAAGCTTTCTTTTATGAACAACTTTGCTCAGTGCTGCAACCTTCCATCGAGGAGCTATGCTGGTGATGTCAAGGTATTTCCTCATGAGCAGTGACATGCCCTCACAAGTTCTGGCAGAGCCTTACACAATTTCAAGGGTCTTAGAAGGCCTGATGGATTGGGATCCTCAGCCCTGCAGTCTCAGTGGTAGGATGAAATAAATTATATCCATAGAGTGAAGACATTCTAGGAGGTTTGGGATATGCACACCCCATTGAAGAACCATGTTTTTTTTCGTGTGTTGGAGGGTGTGTGTTGTTCTATGTGAAGGAGATACAGGTATTTGAGTGATAGTAATTTTTATCTATGATGCCATCACCTTTGATACAGGAGAGTTATGTCAAGGTTGACTTTGAGAACACTTCTTTATTTAATTAATACTGTTCATAATGAAAAGGATGATGATTTTCTTTGCTCTCTGGTCTAAGTCTCTTGTATAAGTGATTGAGCACTAATTAGTTCAGAATTTGAGTTTTTTTTCTGCTATGGAACCAATATATTCTGGTTGGATCCACAGTCAGTTAAGATGTAATGAGACTGGTAGATTCTGTCAGTTACCTCTAAATGAGCTGGCAGCAACGAAACATTGGTATTCCCCACAATTTCAAAAGATGATAATCTTTTGGAGGATGTGGCATCATAGTGTTATGGGAAGATTATGGGGTTGAATCCTACCTCTGCCACTCATCAGCAGTGATAGAAGTTATAATTATCCCCAATTTACAGATGAGGAAATTGAGGCTTAGGGGGATTAAGTAATTTGCCTGAGGTTGCAACAGCATGGTAGACGGGTTTGTCTGGCCACTAGATTGCTTTGTTAAATCTGCCATGTTCTCTCATCTTTTTTTGCACCTAGACTAGACATTTTTATACTCTATGTTTGGCAGAATGTATCAAATGGTCCACTAGCCCATTATTGTAATTAAATTATGATTAAATGAGGACTCTAAAACCCAACAGCTTGTTAGGGCCACATTTTTGCTGTGACTTAATTTGCAAGTTACTTAATTTCAGCTTGTGCCTCAGTTTTTCCATCTATATGTGAGGGACTACACTACCGCATAGTTGTTAGAGTATTCAATGGATTAGTGCCTAGAAAATGAGTGAAAGCAAATTTTATCATGCAGTGAACCTTCAATAAGTGTAAGTTATTATTATTTGTGCTCTGATTTGCTGTCATCTCTTCAGGCAAAACAAAATCTTGGCACTTTGTGGCTGGTAGGAGGATAGCTTTGTCTTGTGTGCCAGGTTATGTGCTCAGAGGTTTGTACACGTTGATGGCCAGGACAGAGTAGATGAAGCTTCAGGCAGCATGCTAAGCAAATGCCCTGGAGTGAGTAGCAGTGGGAAAAGCTGCCAGTCTTTACCCAGTTGTCTAGGCAGAGACTAATAGAGTGTGTGTTTAGACTCTCAAGCAAAAAGGAAAAATGAGAGTTTAAGTTTAAGCTAATCCCCACTTTTTTTGAAAAATGCTTTCATGGTAATTTATGAGGTCTGGAAAGATTCATTTCAGGTATTTTCAGAGCTGCTACCAGAATCAAAACACAAGTACTTGGGAATTCATATGACCAATTGATCTACCCCTGAGGAATGTTTGGTTTTTGTTGTAAACATAGGATTTCTTTAAGGAGGCTGGTGGAATTTTCTTAAATCATTTTCTTGATTTAAATCTTTTTATTTTCTTTTCATGGATTTACAATATGATGAAATGTCAGGGATTTTACTTCAGACCTCTGTAGACATGTCTTCCCTTCTACCACCAAAGTTCCAGCATCATCTCATTGCTATAAAGACCCACCTTCCCCCTCCCCTTTCCCAGTGGAAACCACTGTCATTTTACCAAGTCAAGGAATTAGTTGTTTCTTTCCAAGTCTTTTGTTTCTTTCCAATTCCTTTGTTTCTTTTAAATTCCTTTGCTTTATTAATTTATATTTTGTAGAAGTGTTAGAATTTGCAATGAGAATTAATCTTTCAGGTTGGTGTGGACAAAATCTAGAGACCATCTAGGACTAGGAGAAGAGCGCTAGCGAAGGACTGTGATGGTTGGGGCAAAGAAAGAGTTACTTGGAGTTGAGATCTACAGATGGGAAGTGTGGACAACACAGACAGAAACCACACATGGAAGACATAACCAAATCTAGCCCTGATTTTTAGGATGGATTTAATATGTGGGGCAAAGAAATGCCACTGCCTACATCAGCAGGACAAATACTGCTGGAGGCACTCTCTGGGACCCTAGTCATTGCTGAAAGATTTCCCCTACACAATCCCTTCCAAAAAAAAAAAATAGAGATGCCATTTCACACCTTTCTAAGGGTTATTCTATGATAAATTTATTCAAGATATGTATCACTTCAGTGTACATGTGACTTCAAAATACCAAAGCTGTCCTGCAAAAATATGTATGACAAAGACATGTAAATTGAAAATAAGCTTTGCCTTTCCAGTGACAATTGAAAAAGTATTTACTTAAATTAGTGAAAAAAATCTCTTTTAAGCTATTATTCATTATTTTAACAGATGTAACAATACCACACCCTATCTTTTATTTAACACAGTTTTATAATATTTTATAAAATATTTTATGAAATATTTTATAAAATATTTTATAAAACTAGGTTAACACTAGATATTACTCTATAGCTTGATTCTTTCAAAATTTCTTGGTTGGGGGTCTGAAGTGGTGCTCTGGAGGCCCAGGGGCCCCACTGTCACTTCTTGGCCAACTATCCTGATTCAAGGATAAAACGATGCCAGGCCCTTGTGGTGCTGGAGATACCTGATATGCCCCCGCAGTTCTGTGAGTCTCTAGGGCCACACCTTTGGTTCTTGGAGGGCCTCCAAGTGTGCACCTGAAAATGCTCAGGACCTTGTGATGCTAAGACTTGAACCCAGATTGGTGCATGACTTGCTTCACTGTACTCTGCTTCTCTACAGCTTAGCTTTTTAGTGTGGATCATGATCCTATGTGGGAGTTGCAAAACTTATGTCTTAAAATAAATTTATGATTTGTTATCAGTAGGCATATTATATACCTATTTTATGTAGCCTAGGTTGTGTAAAATATCTGTCAGGTGAAAAGAGGTCATGCGTGGAAAAAAGCTTAAGGAACTCAAAATTCCCATAAAGGAGTTGAGCTTCCTAAATTCCACAGCTGATGAAATCTGATAGAGTATACATCTTGTTTTGATTTTGAAATTAATCTCCTTGATTTTTTCTTAGTAGTTATCATCTTGAAATATATATCGTAATAAAGTATCATTGTGTGTTCAAAAAAGTATGTGGGCTATTGCCATGTGTGTTCAGTGGCCATGCTGCCACTGCCAATGATGCACGAAGGAGGGAACAGGGCCATCAGGCTAGTTGGTGATCAGTTGCCATTTATTCCAATATTCCTTTCTCCCCGTGCATCTATTCCATTCTCACTGAGCCCCCCCATTCGAGTCTCACACTGCCCCTCATTCCCCTCTCCTACTGTCCCTCATACTAGTCTCTCCTTCCTCAGTCCTCAGACTCGCAGCCTTAGTTATTGAGAACAATCAGCAAGGACTGAGGGGAGCAATTACACAAGGTCAGTTAGCATAATCAACATATGTAAAACCTTTTCTTCTGGGGAAGCTTCTTCTAAGACAAAGATCTCATCCTGCTAGGCGATCTGCCTTGAAATATGATCTGCCTATTTCAAGGGTGAAATATCATCAAGGGGTGTGTTTCTCCTTTCCTTAGTTCATATCCATTTAAACAGTCATCTTAATTCTACTTCTTAATAATCTTTCTAGTCATTTTCTATGGGATAGTAAGAGATATATTAAGCTTAATGGGTGGCTCCCCTGGGGACATCTCACTATATGTCCTTAGGCCAGATTAGTCCTTCCTAATCCAAAGGGTCTTTGTCCAATCACTTCTCTTTGGGTTATGACAGAATTTGTCCATGACTGTGCTTTTAACTTATTATAAGTTTTATGATTCTTGGCCTGTCCCTTTTTGATGCCAGGGTAACTCACAGCTTGCCCTCTGTCCATCCAGTCCCTTTTTTTAAAAAAAAAAAATTATGTACAGTTTTTATTTACATACATAACACATAATAAATATTACCTTTTTATTTTATTTTTTTTTGTTTTTTCTTTTTGGGTCACACCTGGCAATGCACAGGGGTTACTCCTGTCTCTACACTCAGGAATCACCCCAGGCGGTGCTCAGGGGACCATATGGGATGCTGGGAATTGAACCCGGGTTGGCCACGTGCAAGGCAAACACCCTACCCGCTGTGCTATCACTCCAGCCCCAATATTACCTTTTTAATTAGTCACTGTTTTGTTTAATATTTTTAAGTCTGTGTTCATGAGACTAATCTATGTATTTTTTCTCTCTCGATCCTTTACTGATCTTCCAATGTTCATATGTTCATTAGTTTTTGTTACATCTCCTATCAGATATGAGACATATTAGAATTGTGTAGATATTTGTTTTGTGTATTTATGCTATATTTTAGATGTCTGCAAGTTTAGAATTGTTATATATTTCTCTTGAAATGCATTTTGTCGTTATGATGCCTTGCTTTTAGGATTATTTTGCTTTAAAATACTATATTTAAAACTGACAAACACTTCATTTCATTTAATATTTTCCTGATATGCGTACGGTACAGTTTTTTTTTTTTTTTAGTGAATCACCGTGAGGTAATTACAAGCTTATGAACTTTCGTGTTTGCATTTCAGTCATACAGTGATTGATTGTTTACCCATCCCTCCACCAGTGCCCATTCTCCTCCACCAATATTCCCAATGTCCCTCCCACCACCTCCACTCCATCCCCCACCGCCCCACCCTGACTTGGTGGCAGGGCATTCCCCCTTGTTCTCTCTCCTTTTGGGTGTTGTAGTTTGCAAAAGAGGTATTGAGTGGCCACCATGCTCAGTCTCTAGTCTACTTTCGGCATGCATCTTTCAACCCGAATGGATCCTCCTAACATTCTCCCCTTGGAGTTCCCTTTTCTACATCAGCTGCCTTTTCCCCCAACATGTGAGGCCAGTTTCCAAGCCGTGGAGCAAACTTCTCTTGGATGTTAGTCTCCCATTCTGTTACTTTATATTCCATAGATGAGTGTGATCTTTCTATGTCTGTCTCTCTCTTTCTGACTCATTTCACTTAACATGATACTTTCCATGTTGATCCACTTATATGCAAACTTCATCTTTTCTAGCAGCTGCAGAGTATTTCATTGTGTAGATGTACCGAAGTTTCTTTAACCAGTTGTCTGTTTTAGGGCACTCTGTTTTTTTTTCCAGGTTTTGGTTATAGTAAACAGTGCTGCAATGAACATACAAATGCAGATATCATTTCTACTATACCTTTTTGACTTTCCGGGATATATTCCCAGGAGTGGTATTGCTGGGTCAAATGGGAGTTCAATTTCTAATTTTTTGAGATTCATTCATATTGTTTTCCAAAAGGGCTGAACCAGTTGGCATTCCCACCAGCAGTGAAGGAGAGTCCCTTTCTCCCCACAGAGATGTGGGCCAGTCTCTGTGGTGTGAAATGATATCTCATTGTTGTTTTAATCTGAATCTTCCTGATGATTAGTGATGTGGAGCATTTTCTCATGTGTCTTTTAGCCATTTGGATTTCTTCTTTGAGAAAATTTCTGTTCATTTCCACCCCCCATTTTCTGATGGGGTTGGATATTTTCTTCTTGTAGAGTTCAACAAGTGCCTTGTATATCCTTGATATCAACCCCTTATCAGATGGGTATTCGGTGATTATCCTTTCCACTCTGTAGACTGTCTTTGTATTCTTGTCACTGTATCTTTTGAGGTGCAGAAGCTTTTCAGTTTAAGGTAGTCCCATTTGTCTAATTCTGTTTCCACTTGCTTGGTCAACGGTGTGTCACCTTTAGAGATTTCTTTAGCTTCAATGTCATTGAGGGTTTTGCTGACCTTGTCTTCAATGTACCTGATGGATTCTGGTCCTATGTTAAGGTCTTTAATCCATTTTGATCTGACTTTTATGCATGGTGTTAGGTCAAGGTCTGAGCCCATTTTTTTGCATATAGCTACCAGTTTTGCCAGCACTATTTGTTAAAGAGGCTTTCTTTTCTCCACTTCACATCCTTGCTCCCTTATCAAAGATTAGACAATCATATGTTTGCGGGGTTTGTGTCGTGATATTCAACCCTGTTCCATTGGTCTGCAGCTCTGCTTTCGTTCCAGTACTATGCTCTTTTGATTATTACCACTTTGTAGTAGAGTTTGAGTTTGGGAAAGTGATGCCTCCCATCTTCTTTTTCCCCAGAATTGCTTTGGCTATTCGTGGGGGCTTATTGTTCCATATGAATTTCAGAAGTGTTTGCTCCATTTCTTTGAAGAATGTCATGTGTATCCTTATAGGGATTGCATTGAATTTGTATAATGCTTTGGGGAGTATTGTCATTTTGACAATGTTAATTCTCACAATCCATGAGCAGGGGATGTGTTTCCATTTCCTTGTGTCCTCATATTTCTTGAAATAGCATTTTGTAGTTTCTTTTGAACAGGTCCTTTCCCTCTTTAGTTAAGCTGATTCTGAGGCACTTGATTTTCTGGGGCATGATTGTGAAGGGAATTGCTTTTTTCATATCACTTTCTTCTCTGATTATTTGCACATAAGAAGGCCATAGACTTTTGGGTATTGATTTTGTAGCCTGCAACTTTTCTATACATGTCTATTGTTTCTAGGAGTTTCTTGGTAGAGGCTTTAGCGTTCTATAAATATAGTATCATATCATCTGCGAATAGTGAGAGCTTGATTTCTTCCTTTCCTACCTGAATGCCCTTAATATCTTTTTCTTGCCTAATCGCTATTGCAAATACTTCCAGTACTATGTTGAACAGAAGTGATGAGAGTGGGTATCCTTGTCTCATCCCTGATCTTAGAGAAAAGGCTTTTAGTTTTTCCCCACTGAGAATGATACTTGCCATAGGCTTGTGGTAGATGGCTTTGACTATATTGAGGAAAGTCACTTCTATACCCATTTTGGCACAGTTTTCATCACAAACGGATCCTGGATCGTGTCAAATGCTTTCTCTGCATCTATTGATAAGACAATATGGTTTTTATCTTTTATTTTGTTGATATGATGGATTATGTTGATTGATTTCCAAATGTTAAGACATCCTTGCATCCCTGGGATGAATCCCACTTGGTCGTGGTGTATGATCTTTTTGATGAGTTGTTGATTCTATTTGCTAATATTTTGTTGAGAATATTTGCATCCATGTTCATCAGGGATATTGGCCTGTAGTTTTTCTTTTTTTTTTAGGTTATTATATTTTTTATTTTTATTTTTTGATTGCATCATATACTTTTATTTATTTTTTTAATTTTTATTTTATCACCATGTGGAAAGTTACAAAGTTTTCAGGCTTATGTCTCAGTTATACAATATTCAAACATCATCCCTTCACCAGTGCCCATATTCCACCACCAAAATCCCCAGTATACCCCCCGCTCCCCACCCCCAACTGTATATCTGATGAATTTCACTTCATTTTCTCTTTACCTTGATTACGTTCCATATTGCAAAACAAAACTCACTATTGTTGTTGGAGTTTCCCCCCAAGAAAGACAGCCCTACAAAGGAAGCATTTGATAATTGGTTTTCCATTAAAAGATTGTATGTTTTCAGTTTTTAGAAAAGGTCACGTGGCTGCGCGGTTTGGATGTGTTCCAGTCCCGCAACCCGGAGCCATGTTAGTTGCTGCTCAGTGTCGCCAGGGCTCCATCTGGAGAAGGTATACCAGCTGTACCTCCTCTGTCTGGATCCCCGGTGTTGCTGGCCCGGTTTCGGGACTGGAGCATTTCTCTGGCCGCGTTGCTCACCAGACTGCCTGGCCTCTTCTCTGTTGAATGTGGCAAGATGGCACATAGGGTGGGTCGAGGGCGTGACTTCCGGCGGCCGGGTGGCCTGTAGTTTTCTTTTTTTGTGGTGTCTTTGCTTTTGGTATTAGGGAGATATGTCCCTCATAGAAACTGGGAGAGTTTCTGTTTCTTCAATTTCCTGGAAAAGCTTGAGAAGAACTGGCAATAGGTTTTCTTTAAATGTTTGGAAGAATTCGTTAGTGAATCCATCTGGACCTGGGCTTTTGTTTTTTTGGAAAACTTTTGATTACAGTTTCAATTTCTTTGATATTAATAGGTCTATTTAGGTATTCCAGATCTCCTTGGTTCAACTTTGGGAGATGATAGAAATCCAGGAATTTATCCATTTCTTCTAGGTTCTCTTGTTTCATGGCAGACAGCCTATCGAAGTAGTCTCTGATGATCTTTTGATTGTATTTAGTTTCTGTTGTGATGTGTCCCTTTTCATTTCTGATTCAGTTTATTAGGGTTCTCTATCTCTCTTTCTTTGTGAGCCTTACTAGTGGTTTATCAATCTTGTTTGTTTTCTCAAAGAACCAGCTCTTGGTTTCATTGATCTTTTGGATTGTTTTTTTGGTTCCCATGTTGTTAATTTCTGCTCTAAGTTTTGTTATTTCTTTCCTTCTGCCTGGTTTGGGCTTTTTTTTTTGTTGGTCCTTTTCTAAGATCTTGAACTGTGAAGTCAAGTTATCTATGTAGGCCCTTCCTGAGGAATGCTTACAGAGCTATAAATTTTCCCTTTAACATGGCTTTAGCTGCATCCCACTGGTTCTGGTAACTCATGTCTTCATTCTCATTTATTTCCAGGTATCTTTTGATATCGTCCTTGATTTCCTTCCTAACCCATTCGTTGTTCAACATTGAGTTGTTGAATTTCCAGGCTTTTTATTTGATTCTCTGTGTCTGTGCGTGATTAACATATCTTCAGTGCCTCGTAGTCTGAAAAGATAGTTGATACAATTTCTATCTTGCTGATTCTATTGAGGTATGTTTTGTGATCCAGCATGTGGTCTATTTTGAAAAATGTTCCATATGCACTGGATAAAAATGTGTGTTCTTTCTTTTTGGAATGCAAAGCCCTGTATAGACCTATTAGCCCTTTCTCTTCTATCTCTTTCTTCAAAGCCAGTGTTTCTTTGCTGAGTTTCAATCTTGTTGATCTATCTAGAGGTGATAGGGCAGTGTTGAAGTCGTCTCCAACTACTATTGTGTTGCTAGCAATGTCGTCCTTAAAATCTGTTAGCAGGTGTTTTTAAGTATTTAGTTGGTCCCTCATTAGGTGTATGCACATTTAGGAGTGTGATTCTTTCTTGCTGTATATATTCCTTGATTTTTAAAAAATGACCTTCGCTGTCCCTTCTAATCTTTTTCAACCTAAAATCTATGTTGTCAGATACTAGTATTGCCGCCCTGTCTTTTTTGAGGAAGTTGTTTGCTTGCAGGATTGTTTTCCACCCTTTGACTTTGAGTCTGTGTTTGTTCTGACTGTTTAGATGTGTTTCTTGTAGACAGCAGAATGTTGGGTTTCCTTTCCATATCCATTTTGCCACTCTCTGTCTCTTAATTGGTACATTTAGGCCATTGACATTGAGGGATATTATTGTCATGGGGTTTTGTGCCATCTTCCTGTAGGGGTTTGTTGTGCTTGTAGGGGTTTTTCTTGTCTTGCAGTAGCCTTTAGTCCTTTTAGGGTTGGTTTCGAGTCTATGAAATTCCTGAGCTGTTGTTTATGTATGAAATAGTGTATCCTTCCTTCAAGTTTGAGTGGGGGTTTAACCAGATAAAGTATTCTTGGTGATGCGTTCATTTCATTGAGTTTTTTCACTATATCCCCCCATTGTCTTCAGGCTTGGAGGGTTTCCTCTGATAGGTCTGCTGTAAATCTAAGGCGTGCTCCTTTGTATGTGATTTCCTTCTTTGACCTTTCTGCTTGCAGTATTGTGTCTCTATCCACAGCATCCATCATTCTGACTATGATATGTCTTGAAGTCTTTTTACTAGGGTCTCTTTTAGCTGGCAGTCTTCAGGCTCCTTAGATCTGGATGCCTGCAGTCTTCAGCTCTGGGAACTTTTTGGCAATGATACTTTTAACTGTGGCTTTTTCCTGGGGTTGTCTCCCTGTCCTTCTAGTACTCCGATGAATCTAATGTTGTTTCTCTTGAAATCATTCCCTAGGTCTCTGATTCGCCTAAGAGCTATTTTGAGGTCTTTTCCCACTGCTTGTTGTTGCCTGTAAGCTTCCTACAGCTCATCTGATCCCATCTTTGACTGTAGCCATTCTACTATTGAGGGCACCCACTGCGTTTTTAATTTCATCTACAGAATCTTTTATTTGTGACACTTCTTTTTGTAGCTTTTTTATTTCTGCTCTCATTTCTTCCTGTATTTTCTTCATTGTCCATTCCACTGTTTCTTTCATGCCCTCCTTTAATTTATAGGATCTGTTGATAAGTTTCTTTGAGTTCATTCAACATCTTCAATATTTCATCTCTGAATCTTTATCGGAGAGATCGTATATGTAGGTAATGCTTGTTGAGATGTCTGTACCCTTTTCATCATCTTCTCATGGTGGGGATTTTTCTTGTTTCTTCATGTTTTTGAGGTAATTTGGTGGTGGGACCTTCCAGTTCGCTATCAGTCTTCCCCTCTATTTTTGAGAAAGGGTTCTGGATGAGCTCGGTCAATGGTGGTCACCTTTTCCCCCTTCTAGAGTTTCACCTTCCTCTCAGGTGCTCAGCAGCTTATTTGAGGTCTCTAGTGTAGCTTTTGGAGGATGTGTTCTTTATTATTAGACTTGTAGAGCTTCTTGTGATGCCAATATGGTGCAATAGAAATAGCCTATGGACTATTGGCCTAACGTGTTTGTGATAGCCAGGATATTGTCCTGAGAATTCAGTAATGGAGATGAAGATGTGAGTCCAGAGTGCCAAGAAAGGTGAAAATAACTGTGGCCGCCTGAAAATAGGCCACAGCCACTTATACAGAGGTCATGCCCACTGCCGCAAAGTGGGTGGGGTGCTGACTGGGGGTTACGCACTTGGAACTGGAAGCAAAACCTCAGCCCTGGAGAACGGTGCACACAGGTGCTCGATGGTGGCCTGGGAAGCAGAGGCGGGGAGGGCTTCAGGTTCGAGGGCATGGACGCCCATCCAGTCCATTTGTCAGGACCCTCTTTTTGGGGTGCTAGGAACTAAGGGTAACTGAGCCTTAAGTTGAGGAAATACGATAAATGACCAGGAGTAAATATTATTCAGAGTCAATTAACTCCCAAATAATGAAAGCATAGCATTACATGTCCTCCTGTGTCTATACAAAAAAGGAGATTGCTCTAAAGTAAACTATGCAGAGGACATAAGGGAAAGAGAAAAGCAATATTTCACTTACATATATAAAATCCAGAGTCCTTAGAAGAATCTGATCTTACAAGTCACAGGGTCTGATTTAGGGATATAGGTGATTAATAGATAGGTGAAGCAGAGCACAGAAGAGAAGTTAAAGATAAATGCAGAGGAATGGGAGTGCCTCAGGAGCACTATGATGGGTGTAACCCAACAAACCTCAGACCCTGAGGCAAGAAAGAAAGGATAGAGGAGAAAGGATTAACCAATGTTATCCTACAGTTGCTTGAATGATAATTAAGCAAAGTTCTTCTAGCATGTTATGCTGAATGAAATTGAAGATTGAAAGGAGTCTTAAATACTGGGATTCTTGGTGGTGGAATATGAGCACTGGTGAAGGGATGGGTATTCGAGCATTGTATAACTGAGATTTAAACCTGAAAACTTTGTAACTTTGTAACTTTCCACAATAAAAAAAAAAAAAGAAAGGAGTCTTAAAAATCAACTTGGTCAACAAAAGTGATGCTTGATTCGCTGTGTGTCAGGGCATCTAACTGATGCTTTATCACTGCTACTGACACATGTTAACCACTGTTGACTTTCTCAGTAGAGAAACTCCTGTTTTGAAAAATTATCTTCAATGGCCTTATCTTTCCTGCACACTGTCTCTCTGACCTGGTGTCCTAATACTTCTTATCAGGTACTTGATTTATTTCACACTGACTGTATTTCCCAAACATACTAGCATGTGTTCATTTCAGAACGTTTTTTGCTTTCTGTTTTCTCCACTTAGAATGCTTCCTAAAATGATGTGTTGTGGGTTAGCCCACCCAAACAGAGCCCTGTTAGCTGACTGCTCCCACATTCCAAAATTGCTGCCATGCTCCTGGCCTCAATCCACTATCTTGGGGCCGAGCCTCACCCAGAAATTAATCTGTTAAAAAAATCAGGTGCGTGGGTTTTGTGACTGAAATCTCCAGGCTTTTCTTGGAGTCATGATGGGCTACCTCCCTCCACTTCCCAGTACTTCCAGAAGCCCTGCAATCATGGCCACATCCCAAAGCCATCACCCAGTTGTAAATTTCATTCTAGATGTACCACCCCCTTAAAAAATTCTACACTTCCTGGAGTGCGAGGCCACAACATTTCAATCTCAACAACACCAATAAACCAAAACCAGGAATAGTGATTCAGATTGGATGGGATGTAATGAAAAAGGCAACCAATCTTGATTAGCAAAACATAAATACAGAAGGCTTATCCTGTAACAATATCTTAATCTCTCACACAAGGACTTAATGTCTCCATGGTGAGATACAATAATTTATACTAATTTTATTCTAAGGGAACATTTTTGATCATTTTATTAACAAAATTATTGGTAACAAGCAATGTAAAATAAATTATTGAGGGTGTATTATAGAGGCAGGCTTAAAGGGTGGTTGGGAAAGTTGGAGAAAATAGTCAAGGGAAGGTGTAATGATGGTGAGATTGGTCTTGAAATATTGAATGCCTGTAACAAATTATCATGAACAACTTTGTAAACCACAGTGTTTATGTAAAGCTTAGGGGAAAATTCACATATATAGGCTTTACCTATTCCGTGTAAATTCCCAAATACAGGATTACTTTAAAAGTTTTATCAATGACAGGTGAGACATGATTATTACCATAATAAGATACAAGTATAAAATAAAATTTAATGTAATATACTTTAGATTACAGAGTTGAAAACTATGTAAATGAGAATAGGCATTTCTTTATATGGTATTAAACGACCTTAAATTTTCTTACTTACATTGGTCAAAACCATATGTCACAAATTAGCTCTTATAGGTTTAGTTTCTGATTATTCTATTTGTTATTTTGTAAAGTTTTGTTGGAATATTAAGTAAATTTGAAGTCCCCATGACGTGGACAGGAAGTGTGTTTTTGTGGTTGTTTAATGTGCTCACCACACTTAGACATGTGGGGAGGCTTCCTCACAAGGAAAGGGCACTTTCCTTGGTATCCTGACAGATCCCAATCGAGAGACCTTATTTTTTCTTCACATATGAACTCCTCAAGGACAGGGACCAAGAGAACACTAGTGTTCTATAAGCAGTGTGTGTTCTGCAGGTGCTGAGCATGCTGTGTTAGTGATGTTCCACAGAATGAATTCTGATGAAGTTGAAAGAACTAAAGTCTTCAAATGTATTTACTTATGCATGAAATGATGTGCTAATCACTAGCCCTTTTGAAATGCACAGAAATTACTGAACAAATTTGAATGCAAAGTATTTACAGCTACATTTGCCCCTTTTGTGTCACACTATTTTTTTTAAAAAAACAGAAATTGATTCCGGTTGGCTTTTTTAATCTAAAAATGACTAGGGGCTAATATTTTAATAGTTTTAATTTAGTTCTATGACAGATTTACCAGATAAGATGTATTGTCTAGAATCTTGCTATTCCTACAGGCAATAAATATCATTGGGAGTATATTAGAAATGCAGCACCTAGGATCCCTACACAGATTAGTAAATCAGAATCTACATTTAATAAGATCTCTCTCCCATGATGCATATACACATTGATGTTTGAGAAACACTGGTATGCGCTATTGGTTCTATTATATCAAACAAATACAAATGGATATGGCTCAGTTTCATTAACCTTTTATAATTTTTGTTTGTCATGATGATAATAGTTTTATATTTGTTGGTCAATGTTTGATCTATCAGAAAGAAATTGCCATGTTTATTTGTTGTTGTTGTTGAGGATGACTCATAATTAGAAATGAATTGAATATACTTTTCCTGTTACATGGGATTCATTTAGTATCTCTTATTACATATAGAAATAATAATGTATGAAACTTTTATCTCTGAAAGAACTAGTGTGACGATTTGTAGTAAGTGAGCAGTATAACCTGCAGTAATAGGCTAAATCTGTGTTTTTCCTGTGCATAATTATAATTTCCGTTTTGGGGTGCATGTTGGTGGGGTTTGGGGCCATACATGCTCGAGGGTGATGCTCAGGGTCTACTTCTGGTTCTGGTGCTCAGGAGCTATTCCTGGGTGTGCCATGGATCCAATTAGCATAGGCTGCCTATAAGGCAAGTGTTTTATTTATTTATTTATTTATTTATTTATTTATTTATTTATTTATTTATTTATTTATGGCTTTTTGGGTCACACTCAGCAATGCACAGGGGTTACTCCTGGCTCATGTGCTCAGGAGTTAACTCCTAGCATTGCTCAGGGGACCATATGTGATGCTGGGAATCGAACCCGAGTCAGCCGCGTGCAAGGCAAACACCCTACCCTCTGTGCTATCACTCCAGCCCCAATAAGGCAAGTATTTTAATTTTTGTAATATCTCACCAGTCCTCACCATTCCCCATTGATTATCTTGGAACTTGTATGTATAACTAAATTCTTTAAATGAATCTCTACTGGATGAAATTTTATTTCCTACTTTTCCAAGAATAAAGTGGGAAATATAAAGTCAGGGAATATTTGAGTATAGGGATAAAAAAGTACAGGAATAAGATTGCATTTCTTTTAGCGTACATAATTTAGGGTTGGAGACATAGTATAAAAGGTAAGATGCTTGCCTGGATGAAGTTGAACCTGGTTGACACCTGGGACTATATATATATCCCCTGAGCACAGCCAGGGTTCACTCCTGAGCAGAGTCAGAAGTAACCAATGAGCACTTGCTGGAGGTGGCCCAACTTTACTTTATTTTATTTTATTGAATCATCATGAGAATAATTACAAAGCTTTCAGGATTAAGTTTCAGTCATACAATGATCCAAAACCCATCCCTTTATCAGTGCACATGTTCTACCACCAAGAACCCCAGTATACCACTGTCCCACTCCAAACCCTGCCTGTGTAGCAGATGATTTTCACTTTACTTTCTCTTTACTTTGATTATATTCAATTTTCAACAGAAAACCCCACTATTATTATTTGGAATTTCCCCCCCAACAATCAGATCTGCCGCAAAGGCATCATTAGATCATTTGTTTTCTATTGCTGATAATGAAGAATATGTGACGTTGCATGGCCACGAAAGTGACTGTGTGGTTTTGGAATTCTGGTATTTTAGTAATTAAGTTTAGAGGTATTTCTGCCAGCAGCTGCTACGTCCTGAGATTGGTTTGTGGGCCTCTGGGATCATGGCCACTCAGGGGCGGAGCAGCCGTTCCTGCGAGTTGTTTTGTATATCAGGTTTGGAGAAATAGTCCGGGTCCTACATACTGGAGCCATGTTAGTAGAAGCTCAGTGTTGCTGGGATTCCATCTGGAGAAGGCAGGGACTCTGCATCTTCTCCATCTGGGGCACCCCAGTGTTGGTGGCCCAGCCTGGGGTCCGGAGCATTTTCCTGTTAAAACTTTTAAAGGTAGATAATTCATTTAAAAATGAATTCATATTATACATTTTTGTCAATCTGACTATCCAGAATTAAAATTATTACATAATCTAAAACTATTGCATACACCAATTTGTTTTTGGACAGATCAGGCACAGGTTTAGAATTCAGAATATTAAAAGTTAATCTCCTTTCCATCCTAATCCCCTAGCCAGTCAGTTCCCTCCTTCTGGGCAGGTCCTTATGCCAGTTACTTGCTAACTTTAGAGATAGTCGAGGCATCATTTGGACATAGCAAAGATGGTGGTCTTTGGGGCCAGATAGAGACTGAACATCAATCCATGAGCTTTGTGACCTTTGACAAAATGCTCAGCTTCACTGTTGACCTTCTCATTTATAAAATAGAAGCAGTATTTCTCAGAGTTGCTAAGAACCAATGTGATAATCCATCTAAAAATTTATGTGCTGAGAACAATAGTTGGTATCCAGGATATCATCAGCAAATCTTTGTTGTTTATTATTAATACTATATGTGAACAATTTTTTGTCATCATATCTGTATAATTGATAATATATTGTATTTACAGCAGCAGCTTGCTTATGGTTTAACCTAGCAATTTATGATTTTTCACCCACCATTGTAGAAACTGGATCATTTTTCATAAACTGGTTTATATATAGCTACTGCCTCCACAGTATTCTGTTTTATGAATATATTTTATTTATCAACCCTCTATTGGTAAATCTTTATTTGTTTTCTTTTTTTTCTTTAATTTCTTTTTTTGGGCGGGTCACAACCGGTGATGCTCAGGGCTTACTCTTGGTCCTGTACTTAGGAATTACTTTTGGCAGTGCTTTGGGAACCATATGGGATGCGTGGGTGGAACGTGGGTCACGCCTGTGAGGCAAGTGCCCTTCCCACTATAGCTCCGCCCCCTACTGGCAAACCTCTAATGTTTCCAGCCTTGTGCTATTATTAAAGTTGTGGGTGAAATGGCATGTTTATATGTGTGTGTGTAGGGTAAATTGAAATGGTCAAAGTATGTTTTAGTTTTAATAAATATTGGTGAATTTCTCTCTAGAGAATGGTACTCCTGTTAGGTTTAAGCATTAATTTAAAAAGATGGTTTTATTTCTGTGTATATAATAAAAGTACCCATACATATTTAGGAATTTGATTACAGACTCCAAGGATCTTTGGAACAGGCTGAAGGGTAGGAGTGGGAATACAATACTTTGTTGTTTATTTCCTTATTGATTTGGTTTTGGAGATGCTCAGGGCTTGCTCCTGGCTCTGTACTCAGGAATCACTCCCGGCATGCTAGGGATCCTTTGTGGTGCTGGGGATGGTACTTGGGTTGGCTGCATGTGTGGCAAGTGCCCTACTGCTGTACTGTCTCTTCAGCTCCAATGGAGATGTTTTAAAAGTGGACTAACCATGGAATATGCAGCAAACTGTCATAATATTGAGTCCTTAAGTATTTGTTCGATACTGAAACAAAGCAACAAGACTGGAAAATAGGTGAGAGAGTGTGTTTGTGCTCCAGTGTGCCTTCATGAGCAGCCTGTGGAGAGCTGCCTGGTGCTGGCTGTCCTGCACAGTCTCTTTCTCTCGCTTCACTGTCTCCTTATACAGATTCTTCATACCAGCCAGCTTTTCATTCAGCTTTTATTTAAGCACATAGGAAAACAATTGTTCTGACTACTCAAAAATATTAATATAATTTCTTCGTAAATAAGACCAAAATCAAGTAACTTAAAATATATGACCTTTTATTTCTATTTTTAATGACTAAAAGTATTTGCAATCCCTCTTACCTATTTTACATTTTGTAACTAATACATACTTGCCATTTTTGCAGAAAGTATGATATTCTGCTCTCCCAACCACAATTCTAGTCTATAGTGAGAATTACAGTTATCATTGTGATACACATTTTAACTTATTTAGCAGACGATTACTAGCATATTTCTGGATATTCAGATGAGCTGAGATATTAAAAGAGAAATGGGGGTCATTTTATATTCCAAGAGGCTTGTGAACACCTAGACAGTTTTAGCCATTGGCATCAGTATTGCCACATTGAACATCAAGGTGGTATATAGCCAGTGGACT
This sequence comes from Sorex araneus, assembly GCF_027595985.1. Lineage (NCBI taxonomy): Eukaryota > Metazoa > Chordata > Mammalia > Eulipotyphla > Soricidae > Sorex > Sorex araneus. The sequence goes on along the minus strand of NC_073302.1, from coordinate 333,259,218 downwards.
GACTTCTTTCAACCTGGACTCTGGTATGTCCTGTGATGCCCAAGACTGGCTGCTGTGGATTTACAAAGTCCACTGTTAAGGATACCCCAAGACCACTGAAGGTGTTCTCTTATTTTGGGAACCAATAGACAAGAATTTACTGGGGAAATACAGAATTTCTCAGCCACCTTGTTGCAGAGACCAAAGAGTTAATGTGAAGAGTTATGCTCCAGACTATCAACATGTTGATCTTTTTGTTATTTTTCCCCTCAGCAACAGGCATTGTTTATATAAAACTCACTACGTGCTAAGACTTTTTGTCAATTAATTGTTCATGGTTACAAGTACCAATGAAACAGATAAAAAAAAGTGAAAGAACATTTGTTCTTCATGTGGAAGTAATTCACGTAGAAGAACTTCCATATGAGAGCTGAGCGAACTAGAGGAGGAGAGGAATTGAGATTCAGTTGCAGGTCTTTCTTTGACTGACTCACTATGCTATTCTGTCAACTAAAACTTGAAGCGCCTGTGCCAGTAAAAGGAGCCTTCACATTTGTCTGCCACTATTGTTTTTCTAAATAAGGTATCATTAGTACTTCTAGTTCAACTACCACAATGTAATTACAATCAATTTTAATGTTGCTAATGAGTGCAATATCTCCTCACATTATCTTTATTACTTCTCTGAGAATTGAGACTGAGTTCATTGACAAGTTTTCAGAATAGTCCTTTAACTTTTCAGTGACCAGCAAAACCATTCAGAACCTTCCATCAGCATCTGGTGGGGCTGGAGCTTTTTAATTGCAATCTCACTCTCCATCCTTTGTGTCTGCTCTAGCACTCCTGCCAGCTCCAAGTGAGAAGATGGGGAAGCAGCCCACAGCACAGTCTGTTGTAAAAGAGGAATGGGTTTTGTTCCTTGCTAGACATCCTGGGCTTTGAGTTAGGCTTCTAGTACCTACTATTGCGTGCCTTCCACCCATCCCACAAAGTTAATTATGATCTATACTTAACAGCCCAGGAAACAAAATCTTGCCGAGGAACCACAGCCTCTTAGTGGATACCTCTGCCTGTGGGACTTCACACTCTATCTTATTTATCCCTCCTTATCTTTCTCTGTCAAAATGAACTTGGGTACTTTTTACACCTTTGCTGTCTTCATTTGAATTAGATTCTTTGTGTCCTAATTAGAGGGTGTCTTAGATATTCCCTTGCTATATCTGAATACTATTGCTTCATGTTCCCTAGAGTTAGTCAAGTCCCCCTCTTACTCATTAATAATCATTTCCTTTGTTCATTGTATTAGAATCAAGTAACTGGTGAATCCTGTCTCTCAGCTTCCTGCCACTGGGAGAGCAGGATAAATTAATTATCATGGGTTGTTCTGGCACTCCAATAACATCAAAATAAGGTTGTTGATTATTTTCCTTTTCATGAATTAAACTTAGGTGCTTACAGGATTTTTGCATGGATTCTTTCATTATACCTGTCTTGTCTATGCAGAGTCTGTTGATATATCATTAATTAATCAGGATGACTATAGTTGGGAAAAGATTTAATACATACTTCACTTTCAAAAACTACTTATGATAATTTTCAATCTGTAATACAAAGTCTTAGTTTTCATATCTAAGGTAATTTTATTTCTGTAATTCTGTTTATGAATACGGTTATGAGGCAGGCAGGTAGATAGGAAAGCGGCCCTACGGCAATGGAATTTTTGAGAAGAAATGAAACCAATTAGCTTTAAGGCTGGTAGGACCCACCTTACTACCTTTCCTTGTGGACACAGGAACTAATGCCTGATAAGAACTTTAGCTGGAGCCAGCAAGGCCAGAGAAGTCTGGGTCCCCTCTGAGAAAAGCTCCAGCAGAAACAAAGGTCAAGAAAGGAATTTTAAAGATCATCAATTAATCCAAACTCTACCCCACTTGGTAACCACCCTAACCATCTAGTTATCTAGTTAGAGGCCCTCGGAGGGAAGCATGGGAGAAACCCTATGAAAGAAGGACGCACATATGCTGCCCCAGCCCATGTGTTGCTTGTGTCCATGTGTCGAGGCCAAGCACGTTGGTGCTCCAGCACATGTGTTGCCCACATCTCCCCTGTTAAGATGTATACTTTCATGCTTTCATATTTAATTCTGGGATGTGTGTACTGGGGTTCTCTTTGCCTTTGGTAAGTCCACAATCTCTCGAGTCTCATATATTTTCAATGATTTCAGCAGTGCATACATGTTTAGAGAAAACTTGATGTCTGGCAAATGGAGGGCTTCATCTATGGTGAAGGAGGCTCTCTGACTTTCCCTTTGTGTTTCCACTTGATTCTCCAACAGTGCAGCTCAGCTGAGTGTCAAGATTCAGCACGTCACTTATGTGCATGTCAGCGTGGTTGTGTTCCTCTGATGTGTAAAATTTGAGCTGACCCATGACAGAGGGTACCAGAAGTCAGCATTTAAGAGCTTTGAGGTGCTGTTCTGAGAAAATGTCTTTCAGGTCCTGAATAATGTGCCCCACTGTTGAAACACTCGAGTTTATTTTTTTCTTTTTTTTCTTTCTTTGCTTTTTGGGTAACACCCAGAGATGCACAGGGGTTACTCCTAGCTCATGCACTCAGGAATTACTCCTGACAGTGCTTGGGGGACCATATGGGCTGCTGGGAATCAAACCCAGGTTGGCTGCATGCAAGGCAAACACCCTACCCTCTGTGCTATCACTCCAGCCCCTCGAGTTTCTTTATAGTAACTTCTATAGTTTCTATATAGTAACTATAGAAACTAACTGAGATTTTAGATTACCTTGCTGAGCTCTGTGGAATTTCCCAGGGGGTTTTATTTCAACATCAAGTTTGGTTGCAAAAATTTGTGGCTTTCTCAAACCAAAATTCATGGAAAACTTCAATATTTTCCATTACTTCATTTAGTGAATGCAAAACTGCAGTCAAGCTACTATTCCCCCCCCCCTTGTTTTAGAGTCCTGATTTCATCTTCACTCAATTTTTTTCTCCATTTTCTTTTTTTCTTCTTTTTTTTTTGAGTTTTAATTTTTATTTTATTGAATCATCGTGAAAAAAGTTACAAAGCTTTCAGGTTTAAGTCTCAGTCATATAATGATCAAATCCCCATCCCCTCACCAATGCACATGTTCCACCACCAAGAACCCCGATATATGCCCCCCTCGCCCCTCCACCTGAGTGGCTAATGATCTTCACTTTACTCTCTATACTTTGAGTACATTCAATATTTCAACAAAGAACTCTCTATTATTATTTAGAATTTCCCCCCAACAATCAAATCTGCTGAAAAGGCATCATTTGGTAATTTGTTTTCCATTGCTGAGAGTGAAGAATATATGAGCTCGCATGGCCGTTGTTGCAGTTTTGGATTTCTGATATTTTAGTAATTAAGTCCAGAGAGATTTCTGCCAGAAGTCACTGAAAGACAAGGCCGAGAGAGAAAAACCTTTCCCCTCCCCAGGCGGCCTGGGGTTGTAGCTCAGTTCATAGTCTAGATGCATTTCTGTAAGAAGCCACTGGGTGCCAAAAGTGATTAGTAGCCCTCCAGGATCATAATCTTTAAGGAGCAGAGGAGCTGTTTTGTGTGTGTGTGGCTGCTCCGATTCTCGTCTGGGCGGGGAGCGGTTCTATTATGTGGACTGTTCAAATGGCTGACAAAATAAAATATTGTCGATATTGTATTATCTCAAAGAACTGTCCTATAAAGACTAGTTCTGCAGATTGTGGTGGTCTCAAAGTGTTTGGCATATAGTCTGTAATGTTTATGTAGTTGTTCTGGTGTATTTTCTCCTAAGTCTATTCCCCTACAGTTCTTCACGCACTTCTAGCATCTGGTCAGATCCAGTGAGATGCAGAAGGTAATGGCTGACTGTGTGCTCTGTGGCGTGCAGCTGTGGGCTGCTTGGAAGTTCAGCTCCATCCTCACCTGCTGTGGGGCCCAGCCCTCCCCACCTCCTCAGGGCAGCACACCTGCCCATGGGGCTGGGGAGGGGAGCTGGGCCAGCTGGTTGGTTCCTCAGTGCCCTAATTTTAATTTTTAAGTAGTTATCATTTGGCTGTGTGGGTATGTTTGATTTCTGCCATAGTTATAGGAGGTCTTTTTTCCATAAAGAAAAAGACAAATATATCTCTTTTTCCTAAAAGCATCTCTGACAGAATCCTAAATTTTTTAATTCTGTGGTTTTCTTTCATTTGTTTTGAGTTTATTTTGAAATCAGAAACAAATCTAACTTGATTTCTGCCAATGGATAGTCGATGTAGTGCTGCTTGGGCCACATCTGGTGGTCACCAGATTTTACATGGAAAGTGTAGAGGGCACCGTGTGCTGTAGGGATTGAACTCTAGACCTTGGACATGTTGGGCACATGCTCTAAGTTTTGAGCCATATCCCTGATCCTGAATTTGCATTAAAACTTTGTTACTTTATAAAAACATAGCATTATTTCACAAAATTATTTACCACTTAACTCCCCTAATTGCTTCTCTCCTATAAAGCAAAAACCAAAAAATTAAAGCCTGAAAGGCAGCAAATACAGCCTGTGACCTTAAGTTAGATTGGTTTTTATACTTTTAAATTGTTATAAAATAAACCAGAGGAGAATACTTCACAAAGAAGTATTTGTGAAATATTTGGCAGAAAACATCACAAAGCCAGTATTTATTATCTGGCTCTTTGATAATTAGCCAGATAAGATTGATAAGATTGATGATAAGATTGGCTAAGGTCACCATGCAGTGAAACACTGGCAAACCAATAAGCAATTATTGGACCTCACATAGTGAACCTAAGAATCCATAGTGATTAAAAGGGCAAGTTGCATTTATTTGTGATCAAAGAATTACAATTTGGGCTACAGAAATTCAGGTAGAATCTTAAAATGTACCCCAAGGATAGGCAAAAGTAAGGGGTCTTTTGGAGTAAGAAAAGAGATTAAGAAATGAATTGATTAGTATTAAACAAACTCAAGCAATTCTTGACCACACATAATTGGATATTAACTCTGTCCTTTGGCAAAAGTAGTGTATCAGCAGCCCTTATATCTATTCTAACAGGATGTCTGTTATGTTCATTTCTTCTTAAACAGCCACTCATCAACAATTGCTGTCTTAGCCCCACCCAAATGTTAGTTTTTCACAGGGTGTCAATTACAAAGCACAATTTTTCAGTGTTTTCTACCTCTTTAACCCATTGTCTGGGAAGGGTTTTATTTGTTTTAATGTAATGATGTCAATCTTATATGAAGAGATGCATGTATGCCTAAAGAGGTTTTCTTTCCTTTGTTTTCTCTCAGCATTTCAAAACAGGTTTTCATATGTTTTTAAAAGTATCTTGAGTATGTGTCATGAAATTTTTTAAAAGAGCACTTCTTTTTGAAAGAAAGATCCTTTGAAAGATCTGTTGACTCATGGGGATGTCTTGTTTTAATGATTTTTCCAGTGAGGTAGGGCTGACAAGGTCAACAAGTGCCTGTGCAAGAATATTTGAAGAGCTCTGGAAGTGGGCCATGCCCCCAGGTCTACCTTGACCCAAGGCCCAGCAGTAGTGCTAGAGACATTTTTAACTAAAATGAAGGTATTTTGTTAACGTGATGTAATCTATTTATTTGTTATTTGTTATTATTATTCAATTACCTTATATCTGTTATTATAGGAGAAAACCCAGTCTCCCTCCCTAGAGGTGGGTCAGAATGTGAGTCTGGCAGGTTCAGACCAAGAATTTGCCCCATGGAAGCTTCCAGGTATTTAGAAGAAGCTTTAAGACTTAGGAGAAATGGTTGGAAAAAGAAACAGTCTGAAGACCACTATTCCCAGTTATAGAGGTAGACTTAAGAGAAAACAGCAAGAAAAACGACACTGATTCTGCCTTAGTTCTAGCTGGTTTTGTTGCAGGAGTAGGAAAGGACCAAGGGAGTTTTAATTTAACTTGGTTTCAATGTAAGCATCTAAGTCTCATTCTCTACTGTACTTTATACCATATTCAGGCATTGTTTGCCACTTTTTTGATAATCTGAATGGAAAAACTACTGAAGTTGGTGGGTCCTCCTGGGTGGCTTATGTGCAGTGGAGAGGAGAGGGATTGCCACTTTCTCCTGATCTGCCTCTGTACCCTGGGACTGGCTGGGAAGACTAGAACTGATAAAGTCTGCAATGAGACCCTGAGTGGCATGGGCCAGAGCCATGCCAACTCCATTAGATGGCCTTCAAGCCACACGTGATGCCCACTTGAACTTCTTGGCATGGGGAGTTATCCCCACCACCAGATTTCTAGGGGAGCCGTGGACTCAGGCTGGAATGAAGGATTGCTCTTTGTAGGAAAGGAAAGTCAGTCCTAGGCCTTACCCAGGCCTTCCAGGTCCTTGTTCTTCTTACATGAGAGAATTTCAGAAGTAGATGAGCAATGAAGTAAACACAGATTTCATTTGGAGGCTTTTTGAAGAAAGGGAAGGAGGGGAGAAAGAGAGTGAGTGTAATCCCCCCAAGAGAGAATGTGGGTTAACCACAAGTGTGTGTGGGGCTGAGGGTAGGTAGGATAGAGAAGAGACTAATAATAGCTAGGAATGATCATACTGGACAAAATCTGAGGGTTAAAAGTAGGTAAGGGATATTCTGGCTAACTTTTCAGTATCGATATTGTCAAACCACAGTGCCCAAAAGTGGGGGGTGGGGATGAGAGAAGGGGGGGAGAGAGAGAGGGAGAGAGAGGGGGGGGAGAGAGAGAGAGAGAGAGACAGAGAGAGAGAGAGAGAGAGAGAGAGAGAGAGAGAGAGAGAGAGAGAGAGAGAGAGAGAGAGAGAGAGAGAGAGAGAGAGAGAGAGAGAGAGAGAGAGAGAGAATATAGACTTCTCCAAAGACAGAGAAAGCCTCAAGAGGGAAGATCTCACCTTGGCCTTTGTTCCTGCTAAAACTTCTCTCAGAGGAGGGTCCAGCCCTCTCTGAGCCTGTTGGCACCAGGGGAAATCTTATCAGGCCTTAGTTCCTGTGTCTTCAAGATGGGCTGTTGGTTTTATTACTCCCTAGGAATTCCATTGCCGGGGGCCCTTTCCTATCTACATACCTATATCACTACCACAACAGAATTCTCTGGGGGGAGGTTTGGGCCAGAGTGCCGGTTATTGAACTGGGTTGATGGCAAACGGGGCACGTGCTTAACCCCTGTGCTTTCTCTGGCCCCACACATTCATCTTAAGCCCAGAAGTTTACTTTTTGGAATACAGAAAGTGTTTAAAGTTTCATAATATTTTTCTTTTTTAGTGAACCAAGCTAGTTTTTAATTGGAAGAACTTTAGCTTGAGAAGTGGAGAGGAAGATCTGTACATATTCAGGAGAGAACATGGTCTTTTCTAGAGTGGAAAAATCATTTCTTTTTGGGTGTAAATTTATTTAAGAACTGTGTAAAGCCCTGCAGAGGTTTTTTTTTTTTGTTTTGTTTTGTTTTGGTTTTTAATTGAATCACCTTGAGATATAGTTACAAAGCTTTCATGTTTGAGCTTCAGCCATACAATGATAGAATACCCATCCCTCCACCAGTGTACATTTTCTTCTTCTTTTTTTAATAATGTAGGAGTACTCTATTTATTCAGCCATTGATTAAGCTGATTAAATTGGGCATAAACTCCACATTACTTTTTGTTATTCTATTCTGAATGTTAATGTTATTTTATTATTGTTATTAAATAAAATGTTATTTTATTATTTTATTATTGTTTTCCTCTCCCCCTATTTTTTTCTTTTTGGGTCACACCCAGTGATGCTCAGGGGTTACTCCTGGTTCCACACTCAGGAATTACTCCTGGTGGTGCTTGGGGGACCATATGGGATGCTGGGAATTGAACCCGGGTCAGCTGCATGCAAGGCAAATGCCCTACCCACTGTGCTATCACTCCAGCCCCTTTCCCCCGCGTTTTTTTTTTTTTTGATTCACTGTGAGATACAGCTACAATGCTTTCATATTTGAGCTACGGTCATATAATCATCAAACACTCATCCCTTCACCAGTGCACACTTTCCACCACCAAAATCCCCAGTATTCCCTGCCACGCCCCTCCCCATCCCCATTCCAACCCTTCCCCTGCTGTGTGGCAGATAATTTCCCCCATACTCTCTCTCCACTTTGGTTACATTTAGTATTTTGATGCCAGTCTCACCACCACTGAAACCTGACGAAAAGGCACTGCTAGATGATTTGTTTTGTATTGCTTATTATGGATAGAATATAATATCAAGGAAATTCTGTGTCATTCTCTTCTGGGAGCTTTAGTTTATAGTCTCTGGGCCTTGGCCATTGGTGAGATTACATGAGGCCAGGGGCAGTTTATGGGTGTGACTGCCAAGCTACTGGAAAACTGGGAACCTGAGGGGAAGAGGCTCAGTCCCGATCCAAGCAGGCTTGGAGATCACAGTTATGGGTTCCCGCATATCTGGTTTTCCTGCCAGTCTGCTCTCTGGTGAGGTTCATCCCATGTTGGGTGAGGCTCATTTGAGTGTGAGGAGAGTGGCCTTGAGCATAGCAGCAATAGGGTTCTGGAGGTTTTTGCCTGCTGGGGTTCTGCTTGGAGCAGGGAGGGAAACTCAACCCGCCCCCCCTCTGAGGTGCCCAGTTGTAGACAGCCTGGAGCGGGGTCATGGCATTCTGTAATGCTCTCTTCTGGGAGCTTTGGTTTATAGTCTTTGGGTGTTGGCCATTGATGAGCTTACATGGTCCCGGGGGCAGTTTGTGGGTGTGACTGATATGCTACTGGAAAACTGGGGACCTGGGGGGAGGAGACCCAGTTTCGATCCAAGTGGGCTTGGAGATCTCAGTCACAGGTTCCCGAATAGCTGGGTTTTCCTGCCAGTCTGCTTTCTGGTGAGGTTTATCCCGTTTTGGGTGAGGCTCGTGCCTTCTTGGATGAGGCTCATCTGAGCATGCAGTGCACATTTTCTACTACTAATGTCCCCAGTATGTTCTCACCCTGCCTCTATGGCAGACAGTTTCCCCAATACTCTTTCTCTACTTTTGGGCATTATAGTTTGCTTGAATTTTCCCACCCCCATTCAAGCCTACCCGACAGGGGCAGATGCTAGATAATTTCTTCTTTTTTTTTTTTTCTTTTTGGGTCACACCTGGCGATGCTCAGGGGCTACTCCTGGCTTTGCACTCAGGAATCACTCCTGGCGGTGTTCAGGGGACCATATGGGATGCTGGGAATCGAACCCGGGTCGGCCGCGTGCAAGGCAAACGCCCTACCCGCTGTGCTATCTCTCCAGCCCCCAGATAATTTATTTTCTGTTGCTCACTTTGAATATGATAAGTGGTTGTGCTTCTGATATTCTAAGATTGTAAATTGTTGGGGTCTAGAGACATCTCTGTAGGGTGCTGATACATTTTTGGATTCAACTGGGAGTCCCTGGACCAGGGCGATGGCACCTGGAGGTAGATTGTGGGCATGACAGCCAGGGTCAAGAGCAGGTGGGGAGTTGGGAAGGGACAGCCCGACTCCTCTGCCACCGCTGTGTGGCCTGGAGTCTTAGTCCTGAAACCTGCATACCTGGGCTTTGCTTCTGGCAGCTCATGGTCAGCAGGACTTCATCTGGAGTGTGCGGGGAGAGCACACCTGCTCCATCTGAGGTACCCCAGTGAAATTGTCTCAGTAGGGGGCCCAGAGAGATCTCCAGAGATGTGGTGTCTTCCGGGACTTGCTGCTGTGAGTTTGATTAAAGAATTTGCAACAGGCAAGTCAGGTACAGAATAAATTTCATGGAAAAACTATAAAGCAAAGTTGTTAGAAATTTAAATTAGATTTCTGTGACAGATCAACTACTGAGAAGATGCTATAGTGCTTCACTATTGAATTCTATAGGAATCTGCCTAGATTTTTCTGATATAGTGGGGTACTAATTTTGAGTTCTGAATCCAAGTATATACATTTTCCATATGTAATTATTTTACTCAATAAGTGAAAATAATGTGTCTAACAGATTGAAATTTAGTTACCATCTGGATTCCATGGAATCTTTGGAGTGTTTTCCACTGAAGAAAAGTACTTTTTTAAGAATCAAGGATAAAAACATTCAGATGAAAATATTAAGATATTATAAGTGTGGGACCGTGCTCATCAATTTTGTTTGTATTTTGTGATTTTATACATATGCAAAATTTATGTACATGTGTACATATACATGTTGTAGGTGGGAGAAATGTTCCTCCAAAGAAGTAGTTCTCTTGGGTCCTTATGAAATTATGCTGCGGTTTCTTCTTTAAATTGGCTTGCCAATCATATTACAGGTCACTTAATTTGTCTATCTTGTCAAGTGATGCAGATGACTTGGATGAAGGAGGTAGCCTTGAAAGCAGTGCTACAGTTTTCCTGCCTGCACCACCACCTCCAGTCACTTGGGGAAATGCCCAAAGAATTAGGGCTGGTAACCCTTCTTCCATGAGCACTGGGAAACTGTCAGACTACATCTTAAGTTCAATTGTCTACAGGGCACATGAACTGATTCCCACCATCTATGTTCTTAGGGAGTCATGGGCTCAGTTTGAAGTGATGAATTTCTCTTTTCAGGAAAAGAAAAATCAGTCTTAGCTTCTACAGGTTTTTCAGGATCATTTTTTTTCCTTTGCCAAAAAGAATTTCAGGAGGTGATGAACACTGAAGTACCATGGTTTTATTTAGAGAAATATGAGGGGAGAGAAATGTGTGTGTGTGTGTGTGTGTGTGTGTGTGTGAGTGAGAGAGAGAGAGAGAGAGAGAGAGAGATGTTAAAGAGAGAGCATAGGCTTCTCTAGCGTATACTCTAGGTGAGCATCTCTAGATACATCAGAGAAAGAAAAGAGAAGGAATTGATTGCTAAGGCCCAAGATTCAACTGTTTTGTTTGTTTTGGGGTCACACCCAGTGATGCTCAGGGGTAACTCCTTTCTCTACACTCAGAAATTACTCCTGGCAGTGCTCTGGAGACCCCATGGGATGCCAGTGATCAAATGCCGATTGGGCATGTGTAGGGAAAGTGTCTTATTCGCTGAATTTCCAGTCTCAACCAAGATTCCATTTTTATTGAGGGCTAAGCATAGAGGACTTTGGATTTCCAAGGGCTTAATATTTATTGGTACGTTTATATGCTTAGAATTGGAATTAGGATAATAAAAAGAAAGAAAGGAAGGAAAAGGGAAGAAACAAACTGGTCAGTGATCTATGGCAACCAGGATTTGTTCAACATAGGAGCCTTTGTTTTGGGAGGAGTTGGCCTGGCTCTTATCTGACTTGACTCTGTGTGTGTGTGTGTGTGTGTGTGTGTGTGAGAGAGAGAGAGAGAGAGAGAGAGAGAGAGAGAGAGAGAGAGAGAGAGAGAGAGAGAGAGAGACAGACAGACAGACAGACAGACAGACAGAGAGTGAGAGTGCGTGTTTTCTGAAGTGGATGCCTTCTCAGCAACGTTTAAGTCAGGCACTTTACAAAAAGAATACACATTACAAAAAGAATAGTCAACTCTTTTTGTTTATACCACACAGATATCTTTGTCATTTCCATAGGATGCTTTTGGAACATTTAGAGCTCTCATCAGCAGATAGGGTGAACTTTGTAGATGGTCAGTTGAGGCCTTTGGGAACATTCCTATATGAGTGTTCTCATCCTGTAAATCTGTAAAACTTTCCTTTTCAAGTCACTAGAACTATCCATACATAGTCATAAAAAATTGTACATAGACTCCCTTAGATACATTTGATCAGTTCTAAAGATAGATTTTTTTTGGCAGTGGGGGGCATGTGAGCTACAGTCTTCTTTATCACTGTATACTCAGCTCCCAGTATAAGATCTCCTACATTGTAGATATTCGATGCACATTTTTACTGAGAAAATAAATGGACACTAAATTAGGTTTCTTGAGATTATAATAAAACAATGAAGCCTAATTTTTATTGGTTGGTGACTGCAAGGAAGGTACTATGCCAAAAATTTACTCTGTAGTTAATTGTGTTTGATCTTCACAAGACTTTGTGCTGGATGCTAATGCATCCAGGACCAGGCTGTGCTGTGGTCACAATCACAGTTTCAGTGACTTTACTCAGTGTGCAAAGTCCACTGAAGTTAAACCACCCCAAAGAAATTAAGAGCTGAATTCAGAATGAAAAACTAACAAACTCTTCTGTTCACCAAGTCTTTTATCTAATCTTTTCCTTAAAACATAAGGATGGTTGAACTATTGCTCAGAAGCCTTTCTTTAGATTTGCAGATAAAATCAGATGTGCCTCATGGGACAACCCATGAGGGAATTTTTGAACCCTTTGAAGCCTACCAGCTTGCATCCCCACTTTTCTAAAAATGGGTTTCCCTATGTCTTTTTTTCCTTTAAAAATTGCTCCTGTGATTGCAGACAATATGGTTGCTTTGAGGACATAAGTCAGCTCTCTTCCAGTCTATTGGCTTGTTGCCAATAAAGTTCTGTTTTGTTTTTGTTTTGGGCCACAACCTGGCAGTGCTCAGGGCTTACTCGTGGTTCTGTGCTCAGGGATTGATGTCGATGGACCCCACGGGTGACTCATGTGAGTCGGGAGGAAAGAAAGACAGTCACCCCACCTCTGCTACCCGGGTCCTGCTGGGAAGACTAGGACTGGCAAAGTCTGCCATGAGCCCCTGCTCGGCACGGGCCTGAACCCCGCCAACCCCACCAGGTGGCCGTCAGGCCACACCTGAAGTCCGATTGTTCTTCAGGCACAGGAGTTGATCCCCGCCACCTGATTTCTCAGGGAGCCACAGACTCAGGCTGGAGCGAGGTTTTGCTCTTTGCAAGAAAAGAAAGGCCAGTCCCAGGCTTTAACCAGGGTTTTCGGGGTTCTTATCTCACTTGCAGAAAATAATTTCAGGAGTAGAAAGCAGTGAAGTAAAATAGATTTTATTTGGAAGTTTTGAAGGAAATAAGGAAGAGAAAGTGGGAGAGTGGAGAGTAATGCTCGGCCACATGAGTGCACAGTGAGGGCATATGTACACCCCTCCTTTGTTCAAGGTGGCTTTTATAGAGTATCTTCTCAGAATGACTTGGTCAGGAATGTTCTGATGTCTTATCTGGGCCGAATCATTAAAGTTAATCGGATTAAGAGGTCCTAGGGTATTTGAGGAATTTCTTTCATGATTATGGATCCAATCTCCTCAGGGTTTGCTAAAGTTCTTATCAGGGCTTGTTTTCTATATCCACAGGGTGGATCAACCTTAGAACTTTCTTTCCCAGAAATTTTGTTGACCTAAGTTTCATTGCTGAGGGCCTTTCCCTGTCTACCTGCCTACATCAGGGTCACTCCTGGTGGGGCTCAGGGTGGGGTGCCAGGGATCAGACATGCAGGGCAAGTGCCCTACCTGCTACACTATGCTTTGGCCCCAGTATAGCTCTTTCTTGACCTATCACTGTGCTTTTGATTGATTGGTTCTTGAGTAGCATGGGACCTTCAGAGTTACAGTCTGGCTGCTAGCCCTCAGTACAGTGACTCTGTGACCCAGACTACTTCAGAGGTTACTTGTCCAAAGTTATACAGTTGGTGTATGGTTGAACATGGGCTGGAAGTTAGACTTGCTGGTTTTCAAATCCCATTCTTTTTACCTACATAAAATGCTGCCCTTTTAGGGGTGGTGGTGGTGGTGGTGGGACACACACATATCCATCTCTACTCAGGGATTACTCTGGTGGTTCTGTGCTCAGGGATCATTCCTGGCAGGCTCAGGAAACCATATGGGATGCCAGGGATTGAACCTGGATTGGCGACGTGCAAGACATGTATCCTGCTGGCTATATTATTACTTTGGCCCCAAATGCAGCCTTTCTCTTTCTTTCTTTCTTTCTTTCTTTCTTTCTTTCTTTCTTTCTTTCTTTCTTTCTTTCTTTCTTTCTTTCTTTCTTTCTTTCTTTCTTTCTTTCTTTCTTTCTTTCTTTCTTTCTTTCTTTCTTTCTTTCTTTCTTTCTTTCTTTCTTTCTATTAGTTTTTCTTTGCTTTTTGGGCCACACCCAGCGATGCACAGGAGTTACTCCTGGCTCTGTACTCAGCAATTACCCCTGATGCGGGAACCATATGGGATGCTGGGAATCAAGCCTGGGATGGCTGCTTGCAAGGCAAATGCCCTACCTATTGTGCTATTGCTCCAGCCCCTAAATGCAGCCTTTCTTAAGGAAATTAATTTTCTTCTAAAGATAACTTGACTGTAATAAAGGGGATAATAAAGAACATATTGGGTTATGGGTTTGGAGGAGTGATTCCACCTCTGGTTTATTTTTTACAATGTAGACAAGTTGATTTTCTCACATGGGGAACAGTAATTATTATGATGGTAATATAAAGTGGTGCATATAAATAGCCCCTGGAGGAGAGGCAAAAAAGTACAATCGAAACAACATCTGCACATGTATGTTCATCGCAGCACTGTTTACAATAGCCAGAATCTGGAAAAAACCCGAATGCCCCAGAACGGATGACTGGTTGAGGAAACTTTGGTACATCTATACAATGGAATACTATGCAGCTGTTAGAAAAAAGGAGGTCAAGAATTTTGTAGTCAAGTGGATGGGCATGAAAAGTTTCATGCTGAGTGAAATGAGTCAGAAAGAGAGAGACAGACATAGAAAGATTGCACTCATCTATGGTATATAGAATAACAGAGTGGGAGACTAACACTCAAGAACTGTAGAAATAAGTACCAGGAGGTTGACTCCATGGCTTCGAGGCTGGCCTCACGTTCCGGGGAAAGGTCAACTCAGAGAAGCGATCACCAACTACATTGTAGTCGAAGGCCATGTGGGGGAAGGGAGTTGCGGGCTGAATGAGGGCTAGAGACTGAGCACAGCGGCCACTCAACACCTTTATTGCAAACCACAACAGCTAATTAGAGAGAAAAAACAGAAGGGAATGCCTTGCCACAGTGGCAGGGTGGGGTGGGGGGGAGATGGGATTGGGGAGGGTGGGAGGGACACTGGGTTTACGGGTGGTGGAGAATGGGCACTGGTGAAGGGATGGGTTCCAAACTTTGTATGAGGGAAGTATAAGCACAAAAGTGTATAAATCTGTAACTGTACCCTCACGGTGATTCTCTAATTAAAAATAAATAAATTTAAAAAAAAAATAAATAAATAGCCCCTGGAGAGACATAAAATATTGAATAAAGATGTAATGACATTATTACTGATTCCTCTGAGTTTGTCTTGTATAGATTTTCTTTTTACATGTAACAAGCATAAAAATTCTTAGAAAAAGACAAGTAAACATTTTAAATGATCTTGTAACATTTGGTTTTCTTGTTTACTATACCTTACAACATAAAAAAAATCTAACTTCATTGGTATAATCATTTTAGTCTTCTCATTAGATTTAAGTAATGTTATGTTTTAACCAAATTGGCTTTGTTGAAACCTTCTAACCTTTATTTTTTAGTTTTATGTTAAATTTTATTAAAATATTATAGGGAGTTGTGATACACAGTCCTTTCTGAGGAATAGCATTTTAAAACACATTTGCTGGAATAAAGCAGGATTCACAGAACTAAATCCATAAGATAATGGCTGAAAAAATTTTTCATCAGATGTGAGTTCACATATTTTACATAAGCCTAACTACACAGTTAGTATGTACCTATACCTTTTTTTAAAAAATGTAAGAGTAATGCAATTTATTCAACCTTTGATTAAGCCGATTGAATTGGGAATGAACTCCACTTTTGTTATTTTCTTTTTGGGTCACACCCGTTGATGCACAGGGGTAACTCCTGGCTCTGCACTCAGGAATTACTCCTGGCACTGCTTGGGAGACCATATAGAGTGCCGGGGGTCGAATCCAGGTTAGCCACGTGCAAGGCAAATGTCCTACCTGCTGTACTATCAGTCCAGCCCCTGAAATTCACTTTAAAAATTTTTTTAATTGAATATCTGTAAGATAAACCATTACAAAGCTGTTCATAATTGGATTTCAATCATATTAATGATCCAGCATCCATCCCTCCACCAGTGTATATTTTCCACCACCAAGGTCCCCTGTTTCCTACCACCTTCCTCCAACAACCCGCCCCCCCCCCCCCACTCTTCATTTCCCGCCCCGCCCCATGCCTCCCTCTATGGGAGGTACTTTCCTCTTGCTCTCTCTCCTTTTCCTATTGTGCATTATGGTTTGCAATACAGGTGCTAAGAGATCATGGTGTTTATTCAGGGCATTCGGTATTTTTATTGGGATGCTAAGGCTGGAGTAGCTTTTCAGTTGGGTAGCTGCTTTGGGGTGTGGATGTGACTGCCGAGGTTTCCGGAAGTACAGGGAGGTGGGGAGAGGTAACCCATCCCGACCCGAGAAAGCCTGGAGATTTCAGTCACAAAACCCACATACCAGAACTTTCAGCAGATTATGTCTTGGTGAGGTTGGAATATGCCACAGTTGCTTGCCAGGCTCTGCCGTGTAGACGGGATACTCTTGATAGCTTGCTGGGATCTCCAAGATAGGTGGAGGAATTGAACCCAGGTTGGCTGCATGCCATGCAAGGCAAACACTCTACCCGCCGTGCTATATATATATATATATATACACACACACACACACATATATATTTATATGTGTTCATTAAATCACTGTGAAATATACAGTTACAAAGTTGTTCATGATTGAGTTTCGGTCATACAATATTCTGACACACATTTCTTTACCAGTGTACATTTCCCACCACCAAGGTCCCAGTTTCCCTCCTGCCACCATCCCCAGGCCCTAGCCAGTCTTTGTGGCAGGCACTTTTCTTCTCTCTCTCTCTCTGGACATTATGTTTTTCAGTAAAGGTACTGAAATGTTTGTCCCTTTATTTTCAGCGCACAGTTCTTATCCAGAGCGATCATTTTCAACTATCATTGTCATAGTGGTTCCTTTTCTTTCCTAACCACTCTCCCTCTTACCACTTGTACCTGCTGCCATATACCACCCCCAGCTGTTACCCCCTTGTCTATTCTGATTGGTTGCCTCTTCCGTGGCTGATACTTAAACTGACAGACTAAACTCACCTGGCACTCTACCGTTTTGCACCTGCTGTATTAATCCTGCATCTAAGGACTTTTGTTTTATTGGTTGTTCATTTTTTGGGGGTTCTTTATCTTACGGTATTAGTGAGATTATATGGTTTTTCTTTTCCCCTCTTTGAGTAGTTTCATTCAGCACAGTCCCTTCTCTCAAGGTTCATCCATATTGTCACATGTGTGTTTTTTGTTTAAAAGAGCTGAATAATACTCCCTTCTGGTTATGTACGACATGATTGGCCATGCTTGATTTATTTTTTATTTTTTGGTGTAGGGGTAATGGGTGATGGTGGGACTCTGCTGGTGGTGCCTACCAAGCAGTGCTCAGGAGACCAGGGGCCTACTGGTGATTCTTGTCCAATCATGTGGTAGGCTTGGGCCACGTGGAGCTGGGGATAAACCTGTTCTACCCTGTGGTCCTGGGGCCTCCAGTGACAGCCACACCTGCAGTGATAAGGGACCACCTGATGCTAGGAATTGAACTTGAGTCAGGCCCTTGGTTGGCCTGTGTCCTAATGGCTGTACTATCACTGGACCCTAAGCTTGGCGTTTCATATGTATTTTAATCTCCAGCCTTCCCAGGTGTCTGTTGGGTGTCTGTTTGATCATGTTACTCTCTGGGAATACCCTGAGTTTACCTCTCTCTGCCTCACATTGCTCCAGATAGGACATTATAGATTTTCACAGTTCTCTGACTTTTTTTCTGGCAGTGTTTAAAATAATGCAATGTAAAACACTAGAAAAAATTATTTCAGTGGCATTTGAAAGCAAAATTCCTGTTAAATTACAAAAGAGCTGACAGACTAATTTTTTCTCAGAGTGCATATTTTTCTCAGAGTGCATCTTAAAATCATGTTTATTCCTCATTGTTTAAATACGACCCTTCTTAACCAAGGGCAAACATGCTATGCCTTTCTTTTCCTCTCCTGTTTGGACATAAAGGCTGTTATTGTTGATTGTCTTGCCTTGGGTTAGTCAAAAATGAAGTTTCATTTGTGTAGAATACTTTCATTATGAGATAATGGGTTACTTTAATTCCATACTTTTAGAAGAGCTAGGAAGGCATTTACATTTACTCCCGATTTTCCCTTTTCAGAGTCTTAGAGACAGTAAGAATTCGTTATAGAATAGGCTGTTTGACACATCTTTTCATTGGTAAGCCATTAAAGATCAGAAAAAGAGCAGAAAGCGGACATTGATAGCACTGAGAGCCTTTGGGAAATTACATATATGCAATGGCTGAGAGTTAGACAAGTGACTTTGTATGTGCTTTTAGTCAGAATGTGGTCTGTGAAAATGATAACTTACTGAATTTATGAAATGTCTTCCTAATGGACTGGTTTTGAGCTTTCATAGTGATGAGCAGCAAGTGATGGCTGTTGTTATCCTTTAGCCTGGGACTCCTCCAGTGACACTACCTTTCTATTGTTTTTCTCAGTCTATATAATTACATCTTACAGACATCACCAAAATGACTTACATTCCTAGCAAATTAGTCTTTGATGCTTATTCCTCCAGTTTCTTCTATTTCATTTTGGCATATAACTTCTGATGCTACTAAAGACTATAATTAGAATAATGAGCCAAGTGAGATTTTAAGTCTTATGGGGCATGATGAAGAGGTCAGGTTCACAAGTAGGCCTAGATGGGGTGTGGCTGCCACCTGTGCAGCCTCAGGTCTGTTTATTTTCTCCAGGTTGGTAATGACTGTTTCTTATTATCTTCTCTGTCTTCTGTGAACCTTGCCTGGTTAGGTTAGAGGCTTCTCCAGGTAGGTATTCTGCTAGCAGTGTCATTTGAGACCTGACTTAATGAGATTAACCCAGCTCTGCTACGTGGCAGAAAGGGAATTTTAGGAGAATGTCTCATCACTTACTGAACTGGGAAGCAAAAAAATGAATCTCCTTCAGATAATGCCAATCTCAAGGAACTGTCAGTTTAGACTGGTTGTCAAACTACAGATCTTAAACCTCTGCCACTTCCTGCCTTTCTGAAACTGACACTTCCTGGCTTCAGTTTAAACAACTATCTTTTCAACCTGCAATTTAGTCAACATATAGATAATCTTTAAAGAAGATGCTCTAATCTATTGCTCTGGCCAACCCCAGCTGATGTCTACAAGAGACAGAATATCTTGTATGTATGCTGTGAAATAGTAAAGACAACAACAGACCAAAAAACAAAAGAAAACAAAAACAAGAGCAAAAACTGGTTAGACTAATCTAGAGTAGTTTCTCACACAAAAAACATAATTCTTAGGTTGTAAGTTTCTTCTTCAGAGTATATATAATACTCAGAAAGCAGTCCTCATAGTGTCAAACTAATTTCTAGTTATTTCCCTCCACCCTATTACTTACTACCTTACTTAAAACTTCAGCCTCAGTTTTAGAATTAGTTTAGTTCTGAAGGGATGCTTCTTACTATGCTCTGCTTTATTCTGAATTCGCACGGAATAAAATTGCTTGTAGACTTACTTTTCCATATATTTATGAGACTGCATAGTAGTTCATTGTTTTAAATGCACTTATTTTAAATATTTTGCCTTTGGGAGGAATAATCAACCCTAACAGAAGGGAAAATTAGATTTATGACTTTATTTTTTTTTATTTTATTTTTATTTTTTTTATTTTTTTTGCTTTTTGGGTCACACCTGGCGATGCACAGTGGTTACTCCTGGCTCTGCACTCAGGAATTACCCCGGCCGTGCTCAGGGGACCATATGGGATGCTGGGATTTGAACCCGGGTCGGCCGCGTGCAAGGCAAACGCCCTCCCCGCTGTGCTATCTCTCCAGCCCCTAGATTTATGACTTTAGCATACAAAATGAACATTATCATGAACTGGAAGTTCAATTAAACAGTACAATTAAAATCTTTCCAGCTACATATGGCAAGGGCTGGAGCCATAGCACAGCGGTTAGGCGTTCGCCTTTCACACGGCCGACCCGAGTTAATTTCTTCCGCCCCTCTCGGAGAGCCCGGCAAGCTACCGAGAATATCAAGCCCGTGTGGCAGAGTCTGGCAAACTACCCGTGTGTATTGCATATGCCAAAAACAGTAACAATAAGTCTCTCAATGAGAGACGTTACTGGTGCCCGCTCGAACAAATCGATGAGTAACGGGATGACAGTGACATATGGCAAATAAAAAAGAGTGATTGGGGCTACTACTGAGTACTAAAATTATTAATTATAACCTGTGAAAATGAAGTTTTTTCATAGAAAAAAAGGAGATAGTTTCATTGTACATGAGAGAACCCTAATGGCAGACAAGTTTCTTTAAGACTTTAATGAAAGAAGATGACAAAACATAAGTCATTGCTTTTTAAATGAATGGTACATTTGAAACCATTCTCTCAAAGATTCTTATTAGCCTATACTTAAATGGTGTAAAGTGATACATAACATAAAAAGGTTAAAACTGTGATAAAAGCTCTCATAATATTGTCAGGCTATTCATGTTGAACAGAAAATTTTAGAAGGAAGTTTTAATCTCTCTAATCTTAAGGAAAACACTGTTGACAATGCTTGTTGTGTGACATTAGTAAACCTCAACTGGTGTAATGTTGATTTTCATCAGATACCATTTAATTGTAAAAGACTGGTTAATGATGGCAATGTATCATCAAAAGGAAAGAAAAATGCTTTACAAACCATTTATTTGTGCATACGTAAGTTTTATGTGATTAGTTTTAAAAAATTTATACTTTTCAGTGGAAACAACCAAAATTCTGTAACTAAGTTTTGAGACCCATTAAAACAAAGTTTAATGAAAACCCCCTGTTTTCTTTTGATTGATGTTGTACTACTTTATTAAAAGTAGGGGTTCGGATTAGTATAGGGTTAAGGTGCTTGAATTGCATGTGGTTGATCCAGGCTTGATATGGACATCACATATGGGTCCCTGAGTTCTTCCAGGAGTGATACTTGAGTGCAGTTGGGAATGAGCCCTGAGTACACCTGGGTGTAGTCCACTCCTTAACCCCAAATATTTCAGTGCACATTGCCCATAATCTATTTATGATGTTACATCTGCTACTTTAGGACTTCAAAATTCTAGGTTCATAGTTTTTTCTGGATAAGAATTTCTCATTATTTGCCTTATTTTGTCCAAAACAGAGGAATTTAGGTACTGAATGACAAGTTATGGAAGAACTTTTATTGGTGCAAAAATTCAAATTAAATCAGTTGAACGGAATATTCTTATATGTAAGTGAGCCAAAGTCTGCAATATTAAACTGTATGTGTTACATTTTTTTTGGGGGGGGGGCAGGTCCTGGTGGTACTAATAGTAACCAGGGCCACATGAGGTGGTGCTAGAGAGTCCATATGGTGCTTGAGTTAGAACTGGCAGCTCTATGCATGACAGGCATGTTCTATATCCCAGGCCCTATTTTCCTTTTTTAATTATATCAATATTGACTAAGTTTGTTGGTCCTAAGAAGTTTCCAGAGACAAAAGAGCAACAGATTTTAAAAAGTCAACCCTTCTCTCTGAAGTGACTCCAAATATACAAAAGTATTTCTAATTTCAGAAGTATTCATTTCTCTGGGATTCTCACATTTTTTATGTATCATTTTCAAGAATACTGCCATGAAATTCTCAGAACCCTGATTTGAGATTGTCTTTTGAATCTGACTTCTGAAAAGATTGTTTTGAAAAGATTGAAAGAAAAAGGTAGCGAATGCTGAAGATGATGGTGGAAAGACTTCCTCAGTACCCCACTTAGAATGCTTCCCATCTTCCTTTTGCTCCTCTCATCCCATTATGAAGTGACATGAGAATATGAGCAGGTTTCCGAGATGCATGTGGGCTAAAGGTAGGAAGAAGCATCAGTGAAGCTGTACATAGAGGGAGTCTCTTTGACCCTAATCCATGGATTCTGACTTGTGCTGGCCTTACTCTGACTACAAAGGTCAGGAAGGAGCCCCAGCCGTAGGTTAGGGTTCTCACCCAGTACTTGCTGGGAACCAGGACAACTTGTGCAGAGCTGGGAATAGGAAACAAACATATTACTGACTAATGAAAGCAGAAGGACTCAATAACTTAAACACAGTCATTGAAACATTTATTGTGCATGAAACACCTAAAAATTCTGAGGCAGTTCAGACCCAGTTGCTATCTGATTACCATTTTAAAGTTTTTATAATCTTATTAAATTGTGATCTCATTTACTTATGACAATCTAACCTGAGTTACCTTCTATTTACAATACTGTGAGTATAAGGTTTCATGTCTACAACATTTCAACACTACAACACCACTCCCCACCCAGAGTTTCCATTTCTTCCACCATTATCTCAATCACACTCCCTCCCCCCCATGCCATGGTAGGCTCCATTCTGTTGTTTCTGTAGATCAATTCTTATATTCTGTTGTTTTTGGCCATTCTCTTACAATTTCTTTATATCTCACATATGAGAAATATCTTTCTGTATCTGTCACTCTTCCTTCGGGTTACTTCACTCAGCATGATGCTCTCCACGTGGTGGCAAATGGCATAATTTTATCTTTTGTAGCTGAGCAGTTTTATATTGTGCATATAAATCATAGCTTTTTAATCTAGTCATCTGTTCTTGGACACTTGTGTTGCTTCCAAATTTTGGCTATTGTAAATAGTGTTGCAATGAATATAGTAGCACAAATATCTTTTTGAAACAGAAATTTTGGGCAGTTGGGGTAGATGCCCAGAAGTGAAATTGTTGGGTCATATGAAAGCTCAATTTTTAGTTCTTTTTTAGGAGTTTCTCTGTTGTTTTCCAAAAAGGCTGTGCAAGTTGGCATACCCACCAGCAGTGAGTTCCTTGCTTTTGTGCTTTGTGATGCCACTTTCACATTATTCTTTGATTTGTGTTTCCCTGATATCAGTGAGGCAGAGCATTTTTTCATACCTATTGGCTATTTGTATGTCTTCTCTGAAGAAGTTTCTGTTAGTTTCTTCTCATCTGTCCCATCCCGTGGGACTTGTTCAACGTGGGTAACCGGGAGAGGGTGCGAGAGTAAAAAGGAGACAGACGCAAGGAGAAAGAGACAGACACAGACAGATACAAGAATGGGAGCAAGCTCCAACTTTATTTTTCTTAAGCTAGTCTTTTATAATTGATTATATGAGGAAGTGGGCAGAATGGGAGAATAGCAAAGAATGCAAATGTTAAACAAAACTGGATGTGGGCCCTGGTGGAAGTTTCCCTGGGCATTGTTCTGCAACCTTTCCCAAGAAGCGGTTGTTCCTAGTTACAGGTCAGTTTGTACTGACATATTGGTGCCCAGGCATGGGTTTCTGGCTGTTCCCAGGCATTGGTTCCCGGCACTCATCATTTTGTGATGGAGTTGATTTTTTTGGGTTAATTTCTATAAGTACTTTATTTTATAGTTATCCTCCTGCCAATTTTGAGGTATATTGGACATATTTGACATAACATATATTTGATATTTTGAAATTTGATATATTTGACATAAATGTGTGAGGTCTTTTTGACCTCCAAACAGCATTTTCTGAGAAACCTACCTACTATTTTCCATAGTGGCTATACCAGCTTGCATTCCTGTGAACAGTGCACCAGGATTCCATTTTCCCTATGTTTACTACCAACTCTGATCAGTTTTCTGTATATTTTCTGTCTTTCTTTTCTAACAGGTTTGAAGTGATAATCTTGTGGTTTTGATGTGCTTTTCTCTGATGATTAGGGGTGCTAAGCACCGTTTCCAAAACCTATTTGCCCTTTGCATGTATTCTCTGGGAAAATGTCTATTCAGTTCCTCTTCCTATTTTTAAAAACCAGTTTTAATTTTGAGTTGTATCTTTATCTATTTTCTACATTACTCTTACCAGAGGTAGGATTTGCAAATATTCCCTTCCATTCAGTAGTTTGCCTTTGTAACTTTTGGATGGTTATCTTTGTGGTGCAGAAACTTTGATTTGATGTGGTTCCACCTGTTTGTTTTCTTGCTTTAGTTAATTAGCTTTTGGTGTCATATCCATGACTTTGCAGTCACAATCAGTGTCAAAAGCTTCTCCCCTATATTTTCTTACAAAAGTCTTATGGTTCTAAGTATAAAATTTAGGGTTTTTAATTAATTTTGAGTAGATTTTTGTGAGTAGTGTAAGTTAGAAATGAAATTTTATTCTTTTGTTAATGGTTATCCAGTTTTCCCAGCACCATATATTAAAGAGGTGTTTCTTCCCCACTGTAATTACTTGGTGCCTTTGTCAAATATTAGTTGCCTGTGTGTGTGTGTGTTTCTTTTTTTACACTCAATTCTGTTCTGCTGGTCATTACCTTTGCTTTTTTAAGCTGACACCATACTGATAGTATAGATTGAAATTAGAAAATGTGTGCTCTTTGACTTTTCTCAGCATTGCTTTGTCCACTTATAATCTCTATTTTTGTTCATTTGTTTATTTCAGGAATGTTTATTGAGACACTGCAATTTACGAAGTTGTTCATAATAGAGTTATTTTAAGGATACAATATTCCAACACCGTCCCAGCACAATGTTCCCTTTCTTCCACCAGTATCCCCAGGTTTTCTCCCACCCCCAAACTTGTCCCCTTGGCAGGCATATAACAAACGTATTTCATATCACTTGGTCTGTTAAGACTTGAAGTAATGATAAACAGAATTATTAAAAAATAATTAATTAGTGATAATTGATATATGTTTTTAACCTTTCTTAATCTAGTAGGGGACAACCATATGCACCATTAGTGAGTGCCCTACATGAGGGGAAGTTTTCTTTTGTCCTTTTAACACTTCTCGCAAAACTGGCTTCAAGGCTGCTAATTCCCCAAACTGTTGCCTGTCCATGAAGCTCTGTAGAGCTCCTTCAAATTTGAATGATAATCTAACTGGGTGGAATTTCTTGGTGAGGTGTTAATTTCATTGAGTTTTTGTACTAAATCCTTCCATATTCTTTGGGTCTCATTTCATAGATCTGTTATACATTTTATGGACTTTCCTTTTTACATCAGTTTCTTTTGTGACCTTGCTGCGTTCAATTTTCTTCTTTGGGCCTCTTGGGTCTTGGTGTCTGTAATCCTTGACTCAAGGAAGTTCTTATAGATGATTTCTCTATTGTTTCTTCATTACTTTTTCCTTCCTGTTCTTCAGGGACTCTGATGAGTCTTATATATTTCCTCTTGACTCATCCCATAGTTCTCTGGTATCCTGATAATTTCTTTTCAGACTACTTTCCACCTCCTGTTGTTTCCTAGCAGTTTCCTCCTTCTCATCTTGGAGCTCCTCAATCTTTTGTTCAGTTTTATTTTTTCTGCTATTTAGAGCTTCTATTGATTTTTTTAAAATATTACCTACCATGTTCTTCATTTCAGTTATGTATGACTGTAGTAGATTTTTTATTTAGACTTTTATGCTTTGCTGACTAAGTGTGCTCTCATTCCTTTGAGCTCAATGAACTTTCTCATCCCAGTGTCAGTAAAGACACTGCTCTCATTCCTTTGAGCTCAATGAATTTTCTCATCCCAGTGTCAGTAAAGACACTGTCTCAGGATTTAGTAAAGTTTTTCTACCTTCGGTGATAATCGCTTTTCTCATTGATCTTGGTGGGCTTCTACATGTTTTCCTAATTGATTTTCTAGTGTTCTTGTTGTGCTGTGGTTAACTCTTTGTAGTTACTTCCCCTCGAAGATAGTGAGAGATTAAGCTGGAGATTGCTCACTGTCTTCTGCCATCCTCACAAAATGACAGGAAGAATAACTGTGAGCAGTGTGTAATTTGTTGAGTAGAGCTGCATGGTGTGGTGTGGTGTGGGACCTTCATATGGCTCAGGGCAGGTGTGGAGACTGCTGGGATCCACCTGAAAGAAGAGGTTCTGCTCCTATTCTGCAGTAGACCCAGTGATACCAGGCAGTGACAAGCCTCCCTGGAGAACATTTTTTTTCTTTCAATTTTTTTTCTTTCAACATTTTTTTCTTTTAATTTTTTCTATGGATAATTTCATTTTAATTTATTTTTTTTTGTTTTGTTTTTGGGTCACATCCAGCAGTTATCAGGAATTACTCTGGCTCTGTGCTCAGGGATCGCTTCTGGTGGGGCTTAGGGGACCATATAGGGTCTGGGGATTGAAGTTGGGTTGACTGCATGCAAAGCTAGGGCCCTACCTGCTGTACTATCTCTCCAATCTCCCATTTTAATTTTAATGAAGGGTCACTTTGAATTTAAAGATAACTTTGAGTTTATGCAATTTTAGAAGTATTAATTTTGATCTATGAGCATGAGGAACTTTTAACTTCAAGTGTTTAAATTTTGTGCCTTCAAGTGTTTATATTTTATTATAATAAATAAGTCAATCAGTGTATCACTGTATCACTGTCATCCTGTTGCTCATTGATTTGCTTGAGTGGGTGCCAGTAACATCTCCATTTGTCTCTGTTGCATTAAGGGTCAGGGGAATGAGGCCCATTATTATTACTGTTTTTTTGCATATCGAATATGCCATGGGTAGCATGCCAGGCTCTGCCATGTGAAAAAATAAATGAATAAATATTACAATAATTAAATTATAAATAAATTGATTTACTATGGATGGAATTTAATATGGATGGAACACTGGCTCAGGTCTTCACACACTACCTGTGTGAATGCAAGGTTCTGT
Organism: Sorex araneus; assembly: GCF_027595985.1. NCBI lineage: Eukaryota > Metazoa > Chordata > Mammalia > Eulipotyphla > Soricidae > Sorex > Sorex araneus. The sequence goes on along the minus strand of NC_073302.1, from coordinate 333,232,612 downwards.
CCCAGTGGAAAACTAGCAGAACCGTTCTGTTGTACAAGACGGGAGACATCCACGACATCGGGAACTATCACCCGGTCTGCCTGTTTAGACTAGAGCTGTTACTGACTGGATTCCATGGGACGTCAAAAGAACACCTGGCTGCCCACCTACGAGATGGTCAGACTTCTTCATCAAGACCCTGAACAAACGGTTTGATGCTCTTCGTGTTCCTGGAGCGAGCAGACACCACTGGGCTATACTAGCACGTGACAGGAATGAAAGATGTTACTGGCACCCGCTCGAGCAAATTGATGAGCAATGGGATGACAAGTGACAAGTGACATGGATGGAATTGTTTATTTTTTCAGACGATTTTCTATTGGTGTATAGGAACACAGATGTTTTCTATATGTTGATTTTAATATTACTAAATTTGGTGATTAGTTCTAGGAAGTTTTTGGTGGAGTATTTAAGATCATGTAATCTACAAATAAGGACAATTTAACTCTTTTCCTTTCTTATTGAGCCTGACATTTATTTATCTATTTATTTTTGTCTTGATTTCTCTGTCTAGGTCTTATAGTACTGAGTAGGAGGATAAGAGTGGTGGACACTTTCTTCATTTTCCCAATCTTAAAGGAAATGCTTTCAACTTTTCATCTTCCTATATAATGTTGACCTTGGGTTTGTCTTAGATGATTTTTTTCTTTTTTTGCTTTTTGGGTAACACCCGACGATGCAAAGGTGTTACTCCTGGCTCTGTACTCATGCTGTGCTATCGTTCCAGCCCCTGTCTTAGATGAACTTTATTGTGTTCAGATATGTTTCTTCTACACTCAGTTTGTTAGGGATTTTATTTTTCCAACCAAAAAAAGACAGTTTTGTCAAATGCTTTAAAAAGAACTATTTAGTCATATTTTTAAAAATCTTTTATTCTATTAAAAGAGAATAAAACATTGATTTCTGTGTGTAGATTAATTTTGTGTCCCAAGGATGAATAATTTTTTGGTGTTTTGGGGCCACACCCAGTGATGCTTAGGGCTGACTCCTGTCTTTATTCCTTTTTTTTTTCTTTTTGGGTCACACCCGTCGATACACAGGGGTCACTCCTGGCTCTGCACTCAGGAATTACTCCTGGTGGTGCTTGGGGGACCATATGGGATGCTGGGAATTAAACCCGAGTCAGCTACTTGACTGCTTCAGTCTTAACAGAATCAAAGGCCTTCTTTAAATTGATGAACATTATACAGAGCGGCATCTTGAACTCTCGCAAAACTTCAATGAGCTTGGTCACTGTGTGGATATGGTCGATTGTGCTGAATCCTTTTCGGAACCCGGCTTGCTAGCATGGTTGTCCTTCATCTAGTGTTCTGCCTATTCTATTCAGGATGACTTGAGTGAACATCTTGTAGACGATGGACAACAGGCAGATTGGGTTATAGTTCCCTATGTTGTGGATATCTCCCTTCTTTTACAACAGAATGGTCCTGCTGGTTTTCCATTGGTAGGGAACCTTCCATTCAGACAGGTAGCATGTGAAGAGCTAAGCTAGTTTATTGACGAGTACTGCTGGCAGATTCTTCAGGTGTTAGGGTCTGACCTTGTCTGGACCGGGTGCTGTACGCATCTTTATTGACAAAATGGCATGTCGCATTTCGGAAGGGAGGACGTTGGGAACGATATATCCATCTTGTTGAATTTGGTATGTGGGCAGGTGGACATGGCTGTCCAAGAGATCTGAGTAGATGTCATGAATAATCCTCTCCATTGCCTTTCTGGAAGATATGATAGATCCATCAGGGCATTGGAGGGCAGTCATCTTGGTCTTGTATTGGCGAAGGACAGGCGAGCATTGCGAATACTTTTCCCAGCTTCTACCACATCAGCCAACACTGCTGCTCTTCTCTTTTTGAGGTCTTCCTTTATCACTTCCTGCACAGGTTTGTGAGCTCGGACGTTAGTTTGTGGTTGCCTGAGGTTCGAGCCAAATCACGTTGGCAAATGAGCTCAAGAGTTTCCGAAGAGAGGCATCTGTTTGTGGCTTTCTCACTCTCGGCATTCTTCGTGCAGTCATGGAGGTGCTGAAACAGTTGATCCTATTCCTTTTCAAAGTTGTCAAGGATGGCATCTTCCCACGTTGCCGCAACAGTGCCAAAGAGCTCCCAGTTGGTGGTCATTCTGGGAGTTCTTTTCTTAAACTTAAACTTTGAAGACCTTTCTCCCTGCTCTGTGAAGTAGAATTTTGCACGAAGGAGGGTGGTCCAATCCCGTTTGGAATTTTGGGACAACAGCAACTTTGGTCAGGCAAAACCTTCGATTGAATATGATATGGTCAATTTCATTGTGGAACTGTCCACCGGGAGACCTCCATGTCCAACATTTAGATTTGGCCATCTGGAACTGTGAGTTACCATGGATGGTCTTGGTCGACATGATGAACTCAGACAGCTTCTCACCCTGTTCATTCCATTCTAGGCCATGGGTTCCAATGTGAAGTTCTTCAGATGACCTTCTTGGTCCTATCTTGGCATTAAAATTACCGATAATCATCTTGTAGAAGGTGTAGTCTTCTTTATAGAACTTCTCCAGCTCCATGTAGAACTTCTCAATTTCTTCTTCATCGTAGTTGGATGTTGGTGCATAGATGATGAAGATAGAAACTGCCAGCAGTGAGCCACATCTATTCAGGTGTAATCATCCAATTCATGTTGTTAGGCATTTGAATGAATCAATGCTCATGGCCAAGTTTGTGTTCACAAAGACACCGATGCCACCACTGCCTCTATTGTCACATGTTCCAAGGAACAGTTCTCGAAGGCCGAAAATGGTGTGATGTGATCAATGCCTTCTCATTTCGGTTAGACTGATGATGTCGTACTTGATCTTCTGCATTTGCACCATCAGATCCTTGATGGATGACTTTGATACCAGCGTATATGCATTGAAAGCACAGACAGTCATTTTAGTCCTTCTTCATTTTGGCAGTGTAATTCATCCCTGAGATTTCATCAGCCTCTCTTTGCTCATCCTTCTTAACGCTGCTGTATTGGGGCTCTTTTAGTGTCAGGCAAATGAATCCCATCGTTGTTACTGTTTTTTGGATATTGAATATACCACGGGTAGCTTGCCAGGCTCTGCCATGTGGGCAAGGTACTCTCGGTAGCTTGCTGGACTCTGAGAGGGATGGGGGCTTTTATTTTTATTTTATTTTATATTTTTTTTAAATTTATTTATTTTTAATTAGAGAATCACCGTGAGGGTACAGTTACAGATTTATACACTTTTGTGCTTATACTTCCCTCATACAAAGTTCGGGAACCCATCCCTTCACCAGTGCCCATTCTCCACCACCCGTAAACCCAGCGTCCCTCCCACCCTCCCCAATCCCATCTCCCCCCCACCCCACCCTGCCACTGTGGCAGGGCATTCCCTTCTGTTCTCTCTCTCTAATTAGCTGTTGTGGTTTGCAATAGGTGTTGAGTGGCCGCTGTGCTCAGTCTTTAGCCCTCATTCAGCCCGCAACTCCCTTCCCCCACATGGCCTTCGACTACAATGTAGTTGGTGATCGCTTCTCTGAGTTGCCCTTTCGGGATGGGGGCTTTTAGGGCAGCCTCCAATTGCCCTTACAGGTATTCCCATGGTATTCCCATGGTTTATACCATATTTGAACCTCATCAAATATGGTGTGGAAATTATGGGAAATGGGTATTAAATGTCTTATGGTGTGTCCAGAAAGCAGCCTGGAGCATGGCGGTGGCTGGGTAGTGGAGGTAGTGGAGGTTGGCTGATGAGATATTTATCTGCCTTGGGTAGGGTGGATTGTCTGGGTTTGATCCCTACGGCGCTGGAGATTGGAGGAGGCAGACAGAGGATCTTGTTTCCAGGTCTCGTTGGGCCTGGAGTCCAAGGTCACAAAGTTCTATTAGAAACTAGAAATATTAGAAGTAAATTTACTGTAACTATTTAAGTGGATGACTAGCTGAGGAAAGAAGAAAGCGAAGCACCCTGGATGGGATTCTGCCCTTAAGCGGATCTCCTAGTAATCTGGAGTAATCTCCTTAGATGAGATTTTGTTATTCTCCTGGAGGAGTGGTCTTACCCCTCTTTGTTGATTTGTTAGTATTCAACCCACCTTTGTGTCACCACCCTACGTGATTGCTATATAAACTAAGACTGTAAGAGAAGTAGGGGAGAAGAAAAAAACAGAGCACAAAGCGAAAGAGAATCAGGGAGTCATTGGAGCCAGAAGCAGGGGAAAGAAAGAGCATAAAATGAGTCAGAAGTAAGAGTTAGAGTCAGAAGTAAGGGTCAGAGTCAGAAGTAAGAGTCAGAGTCAGAAGTGAGAGTGAGAAGGGCTCCAGAGAGAGAAGCAGAAGGGCTTCAATGAGAGAAGGAGAAGGGCTCCAGAGAGAGAGAGAGAGAGAGAGAGAGAGAGAGAGAGAGAGAGAGAGAGAGAGAGAGAGAGAGAGAGAGAGAGAGAGAGAGAGAGATTGGAAGAAGAGAAATCGGAAGAGACCAGAGGAAAGATGACAGACAGAGAGTGGTCAGGAGAGACCAGAGGAGAGTCTACAAAGACAGAGTCAGAGATAGAGAGACAGACAGAAGAGAGCACACAGAAGCAGAGCACAAGGAGGAGCCATCCCAATCCGGTCCATGCACAGCAGCTCAAGAGCATTGGACGTGAATGAAGAGAGAGAGAGAAAAAGAGAGAGAGAGAGAGAGAGACAGAGACAGAGAGAGACAGAGAAACAGAGAGAGAGAGCTGCCCAGAGAGCCCGCAAACACATATCATATCACCTCTTGCGTGCGCGTGTTTATATTTTTATACAGAGGGGGATGTATTTTTTCACTATGTGACACTCAATGCTGGGGTGTGGTCATCCACTGTTGTCAGCAGTGGATGCTTTGGACTACTCATGGAGGTATTGACTACATACAGATAAGGGCTTTTCTATGTTTTATTTTTCATGCTTAATAATGTGATGAAAATACAGATTCAACTTAATACTTTGTAGTATTACATCTTGAATAGTTAAAAAGGTAGGAATACTCTTTTAGTAATAAAAACAATTATTTGATTCAACAAAGAAATCACTCTTGCCATGGATGAATGACTGTTGTATTATTTTACATATTCTTTGATTTTGGGCTATTCCTAGCTCTATGCTTGGGGATGTTTGGGTGATACATGTTGCTCCCTCCCCATGTGGGGACCTTTTCTTTTTCTGAGACCCTTCTTGAAACTGAGAAATTGTATTTGATAGCAGCTAACATCAAATGAGCAACACCTGATACCCATTAGCTGATGCCCTTTTTATTGCCCACCACTCCAAACTTAGGATATCTGAACAATTAGCCAATATTTTCAATTAAAAATTTATTCTTTTCCAGCCCTTGGAAATATTCTGTATAACCATCATCATCATCATCATCATCATCATCCCGTTGATCATCTATTTTCTTGAGCAGTCTTCGTTCGTCTTAGCCCTGAGATTTTAGAAGCCTCTCTTTACTTTTCCTTCCCAACGATTAAGAGCCTCCAATGTGGTATTGTTGGGAAGGTCGTTCTGTACAATAAGATTGATTATTCAAATGAGAGCTTATTTTGGATTAAATGCTGTAGTTTTCATTTAATCTCTATGTCAGTCTCTTGTTCACCTCTTCAGGTAGGTTCTGTCATCCTCATTTTGTAAATAAGAAAACTGAGATTTTAAAAAGTAAATCTTGAAACCTGGAGCAAGCACAGAGGGCTAGAGTAAATGCTTTTGGGTACAAAGGCCCAGAGTTTAATCCCTGGCACTGCAGTCTAAGCACTACCAGTGGAGGCCCTGGTGTACCCAGCAGGCCCAGCTGGAACCCTGAAATTCAGGTCTACAGAGCTGGTGGTCAAGTATCTCCAGGAATGGCCCTGTGGTTCTTTGAGAGTTTCCTGGAGTCCGCCCAATAAAAAATAAATCACTCTATTAGGTTTCAACTTGACAGTCATGTGAGGTTTTTCATCTGTCTCACTTGTCTCTGCTTCTGTTCTTTGGTCATAATTTTGTGTTTATTAAAATCAGAGGACAAGACTATTTTCTTATTATTGCACATATGTATAAATTATTACAATGTTGATAAAATGAAAACAAAAAACTTGGAATAGATCTTTCTCCATTCTTAAGCACATATAAATGAGTAGCAAAGGGGCCATGATTCAATTCTTATCATCACACATGGTCCTCTGACTTCCTCAGGTCAGAGGAAGAGTACAGCCATGACTAAGTCCTGAGTAGTGTAAGTTGTGACACAAAAAATGAGAAACAAGCAAAAAATGAGCACTAGCTTCTATCAGTCCCTCATCTCTCATAGTCTTTCTGGTCTAGGGTCCAGTTCTCAGTGACAACTGGAGCCGTCTGGAAATTTCCACACCTTTGCTCTTCACCTCGCAAGCTAGCCTTCTTACAGCTCTTAAAATGGATGTTTTAGAACACAAAGATTTTGGTTTCTCTATTAAATTCTTTAATGCTTCTATTATTGCCCATAATGGAGGTTGCACGCACTTTCCATAAGCTTCTGAAATCCCAGTTATCCTAAGCTCTGTCATGCTACCTCAAGACCCCTTGCCCATAAGACTTTTTCTATGTCCATTTGGCTTCTCTTCTTCTTTCTGACTTTCAGGACTTGAGTGTAAGTCTGACTGTCTTACCTAGTTATGTTCTCTTTCCTTCTTCTAAAGTACCTCACATCCCATAGCCTTTGCTTTATAGTTGGCAGGGAAGGGGTTGATCATCTGTGCACCCTGAGGCGCTTGTGAATGTAGTTTCATTCTAGAACTTAACACTTTGGAAGCACTCAGTACATTTCTGTAGAACGAATGGGAGACGAAAACTTTGCCTGCTCAATCGCTTGCCTGACTCTATTAAAATTTCTCTGAGAGGTAAGAACTCAGCACGGAGTGTGTGGATGTGGGTGAAACCTCTGTGGACTGATTTCTGAGAGAAAGAAAAGTTGAATGCTAAGGTTCTTTTTTATTCTCCTTATAAAGTAGATCTAATACTCTTTATTAAATGAACTATGAATCAGGCAGCATTTTTTCTAATAGTAGAAAGGCTCTGTCACAATGTTCTTTTAGGTTAATTGGTTTCAAATTTATAGTCATATATATTGCTTGTATATGTGTATATTATATATATATGCATATACATATATATATATATGTAGTTTTTGTGGCCACTCCTGATAGTGTCTCAGGGCTTACTCTAACAGCCACTATAGGGATGGATGCCTGCCACTGGACTCTGCCTGCTGGAGCACTGTCCCCCACTGGACTCTGTGTGCCTGAGCACTCTCTCCACTGGGCTCTGCCTGCCAGAGCACTATCTCCCATTGGACTCTGTGTGCTGGAGCACTGTACCACACTGGACTGTGTGCCTGAGCACTGTCCCCCTTTGGACTTTGTCTGCGGGAGCACTGTCCCTCATACTTGCCATGTCCGTTGGTGCCAGTGTCTCAGTGCTGGGCGAACAAATGAGGAAGAGACAGAATACCAACAGGTCCTGAGGTGTCTGGGGGCTGTCCCCCAAGCATTGGTCCTGACCTGAGCAAGTGTAGCCCACTGAGGGCTCTGTGGGACCATTTTGTCCTACCAAAATGGAAGAGTAAAACATTTGCTCTTGCCTGAATCATAAAGTCATGAGGAGAGTCCCAGAAACTGACTCTGCCTTTGTTGACTGAAAACTAGCATTATTAACACTCATTTCTATGGAGTATTTTCTAGGATATTCCTTTCCAGAATATTTTTCTTGCCTTTGCTTCCAGAGTGTTTTACTCACCTCCTTTCTTCATCTGCTTGAACCCTCCCTAGTCAAGCTCTGCCCTTCAATGGGAGTCTCTAAGTCCTGAATTGGTGAGGGAGCCTCCCCAAACCCCCACCCCACTGGCAAAGCTGAGGTGGGCGCTGGATGGGCCTGGGGTCTTACAGCAGGCAGTGTGCGCCCACCTGGTACCAACTTGGCGCTCCCCCTCCACGCCCGCAGCTTGTTCTGCTCAGCCTTTCTGTCTGTCACAGCAACACCTGGGCCCTTTCCTTTCTGGGGGGAAACTTCCCAGAGGATTTAGCATCTTTTGACGTTTTCTTCCAATCAGCCACCAAAATAATTGCCAAGTTCTCACGCGGCCACTTCCAGTTCCCTGGGACTGCTGGAGTACCTGGTCCAGGGCACTTTCTTTCCTGCCAGGGTTGTTTGGGGGGCGATTCTTTTTCTAGTGACTGTGACTTTGCTTTACTTTAACAATACTTTTAACAGAGTGCTTTTACTCTACTTTAATGGAAATGGCCTTCACCATGTAGGTCAAACCTATTAATTATTTATCCAAATACTTTGCATTTTCCGGTTAAAATAGAGGAGGGTCGCAAAGAGTGTCCTTATCTGGGGAGAGGAGCACAATACTTTGTGTTTTATTTTATGATCTAAATGACTGAACTTTTTTTTTTACCATTTGTAATGGCACTTAAATGTAAGACATGAAAAATTTTAACTTAATTTTAATTTTGTTTTAGATTCCTTTACATTTCAAGGAGAGAAGCAGTGGTGATTTTTACCCAATGGAAGAATGATGTAGCACCTTCCCGATACTTTTCTCATACTTTCAGGTAAATTAATCTGTTAATCATGAGTTCCTACTTTGTTTTCTCTAACTTGGTGTTCTGACTGTGTTTGAAATGTGCAATTTCATTTTTTTCCCAGTAGTTTACTATTATTTCAAGATGATGCTTTTTTCCCCAAAGTAGTGCAATTATTTAGCTGCTTTGAAGTTTTGTAAAGATGGCAATATATTTGTAATACCAACATCTTCAGAATGACCTCTTCCTACAGTGGCAAATGACTTAAAGAATGTAGGTAGAAGACAGGATGAACGGATAGGGATTGAAGCACTTGCCTTGAGTGCAACCCTGAATCAAGCCTGGTTTAAACCCATGTCCGCATGTATGATTCCCTGAGCACAGAACCAGGAGTAAACCTTGAGCACAGCCTGGTATAGTCCTAACTCCCTTTCCCACACCCAAAAGACTTTAATTGGAAGAACTCACAATTGAAAATAGATTTACTGATAAGAATATTTCCCCCCCCTCTTTTTCAAAGTATTTACTAGGCTACAATGTGCAGGGTAATTGCTTTGCACATGGCCAACTTGGGCCCAATCTCTACATGCCATATGGTGCCCGAACCCCACCAGGAGTGATCCCTGAGTGTGGAGTTAGAAGTAAGCCCTGAGCACTGCCAGGTATGCCCTCAAAATAAACACATGACAATACCTAGCCTTCTTAATATTAAGTTTATAATCCATTTGGCTAATATTTAGTCCATCATTTTTACCATGCCACAAATAGTTATTTAAATAAAAATGGTCTAGGAAATTGAAGTATGATTATTCTTTCTAACTTGTAATATCTTATGGAGTGTCTGCTTCCCAGAACTCTTGAAATTAGTATTCCCAATGGATGATATGGTTGGGTTTTGTCAGGTCAAATGTCTGGAATGTTGTTAGTTGTGTTCTTATAACCAATAATTTTGAGTTTCTTGGGCATATGGTATTTTATTATATCTGGCAAGACTAAACTTAAAAGACAAACACACCACCAAGTACCTTTGGGATGTCATTAATGTCAAAATGCCGTAGTGGAGGGTTCCATCTTTAGCAGAGTTCCTCCTCCTCTTTTTTTCTTTAGAAATGGTTCATCATCATCATCATCATCCCGTTGATTGTTGACTTTCTCAAGTAGTCTCAGTAACGTCTCCATTCATCCTAGCCCTGATATTTTAGAAGCCTCTCTTAACTTGTCTTTCCAAACGGTGCCACATTGGAGGCTCTTTCAGGGTCAGGGGAATGAGACCCATCATTGTTACTGGTTTTGGCATATGAATACACCACAGGGAGTTTGCCAGGCTCTCCCATGCGGGCAGGAAATTCTTGGTAGCTTGCCAGGTTCTCCGAGAGGGAGAACTAGGCTATAAGAGGGCGCCACGAGCTTCTGGGAGCTTGGTTTTATAGTCTCTGGATGTTGGCCATTGATGGGTTACCTGGCGCTGGGGGCAGTTTCTGGGTGTGACTGGAAAATGGGGGATCTGGGCTTCCGGAAGAGGCCCAGTTCCGATCCGAGCAGAGTCTCTTGTCCCTGTGCCTAGCTGTCTTCATTGGAGGGGGTGGGTTGAGTTTCCCTCCCTACCCCAAGCAGAGCCCCCATAGCCAAAGACCTCTGGAACCCAGCCAAAGCCATGCTCATGGCCCCTCTCCACACGTTCTGATGAACCTCATGCATGAAGGAACCGGCAGAGGAACCCAGGTGTGTGGGACCCGATGCTGAGATCTCCAAGCCTGCTATGATTAGGACTGGGCCTCTTCTGCATAGATCCTCCATTTTCCAGTAGCTAGGCAGTCACATCCAGATATTTCTATTTATAATAACAAAATATTATATAAAGATAATATTAATAATATTAAAATAATATATAATGTACAAATAGTAAAATTTTAGAATGAAATACTACAGAGCTGAGACAATGGCTCAAAGGGTATTCTTTGCAAGCAGAGTCCCTAAGTTTGATACCCAGTGCTTCATGGTCCCTCATCATCACTGAGTATGGCCCCTGCTGTCCTGAACACTGTATTGTCAGGCTCATACTGCCAGGCTGAGCTGCACCAGGAGTGGCAATCCAAGCCCCAGTAGAGCTGGGGATATAAAAGTGAAAATAGGTATTTTAAATAAGCTGTATTTAATGTACATGTACCTTTACAGGTCCTTATACTTTGCTCTTTATTTAACAAATCTGTGTAGAGATTTTGTTAATGGATTTGCATTTTGTATTTTTACTTTTGTTACATCTTACTGATATAAGAATAGAAATCAAAGCATTTCATTTGTTTTTTTATCAATGAACTGCTTTGTAGGAAATAATAAAATTTGTGGCATTAAAGAAGGATTTATATATTTAACAATAATATCAAAAGAAAAACAACCTTACTAAAAATTAATAATTCAAATAAATATAATCAAAGATTCATTCTTCGCAAATTCCTTACTGAGTATACAGGAAACAAAATGATTCCAGGCCACTTGACAGTACATAGAATTTTTCTAATCTTAGGTCTTAAGATATTTAATGTTTTTGAGAATGAATTAGATGATCTTAAAGAGAGCAATGTGTGAATAGCACTGCATAGACTAATTCTTAAAACTTGTAGATACAGGGGCTAGAGATAGTGCGGTGGGTGGGACCATGCCCTGCACACTGCTAGCTGACCTGGGTTTGGTCCCTGGCACCCCTTTTGGTTCCCTGAGCCCTGATTCCTAAATGTCAGCCAGGAGTAGGCCATGAGTACAGCTGGGTGTGGCCTAAAAACTAGAATAAATAAATAAGTAACTTTTAGGTGATAGTAGAAAAGTAGACATTACAAAATGAGAAGCAGTCAAAAGCTGAATAAAATCTTTTTGGGCAAAGGCAAAACCCAAGGATGTTTATGCTCTAATATGAGGCTATTGAATCGGTAAGAAAGGAAATGCTTGGTTGGCAGCAGCCAGAGATGAACAGACTGAACTGGGCTTTAGTGATGGCCACCAAGCTGTGGGCCCTCTGGAGAGTCTCTGGATATTTCTAGGGACTCTGGCAATTCCCAGGCAATATAGACTTGGGAAAACCAGTTTTCCAGATTTGCCTCTCATCTACTAAGTCCATTATGGACTTAAGGACTTAAACAGTTTGAGACCTCAGATTCTTTGGCTCAGTGTGCGGTAGAAGTTGAAATACAGCCAAGGAAAATTTTATTAGGGGCTTATGCTTGAGTACAAGGCAGGCAGCATGAAGACTAGCATCTTCCAGCTGGCTCCCCAAAGGAGCCTGATCAGGGCTATTAAACTAGTTCTCACAGAATTTAGGAACATCTGTCCATTCTGGCAACTCTTCTATTCATTGTTAGGAGATGTTATACTCAGCTGCAGAAACTCTGTATGCCTCACCGATCTGCACATGCTGTACTATACCCGGTCCCAAGATTTGCACACTGCACTGTTGGCTCACCATGCTAAGTGGAGATCAGTGGCACCTTGCTCCACCAGGATGGTGGAGTTGCTTATTACCACCACTCACGCAGCTTGTGTAGCAAGAAAACTACCTCCTCCTGCAAGCATCAGGGCTAGGAATTCCCTTTGCCTCACTTGGGGTGGGGGGGCTGGGGGAAGTGGGGAGGGAGTATGTAGTCAAAGTTCTGCTTAGCTTGCTCTGAAGAATTTTTAGGTTGGGCTGTTTGACCTGGCAGCACTAGATGTTAGGAAAGTTGTTTAGTCATCTCTGAGGAATTTACAGGTTGGGTTTCTTGATTGGGGTGAAGGGTCAAGTCCAGTCCTTCATCAGTGGCCCTTCACAGCCTTGGAAGACAAAACTGTGAACTGTACAGAGAATGTGGGTACTTTGTTCCTCAGGTCAGCTCACACACTACAGCAGTGTTCATGGAACCCTGGCAGAAGCAGCTACTGGATTTTGCTCATCCTCACAGCAGAGGCTCTCTCATTCCCATAAAAGCCTTTGATTCCACTTCCCTCTCAGCCAAACTGCTCTCCCCTGTATTGTGCTGTTGTATTTCCTATTTCTTTTTTTTTTTGTACCATATACTATATATACACATTTGCTCTCATACTCAGTTCCTTCCCACTACTAAGAGAGATGCACAGCCATCCCTGCCTCTGCCTCAGCACCACTCCCCCCAATTTACCTTACACTCCTTTCCTGAATGTTCTCCCTCCTGTTCATGCTGATCTCTCCAAGCTGTTTGGATCTCCACACTCTTGCTACCTAGAACCTAGAATACTTTCTTTCTTTCTAGCTTTCTAGCTTCCTTTTTACCCTGCAGTAATCTTTCCTTTGAAGCACTCCTGTACAGACCTTTCTAACATTTGAAACCCAGCTTGTGACATCTGAGTGACACAAAGAAAGAAAGAAGGGGCGAGTGAGTGATCAAAATGCCAGGCAATGGAAGGTCTACACATGTACCAGTCGCTTCCAATTCTCCTGGCCCCTTCCACAATCTTCTTTGCTCTTGTGGTTGTTGTTTTGTCCTTACTATTGCATGGTGGTCTGGGATTCCTCTTTGAGCTGTGTCCAGACCTGCTCTATCTCATTTTGGTGGTTTGGCTTATTCCTACAATAGTGTCTGGAGAATTGAAATTTTGTAAACAAATAATCTTGTTTTTGTTTTGTATTTTTTAGTCCAAGGTTTATTGAATAACATAAAATGATTGTTGTTTTCTGGAATGTTTTCTTCAATCTTTTCTGGAATGAAGCTTAATTTTTATTTATTTTTTATTTTAATTTTTTTAATTTTTAATTTTTTTTTTGCTTTTTGGGTCAGACCCGGCGATTCTCAGGGGTTTCTCCTGGCTCTGCACTCAGGAATTACTCCTGGCGGTGCACAGGGGACCATATGGGATGCTGGGGATTGAACCCAGGTCAGCCGCATGCAAGGCAAATGCCCTACCCACTGTGCTATCACTGAAGCTTAATTTTTAAATAAATACTAATATAAAATCATAATGTGGTGACTGGCTAGTTGCCCATATTAAAAAAAATTTAATCAGCAGTTTATATTGTATATATAATATCCCTCTTTTGAATGTGTTTTAGGCTTTTGTAATATTTTTATTTAATAAAATAGGTAAGGCATAAAGCTTTTTTTTTTTTTTTGGTGAGACAAGGTATCAAATGCAGGGCAAATGCTTTTATTTATTTATTTAATTTTGGGGCCTTCCATATAGTGCTCAGGGGAGCTGGCCAAGTATGACTTTTGGCCATACTTGGGTCAATATTCAGATATTCAGATGAGGTGCTGCTCAATAAAAATGTCTGTCACAAAATGACAAAATATTATTTATAATTCTACTTATTATTTTAGTTTTGAGGTCACCCCCAATGGTGTTCAGGGAATTAAATGGTATGAGAGACTGAACCTAGGCTCTACCAGATTAAACTTGTACTCTAGGCTTCAGCCATCTCACAGCCTAGATTTCACTTGAAATTTTTTAAAATTTAAAATTTAACCTTATTATAGTTTAGGTTATGTGTTTATAGTCCTGCTCACAATTGTTTATTTATTTATTTGGCTTTTGGCCCACATTTGGAGGGCTCAGAAGTTACTCTTGGCTCTGCACTCAGGAATCACTCTTGGTGGGGCTTGGAGGACCATATGAGGTACCAGGAATCAAACCCAGGTCTGCTGCATGCATGGCAAGTGCCCGACCCATTGTACTATTGCTCTGGCCCTGACAATTACTTTTTATAGCTAGGTAGAATTATCTTAGAGACAGAAAATAAGTTGGTGGCTGCTTGGGGAGTATTGGTAGGTGGAGTGATATGTTTAATTGGTATAGAAATTGTTTGCAAGATACAAGTTTTGGAAATCGGTTGCATAACAGTGTGAATATACTTTAATAGTGAATACTACTAAATTATTAATGTGAAAATAGATGTAGATTTGTGTGTATTTTACATAATTAAAAATTAAAGACCGTTAAAGGCTTTGAAGTAAAAAAAACATATGAAGAATTTCTTTGATTTTGGAACATTTGCTTCCTTCAGTTTTACTTTTTACTTGCTGATCTTAAAATCGCTTTTTATTTAAAAGCGCCATATTTAATAAACACTATATAGTTATGGTAATATCTTTGGAATTTAATTTTAGATCTTGTGATACCCTTTATTCTTGCTGCCTATAGTTGCAGTTAATATCTGATTTAAAATTACCCATTTTATCACCTGTTTTTCTTCAGCAAATATAATAGTATTTTATTAATCATTCAGAAATGCTTGCAGGGCAGTAAAAACTTTGTTTTTATGATACAAAGCAGAAATATTAGTACTGTCACAGGAGAAGGTATAACCAACTTCAGGATTGGTTTGATCGCTCACAGAGGGCTATTTCTTCCATCCTTCCCTCAGGTCATATGGATAAGCCTCTTATGGGAAAAAACACAGCTTTAAAATGGTAAATAATGCAGGTGCTGCAAAGAGCGCAGGTTCTAAAAGCCCAGGGATACTTCAGAAGCAGTGTTTGTTTTACAAATGTTCCAACCCTCTGGGTCTTGCCTTTTAGTTTTGTTTTGTGCCACACTGCTCAGAGCTTACTCCTGGCTCTGCATTCAGAGATCACTTCCTGCAGTGTTTAGGGAACACAGGGAGTGCTGGGAACCGAACCCTGGTTTGCTGCATGCAGCCAAGCACCCACCCTGCTGTACTATCACTCTGGCCACATTCTTGGCCTCTTGAACTGTTAGCTATCACTAGATGTAAGAGTTCATGTTACTGGATTGCAAGTCCTCAAAAACTTGGCAGCAGTAAAGTTTCTGAATGTTTAACAACCAAAAATTAATTTAAAATCAAAATTTTGATTTGGCAATGTTTCCCTATATTTCATTTCTTGGTCAAAACAGGTTGCAAGTGGAAAATGTTTAAGAAGCCCTGTTGTGTTGCATTCTCTTTTTGAAGAACATAAAAAGAAATATTTATGAATGTTTGAGGGAAAGGCAAGAAAGCAAAAGAAAGAATTCTCATCTTCTAGCTCAGTTGTTAGACATTTTAAACCATTACAAACAAGATCCTATGGTGAAGGCCACTGGGAAATAACAATTTTACTCTTCTACTGAGAAATTATCTAATCTAAGTTGATACTGCAAATTATTTTCTAAAGTTCTAAAAGTTACTTAATTGTAAGTATTGGTTGATATTAATTAATATTTATACTTAAGTAGATTAATAAAGCTTGCATATTTTCAGGTCCAAAAACAAATACTGAGAATAATTTGTGATATTTTTTTTTACTAAATCATTGTGAGATACAATTACAAAGCTTTCATGTTTGAGTTTCAATCATAAAATGATCAAACACCCATCCCTCGATCAGTGCACTTTTTCCACCACCAGTGTCCCCAGTATAACCTCCCCCCCTTTCCCATCCTCTCCCTGCCTCTGTGGCAGACAATTTTCCCCATACTCTCTACTTCTGAGCATAATGGTTTGCAACACAGATACTGAGAGGTTATCACTTTTGGTCCTTTATCTAATTTCAGCACACATCTCCCATCCTGAATGATCCCTCCAATCATCATTTTCTTGGTGATCCCTTCTCTATTCCATCTGCCTTCTCCCCTCTGCTCATGAAGCAGGCTTCCAGCTATGCGGCAATCCTCCTGGCCCTTGTATCTACTGTGCTTGGGTGTCAGCCTCATGTGAAGTAATTCTATACTCCACAAATGAGTGCAGTCTTTCTATGTCTGTCCCTCTATTTTTGACTCATTTCACTTAGCATGATACTCTCCATATATATCCACTTATAAGCAAATTTCATGACTTCATCTCCCCTATCAGCTGCATAGTATTCCATTGTGTAGATGTATCAAAGTTTCTTTAACCAGTTGTCTATTCTTGGGCACTTGGGATTTTACAGATTCCAGCTGTTGTGAACAGTGTTACAATGCACATACAGGTGCAGATGTCATTTCTACTGCGCTTTTTTGCACCCTTGGGATATATTCCCAGAAGTGGTATTGTGGGGTCATATGGAAGCTCAATTTCTAGTTTTTGAGGAATACCCATATTGTTTTCCAAAAAGGCTGAACCAGTCGGCATTCTCACCAACAGTGAGTGTCCCTTTCTCCCCACATCCTCTCCAACATCAGTTGCTTTTGTTCTTTTGGATGTGTACCAGTCTCTGTGGTGTGAAACGATATCTCATTGTTGTTTTGATCTGCATCTCCCTGATGATTAGTGATGTGGAACATTTTTTCATGTGCTTTTTGGCCATTTGTATTTCTTTTTTGACTAAATTTCTGTTCATTTCTTCTCCCCATCTTTTGATGGGGTTGGAGGTTTTTTCCTTGGTCAATTCTACAGTGTCTTGTATATCCTTGATATTAATCCCTTATCAGATGGGTATTGGGGAAATAATTTTTCCCATTCCCTGGGCTTGCTCTGTATTTTGGTCACTGTTTCTTTTGACGTGCAGAAACTTCTTAGTTTAATATAGTCCTGTTTGTTTATGTTTGTTTCCACTTTCTTAGTCAGTGGTGTTTCATCCTTAAAGATGCTTTTAGCTTCAATGTCATGGAGGGTTTTGTCTACATTTTCCTCCATGTACCTTATGGATTCAGGTCTGATATTGAGGTCTTTAATACACTTTGATCTGACTTTTATGTCTGGCATTAGACAGAGGTCACAGTTCATAATTTTGCAGGTAGCTGTCCAGTTTTCCCAGCATCACTTGTTGAAGAGGCTTTTCTTGTTCCACTTCACATTTCTTGCTTCTTTATCAAAGATTAAGTGATAATATATTTGAGAGTCTGTGACAGAATATTCAACTCTGTTCCATTGGTCTGCAGGTCTGTTTCTAGCCCAGTACCATGCTGTTTTAATTACTATTACTTCGTAGTACAGTTTGAAGTTGGGGAAGGTGATGCCACCTGTAAAAAATATAAAAGCATGTACATGGAAGGGGTGATGTGATGTGTGTGTGTTGTGTTCATGGGCTCTCGGGGCCGTGTTCTCTCTCTCTCTCTCTCTCTCTCTCTCTCTTTCCACTCATGTTCGGTGCTCTCAAGCTGCTGTGTTTGGACCTGATCGGGGTGGTTCCTCCTGGTGCTCTGCTTCTGTGTGTGCCATTGTGCTCTCTTCTGTCTGTCTTTATCTCTGACTCTGTTTCTGTAGTCTCTCCTTTGGTCTCTTTCAACATCTCTCTGTCTCTGTTGTCTCTCCTTTTCCGATCTCTCTTCTTCCGATCTCTCTTCTTCCGATTTCTCTCTGGAGCCCTTCTGCTTCTCTTTCTGGAGCCCTTCTTGTTCTCACTTCTGACTCTGTCTCTTACTTCTGACTCTGACCCGATTCTGTGATTCTCACTCTACTTCTGACTCTGACTCTTACTTCTGATTCTGACTTTCCTTTGCTTCTGGCTCTGAGGATTCCCTGATTCTCTTTTGCTTTGTGCTCTGCTTCTGTGTCTTCTCCCTCTACTTCTCTTACAGTCTTAGTTTATATAGCAGTCACATAGAGTGGTGACACAAAGGTGTGTTGAACATTAACAAATCAACAAAGAGGGGTAAGACCACTCTTCCAGGAGAGTAACAACATCTCATCTAAAGAGATTACTCCAGATTACTAGGAGATCCTCTTACGGGAGGGATCCCATCCAGGGTGTGTCACTTTCTTCTTTCCTCGGCTGGTAATCCACTTAAAAAGTTATAGTAAATTTACTTCTAATATTTCTAGCAATGTCATTCTGTATGAGCACATAAGAGATATATCAAACTTAAAGTTTGGTTCTTCCTGAGGACATTCACTATATAGTCCAGACCACAGTCCTCAGGCCAGGTTAATCTTCCTAAGCCCAGCAGGGTCCTAGTCTTGTCATTACTTCTGGATCATGACAGCATTTGTCTATGACCATGTTCTTAACTTATAGTTGAATATTGTGGCACTTTGGCCTGGCCCATTTCAATGCCAGGGTAGCTCACAGCTTGCCCTGGGTCCATTTTGTCCCTTGTTCGGACCCTGCTTTTGGAGTGCTAGGAACTAAGCGCAACTGAGTTGAGAAAGCAGATGCCCAAGAGTAAATATTATTGGAGTCAATCAGCTCCCAAGTTACAAAGCATAATATTAACTGTCTTCCTGTGTCCATACAGAAAGGACATTGCTTTAAGGTAAACTAAGTTTCCTGCAACAAGGCTAAAAGGACAAACCCAATGTTATCCTACAGCCACCTGTCTTCTTTTTCCCAAGGATTGCCTTAGCTCTTCGTGGGGGTTTATTGTTCCATATGAATTTCTGGAGTGTTTTGTCTATTTCTTTTAAAAAATGTCATGGGTATCCTGACAGGGACTGCATTAAATCTGTATAATGATTTGGGGAGTATTGCCATTCTGACTATGTTAGTCCTACCCATGAGTAGGGGATGTATCTCCATCTCCTAGTGTCCTCTTTTATTTCTTCAAGTAGTGTTTTGTAATTTTCTTTGCATAGGTCCTTCACCTCTTTAGTTAAGCTGATTCTGAGGCACTTGACTTATATGTGATGATGACAATGAGTTCTTTTAGTTTTATCCCACTTCCCTGGGTCTTTCTGCATGGTCTCCCTATTCATTCCTTGCATGTGATGTTCCCAAGTATTCCATGCAATATCATTTGTGTGGTTCCTTATTCCTTATCATTCATGGTAGTTTTTCTGGTCTAAGTGTCAAATTTCCTTCCATTTCCTGATGACTTTGATAACTGTTTTTCCAGCCAATCTTTTCTCCTGGATGCATGTCCCCAGCACCCTGAACTCATTATGTCCACACTCCATTCCTTCTGCTTGTTCTCAGTCAGCCAAGGTGTAATCCCAGCTTCCTTGCTTTCATGACTATGTTATATCATCTCTTGCCAATTGCCATTGTTCTGCTCACTCCTTCTCAAATTTGCACCTCCCTTATGTACCTCTTCTGGGAGTTAGCTCAGGTTCTTCTGTATTACTTTTCACATGGGTGCTATGGTAGTTGACTTGCCCATTTCATTTTCTTTTAGTCCCCTGCTCTCATCCCTCCTTCACCACCATAGTGGCCTTCTTACAATATGCATCTTTGCTCATGGTGCGTCTTGATTCACGATCTTCTAGTGGCATACAACACTTAATGAACCTCTGCTCTGCTGTGACAACACATCAATTCTCATGTGATCTTGGACATGAACCTCTTTTAGGACCAGGACCTTGCTCCTGTGCCCCCTGGAATATCCTTTCATGCTCTCAGGCTCATTCTCTAAGACTTTCTAGTGTCTATTCTCATTCTTTGCCACTTAGGAATTGTTTTATCACCTTTTGATATTCTTGCTATCTTTCCTATTAAATGTTCTATAATTTCTTAAGAGTACTGGCCTATGTTAGGATTTTATCCATGGAGCACCCTATGATGCCTATTTCCTGGTAGGTACACAATAAATATTGATTAAATAAATACCCTGGATTAGCCCCATGCAAGGCAAGGGCCTTATCAGTCTGGCCTCTAAAATAATGTTTTTGAGGAGTACAGTCTTCTGACGAATATTCTCATTTTGGGTTGGATGAGATATTATTATTCAAGCTCTGTCTTTCTAGAAGAAATTCTACATGAGTGATATATATTCTTACTATATATATCAGACTGGAGCGATAGCACAATGGGTAGAGCCTTTGCCTTGCATGCGGCTGACCTGGGTTTGATTCCTCCATCCCTCTCAGAGAGCCTGGCAAGCTACCGAGAGTATCCTGCCTGCACAGCAGAGCCTGGCAAGCTGCCCGTGGTGTATTCGATATGCCAAAAACAGTAACAACAAGTCTCATAATGGAGACGTTACTGGTGCCCCCTTGAGCAAATTGATGAACGACGACAGTGCTACTGTGTGGTACTACTACATATATCATCTGGAGGCATAGTTTCCATCTCTTCCCCTCTTCGATGAAGATAATTTTTTTGTTTTGTTTTGGGCCACACCCAGCAGTGTTTACTCCTGGCTATTATTTTTAAAAGAATACTTAGATATCACTTATAGCATTGCTTATGGGATTAAATGTGGTGCCGGGTATCAGACTGGGTTGGTTCCATGCAAGGCAAGTGTCTTACCCACTGTACCATGTTTCCAGTCCAGTGAAGATAATTTTAATTAGCCAGACAAAGTTATGTCCAGTTCCTTCACTACATGTTTATTTTTTTCTTCTAAGAAGAAGTTAAATACGTTAGCGTTTTTAAAACCTATTTTTTTTACAATTAAGAGATTTAGCTTGAGATGAGGCTCACAGTTGATGGTGACATTCAGTTGGAGAGATTGCAGGTTTCAAGGCCTGAAAAGGAACTGAAGTATCTGGCATTGATTTTTTTTTTTTTTTTTTTTTTTTTTTTTTTGCTCTTTGGGTCACACCCAGCGATGCACAGGGGTTACTCCTGGTTCCACACTCAGGAATTACTCCTGGCGGTGCTCAGGGGACCACATGGGATGCTGGGATTCGAACCCGGGTCGGCCGCGTGCAAGGCAAATGCCCTACCTGCTGTGCTATCGCTCCACCCCCTGGCATTGATTTTTAAAAGAATGCTTAGATATTGTAGTGTGATGGATTATTCTGAAGAGACTTGACTCCTAAATTTATTTATTTATTTTTAATTTTTAAATCACATGGGATACAGTTACAAAGCTTTCATGATTGAGTTTCAGTCATACAATGATCAAACACCCATCTCTCCACCATGCACATTTTCCACTACCAATGTCCTCAGTATCCCTCTCCCCACCCTGACTTGACCCCATCCCCTGTCTCTGTGACAGTCACTTTCCTTCTTACTCTCTGTACTTTGGGGCATTATGGTTTGCAATACAGATACTGAGAGGACATCATGTTTGGTCCTTTATCTACTTTCAGCACACATCTCCCATCTTGAGCGATCCCTCCAACCATCATTGACTTAGTGATTCCTCCTCTATCCTACCTGACTTCTACCCCAGCACGAGGCAGGCTTCCAATTGTGGAGCAATCCTCCTGGTCCTTCTTTCTACTGTCGACTCCTAAATTCCTAATGTAAGATTGCAGTCTTGTGGCAATATAAACTATGACTTTAGCTTGTGAGCTGTGTAGCTGTCCATAATCAACTATTATTGTCTCCCACATTTGAAATCTTCAGAAAGCAAAGGTGGTGGTGATGTACCACTCAGGACTATGCTCATTCATCCTCTTACAAAATCACTGGAGCTGTGGCTACTTTAAGAGGAGCTGATCTCTCTGTTTGAATACCTGATGTTTTCCAGGAACTTTATTTTACTTTTCCCAATCTTAGAGACTTACACAGGTGTTTAAGTCAGATGTCTACCTTTCTTTGTGGTTCCAGAAAGGTCTCATTCATTTTTCAATGTCCCTTATGTAAAAGAAATGGCCAAGATTTATTTTATCATAAAGTAGTTATGTCTCCTAGTTCATAGGTAAATTTATTTACTAACAATTTAGTAGCTTACTTGAAAAATGACCATAAATTTAAAGAAAATAGTTTTTATCTCATTCTTAAATAATGGTATATGTGCATTTCTGATAACTGTGCCTCTTCTCAAACCTTATGATCAGATTAGACTCTACCAGTTCATTTTGTCATAGTAACTGCTGGAATTAGAGTTTAGAAAAAATGTGATATCATCAAAGAAATATAGCTTAGTCTAATGTTGAAAACCTTAACTGCCTGAGGCTAGTGTTTGGCACTATTTCTAACAAATATCTTGTACTGCTGTGCAAGTACAAGATATTTGATAATATATCACATTTGATAATTTGTTTGATAATTTATATCTTGAAAAACCCCTGTGAATTTTCATTGGTGCCTTGGGGTACCTTGATGCAGAGTTTGGGAACCCTGGATTTAGGTAAAAGAATCTTCCTGAGGATTTTTTTGTAATCCTTTGCAGACTTCACCCATTGAAATATATGCATTGGAGAGTGGCAGTTTAGGAGAAGGATTATAATTTCACCACACATAGACAGGAGGCAGAGACAACATGTCAAGTGATTGGCAAAAGATGAAAATTCCTTCTGTCACTTAAAATATGGCTCTACTTGAGAGCTCTGATTTTTATCTCTTAGAAAGAATTTCATTATATCCTGTTTATTGGTAAATAATAGAATGACTGTTTACATTGCTATTTTGGTTAGGTTTTCTTACCTTTATTGGTTTGATTCATTTATGATTTTCACCATAGGCTGCATATTTTTATGGATTAATAATTTGTTAGGTATTTTATAGTTATTTACTTCTGCCTTTGGGAGAATGCTAAACCAGGTTTGTGTCTTTGTGTAACTAGATACCATAGTTCTACAAATTAGCAAATTCCTAGCAGCAATTAGATCAAGTTGACATAACCTATCTGAATATTTAAAATTGTATGAATTTGAACTTCAGTTTTGAAAACACTTTCCCAATAGTCATTGGGATATTTTGAAAATCTTGGTAGTTTAGAATAATTTCTGACTACCTACCTCCTCCTGCTTAGATTGGGACTTCAAAGCTGAGGGTTTTTCCAGATGGTTCTTCTCAAAGGTACTTCCCTGCTCTTCCCAGGTTGCTCTAAATGAAATTAGGTCCTGGCATTTATCCTTAGAAAGTAGTTCAAAGAATGGTGTGGCATGGGACCCAACACTCCCACCAGCAGTGGACGAGGGTTTCTTTGCACCACGTTCCTGCCAACGCTGATTGTTCCCATTATTTTTGATATGTGCCATGACCAACAGTGTAATATAATAACTAATTGTCTTGATTGGATTTTTCTTGTAATAAGTGATGAGCTTTTTTCATGTGTCTGTTGACCATCAGTTGGTATTCCTTAGGAAGTTCCTGTTCATTGAAAATCTACTTTTTAAAAGTGAACAGAAAGTTCCTTGAAATTGCACTGTTGGCTGCTACTCCTCCTCCACCCTTCATGATTTTATAGTTTCTCCCCCAAGTGGAGGTGATATTTTGGTGGGAGATACTGCTTTAAGATTTACTCTTTGGTTCTCAGCAGCTACAGTATAATGGGCTTTTGGTGTGTTTTCTTTATATTTCTGCTAATTGTGGATAATTGCCTTATCTTTAATTAGTTTTCAAAAACTCTTAGTTTCCATTTTTCACTATTGCTTCTTTCTACTCCTTGTCTTTTGAAATTCCAGTTACATGTTTATTATTTATGCTATTCCTGTCTCATTACCACTTAAGATCTTTTGTGCATTTTAAATTATTTTCTTACTCTCTGATCTTCTGCTTGTATCATCCATTCCTCTTCCCACCTCAGTTTGGGCAAACTTTTTTCTTATGTCTGGTCATGTTTTATAGTTTTTTTAAGTTAAATGTCTGACATTGGGTATTAAGATTTTTAGAATTTATGGATCACTGTATCACTGTCATCCCATTGTTCATTGATTTGCTTGAGTGGGCGCCAGTAACATCTCCATTTGTTCTAGCCCTGAGATTTTAGCAGCCTCTCTTTACTCATCCATCCGAACGGTGCTGCATTGGAGGCTCTTTCAGGTCAGGGGAATGAGAATTTATGGATGCTCTGGAGAAATTTTTTTTTTCTGGTGAGCTGTTAATGAAAATTTCCCATTTAGTTACTCAAAATTTTTGATTGAGGTAGTGCTTCAGGCTATCTCTGTTTACCTGAATCCTCTGGCACAAGCTGAGAGTGTGTTGTGAAAGTCCGGGGACTTTCCAGAGATTTGTCCTTAAAAACTCGAAACTCCAATTCCCAACAAGGGCAAAATTGCCAAGAACTCTGCATAGGTTTATAGACTTTTAGCAGAAAGTTTCTGGTTTCCCCCTTCATTTTACAATTCATGTTTTTGGACTTAGCAAGTGCCTTGTGTGCAAATATCTGACTTTCTTTTTTCTCTTGAATATTCTCTCATGTCCTGAGTGTGTTGGTGATCTGAATTCCTGGTGGGTTTTGTTTTTCTTTTGTCTCCTTTATCCAGTGAGACTGCATTGCTTAGGGCTAAAGTTGTCTTCTTGCCTTTAAGACTAGGTTAGAAATTGATGAATAATCTCCTCACAAGGGCTTGTACTGATAAAGAAGGGTCTTACCTCAGTGAAGTTCCTTTTGCCCCTCACTCTTATCTGCCTTGATTGCTTGCAGAATCTTTTCTCCCCTCCACCTCTTCCTACTTCTCTTTGCAATCTAGTTCTAGAGAGAGACTTAGCATGATGTTGGCATTATATTTTAGAATTCTATGCAATTCAAGTTTTTTCATGAATGCATTATGCATAGAAGTATACTTTGTTTAAATGACATTTTACTTCAGAAAAAAATGTGAATATTATGTAACAATTTAAAATATCAGAATAATGGTATATATTATCTGTCTTCATCTATTAACCTTTTCCTTTTGGTTTTGGACTACTGAGTGGGAATTGTGGAAGCAGAGATCAGCTGGGGTGCTGGTGTGATGATAGTCAGTCATGAATGGTGGCTCTTTAGGGTCACAAAGAGATTGCACACGTGAACAGACTTAAGAGACATTTGGAATTAGGAGAGAGTGCTCAAGAATGTACCTCAAAGTAATGCGGGGGGGGGGGTGGGGGGAGGTGAGGGGGGAGAGCTCATTGTGCTGAGTGTATGCTTTGCATGTGGGAGACTTGGGTTTTATCCCAGTACATAGGCCCTCAAAGTACCAAGGGACTGACTCCAGGCACCTGTGTGTGTGACCCTTGACAGGCCCCCTTCCCGCTTCCTCCCCCCTCAAGATATTCTGCAGTGAACACAGTGATTCAGGCACCTTTCACTGGTACAGAGAACACTGGACAGGTGATGGAGAGGGAAGTTAGATAGTTTGTTCAAAATGACCTTTCTCTCCTTAATTTTTTTTATTAAAGCCATCTTCTAATTTTTATTTTTATTTTATTTTAATTTAATTTTTTAAATTTTTTATTAGTTATTCACTGTGAGGTACTGTTACAGACTTACAAACTTTCGTGCTTGTGTTTTAGTCATACAATGTTCAAGTACCCATCCCTCCACCAGTGCCCATTCTTCTCCACCAATGATCCCAGCATCCCTCTCACCCTCCCACCCCGTCCCCCCCCCCCACCCCACCTCTTTGGCAGGGCATTCCCTTTTGTTCTCTCTCTCTCCTTTTGGGTGTTGTGGTTTGCAATACAGGTATTGAGTGGCCATCGTGTTTGATCTATAGTCTACTTTCAGCACGTATCTCCCATCCCAAGCAGTTCCTCCAAATACCCTTTACTTGGTGGTCCCTTCTCTATCTGAGCTGTCTTTCCCCCCAGCATGTGAGGTCGAAAAATGCCCTTTCTTAAGGGCTATTAAATTATACAATTTCGCAGGGATTGTAAATTCAGTTTGCGATATATTAAAACCTAAAAACATCAGAGTGCAATGTCAATGGAACGTGGGATGAACGGGTCTGAAATCCAGAGAGGAGATCAGGCAGAGTCAGTGAACAGCCCAGGGAGAAGATTGAACTGTCTAGGACCAGAGGAAAAGAAGAGGAAGCTTGGAGGGCCACGTGGGGAGGAGCTGGGTTGGCAGAGAGCAGAAGTAGCAGCCAGAATGTGAGGCTCCTCAGAGAAGGTGGTGCAAGGAAGCCACAAGAAGGTATTGGGTGTAAGGAAAGGGAGCAGGGCGGATGTGACTATTATGAGATCAGATAAGCTGAGGCTCAAGATGACCTTGGGGTTTGTCCAGATGGCTGGAAGTGGAAGCAGCAGAGACCAGTGAGGAAGTTTCTGACCAGGCGTCAGGCATCTACGGCCCGCATGCTGCCTGTGCCGGGGCCGCTTGTACCAAGTCAGATTCAGGATTGATCTGGAGCTTGCACAAGCCCGTATACTGAGAACAGTTTCTGATCAGGCTGTACATTCTTCCACCATCCCAGTTAGTTCAGCCACACTTCAGGACCTGCTTATCTAGCATCTCACCCAGCTCCTTGGAATGAACTGCCTTAAGTTTCACACTGAGGTGGTGCCAATATTCAGTATGTTACAGTATCCAGAGTCATCTCAGCCCCTCTCTGTCTAATTATAGACACAAAGTCTTCACTTTATTTCATCCCAACTTCTCATTCAAGTAAGATACTTGGGAAGTGTGTCAAGTACTGTATTCAGATCTTGTTATTACAAAGCACATGTGTGTGTGTGTGTGTGAGAGAGAGAGAGAGAGAGAGAGAGAGAGGGAGGGAGGGAGAGAGAGAGGGAGAAGAGAGAGAGGGAGAAGAGAGAGAGAGAGAGGAGAGGAGATGGGGGAGAGAGAGAAGAGAAGAGAGAGGAGAGAGAGGGAGAGAGAAGGAGGAGAGAGAGGGAGAGAGAGAGGGAGAAAGAGAGGAGAATGGGGGAGAGAGGAGAGAGACTAAGAGAGAGGAGAGAGAGGAAGAGAGAGAGGAAGAGAGAGAGGAAGAGAGGGAGGAAGAGAGAGGAGAGAGAGAGGGAGAGAGAGAAGAGAGAGAAGGGGAGAGAGAGGAGAGAGAAGGGGAAAGAGAGAGGAGAGAGGAAAGAGAAAGGAGAGAGAGGGGGGTTGGTTTGTTTTTGTGTACAGAGATGACTCCTGGCAATGCTCTGTATGAGGTGCTGGGGATCAAACTCAGGTCAGCCACATACAAGGCAAGCATGTACCCAGTATACTCTCTCTGTCTCTGCTCCACATCTTTATATTTACATTGCCTGGCCAGTAATCAGATTAGCACAGGAAGTGCTAATTGAGATATTTTTATGTCATTGCCTCACACTCAGCAGTTGAGCTAGTATCTTCTTAAAAACAAGTGTTCTGGGGCTGGAGCGTTAGCACAGTGTGGAGGGTGTTTGCCTTGCACGTGGCCAACCCAGGTTTGATTCCCAGCCTCCCATATGGTCCCCCACGCACTGCCAGGAGTAATTCCTGAATGCAGAGCCAGGAGTAAACCCTGTGCATTGCCGAGTGTGACCCAAAAAGCAAAAAAACAAAACAAAATAAAACAAAAGAAAACCAAGTGTCCCTCAAAACCAAGTACGCCCCAGTTTATTTCCATGTGTAATAAAGGTTTCTTGTGAAACTTTGATTAGTGACTTTATAAGAGGAGATCTGGGATAGAGAAAGAACTGTTTTTTTTTTTTTTTTTTTTTTTGTGGACAAGTCCATGATGTTCCAAGTCTGAAGTAATCTCTCTCTTTCCTAAGGAGAAGAGAGGTCAAGGGAACAAAGTTTTATAAATCTCTTATTTCTCCCTCCCTCCCTCCCTCCCTCCCTCCCTCCCTCCCTCCCTCCCTCCCTCCTCCCTTTCTTCTTTCTTCCCTTCCTTCTCTCTCTCTCTCTTTCTCTCTCTCTCTCTCTCTCACACACACACACACATACACACACACACACACACACACACACACACACACTACTCTGATAGAGGAGATGTGTGATGGAATTCTATAATGGCATTTTCCACTAGAGATCCAAATTCAATAGACACATAAATTAGCAGTCAGTGTAGTTTTCAAAACCAGCTCCACAGTTCTGACTAGTTAGAAAGGAGAGAGAATTTGGGTCCCGCCGCCCCCTGAAATGTGCAGGGTGCAGACAAGCTTCTTGTAGCAATAGTCATGAGGCTCAGCCTGCTGTGGAACATGGAAGGGTTCTAGATTCTTAGGGGTTGGGAAGAGCCTTTGTTTTCAGAGTCTATGTCTATGACTTTCGAATAACCTGTCCCAGCAGCATTTGCTGAGCTAAGAGAGGCTACGTGATTGTACAGCAGAAAATAGTGTCTTTCCATTCTGTCTTTCATATTGGCCATGCACAGGGACTGCAGAGTGAAAAACTGGGAATAGAGGCCAGCTTCCAAAGAGGCCTTTCTCCAGAGCTGCGGAGGCATATTTGCCAACTCAGAAACCTGGAAGAGAGTTATAAGACTCTCCTAAGAATCCATGAAAATAACCCTTACACGGAAAGAGAGGGTTGCATGTCAACCAATTTGAAGAAAAAGATACCAGCTGATGATGATACCTATTTAACAGAAATTTTAGTATTTCTTACCTCCCTTTCCTTTGCAAGGGGATGAGAAGCTGTAAAGAGAAAGAACACTTGGCCCAATATTTGAAACCAGTTTAGTTCTGTAAATAAGGGTGGAACTCAATGTCAGATTTGGAGTACTGATTATTGAAAGTGACTGGAAGTCTAATATCTGGATTAAGATTGTTTTAGGATTTACATGACTTGTTGACTTAAGAGTGAACAGGAAGGACATAACACCTGTCCAGGTTTTCTTTGGTAGCAAAGGAAGGCCACCTGGCAGCTTCCTAAAGGGCAGAGGGAGAGTTTGTTGCCATCACATTCTATCCTGGTCTTGTTCAACAGGCAGGTTGCAGTGTTGCACTGAAGGAATGAATGAGGGCTGGTGTTCTGGGTGTGGCTAGGAGAGGAATGAAGGAACCAAGTTTATTACATCTTTTTCATTTGTTGAAATAAAAATTAAATTGCCAAATTCTATAGCAGCAAGAATGTATTCTTTCACTTGTTTGCTGGTGGGAGTTGTAAACCACATTTTTATAATTTTGTCCTTTGTACTTACTTGATATCGTTTGCATTGAATTTTTTTCTTTCTTAAGCAAGCACAACTTTTACTGAGCCCCTTACACTGTTTTCTATTTTCTAATATGCTTTTAAAGGGCCATGGTGGGTGTCTAAAAATACTCAGTTATATCTCACTATAGGATTTTTACCTTAATGGTGACTGAATTAAAGGTAGTGACTTTACAGAGGCCTTCCTTCTCCACTGCAGCTGGGCAGTGGGTGTGTGTACATCCACCTGGCGGGGGCACGGCATACTCAGCTGTGCTGCCCACTGAGGTTTGCATTCCTTGATCTGAATTCCTTTCCATGTGCTTGGTGGGAGTCACACAAGTGAAATGTGGCCTTCCCATAGGTCACTGTGGAGCTCACACACATACTTCCTGGCTTAAACTTTGTGACTGTGCTGCATATTTTTTTATTCGTAGTGACTGCCCAGGTCACACCCCTGTGCCGTGCTGGTGCATTCCTGGATGTGGTGAGGGTGGAAAGCACTCAGAGCACCAGAACTCTTAGAGAGCAGAGCTGCCAGAGGCATTCTCAGTCATGTGGTGACTGGGAATTTGAACCTGTGTCCATAGCCTTGCAAGGAACAATTTCTAAGTCAGCCTGCACAAAGCTGTCAGGTTCAATGGGCTCTTTTGTTTTTTTATGAATGTTCATAAATTTAGTATGAATTGCAAATGACCCTGAATTATAAAACTATAGGTTGTTTAATTTAATAGGCCTTAAGAAAGGGTGTTTTGAACAAATTATCCAATTCTGTTTCCCTTCCTTTTGCATAGAAATTATGCCTTATAACATTCAACTAGAGGATAATTATTGATTTATAGGTGGATAAATAGAATTAGTTTGTAATCCTGGAATAATTTATTGTATTTGTTGAATAAAATTTGCTTTCTATGTGGCTGGAGCAATAATCCAGCAGGTATTGTAGATAATACAGCCTTTGCCTTGTACCCGACCCTGGTTTGGTTCTCTGCACCCCACATGATTCACTGAGCACCACTAGGAATAATTCTTGAGTGCAGAGCCAGAGAGCTAACCTGAGTATCTCTGGGTGTGACCCATAACCAAAAGAAAAAAAAATTATAAAAATGGAGAAACCTTACTTTTTGTAAAAGCCATGTATACACAAATAATGATAGTTTGCTTACCAAAGATAACCTTAATAACTGGTAAGCCGAGTTCCCCAGAATGATCTATTTATATCTCATATATTTTTGTTTTCTTGATTATCCATGTTAATCTGTTTTGAAAATTACTCTGTGTAAGATAGCCCTTTTTTTTTAGGATCTTAGGATCAACGTTAAGCTTCTTGTACTACATTACATACATACATCATATGTTCATGAAGAATGATAAGAAAATGAGAAAATTAATGGCATGGACTTAAAAGTTTTCATCCCTTTCATCAAGGAAGATGAAATTTAATAGGTAGATGAACATTTAGGTATTCTGGAGACCTATTTGTCTCTAAAAGGCTAAGGTGTAAGGGTGGAGATGGAGGACTGCAATTTAAAAGCATATGATCATTTTTAAAAAATCGTTTTAATTTTTATTTACTTATTTATTTTTATTCATTTAAAATTGTTTTAATTTAAAAAAATTTAAATTATTTATTTATTTTATTATTATTATTTTTTTGCTTTTTGGGTCACACCCAGCAATGCACAGGGGTCACTTCTGGCTCATGCACTCAGGAATCACCCCTGGCAGTGCTCAGGGGACCATATGGGATGCTGGGATTTGAACCCGGGTCGGCTGTGTGCAAGGCAAACGCCCTACCCGGTGTGCTATCACTCCAGCCCCAAATTTTAAATTATTTTTAAAATTGAATCGCTATGATACACATTATAATCAACTTTATAACGGTATATCTCATGGTCATTCAATTAGAAAATAATAAAAAATAAATTAGAAATAAATTAGAAAATAATAAAAAAATAAAAAGTATGTGAAAACAGGATTATAATTTTATTTTATTATTTATTTATTTGCTTTTTGGGTCACACCTGGTAATGCTCAGAAGTTACTCCTGGCTTTGCACTCAGGAATCATTTCTGGCAGTGCTCAGGGGACCATAAGGGATGCTGGAAATCAAACACAGGTTGATTGCATGCAAGGCAAACACCCTACCCACTGTGCTTTTACTCCAGCCTGGAGTTATCATTTTAAGGTAATGTATTTATATTTTTTTGTTGTTGATCATGTTTTTTTCCAGTTGACTAGCAGATCTTACTGCTTTCAATATGAGAAAAATGATGGTGGATGATTTTATCTAGTCTCTCTAATTAGGATATTAGAGAATATGTGTGTGCTTCTATTCAGATGGGATATCAACTAAAGGAACTGGACTTGTTTGTGGTGGAAATGAGGCAGGCGATTTGCTTCTTGTGGTTTGGTAACAAGGAGGGCAAAGCTTCCCAGTCCCATTGCTTTGCTTGAAAGTTCTTTGAAACTCTATGGCAGAGTAGCTGAGGCCATTTTTAGATGGCTCTTACCTGTGAAAGTTGACACTAGTGAGGCTTGCTCTTCACATTCCTGTTCTCCCATGAGCACATAGCTCTTTTGGTTTCCTCCTTCGCTTGCCTGTTTCCACTCTGGAAAAGCCTAGGATCTCTCTTAAAGCTGTACTCCCATGTCTCTCCTCCCATCTTTCTAAGTACATTTCAGTATGTACTTCACACTTTCCAACTCTGGACTTGCTGACAAACAAATATTTAGCTCAGGACTTTAGTTCATACAAGACACGATTCAGCAAATTTATACCAAATGTAGAGTCTCAAGAATCAGAGTCATCTCTGCATGCCTTAAGTTAGTGAATCACCCAGGGATAGCTTCAGTCATGAAATTGGAAGTTGACTCATTTTGGTGCCTGTTCTCATTATCTCTTGTTTTTGTTGTTTGATTATTTTTAATTTTTCTTTTCTTTTTTTTGTTAAATCACTGTGAGATACTGTTACAAAGCCTTCATGACTGAGTTTCAGTCATACAATGATCGAATATCCATCCCTCCACCAGTGAACAATTTCCACCACCAGTGTCCCCAGTATCCCTCTGGCTACCTCAACAGCATACCATCCCTGCCTCTGTGGCAGGTACTTTCCATCTTTCTCTATTTATCCTCATTATCTCTTGTTTTCTATTTATGTCAGGATTTTGATTCTGATTCCAAGAATTAGCTACAAAGGCAACCTGAACAGTCTCTATCCCCCATTCCTTATTTTATAGGCTTAATACTCCACCCAAGTGTTTATTCATATGCAAGACTATGTGTAAAGGAAATTGGCTTCCCATAATTCACTGTATCACTGTCATCCCGTTGTTCATTGATTTACTCGAGTGGGCGCCAGTAACATTACCATTTGTCCCAGCCCTGAGATTTTAGCAGCCTCTCCTTACTCACTTTTCCCAATGATTGGAGGCTCTATTCAGAGTCAGGAGAATGAGACCTGTTATTGTTACTGTATTTGGCATATTGAATATGCTACTGGGGAGCTTGCCAGGCTCTTCCAATAATTGCCAAGTCCTTCTCATAATTAGCACTGTAGTACTATCATCCCTTTGTTCATTGATTTGCTCGAGCGAGCACCAGTAACATCTCCATTGTGAGACTTGTTGTTATTAATTTTGGCATAACGAATATACCACGGGTAGTTTGCCAGGCTCTGCCGTGTGGGTGGGATACTCTTGCTAGCTTGCCAGGCTCTCTGAGAGGGACAGAGGAATTGAACCCGGGTTGGCTGTGTGCAAGGCAAACGCCCTACCAGCTGTGCTATCGCTCCATAATTACAGAGGCTAAAATAAATATTAAGCATTGGCAAACTGGAAAAGAGCCATAATTTTTCTTATTTACCTTTTTAATAGGTGTGCAATTTATGTAATGTTTGCTGACTTAAGTATATAGCTCTATGAATTCTTTTTTAAAAAAAAGTAAAATTAAAACAATTATTTAGGCACCATGATGTACAAAGTTGTCGACAATAGAGTTCTGCACAGTGTTCCACTCCAGCCCACCACCTGTGTTCGCATCCTTCTTTTGCTGACCTCAGATTCCCTCCCAAACATAACATAGCTCCTTGACACATTTTCAATTTTCATTATTGTAGCTTGCGTCTCATGCTTACAGTAGTGTTGGCTCTAGTGGTTGAGATCTGCACAGAGACTTTGCCTCTCCACCCACAGTAGTCTGAAGACCCTCACCCTTGCCCTTGGCTACTCCATCTGTTGCTCTTGGCCTCCTTTTCTATGTCTCCTTCATTTCTGCCCTTCCTTGGCATTGCCATTTTTGTAATCTAAGACCAAGATTTTCTCCACCTTTGATACCTTCATTCCTTTGTAATGTTATTCTGTATACCAGAGAGCAGTGAGAACATTCATTATTTGTCCTCATTCTTCTGATTTCACTCAACATGAGATCTGACAGTTACATCCATGAGGATTTATGAGTATACTTATACATACATGGATATACCCTTATAGCCATTTAATAGCGACTATATTTATAAAACATATAACAGCAAAAATGACTCCCTTTTTGCTCTTCTTTGATGCTTAATACCCCTTTCCCCAAGACACTCTAATATTCTCCTCTGACCTATTCCACTATTCAGATTAGTTTTGCATGTTTTTGAATTTCATATGAATGGCATCATAAGGTTTCCATTGTATCTAGCTTTTTTTGTGTGGTTTTAATTTAGTTTAGTTTTTATAAGAAGCAAAAAGGTTCTTTATGGGGCCAAAAGAGAGAAAGGGAGGTGAGGAGGGAGGGAAGGGGGAGAGAGTGAAAGAGAAGAGAGAAGAGAGTCTTCAGGGTTTAAGTGTCTTACCTTGCTTGCAGCAACCCCTAGTACCACATGGTCCTCCTCCAAGCATCCCTGATGTCCAAACACCGAGCTAGGAGTGACCCCCAAGTGCCACAGCATAAGGCCCCCAAACAACACCAAAAAACGGTTTTTATTTGTTTTATGGGTATAATGTTACCTCCCTGCATCTACCACCTCTAAAGTACCAAGAACTCTTCCCCACACCCAAAGAAACTTTCTCTTCTCTTTTAGTAGACCCTAACTTAGTTGTCAGAATTTAATGGTTTATTTTAATTGGTTTATTTATTTTAAAATAAAATGGCTTATTTTCATCACCTCTGAAAATGATCAAGGTTATTGCATATAATGGTGATTTGCTGTTTCTGGTTGCTATATAGGCTAATGATATAAATAAACTATTTTATTCTCTTGATGGACAGTTTATATTTTCCAATTTTGGGATTTTTCTTGACTGAAGGGGTCATATAGGAAGTCTATGTTTACCTTTAGAATGTGCATATTTTTCATATTGGTTATAAAAATTTTTGCCAGTAATGTGTGTGAGTACTAGTTGTTACATCTTTCTTAACACTCTTATTAATAGTAAGTTTTTAGTACTAAAACTTTGACTGTAATTTTAATATATAACAATTTTTTACTATAGCTTAGGTAACATGATTAAATATTATTAACATCTGGGGATTGATGTGAACAGTTATCTTAGCACCACTATGTTGCCCAAGACCCACCACCAATGTTCTTTTGTTATTTTCAGTCCTTCATCATTTCTCCCCTACTTGATAGTCTCAGTTTTTTATTTCAGGGCCAAGGGTTTATTATCACTTGACACTTCCATTTCCTTTTTTTTTTCTATTTTTTTTTAAATTTATTTATTTTTAATTAGAGAATCACCGTGAGGGTACAGTTACAGATTTATACACTTTTGTGCTTATACTTCCCTCATACAAAGTTCGGGAACCCATCCCTTCACCAGTGCCCATTCTCCACCACCCGTAAATCCAGTGTCCCTCCCACCCTCCCCAATCCCATATCCCCCCCACCCCACCCTGCCACTGTGGCAAGGCATTCCCTTCTGTTCTCTCTCTCTAATTAGCTGTTGTGGTTTGCAATAAAGGTGTTGAGTGGCCGCTGTGCTCAGTCTCTAGCCCTCATTCAGCCCGCAACTCCCTTCCCCCACATGGCCTTCGACTACAATGTAGTTGGTGATCGCTTCTCTGAGTTGACCTTTCCCTGGAACGTGAGGCCAGCCTCGAAGCCATGGAGTCAACCTCCTGGTACTTATTTCTACAGTTCTTGGGTGTTAGTCTCCCACTCTGTTATTCTATATACCATAGATGAGTGCAATCTTTCTATGTCTGTCTCTCTCTTTCTGACTCATTTCACTCAGCATGAAACTTTTCATGCCCATCCACTTAACTACAAAATTCTTGACCTCCTTTTTTCTAACAGCTGCATAGTATTCCATTGTATAGATGTACCAAAGTTTGCTCAACCAGTCATCCGTTCTGGGGCATTCGGGTTTTTTCCAGATTCTGGCTATTGTAAACAGTGCTGCGATGAACATACATGTGCAGATGTTGTTTCGATTGTACTTTTTTGCCTCTCTGGGATATATTCCCAGCAGTGGTATTGCTGGGTCAAATGGGAATTCAATATCTAATTTTTTGAGAGTCGTCCAAACACTTCCATTTCCTTGTTTTGCATCTCTGTATACCACAAGTGAATGATATCAACAAGTATTTGTCATTCTCCTTCTGGTTTATTTTGCTTAACTTGATAACCTTGAATTCTATTCATGTTGCAGCAAACTGCAAGATTGTTTTTAAGTGACTGCATAGTATTCCCGTCTTTATACATTTGTCATTGTTTGACATTTGGGTTAATTTTTATTGCTGCTGTTTTGGGGCCATGCCTGGTGGTGGTACTCAGGGCTCATTCCTGGCTTGGTGCTCAGGGATCAATCCTGATGGACTCAAGAGCTCATATGTGGTGGCAGAAATCGAACCCTGGTTGTCTGCATGCAAGATGAGCCCCCTATCAGATGTATCATTGAATAGCCCCATATTTGGGCTCTTTGCATATCCTAGCTATTGTACTAACACTGAATCGAACTTAGGTTTACATATATCTTTTTAAATGAACATTTCTGTGTGAGATGACCTGGTAATTTATTCCAATTATTAACATCTCACACCATACACAAAAGTTAACTTAAAGTAAATTAAAGACCTTGAGATTAGACCAGAATTCATCTAAGTAGTGTTCTCCAGGATGTGGTCTTCAGAATTGCTTCCAGCAATTCAACCTCATTGGCAAAGATAATAAACACAAAATAAATAGATAGGACTACATCAAATAGAATTTTTTCAAATGAGAAAATAAAGTGAGAAAAATAAAAAGGTGTTCTATTGAATGGGAGAAGTATTTGCACATAGTGTATTGAACACTTGAATAATACCCAAAATATATGATGCGCTCACAAAACCAGGATACGCCTTGGGCATGGTTGGATATTGCCCAAGCTTACTGGAGCACGTGTAAATCACAGTGCCTCAGAAATAATTAAAAATTAAAGTTTTATAATTTGTTAAAAAAAAGGATTGTCAAAGTTTTATATGATCACGATCATGATCACGAAATCCCGTTAATCATCGATTTCTTGAGCGGGCTCAGTAACCTCTCCATTCGTCCTTTCCCTGAGATCTTAGAAGTCTCTCTCCACTGGGCCCTCCCAATGATGTCACACTGGAGGTTCTTTCAGGGTCAGGGGAATGAGATCCAGGTTGTTACTGGATTTGGCATATGAAGACACCATGGGAAGCTTGCAAGGCTGTCCCACGTGGGCAGGAAATTCTCAGGAGCTTGCCAGTTTCTCCCAGAGGGAGAAGTAGGTTAAAAGATATTGCATGGCCGCAAAGCGGCCATGCGCTTCTGGGAGCTTGCTTTTAAGTCTCTGGATGTTGGCCATTGATGGGGTTACACCACTGGGTTCCTCTGCCGGTACCTTCATGCGTGAGGCCTGAACAAATGTGTGGAGAGGGGCCTTGAGCATGGCTATGGCTAGGTTCCAGTGGTCTTCGGCCACTGGGAGCTCTGCTTGGGTGGGGAGAGAAGCTGGAGCCCATCCCCTCTGAGGGGTCCCGGGGAAGACAGCCGGACATGTGGACAAGAGGCTCTCTGCATCACTCTTTTCTAGGAGCTCGCTTTTAAGTCTCTGGATGTTGGCCATTGATGGGATTACACATACCTGGGTTCCTCTGACGGTACCTTCATGTGTGAGGCCTGAACAAACATGTGGAGAGGGGCTCGAGCATGGCTGTGGCTAGGTTCTGGTGGTCTTTGGTTGCCGGGAGATCTGCTCGGGGTGGGGAGAGAAGCTGGTGCCCATCCCCTCCGAGGGTCCCCAGGGAAGACAGCCAGGCGTGTGGACAAGAGACTCTTCGTTTTATACATCTCTACAAAATGTTGCTCTAGATCTTACATTCCAAAAGGCTTTCTGTATACTCACTATAACATTAAGGACTTGAAGGTATTTCTTTTCATTGTTGGTTTTTGGGCCACATAGAGTGGTGTTCATTTGTTTTTTGGGCCATATAAGATGACACTCAATGTAAATCTTGGCTCTGTACTCATGGCTCACTCTTGATGGTCACAGAGGACCCCATGTGGTTCTGGAGTCAGCTGCATGCAAGCCTTTGCCACTGTACTATGTCTCTGGCCCTGTTAAGGGTTTTTAATCCCAATTGGATGATAAAATGTGGTCATCCACTTTGTCTATCACACCATCTCTTTAATGAGAAGATAATAGTATTAACCTTTTTGCATTAAGACATACTTTTTAGATTGTTTTTGTTAGGATGGTTTCAGGCATATCTGTACACTTTCTTGGCTGATTGATGATGGAATAATAATGTTTAAAATTGCCTAAGGCTTCCTTTTGTGCTTGTGGAAATTCTTTTCTGAGTCAGGACTTGGTCATTGTTATCAGTACATTTATGGGTTTTGTTTCTTCATTTCCCCCCCGTCAAGCCTATACATGATCTCTTTTCATCAAAACCATCTGTACCCCTTGCCAATATTTTCCATTATCCATGAAGGAAATTGGGTGTTCGCACAGAATCAGTAAACACTCCTCCTTATTACCGGGGAAGAAAACAGAGAGTATAATGAATTGAGAAATCACTGTCATTGTTATAAAGGCAGCACCTCTGTGCAGAGGGATTGGAGCCAGAACTGAGATACTTCTAGTCCTCCTGGTTATGACAAAGCCCAATTCTCCAGAATCTTCATATTTTCACCCTCAATGAAGGTTTACCAGAAGTACTCTTCTAGGCTGTCTGAATTGTAAGACTCCTTAAATATTTGAAAAGCATCATTGTTTTTCACATTATTGCAATAACTCCTGGGGACTCAAGAATTTTAATGTTATATTTAATGTGTGAAAGTATCTTTCAGAGATAGCCAGCAAGTGATTTAGTATCATAAGGTGAACGGAGTGCCTTATTCTAGATTTGACCTACAGAATGGAAATGGAGTATATTTCAATTACTCTTATTTAAAAATGTAGATGCTAAAATATTTCACACTGTAAGGGAATATAACATATGGCCAGAGGCTACAGAGCATGAGACTGTTCTACAAAACTGAGCTTTCCATGAAGACCGGAGATGAGAGGGAATGAAGTGGCAAGGGATTGAGGTGGGGTTACTGAGATGGTGTGGAGGGAAGTGTAAACTGATCGAGAGTGTGGTACAGAGCATCGTATGCATGAAACCCTGTCACTAATGATACTGGAAATCAAAGTACCTCAAAAAATTTCTATGAAACAGGATCCTTTATTTGGATCCTGTCCTGTTGGTCATACTGTGACCAATGGATCATACCCATCATACTATGGTTTTCATAATTTCAGGACATATTATCAGTTAAGTATATATTAACTTCCTGTGACTATTGTAACAGAATTGACTGTTTACCTACAAATGGGAAAAAGAAGAAAAGTATTTTCTACAGTTCTGAAGGCTGTAAGTCCTACATCAAGATGTCAGTAGACTTGTGCTCCATCTCTGAAAGCTTTAGGAAAGATTCCTGAGAATCCATTTTTTGTTTGTTTCTTACAGCTTCAGAAAGCTGAAGTCATCCACTGACTTTGTTTCTGTAGTGGCATGGTGTGGGGTGGTGATGCTCCACTCATAGTACTTGGCCCAGTGGGAAGAATATGGTGGTTTGGTACTTGGGCCCTGAGATGTGCAGCTTATGCCCAGCAGCGTGGAGCACTACCAAGGCCATGGTGCACAGTGCCAGGGTTTGAACAGGCCTTTTAATTGCAAGGCCTGTAATGCTTCCCTTTGAGCTGTCTTCTCAGCCGTATCTGCTGACTTTTGGCATTGCTCTGTCTCTACTTCCGAGACCATGTCCTTCCTTTCTTTTCTCCTGTGTCAGAATCTCCTCTGCCCTCTATCAGAAGTATGCCTGGTATTGTATTTCAGACCAATCATTGACTCATGCAAAAAAATGTTCAAAGGTTCAAGGGATTATAATATGGATGTATCTTTTTTTGACATCACCATTCTTTGCACTAAAAATTGAGGTTAACGTTTGAAGATTATCTACATTTTCTTAGAAATGAACATATACACAGCAAACTATTTTCTTTAATATATGAAGAGCAAAACCTCTGATTTTAGTACCTGAAGTGGAGGAACCCAGGTGTGTGGGACCCGGGGCTGAGATCTCCAAGCCTGCTCGGTTTGGGACTGAGCCATCTTCACCCAGACCCCCCATTTTCCAGTAGGTTGGCAGCCACACCCACAAACTGCCCCCGGCACTGTGTAATCCCACCAATGGCCAACATCCAGAGTCTATAAGATCAAGCTCCTGGAAGGTTGGTCTTATTCTAATAGCTTTATTCTCCCTCTTGGAGAACCTGACAAGCTACCAAGAGTCTATTGCCTGCACGGGAGAGCCTTGCAAGCTCCCCATGGTGTATTCATATCCCAAATACAGTAAAAGATATATACATACCTCTTGGAGAGCCTGGCAAGCTACCGAGAATATACCGCCTACACAGCAGAGCCTGGCAAGCTACCCGTGGCATATTCGATATGCCAAGAACAGTAATGATAGGTCTCATTCCCCTGACCCTGAAAGAGCCTCCAATCATTGGGAAAGATGAGTAAGGAGAGGCTGCTGTAATAGGGCTGAGTGTAATAGAGATGTTACTGCTGCCTGCTTGAGTAAATCGATGAACAACGGGATGACAGTGATACAGTGACAGTGAAAGTGAAGTTACATAAAATAATATTTGAATCTCTCTTGTCAGTCTTTTGGACTTTTTATTTTCACTGAAATTGATTAGCAGAGAACTCTGAGTGTGAAAGATATTTTTAATATCTGATTGTATGAATGAATGACACAAATTTGATGTTCAAAGATTTAATGGAAAAACATTGCCTGATACTGAAGAATGTACTAGTTCTACTCTGTAAGTACAAATTGTCATGTTACATTGTCTAGAGGAGACTGAATTTTCATTTGTTCATGCAGAGTCAAATATATTAACTGTATATAGGAACTCATATAGTAAGGGTAACAATGTTAGAACTTTATGAAAGTTGGATTTTAGTCTTAACAGTAATACCGGGCATTTGCCTTGCATACGGCCGACCTGGGTTCAGTTCCTCTGTGCCTCTCAGAGAGCCCGGCAAGCTACCAAGAGTATCCCATCCGCACAGCAGAGCCTGGCAAACTACCCCTGGCATATTCAATATGCCAAAAACAGTAACAAGTCTCAAAATGGAGATGTTATTGGTGCCCACTCGAGCAAATTGATGAGCAACAGGATGACAGTGATACAGTGAAATATCTGATAAGAAAAGGATATTTTTTAGTTAAGGTGGCTATAATGATAACCCTCAGACATTGGCTAAATTCTCAATCTAATATAATTTTCTGTTCCTCAATAGAATAGGCTCATTTAGGTCCATATCTATGGCTCTGTGCAGAGGACTCTCCAGTGTGCTAGATGAGGCTACCTGGACATGTGCACTTACTTATTCATCATGAAAATAGCAGGTAATAGTGCCTGAGTAGCAGGCACTGTTCTGGAAGCTTGAAATGCTGTGGTGAACAACAAAGGGATTTTGATTTCAAGGAGTTTATGTTCTTGTTGGGTGGGATGAACAGGACTGCAAATAGTTAACGAAGCCTATTAAAGAATTCTAGGTTCTAGGAAGAATAGTAAATAAAATAAACTACAGAATCACCAAAGCTTCTTTTGTCTGTGTGATTTAAGAAGACCTCTATTTAAGGGGTGATATTTAGCATGAATTTGATAGAAATGATGCTAGTTAGGTAGGCTGAGAAGTATATGCAGAGAAGTAGAAATAGGTCTTGCAAATGGTGCAAAACAAGAATGAATTTGATATCTTGGGGGGGGGGAACCCGGAATTCCAGTACAGGTATGGTATTCATGGCAGAAGTGAGATGGGAGTGGGTCACCCAGTGCGATGTTTCTTATCCCAGGCTTCACATTAGAAACGTCGACAGAAAGCTTTTGTTACCTGGTCCATCTCAGAACAATTAATTCAGAATTTCTGAGATGGAATCTGGTATCCAGCTTTGTTACTGTTATTTTCTTGTTCCAAAGGAACCCTAATCTTATATGAAACCAGTGTGATTTGACTTTGAAATGTAGGAGTTTTTAATTTTAATTTTAAAAATATGTTTAAAGAACTGGGATTTACAAAGTTATTTTTTCCTCCCCTACAATGATTCTTTATATCCTGTTTATGAGATATAAAGAATTTTGTGTCTATCCCTCTCCTGACTGACCTCAATCAGCATGATGGTGTTCAGCTGTGCCCTCTTAGCAGTAAATTTTATGATTTCAATTTTTCTTATAGTTAAGTAGTATTCTATTTTGTTTATGGACCAAGTTTCTTTGCCTAGTCGTCTGTTCTTGAACATTTGGGTTGTTTCCAGATTCTGGCTATTGTGGATAGTGCTGCAGTGAGCATAGGAGTGCAGATTGATTTTCCAAATTGAATTCTTTGGCTCTTGGGATAGATGCCCAGAAGTGAAATTTCTAGAATCTATATGGAAGCTCAGTTTGTAATATTTTGGGGGAATATCCACATTATTTTCAAGCGGAACAAAATGGAAACAAGAGAAGATCAGGAAACTATGTTCTTGACCCTATGGGCCAGCTGTGGTACTGGGCTTGGAAGTTAATGTTTGGCCAAATTCTGGAAGGACTACTGATAAAGCTGCTGATGGATTGCATGTGGGGAGAAAAAAATGCATCATGAATCATTCCTGCATAATCTCTGGCTTGTCGGTCAGTAGTAGAGTGGATGGTAGGTCCAAACACTTGGAACCCTGAGGATGGTGCATGTTGTGGGTGGAAACTGGCCATCTGGAAACTTCATCTGGAGTTTCAATGTTCTTTTAGTGCAGAGGACACAGGAGTGTTAAATGAGGATGAGGCAGAGGTGAGTGTGTGTGTGTGTGTGTGTGTGTGTGTGTGTGTGTGTGTGGTCTGGGTGGCTCCTGAGGAGCAGGGCTGCTGCTTGTGGTGGGGGGAGACTGAGAGCATTGGTGAGTGGGCTAGAGTGCTGGGCAGGAAGGAACAGTTTCAGCACATACCTGGGAGTTAAGAGCTCACTGAAACTCCGAGTTTTGTCTGGTTTTGAATAGACTTGTAGTCAGGACCCTAAAGATAGTTTTGAGAGGCTAGGCACTGGGGAAGCTCTGTGAAACTTATGGTTGGCCACATATGTAGTTAAGAAGCAGGAGGCATATTTAAGGGACAGGAGGAAGTTTGCACCTGGACTGAACACTTTGGATGGTGGTTGTGAAGTAATGGTTGTGCTTTTACAGAGAAGGAACTATGAAGTGTGACTCTGGATTATCTTGACTTCTTTTGCTTCTACTGAAAATGTTTTTGCTTTTGTTTCTCAGTCATTGCTGTTCTGTGTTAAAGGAAATTTCAAAATAGTTTTTATGTGTGCATGGGCCTAAGGGGTTTGTATGCAATGAGCATGTCAGTTTAATAAGAAAACATACTTTAAATACTGTGAAGGGTCTTTACAAACTGGAAGATTAAGTGAAGGGTCTTTACAAACTGGAAGATTAAATAAGATTTCCTCAAGCCTGAGCTCCATTTGATCCACCTGCCATGGACATGAGCTTCTTACTGGATATGGAAGGGCCAAGGACTACTTTAGGCAGGGGGTATTCATAGCGGCCACAGCAGAACCCTATCTGACATCTTCCCCTCACTAAAGCCTTTATTGATCAGGGGATCCTCCAAGAAAACCTGTGGGGTGTCCAGACAGAAGATGAAGGAAGATCAAAGGAATGAGAAATGTAGGGCCTCTTGCTGAAATTTTCCGCAGTACCCTATTGCTCCCATTGGCTGTCCTGGCTCCTTAGTTCAGTTCCCTTTTGCTTCCATTGGCTATCCTGGCTTCCTGACTCCACCGCTATTATTTTTGCTGTTTCCCTTGAGATAGTTTTGAATAACAAAGCAAATGAGGTCCCTCCTTTGTGCTGCATGCCCTTCACATTTCTGTGTGTCTTGAAAAGGAAGACAGAATTTTCATTGCACTTGAATTGTACTCATTGAGTCATAGCTCAATATATGGAATTCAGTGTTTGGAATATATGATCTTCAGCAACGGATGAAAGCAGCACTAGAGTATATTTTCATTACCTCTGTGACTCACTAGCTCAAAAATCAGTTCAAGGGCTGGGGAGATAACTCAGCAGGCTGGATCCATCTTGGTATGCACTGGGACCCAAACCATGACATCACTTGGTCACCCTGGTGACCTACCCCCACCCTCCTCCACCCCCGAACTGTCAGCTGAATAGTACTGCATTGCTTGATTGACATAAAATCAGCCTACTTGGCAGAGTACTGCTAGAGTGCTCCTGTGAGGCCCCTGAAGCACTGATTGGGGGGTCACTGCTCCTCCAATAAAATGAAGTCTCATAAAAATAAGAATTTTGAGTCTATTACTTATTCTCCTACCTTACTGTGCTTTATGATAATGAATATGTTTATGATAATGAAACATTCCTTCCATATAGCACCAAATCAAGATCTAAATATGTGCATATTTATTTTCATCAGTTTTCACTATAAAACATATCATATGTTTGAGAACATTCACAGTACATAATTGTATATATAGTTTAATCAATAATTGGAAAGTAAGGGCCTGTGCAACCAGAATGTGGTCAGCCTCCCTGAAGTTCTCCTTCTCTACCTTCTTCCTCCTCTCACCTTCTCTGTTCATGGCAAAAATTCTTCTTTAAAAAAGTAACTCTGGGGCAAGAGTTATAGTACAGCAAGTCGGGAATCTGCCTTGCAGGCAGTCAACCCAGGTTTGACTCACAGCATCTTTGAGCACTGCCAGGAGCAACTCCTGAGCACAGGGCCAGGAGTAGGCCCTGCACATCACCAGTATGAACCAGAACCAGAACCAAACCAACAGACAGTAGCCTCAATACTCCAGACAATACCATTTGCTGTTTTCCTGTTATAATAAAAAGTTATATGTAAATGAATTAGAGAATATATCTTTTGTGTCTAATTTCTTTTTCTTTTTTTGGGTGGAGGTCACACCCGGCAATGCACAGGGGTTACTCCTGGCCTTTCACTCAGGAATTACTCCTGGAAGTGCTCAGGGAACCATATGGGATGCTGGGAATCGAACTCGGGTCGGCCAGGTGCAGGGCAAACGCCCTACCCACTATACTATTGCTCCAGCCCCATTGTGTCTAATTTCTTAAAATAGTAAATTTCTAAGTTGCATTTATTTTGTTGATTTTGTTGAGGATCTTTGTGTCTGTGTTCATCAGTGATATTGGCCTGTAATTCTCTTTCTTTGTGGTATTTCTGTCTGCTTTTGGTATCAGAGTGATATTTCTATCACAAAAGCTTTTTGGAAGTGTTTAT
This sequence comes from Sorex araneus, assembly GCF_027595985.1. Lineage (NCBI taxonomy): Eukaryota > Metazoa > Chordata > Mammalia > Eulipotyphla > Soricidae > Sorex > Sorex araneus. Next base: position 333,187,770 of record NC_073302.1, on the reverse strand, counting down.
GATTTTTCAATTTCCTGGAAAAGCTTAAAGAGGATTGGGAGTAAGTCCTTTTTAAAGATTTGGAAGAATTCACTACTCAATCCACCTGGTCCAGGACTTTTGTGTTTGGAGAGGCTTTTCATTACTGTTTCAATTTCCTTGATGATGATAGGTCTGTTCAGGTGTACCAGACCTTCTTGGTTCAGCCTCAGGAGGCTATAAGAATCCAGGAATTCATCCATTTTCTTGAGGTTTTCTTGCATAAAGATTTTCAAAGTAATCTCTGAGGATCCTTTGAATTTCTGTAGTTTCTGTTGTGATGTCCCCCTTTTAGTTTCTGATTTGTTTTAGTAGGGTTTTATCTCTCCCTTTCTTTGTGAGTTTTGATAGAGGTTGTTTATTTTTTTTTAATTTTAATTTTTTATTTATTTATTTTATACTTTATTTATTTTTAATTAGTGAGTCACCGTGAGGGTACAGTTACAGATTTATACATTTTTGTGCTCATGTTTCCCCCATACAGATTTCGAGAGCCCATCCCTTCACCAGTGTCCATTCTCTACCACCAGTAAACCCAGAGGTTGTTTATTTTCTTAAAGAACCAGCTCTTGGTTTCATTGATCTTTCGGAATGTTTTTTTGACTTCCTTCTCATTAGTTTCTGCTCTGAGTTTTATTATTTCCTTCCTCCTGCCTGGGTTGGGCTCCTTTTGTTGGTCGTTCTCTAAGCTCTTAAACTGTGAGGTTAGGTTACTTATGTGGGCTCTCTCTTCCTTCCTGATGAATGCTTGTAGAAGTTTCCTCTTAACACAGCTTTTGCCATGTCCCATACGTTCTGGTAACTCGTGTTCTCATTTTCATTTGTTTCCAGGAATTTTTTTTATTACTTTTTTATTTCCTTTCTAAGCCACTCATTGTTCAGTAGTGAGCTGTTTAATTTCCAGGTGTTTTATTTGAGTTTCTGTTTGTGTGTGTTATTCATTTCTATTTTCACCACATCATGGTCTGAGAAGATCGTTGATACGATCTCTTGTCTTCTTAATTTTATGGAGATATGTCCTGTGGTCTATCTTGGAGAATGTCCCATGCACATTTGAGAAGAATGTGTATTCAGCTTTTTGAGGATGAAGTGTCCTGTATATATTTACTAAGCCCCTTTCTTCCATTTCTTCCCTCAGATGAAGTATGTCCTTGCTAAGCTTGAGTCTAGTTGATCTATCGAGAGGTGATAAAATGGTGTTGAAATCTCTCACTAGTATTGTGTTGCCATCAATGTCTTTCTTCAAGTCTATGAATAGTGGTTTTAACTACTTTTCTGGTCCCAGGTTGTACAGAGAGGTGCATATACATTTAGGAGTGTAATTTCTTCCTTCCTGCTGTCCCCTTGATCAATAAGAAATGTCTCTTGTGACCTTCAGTCTGAAATCAATGTGGTCTGATACCAAAATGCTCACCCCAGGTGTTTTGCAGTTGTTTGCCTGTAGAATTGTTTTCCAGACTTTGACTTTGAGTCTCTGTTTGCTCTGACTATTCAGATGTGTTTCTTGCAGGCAGCAGAATGTTTTCTGATCCATCCTGCCACTCTGTCTTTTAATTGGTACATTTAGCCCATTGACATTGAGAGAGATTATTGTTATGGGGTTTTGTTCCATCTTTCTACAGAAATTTGGTATATTTGAGGGGCTTGTCTTTTCTTAAGGTAGGCCATTTAGTTGTTCTTGTAACCATGGTTTTGAGTCTATGAAGTTCCTGAGTAGTTGTTTGTGTGTGAAACACTGTGTTGTTCCTTCTGATATGAATGAGAATCTAGCTGGGTAAAGTATATTTGGTGAAGCATTGATTTCATTGAGTTTTTTCACTATGTCCCACCACTGTCCTCATTTCCTGAGGTTTTCATCAGATAAGTTAGCTGTCAATCTTAAGGATGCTTCTTTGCAGGCAATTTCTTTCATTGATCATGCTGCTTCCAGAATTTTGCCTGTCTATGCTTTTCGTCATTTTGATTAGGATGTGTCAGAGTGGACTGGAGCGATATCCCAGTGGGTTTGGTGTATACCTTGAATGCGGCTGACCCGGGTTTGATTCCTCCATCCCTCTTGGAAAGGCTGGCAAGCTACTGAGAATATCCTGCCCGCACGGCAGAGCCTGGCAAGCTACCCATGGCATATTCAATATGCCAAAAACAGTAACAAGTCTCACAATGCAGATGTTACTGGTGCCGGCTCAAGCAAATAGATGAACAATGGGACAAAAGTCCTACAGCGTTACAATGTGTCGAGTATTTTTATTTGGATTTCTTCTAGCTGGTACCCTTCAGGCCTCCTGAATCTGGTCACTGTGCTCTTCAGCTCTGGGAATGTCTTAGCAATAATGTTTTTGATAGTTGCTTCTTCATCAGGGTTTTCTTCTCTTGACATCTGTTGGTTCATTTTGAGGCTCTTTTCCATTTTCTGCTGTTTTCTGAGATTATCTGCACTTCATCTTAGAACTCACTGATTCTGACCTCAGCAGCTGTTGCTCTGCTGTTGAGGTCTTCCAGAGTTTTTCAATTCACCTACCAGGTTTTTCAGATATGTCATTTCTGTTTGTAATTTTGTTTGCATTTACCACATTTCTGCTCTCAAATCCTCTTGTATTTTATTGGTGGTGCGTTTCATTGCTTCTTTTAGCTCCCAGTGTATCCTCAGTAGCTCCCTTCCTTCTAATTTCCTTGTCAGAGAGGTTGTATAGTGCACCAGTACTGGTTGGGTCTTCTGGGCTAGTTTTTTCACTAACTAAGCTTGGTGGGCTTCTGCATTGCTTTACCATTGTGACCTGCGGGTTTAGACTTTCATGTTCACTGTTACTGTTTCATGTTACTGTTGTGTTTTTGCTGTAATATTAATTGAGGTAGGGCTAATGAATTATTGGCCTAATGTGTTTTTGGTGATTGGGCTGCCCTAGTGAAAGTTCCATTCAAGAGGCTAATTTATGGTTCTTATGAGATATGGAGGGGAAGAATAACTTGAAGCCGGTAATGTGACCACAGCTCTGGAAGCCACCCCCACTGGGCCTGAACCTGGTTGGGGGAGATATGCGAATCCTTGAAAGTTGGTTGCTGGTGGCGCTGCCTGTCAGGGTTCCTGTCTTTCAGAGATCTGGGCTTGAAAACTGGCTCTGCCCGCGCCCAGCCCCGTGGCTCTGGATGTCATTCCCACTGGGCCTATACTTGGGTTGGGGAGATGAGCCAGAAGATATTTTCTATGTTAAATTTTAAAAGCTTTAGAATTTTGCCATTCATATTTAGGTATTAAAGTAACCTGAAATTAATTTTTCTGTGTATGTGATGTAAATGTCTAAGTTTCTTTTTATGCTTATATAGTTATCCTAGTTTCCTTTATTAATGGGACCATCCTTTCACCTCTGTGAGGTATCACATACCCTTGAAAGTATGAGTCTATTTCTGAATACTGGTAATTAATGTCTTTCAAAATAAAACATATCTAAGAGGTCACTTTTTCTTTGCAAGAGGGACTTGGTTACTCGTGACCCTTTAAATAGGTATATAAAATTTTAGAATCAACCTAATTAAATTTTATATCCTACCTCTAAATAAAGTTTTGTAATTTTGAGTACAACTGCACTGAATCTATCACTGAATTTGGAGAAAACAGACACTTTTACAGCATTGAATTTCGTTCTCCTTCTCTAAATATCTTAATAAGGTTGTATAATCTCTTGCCTTAGAAGTGCTATATATATATATCTTTTGTTAGAGTTACTGCAAGGCACGTCATATGGTATCTATTTTAGGTTTAAATTTTATTTGCTCTTGCGTAGAAATTTAGTTTTCTACACTGATAAAGTTTCCTTTATTCTAGTAGTTTACCTATAAATATCTTTGGCTGTTCTATAACCATAATAATATCATTTGTGAATAATGACTGCCTTCCTCTTTTCCATTCTCTAAGCCTTTTACTTATTTATGAATTCTATCCCAACTCCGCAGTTGATTAGAAGTACCCATAATGGGCCTCTTTCTCTTACCTCTAATTCCAAGTATTTAACTATTAAATATGATGTTTGCTGTGGTAGTATTGGGAGGGAGTAGGTTAACAAAGGGGAAACAAGTGATATTTTAATCCTACTCTTCTGAGTATTTTAACATATGAATACCAAATTTTGTTAAATTTATTTTTGTACTGAGATGATTTTTTTGTTAATGTGAAAAATTAAATTCCTGACTTCCAGAATGTTCAAACAACTTAGTATTTTGGATAAATCAGCTTAATAATTTATATATTGAGTTTAGTTTTGCTAAGACTTTGAGTAGGAGCTTTATGCTTATGTTTTGAAGAACAGTTATTAAAATGTTATTTATTATATAATCTTTTTAATAATTATAATAGTGAAATATTTAATTTTATCCTGAAGTCCCTAAGGCATAAAAATTAAGTTTTTCTTGATGTAAAATGCAGTTACCTTGAAGTACAACTATTTGCCAATGCAGATAGTTCATGGAATATCAAATATTTGGAAACTGGCTTCCTCTGTAAAATTTAAAATTATGTTCAGTAAGCCGCGACCCCATGCCCGCCCAGGAGGGGAAAGGTATTTCTCTCTCTCGCCTGTCCCTTCCCGGGGACGAAGGGCATGGGGACCGCCATATTATGACGACCACAGAAGGGATTTTACGACAAAAACTGCAGCAAAAGGGCGCGAGGGTGCTCTTGGGAAGGTGGGAGGCACCGGCCCCTCCTACCGCTGCCGAGATGTGACCCCATGGGCCGCACGCGTGTGCGGCTCCTCCACAGCTGCATGAGCGTGAATCCAGACCCAGCTGAACCAACTTCAACATGGACTGCTCCTTGCAGAATGTCTCCAGCCAGAGAACTAAGCCGCGACCCCATGCCCGCCCAGGAGGGGAAAGGTATTTCTCTCTCTCGCCTGTCCCTTCCCGGGGATGAAGGGCGTGGGGACCGCCATATTATGAGGACCACAGATGGGGTTTACAAGCTTGCAATGATCCGGAAGAAATCTCCCTGGACTTAGTTGCTAAAGTACAGAAATCCAAAACCTCATTTCTCTTCACAACAGGTCTGACTCTAGTGGGGTGCTCCTAATAATAATGGTGAGGTTTGTGTTGAAATATTGAATGTAACCAAAGTAAATAGAAAGTAAAGTGAAATTTATCAGTTACAAGGCGGGGGGGATGGGAGGTGTACTGTGATTTTTTTTTTCTTTTTTCTTTTCCTTTGGTGGTGGGATATGGGCACTGGTGAAGGGATGGTTGTTTCATCATTTTATGACTAAGACTTATGCCTGAAAGCATTGTAATTTTCCACATGGTGATTCAATAAAATAAAATTTAAAAAAATAAAATAAAATTATGTTCAGAATGTTTCAGTTTCACTAAGGATGAGATTTCCTTCTATAGGCATTTCATGAAAAAAAAAGTGCATCCCTCCCCCTCAAATATCTTCATCAGAATGCTGATAATGTACTTGTAATGGCTCTTACTGTGATAAAATTGTTTTTAGATAATTAGATATAAAACTAAAACTTGTTTATCATTTGATTTCAGCCTCAATTTTATGTCAGTCTGGAAAATATTTTTATTGTCTTGAGTATTCTATGATGCCAATAGTTTGAGTATTGATTTAATTTTGAAGTAGCTTTAAATTTTGGAAGCAAAATGCCAATATCCTAAGTTTTAGAAGTAAAAATACAAATAAAAATCACATGTAACCAGTGTGAATAGCAGATGTCAAAAAGACTGGGAACAATCTCTATTGTCAGGGATGTGGAAGCCTCTTCCACTGCTGGTGGGTGTTGTCTGGCACAACCCATATGGAAAACAGTATAAAGGGTACTCAGTAAACTCAGAACTAAGCTCTCATATAACCCAGCAAAATTCCATTTTTGGGCACCTGTCCCTAGGACCAAAAAATATGCATTCAAAAGAATATATGCACACCATTATTCATTGCAGTACTTAGTACAATAGGTAAGATTTGGAATCAACCTTGATGTCTAGTGACAGATAAGTGGATCTTGAAGATATGGTATATATACACAGTGGAGTACTACATAGCTATAAGGAATGATGAAATCATGCAATTAATTGCAACCTGGATTGAACTGGAAGATATCATGATAAATGAAGTAAACCAGAAGGATAAACATAGGATATCACTCATACGTGGTACTTAGAACAATTGAATGAGGGAATGCAATGTTCTAAAGGAGCAATGCCTAGATGGATCAACCTTGGCCCCAAGTGTATAAGGAGAAGAAAAGAAAGAGTAGAAGGGAGGGGACAAATAGACAGATGAGAAGTAATGTGGGTCAGGTCAGGGGAGTCAGGTACAAACGTGGAGTTAAGGAATGATAGAGCCAAAAATCCAAACCACAGAATCAACAACACTGAAATAAAAAGATTCATACTTTAACCAGTGAACTTATAAAGGTGTCTGTCAAGAAGGAAGGCTGGAGGTGGGGGTGGAGGGTATGGGTGGGAGCCCAGGAACATTGGTAGGGGGAAGTTGACACTGGTGCTGCAATATTTTATGCCTGAAGCTCAACTATGAATAACTTTGTAAATAACTGTGCTTTAATTAAAAATATGGATAATAAAGAAAAAAACATAAAATTATCTAATATAATTTTGGTTGATGTTAACTTTCTAGACCATATAATTTTATTTTTCAATATTGGCATATTCTTTTCAATAATATTCAGAAACCACCTGAAAACCCAAATGGCATAACTTGGTGAGCTGAAGGAATCTTTGATTTCCTTAATTATAAGGGAAAAAAAAACCACCAAAATATTGGGAGTGTGTTGAAAAGTTTGAAGTTAAGTTCCCAGCATAAGGAAAGGGTAACTACATCCCAGGATTGGTTTTATACTTGAGTATATGTATATGTGTATGTAAATGTGTATATAAATGGCGCTGACAATTGAAACTGTTTGGTAAAAAACTGTAAATCCTTAGAAATGGAAGTTAAAGTGTGTTGTGTGGTAGTTTTTTGTTTGCTTTTTAAAAATTTATTTACTTATTAATTAAATCACCATGCGCTATAGTTACAAAACGTTCATGTTTGAGTTTCAGTAATAGAATGATCAAATACCTGTCCCTCCACCAGTGTACTTTTTTCACTACCAATGTACTTAGTATCCTTCCCTCTCCCCATGTCACCCCTCCCCCTGCCACTGTGGCAGACAATTTCATCCATACTCTCTCTCTACTTTTAGGCAATATGGTTTGCAATACAGATAATGAGAGGTCATCATGTTTGGTCCTTTATCTACTTTCAGCACACATCTTCCATCCTGAGCAAATGCTGTCATAACCTGTCATGAGGGTGTGGCTGAAGACATGTAAAGACTTTGGGATTATAATAGTATGCGGAAAGACATTGGAAAGCTTTGAGCAGCAAAATAACACGTCCTAACTTCAGTTTTGGAGGGTCCCCTCTGGATGCTGTAGAGTACTCTGCAGAAAGACAAAACGGGAGGAAGGCAAATGGGGGGAGAACTATAGATTTTACCTCTTACATAAGGGATCATGAAGGTGGGCATTTGAAGTAGTGAGTGAGATACAGTGAACACTAATTGGCTTTTGGTCTATTTTTAGTGGCCAACCAAAAAATTTGCAGAATTGAATGTGGGATATAAAGGAAAGTCCAGGGATCTTAATAGTTCTTGACTTTTTGCCTGTTCCCTCTCACCTAATATATAGAGATACTTTTCCAGGATTCAGTGCTCCTTTCCTGAAGGGTGGTCTAGCAAACTTTAGGACTTTGTTGGGCCAAAGATCCTGCCCTTTGCATTATGTGTTTATAGCTCACCTGCCTCCAGGAGTCATTACATTTATATCTGATTTACTTTCAATACATACACCTAGTTTAATTTTAGTTCACATATGGAAAACTCATTTTTCCTCTAATATCTTCATTAAACTGAAAATGCCTATTTATAAAAATTTTTTTATTTATTGAATCCCGTGAGAAGACTTACAAAGCTTTTGGTTTTGAGTCTCGGTCATACAATGATCAAACACCCATTCCTTCACCAGTGCACATTTTCCACCACCAAGAACCCCAGTTTACCCCCTCATCCCACCCTTCCTTCTGCCTGTGGGGCAGATGATTTCTACTTTACTCTCTCTCTACTTTGATTACATTCAATATTTTGACAAAAGACCCACCATTATTATTTGGAATTTCCCCCCAAAAATCAGACCTGCCGAAGAGTCATCATTAGATCATTTGTTTTCTATTGATGATTATGAAGAAATTTTGGAATTCTGATATTTTAATAATTAAGTCTGGAGGGATTTCTGCCAGCAGCCACTGGGTTCTGAGATTCCTTTGTGTACCTCATGGCCATTAAGGATCATGGCGATTAAGGAGCTCAATAAGTAACCGGAGAAGGCGTTCATGGGTGGCAACTTGGGGGTCTCATCGGGGTGGGGGAGAAGGGCCGGTTCCGCCGCCCATCCCGTGAGGCCCTGCGTGTCTCATCACTGCTGGCTCATACCTGACTGTGCAATAGGCTCTGAGCTGCCAGGGGGAATAGGCGGAGAAAATGCCCATTTTTAAAAGGCTAGTCTTGATTCAAGATAGATGGTATATTAATACAACTATCATAGCTCTGAGTGTTGGTACTAAATTATCCTGGGAAAATTAAAGGGAATCTAAGAACTTGTGCTTGCTCAAAGCAGATAAGTGCTCGCATACGGAGCAGTCCCAATAAGGAGGGTCCTGAGTGTGCCAGCTCATGAAGGGCTGGGGAACAGTCTCCTGGCTAGGCTGTGCTGAACTGAACCTTGACTCAGAATTGATGCCAAAGGCAGGCAGGTTTATTTGATTCCATGAATGTTGTTACTTTCCCCCCACCTTTTGAAGAAAAGGAACATATCTTAAATCAGGATTTCATTCCCTAATAAAATACTCCCTTTCATGTAGGATGTTGCTCATGCTTATTACAAATTTCACTGTTATTACTCTTATCTCTGAGGGAACAATACATTACTGAATACCCATTCCAGATGGTGTTTTTATTTTTGTTGTATGTTTTTGGTTAAAAACTGATTTTCAGAGTTATAACTATTACAAAGTTATGGTTAAGTTTTAGGCATATAATATTTCAGCACAAATCCCACCACTTGTGTCAACTTCCTTCCACCAGTGTTCCCATATTCCCTCTCCCTACCTTAAGTCCCACCCCATCCCCACCTGTCAACTTGACAGGCACATTATAAAATTTCAGTGGCTGCAGCTCAGATTTCATGTTTTCAGTGTTGTTGAGTCTATATTTTGGTATATGGTTGTGCCCCTCACCCATGTCACCAATATCACTGAAGCCCTGATGCCCATTTGTCCTTTACTTCCAGTTCTCTTCTCCCTGCTTGATTTATTTCCTTCTCTGTCCTTCTCTCAAAACACTAGGGTCAAGGGTATCTAGTCAACCTCCTTTTACAACATTTTCTCATCCAGTTATTCTATATACCATAGATAGATAAATGAGGCCATCCCGTGTTTGTCTTTCTTCTGGCTTACTTCACTCAACATGATATCTTCTAATTCCAACTACATTGCAGCAAATTGCATAATTTCATTGAACCTGGCAGCTGTGTAGTATTCTATCGTGTGTGGATATATTCTATTGTGTATGTATGGATATATACACAATAATATATTAAATAATGTATAATATATGTGTATATGTATACATTATATATGATATATGTATATACACACAATAATCCACTCACCTGTCATTGGACACTTAGATTGAATCCATGTCTTAGCTATTGTACGGGGTGCAACAATGAATAATGGTATGCATATGTCCTTCTGAGAGAGTGTTTTTATGCCCAGGGGGTAGATACCCCAAAGTGGTATTGCTGGGTCATATGGCAATTAGATTCTAAGTCTACTGAGAACTCTCCACACTGTTCTCCACAGGAGTTGTACCAGACAACATTGGCACCAGCAGTGGATGAGAATTCCTTTTTACCACATTCCAGCTAACACAGATTTTTCCTATTATTTTTGATATGCACTATTCTCACTTTTGTGTGGAGTGTGAGATATGGATCTAGCTTTAATTTCTTTTTGCTTTTTTTAAAAATTTATTTTATTTTTTATTCTTATTTTTTAATTAGTGAATCATCGTGAGGGTACAGTTACAGATTTACACATTTTTGTGCTTGTGTGTTGCCAGTTCTCCTCAAGCTTTTCCAGGAAATTGAAGAAATAGGAACTTTCCCAAACAGTTTCTATGAGGCACAGCTTTAATTTCTTATTCATAGTTTTTCCACCAGATTGTTGTTTTAAAAATGGGTGCTCAGGGGCAAAAGAGACAAGCATTTTACTTCTTCAATTTCTGTGACTCTTCTGCCCTTCTGTTATCACTTGGGTGGGTGTGTGGAGCTGGTGAATTTCTATGGAGTTGAATTTTCAGTATTTCACACGGAAGATTGAATACTTCCCATAAAACAGACATACCACATTTTAGGCAGAACCCTTAGGAGTAGCAAATTTCAGTTTGTAGGCAAGTGAATAGAGTGGAATATTAATTCTTCTGGAATCTGACTGATGGTGACATGCTAGGTGCCCTCTTAAAGTGTGGGTTGCAGGATGAAACAGCTTGTTAAATAAGGACACGAATCTGAATGCTCCCAGATGTTTCCTGTTGGCCTTGTTTGGTTCCTTCCTTGACATGTGGGAATTTTGCTTCCAGTTTTCGGGTGGATACAAACTCAGGTCAGAGAATACTGACATGCAGCACATGAAACCTTGAAAAGGTCAGGGAGTTCTGGCTCTCTAAAGTGAACATCCCCATCACATCTGATAATTGCTCCTTTTTTTCCTTCTTCCAACTACCCCTTTGGCTTTCCTACCACCAAATATTTCTAGTTTTCGTATGCAGTCTCCTATTTAACATTGATGTTCTCTTGGCCCACTCTTGTGGCCACATACTCTTCCCAGATAGTCTTATTCACAGCCTTGACTAGAACTACCTCCAGGCAGATGACTGTCTAGTTGACATCTCCCATACACTTTGGGTTTACATGTATGTACAAGTCCGTTTAGTTCCTCCTTCTGGGCAATGCCACAGGCAGCCCAGTCTCTCCAACTGCCCACTGCTTGACTTCTCTCTGGCTGCCATCTGGCGCCTCTCTACATCTACCATCATGTACAGCCTCCCCCACTGCAGCAAATCTATCACAATATCCTATTTCTCTTTTTTCTTCTTCTGATCTTTATGATTTTTTTCAATTTATCAGAGACTCATGCCCAAGGTTAGAAAGTCAAATAATGCAGAATAGTTTAGGATTTCCCCCCCCAATGGGCAGAAATGTATTTTTTTTAAGAATTTTATTTTATTGAATCACCATGTGGAAAATTACAATGCTTTCAGGCTTATGTCTCAGTTGTTACAATGCTGAAACAACCATTCCTTCACCAGTGCCCATATCCCACCACCAAAAAAAAAAAAAACCAAAACACAGTACACCTCCCATCCCGCCCCCCCCCCACAACACCCCTCTGCCTTATAACTGATAAATTTCACTTTACTTCCTATTTACTTTGGTTACATTCAATATTTCAACACAAACCTCACTATTATTGTTAGGAGTACCCCACTAGAGTCAGACCTGTCGTGAAGAGATATGAGGTTGCGCAGCCACGGTAGCGGCCACTCGGTTTTGGATTTCTGTACTTTAGCAACTAATTCCAGGGAGATTTCTTCCAGTTATTGGATCATTGCAAGCTTAGTTCTCAGTCTGGAGACATTTTGCGAGGAGCTGCCCATGCCGAAAAATTTAGCTGGCGTCTGGAGTCATGCTCGTGCAGCTGCGGAGAGGCCGCACACAGGTGCGGCCCCTGGGATCACATCTTGGTGGAAGAGTTTAGAATTTTTTTTTGTTTTTTTGCTTTTTGGGTCACGCCTGGCGATGCACAGGGGTTACTCCTGGCTTTGCACTCAGGAATTACCCCTGGCGGTGCTCAGGGGACCATATGGGATGCTGGGATTTGAACCTGGGTTGGCTGCGTGCAAGGCAAATGCCCTACCCACTGTGCTATTGCTCCAGCCCAAGAGTTTAGGATTTTTTTTAAAAATGTTTTTTTTTTTGGCCTCACTACTGCCTACCCACACTTGGAGATGCTCAGGCTGACTCCTGGCTTTGCACTCAGAGATCATTCCTGGCAGGCTTGGGGAACCATATAGGGTACCAGGTTGCAAAATCGGGATCAACCACGTGCTAGGCAAGTGCCCCACCTGCTGTATTATTGCTCTGGCCACTCATAATATCTCCTTACCCCTGTTGCTACTTTCCAGATCCTGAATGTTATTAGATCCCTGCATTTCTTTATAGTATTACCTCCAACCAATTACATACCTCCTACAACTTTTTTGAAAGGGTATAGACTGTCATTTTGAAATAGGATTTTCTATTATTATTTTTTAAGTCAAATAATAATAGAAAATCCTATTAAAGTGGTGTCATTTCCTTTGGTCTCTCTTCTTTTTCTTAACTTTACTTTTGTTTAATTTTACTTTTGCCTAAGTCTGCACATGTAACTATAGTTTATTTTTATTGCTAAAATATTATGATAGGAATATATGATGATATAATCCTATTTATGGATGTATCTATTGTTTTCATTTTATAATGTTAAAATATTTCTACTAAGAATATTCTTATACAGATATCCCGATAAATGTATATATTTGGGTTGTACTGACCACCAGGCATGCATACCTTCAACTTCACTAGATAATGCCAAACTGTTTCTAAAGGAGCTATACCAAGTTATGCAATATATTTTCAGTTTAGAAAATCTTATTCTGGTGGGTATAGACTGTCATTTGTTGCAGTTTATTTCATATTTTTCTGATGACTAATAATGCTTTTGTTTTTTATGTTAATTGCCCCTTCAAATTTTTTTCACTATTGGGTATTTTTTTTTATCTTGTAGGATTTTAAATAATGTCTTGGTTTAAGTGACCTATCAAATATCTTTTTGCCATGCAATTACTTGCATTTTTTTATTAGCCTCTTTGCTTTATTTTCATGACATTAAAATATATATATATATTTTCCTCAGTAATTCTTTTTTTTTAATAAGAATTTTATTTTATTGAATCGCCATGTGGAAAATTACAATGTTTTCAGGCATAAGTCTTAGTCATAAAATGATGAAACAACCATCCCTTCACCAGTGCCCATATCCCACCACCAAAAAAACAAAACCACAGTACACCTCCCATCCCGCCCACCCCCGCACGCCCCCACCCTGCCTTGTAACTGATAAATTTCACTTTACTTTCTATTTACTTTGGTTACATTCAATATTTCAACACTAACCTCACCATTATTGTTAGGAGCACCCCATTAGAGTCAGACCTGTTGTGAAGAGAAATGAGGTTGCGGCCTTGCGGCCGCACGGTTTTAAATTTCTGTACTTTAACAACTAAGCCCAGGGAGATTTCTTCTGGATGTTGGATCATTGCAAGCTTGTAAACCCCATCTGTGGTCATCATAATATGGCGGTCCCCACACCCTTCATCCCCGGGAAGGGACAGGCGAGAGAGAGAAATACCTTTCCCCTCCTGGGCGGGCATGGGGTCACGGCTTAGTTCTCAGGCTGGAGACATTCTGCAAGTAGCTGCCCATGTCGAAAGTGGTTTAGCTGGGTATGGATTCACGCTTGTGCAGCTGCGTAGGGGCTGCACACGTGTGGCCGGGATCACATGTCGGCAGCAGCAGGAGGGGCCGGTGCCTCCCACCTTCAACTTGTATTTTTGATTCCCATTTGGCATGTCTTTTTTTTGGTGGAAGTGGGGAGTCTCCTGAGTAATCTTGTGGTAGTGAGGGTGGATGTCACTCACACAATACTCCAAGAATCTGTAGTGCTGCTTTATTCTGGTAATACTGGGATCCTCAGGGGGCACAATTGGCAGTTCCATGGCATGGGAGACTGTATGGTGCCCGGGATCAAGCTGAGGACCTATATATATAAGGTACGAACCACAACCCTTTGAACTATCTTTCCAGTATTTATCCTAGTTTTTCAGTCTAATGGAAATTAGTATTTGTGTGTGGTGTGAGGTCAGCCTTAAGTTATATATAAAAAAGACAAAAATCTGTATTTGATTAGCAGCATAAATATAAAAACTAAGCTTGCAACATAAGTAGGTCCTCACATGGTGGAGATATATTCTACCCACTCTCAGAATCTCTCTGCACCTCTGTTTCTTCTCAGAAGTGTAATCTCGGCCAGTGTTAGACGTTCCCCATCCCCACACCAGGGGAAAGGAAAATACTTTATTTTATGATCTTATATGCATCTTGTGAATCTGTAGATTGACTTTATTTTAAAGAGCTGTTTTATGAAAGGAAACAATTTTTTAAAATTGCAATTTGTGTAGCAAAATTGAGCTTTCAGCAGTGCTCATTTTTGTTTCAGTATTGATGTGCCACCCACATTCTGAATATAGTCATACTTGGAATATATAGAAAATCAATCTTTAATTTTGCTAAAAATTATTTGGAACTTGCAAGTGTGAATCTTGAATTTAGCTTCACTTGTTTTATTAATAGTCTTTCTTTTTTCAGAAGAATATGGGTATGATAGAAATGGGGGAGGGGTGGGTGGGTGGGAGGGATACTGGGGACATTGGTGGTGGAAAATGTATACAATTGTGGAGGGATGGGTGTTCGATCATTGTATTACTGAGACTCAAACACGAAAGTTTTGTAACTGTAGCTCACAGTGATTAAAAAAAATGTGTATGGCCCAAAGTCAAGACAAGCAACAATTAAAAAGTAAACTTAGAATAGTAGTGATTATTTTTGGCATTTAAGTCTATTGGAAGGAAAAAAAAACAACTTGAAATTTAAGATGTCATTTAGTACAGAAATTTACTCTAAGAAGCAGATCATCCTCACTTTAATTAGTATAATTTTAGTAAAAGACATTTCATGCCTTTTCCTGGTTATGTTTTTAACTTTATTTAATTTTACATTTGCCTAAGTCTGCACATATAACTATAGTTTATTTGTTTTTATTGCTAAAATTTTATGATAGGAATATATGATGATACAATCCTATGTATGGACATATGTATTGTTTTCATTTTAGAGTGTTAAAATATTTCTACTAAGAATATTCTTATACAGATGTATTTTTTGGTAGATATTGGTAGATACATAAAAATAGATGTATTATTTATTTTGTTTTTTTGGCTACACCCAGCGGTGCTCAGGGGCTCACTCCTGGATTTGCACTTAGGGATTACTCCTGGCAGGGCTTCGAGAACCATATGAGGTGCTGGAGATCTAATCCAGGATGACTGCATGCAAGGCAAGCATCTTACCTACTATACTATTGCTCCAGTCCCATCTCCCAGTTATATTTAATATACTTCACTTTTATGGAGCTTTTATAATATTTGTCTTAAATCAGTTTTCTTATTGTTTCATATGAAACAAATTGGCCAACTTTCTGTACTTAGATAATCCTTTGTGTACTTTATGGTTATTCCTTAATCCTTACTCTGTTTTCTCCATATTTAATCTATTAACTGTTTTACTTAAACCAAATTCCACATAGTCTAATGACTGTTTTGCACTGCATCTGAATTATTTCCATATCACACATAAATTATTGTATATAAACTCAAAATTAAGCAAATGCTTTTGCCATAGTATATTAAAATACTAGTTAAGGTATAAGAAAAATGCATTTTAGTGGATCTCTGATCAAGGCTATGTACCTTTTTTTTCCATTAAAAAAGCTTTGGACCTTGTGGCTATAAATGGCAGTTTAAACACAAAGCAGTTTAAATACTACCCCAAACTAAAGGTAATGAATAAAAAGGTACACATCAACAGGGACAAAGAAAATAGGAAACGAACCTTGGTTAGGTGAGCAAACAATTTTTTGGAAGACAGAAAACAAATGGAAAAATGGAAATTGCAAAATCAGTATGAAAATGGAAATACAAGTGACATCAGAAAACAAGCCAAAATGGAGAGAAGAGATGAAAAGATAGATTTGTGAGTAGAACCAGAGGGAGTAAGAATGGAACCACAGAAAACAGTTGTGAAGGGGTCAGCCCCTAACTGGGCACTAGTAGAAAGCCCGAAGAAGGCCTAGTTATACTTCTTTTCGTTCCATGTGACCACCTCCCCCCTCTCCCCGCCCCGCACTAGATATATACTAGAAAAACATGAACTAGAGAAGCTTTGGATATGGAAACAATAGGTACAATTAAGAGTAAAGATAAGACTGAGAAAATAGAAACACCACATAAAAGCCTACAGAGAAAGAGACAGCAGCTCCTGAGAGCCAAAGCTCTGCTGACCAGGCTTACATTTATCCTTTCCTGGATTAGAAGATTCTTCTTTAGAAAATTGAACAGCTATAGAGAAGATATTGAAATCCACCAGTTGTGCTGGGACCACACCAACTACACCACCTGGTTCAGTTTTTTAGTTGTCACAGTGGCCAACTAAGAGTCATGTTTATTTAACAGAATTGACTGAGACAAAAATTAATAATATGGAAAGGAGACTCAAAGTAAAAAGATGGTAAATCAGGAAGGAAGAAAATTTTGAAAATCATTGCTGGAATTTATTGAAAGATTAGCGGTCTTAGCACACATAAAAGCGGATTTGCAAATTAAAAATGTGACAGCATAAATTTAAATGTGAGGCCTCTTGTAGGTATCCCAAGTCTGATTAGTACATACTTTTAGAATAAGATAAATAATATTGCAAACTCAAAAGTAGAGAGAGAGAGAGTATGGGGGAAATTGTCTGCCATAGAGGCAGGGGGAGGGCTGGGATGGCGGGGGAGATACTGGGGAATTGGTGATTGGAAGATGTGCACTGGTGGAGGGATGGGTGTTCATTCAATCATTGTATAACTGAAACTCAAACATAAAAGATTTGTAACTGTAGCTCACAGTGATTAAATTAAAAAAATAAATATAGGGAAGAAGATAACAGAGGAGTGAAATAGAACAGTGGTTTTCAACCCTTTTTTTAAACCCCTTATAACATTTTTACATCCTTTGGCCCCCTGACCCACCAGTTGACCTCTGAATTTTGTGCTGTGTCCCTCCCCCCATTTATATGCATTTTATCTCTAGTCTCCTTGGAATATCCTGTGACATCTGGGGAGGGTGGCAATGGAAAAAGTCTGATACAGAATACTCTTATAAAATAAAAGGACATAAATTTCCATACAAATGTGTACAATGAGTTCCCAGAAGAGTGACAAAATTTTTAAAAGATGCCAGTTCCAAGTCACATACGACCAAATTTTTGAATATAAATTTTTTTTCCAATTTTTTTGTGGTTTCTAAATGGCATCACAGGATCTGGGATTCTCAGCCAAGCTGACTGGGTTGGTGGTTCAGTACTAGGGAATGAGGGAGTTGGTGCTGCTCTGACCCTGTGGTGTGGGGACTGCCTGAAACTCGTTAAAGAAAAAGAGTGGGCTTTATATTCAGGAAGCAGATTAGTTCATTGTTTTGCACAAGGTAGACTCTGGTTTTATTCTTGATACCACTCAAGGGCCCCCAAGTATTGCCACGAGCGATCTCTTGAGCACAAGGCCAGAAGTAAGCCTTGAGCACTGCCAATAATGGCCCCAAAGAAATATATAGCTATATTATGCTGTTCAGCTCAATTATGAAGTGTTAACGTTTTTTTTTTTTTTGTGGGGGGGGGGTCACATCTGGATGTACTCAGGCATTACTTCTGGCTCTGAACTCAAGATCACTCCTTGTGGGTTCAGGGACCATATGGGGTACTGGGGATTAAACCTGGGTTGACAATGTGCAAGGCAAGAACCCTACCTGCTGTACTATCGCTCTGGCCTACATTTACGCAAAAAATATTTTAGGGTTGTATACAGGGGTTCTCCCTCCACTCTGGAGTAGCCCACATTTTCTCTTGAGCACATTACATACACTGTCTCTCCTGCTTCTCCAGAACTTCCAAATAAAACATTTAAACATTTTACTTCAAAAAAATTAATTTAGGAAACATGGTTTATAATACTATTAACAGTAGGGTTCCATGCATCTCACAGTTCATCATCACACCTCCCTCAGGTGTCCATTTCCATCTGCCTTTGTTTTCATACCCCCCTTCTACCCCCAACTAATGCCCCCTTCTACCTCCCTCCCCTGTGTTAAGCTTCCCACTGAAGCCCTATTTACAGTTTTTGTTATCTTTGGGTATTTGTTATACTCCTACTATGTTTCTTTGTATTTAACACATGGGGGAGAACATTATCTACCTTTCCTTCTTCATCCTTCTAATTTCACTCAGCATGATGCTCTCCAGATCCATCCATGTAGCAGCAAATTTCATTACTTCATCTCTTCTTTTTTTAAAAAAATTTTTATGTGTATTTTTGCCTTTTGGGTCACACCCAGGGATGCACAGGGGTTACTCCTGGCTCTGCACTCAGGAATTACTCCTGGCAGTGCTTGGGGGACCATATGGGATGCTGGGAATCGAACCTGGGTCTGCCACATGCAAGGCAAATGTTCTACCTGCTGTGCTAGCACTCCAGCCCCCATCTTTTCTTACAGCTGAGTAATATTGCGTTTTGTATATAATATGTACTCTAGTTTCTTTATTCAGCCATCTACTTTTGGACACTTGTGTGTTTCCAGGTTTTGGCTGTTGTGAACAGTGATGCAATGAATGTAGGAGTGCAAATGTCTTTTCTGAATAGAGTTTTTGGACCCTTGGGGTAGAGGCCAAGAACTGGAATTTCTGGGTTCTGTGGATGCTCAATTGTAGGTTTTTTTTTTTTTGAGAAGTGCCCATGTTGGTTTCAAAAAGATTGAACCAGTTAATGTTTTTATCAATAGTGAATGATGGGTTTTCCACATCCAGTTCAACTAATCTCACTGGTGTGAGATGATAGTGCATTACTGTTCTGATTCATGTTTTCATTAACAGTATTTAAACAAACATAATTAAATACTGTCGTTATAACAAAAACTGCTATAGTTAAAAGAATTTTTGCAGGAAGTCAGGTGAAATATGTGCAGTAGATAAGAGTTCAATATACTTCTTTTATATAGTAAGAAATTAATAGACATTAAGATTGGTTAGAAATATCAGTTAGTATTAATTAAAATTAAGATCAAGTGCTAAAGGAAACAACACAAAAGTCAACTTGAGATGGATTCAAAACTCAAAATTCCTAAAATAATGAAATTCCTGGAATAGAACAGTTTCTTGACATGAATCTTAGCAATAATTTTTTGTATATTATGCCTAAGAAACAAGCAACTAAATTAAAAACAGGCAAAAACAAAGTTTCTCTGCAGAAATAGAACACATAAGGACAGCTAAAAGATAACTTACTGAATGAGAAAATTCTATTTATGCGCTATATATATGATAAACTATACAAAGAATTCAGGGTAAGGATATAATCCAGTGGTAGATTATATGTATCATAGCTTTAAGGCATGGGCTTTATTTTAAACTCACACATACTTTATATTATACAAAATAATAACAAATTGTACAGTGGGCAAAGGGCCTGACCTGGCATATTTCCAAGATATAAAAAAGGCCAAGAGATACACACAACGATGCTTGGCATCACTGTCATCAGAGAAATGCAAAGCAAAAACACAGTGAGATATCACCTCACACCTGTTAAAAGGGCTGACATAAAAAGGCAGTAACAAGTGTTGGTGAAATATAAAGGGAACCCTTGTGTGTCACTGGTAGGAATGTAAATTGGTACAGAATTTTGAAAATCAGCATAGAGGATCCTAAAATAATTAATAACAGGACTACCATATGATCCATCAATTTCACTTCTAGGGCTATATTAGATGGAAATAAAAATACTAATTAAAAAATATATGTCTTTACTTTTGTTGATGTGATGGATTATGTTGATTGATTTCCGAATGTTAAACCATCCTTGCATCCCTGGGATGAATCCCACTTGGTCATGGTGTATGATCTTTTTAATGAGTTGTTGGATTCTATTTGCTAGTATTTTGTTGAGAATCTTCGCATCAGTGTTCATCAAGGATATTGGTCTATAGTTTTCTTTGTTAGTGGTGTCTTTGTTTGCTTTTGGTATTAGGGAGATATGTGCCTCGTAAAAACTGTTCGGAAGGGTTCCTGTCTTTTAGATTTCCTGGAAAATCTTGAGGAGAACTGGCAACAAGTCTTCCTTGAATGTTTGGAAGAATTCGCCAGTGAATCCGTCTGGACCTGGGCTTTGAAGATAAAGGTATCTTCAAAGATGACACGGAACTAAGCAATCTAGTAAAAACAGAGATCAACAAATGGGACTACATTAAACTAAAAAGCTTCTGCACCACAAAAGATACAGTGACCAGAATACAAAGACTATCTACAGAACAGGAAAGGATATTTACACAATACCCATCAGATAAGGGGTTGATATCAAGGGTATATAAAACACTGGTTGAACTATACAAGAAGAAAACATCCAACCCCATCAAAAAATGGGGCGAAGAAATGAACAGAAAATTTACCAAGGAAGAGATACGAATGGCCAAAAGGCACATGAAAAAGTGCTCTACATCACTAATCATCAGAGAGATGCAGATCAAAACAACCATGAGATACCACCTCACACCACAGAGGCTAGCACACATCCAAAAGAACAAAAGCAACCGCTGTTGGAGAGGATGTGGGGAAAAAGGGACCCTTCTACACTGCTGGTGGGAATGTCGGCTAGTTCAGCCCTTTTGGAAAACAATATGGACGATTCTCAAAAAACTAGAGGTTGAGCTCCCATTTGACCCAGCAATACCACTGCTGGGAATATATCCCAGAAAAGCCAAAAAGTATAGTCGAAATGACATCTGCACTTATATGTTCATCACAGCACTGTTTACAATAGCCAGAATCTGGAAAAAACCCGAGTGCCCTAGAACAGATGACTGGTTGAAGAAACTCTGGTACATTTATACAATGGAATACTATGCAGCTGTTAGAAAGAATGAGGTCATAACGTTTGCATATAAGTGGATCAGCATGGAAAGTATTATGCTAAGTGAAATGAGTCAGAAAGAGAGAGACAGACATAGGAAGATTGCACTCATCTGTGGAATATAGAATAATAGAATAGGAGTCTAACACCCAAGAATAGTAGAAATAAGTACCAGGAGGCTGTCTCCATGGCTTGGAGGCTGGTCTCTCATTCTGGGCAACTCAGAGAAGGGAACACCAAGTAAAATGTGATTGGAGGTCATGTGGGGGAAAGATGATGCGGGCCCAATATAGACTAGAGACTGAACACAATGGCCACTCAACACCTTTATTGCAAACCACAACACCTAATCAGAAAAAGTGAACAAAAGGGAATACCCTGCCATAGTGGCAGTGTGGGGTGGGGGGAGACAGGACTGGGGAGCGGGGGGAGGGATGTTGGGTTTACTGGTGGTGGAGAATGGGCACTGGTGAAGGGATGGGTTATCAAACTTTGTAAGGGAGAAACATGAGCACAAAAATGTATAAATCTGTAACTGTACCCTCACGTTGACTCACTAATAAAAATAAACTATTAAATAAAAAAAAATAAAAAATATATGTAACTGCATGTGTATTGCAACATGGAATAGTTTAGTTATGGAAAAAACCTAAGTGATCATTGATGGATGGATAGATAAAGAAGATATATGATATGTATGGTCTGTGTGTGCATAAATATATATGTATATATACATAATAAAATATTCTACCATAAAAATGAGGAAATCTACAGATTTTGACATGATGAATAGATCTTGAAGACATTATGTTAAGTGAAATAAGTCAGTATTTCACTTAACAGAATATCAATTATGTGTGAATTCAATTTTTTGATAGCACAGTGAGTTTGCCTTGTATGCAGCATATTTGCCTTGCATGCAGCCAACATGGGTTTGATCCCAGGTACCCTCTATGGTCACCTGAGCACTGCCAGGAGTGATCCCTGAGTTCAGAGCCAGAAGTAAGCACTGAGCACCACGTGGTGTGTCCCCAAAGCAAAAATAAAAACCAAAAAGTCATAGAAAAATGCCCTCAATTCTGCATACTTACAGAAGCTGTGGCAGCCCCCACCCACACCCCACAGTTTTAGGCATACATCAGCCCAGCTTCACAGCCTCAAGACTAATCTTGGAAGCAATGCTAAGCTGATCAAACTCCCAAGTATATTAACCTTTGAGCTGAAAACTCTGGGCTCTCTTGTGGGAGTGGGGAGGCCCAGTACCACCCCTGACAAAGCCTCAGCAGCTGCACCCACACCCTAAAGTGTCTGGCATAAAAATGGCCGAGCTTCACAGCTTCATGACTAACCTCAAGGGGTGCCAAGTCCAAGAATTGTCCCAGTTCTACAGCTTCTGGGGCCTGAGGAAATGTACATAGTCGTGCAACATGTGTGCATGTATGTGACTATTCAACACCTCCAAATTCCACACAATAGTATCAACCCTGTACAAGCACAGCAAATTTGATGGAAAAGTAGCATTGAAGCCCACTAAACTCAGTAAAAGCAAGAACAACGAATGTTCAACTGGTAATAGACAACTCAATAAATTCTCAATGACTTTAATAACACCATTGTGAGATATAACAATTTTCACAAATTTTCTTTCACACAACTATTTTTAAAAATTAATTCTATTTACCCATTCATTGTAACAAACAATATAAAATACATTACTTTGTTCCTGTTAAGGGGCAGGCTTGGGGGGGTGGGAAACTGGGGACAATGGTGAAGGGAAGGTCACACTGGTGGCAGGATTGGTGTGGAACATTGACTACCCAGACAACTGTATTATGAACAACTTTGTAATTATAAACTTTGTATTAGGTTCAATTTTGTAAACCACAGTGATTTTCCTTTTTTTCTTATTATATAGAGCTGTATCTATATGAGAAGATTAATATTGGTTGAGCCTATTATAATCATTTCATAATATATGTATATATATCAAACTCTTTATACCTTAAAAAGGTTAATAGTAATATATGTCAATTATTTTCTATAAAACTGGGAAAAAAGAAACATCTGAAAGTGATTATCTTTAGTCACTGAGACTCGAGAATGGGAAAAGGGACCTTAAAATTCCCTTTTGTTAC
Source organism: Sorex araneus (assembly GCF_027595985.1). Taxonomy (NCBI): domain Eukaryota; kingdom Metazoa; phylum Chordata; class Mammalia; order Eulipotyphla; family Soricidae; genus Sorex; species Sorex araneus. The sequence continues at coordinate 333,164,637 of NC_073302.1, read as the reverse complement.
AGTGAGGGGTCAGGGGAAGCCCAGAATAAACTCAGAATAAATTCAGAGCCTTGCATATGCTAACCCTCTGCTCAAACATTTGAGCTCTGACCCTGGCTCAGGAAAGCTATATACCTGACCCAAGATAGCTATCTTATTCAATTTAAATATTATATGGATGTATTATTTTTTCATAAAAGTAATTTATTTATCTATAAGAGAGTGCTCACTATTGAACAAGAATGAGTGGCTTAGAGAGGAAATCAAAGAGGAAATCAAAAGATTCCTGGAAATAAACAAAAATGAAGACACGAGCTACCAGAACTTAAGGGACATAGCAAAAGCTGTGTTGAGGGAAGTTTATAATTCTACAAGCATTCCACAGGAAGGAGGAGCAAGCCCACATAAGTAACCTAACCTCACAACTTAAGAACTTGGAGAATGACCAACAAAAGGAGCCCAATCCAGGCAGAAGGTAGAAAATAATAAAGCTCAGAGCAGAAATTACTGAGATTGAAGCCCCCAAACAATACAAAAGATCAATGAAACCAAGAACTGGTTATTTGAGAAAATAAACAAGATCGATAAACCTCTAGTAAGACTCACAAAGAAAGGGAGAGAGAAAACCCTAATAAACCAAATCAGAAATGAAAAGGGGGACATCAAAACAGAAACTACAGAAATCCAAAGGATCCTCAGAGATTACTTTGAGAATCTTTATGCCACGAAATAATAAAACCTTGAGGAAATGGATAAATTTCTGGATTCCTGTATCCTCCCAAGACTGAACCAAGAAGACCTGGAGTACCTGAACAGACTTATCACCATCAAGGAAATTGAAATGGTAATAAAGTCTCCCCAAACACAAAAGCCCAGATAGATTCACTAGTGAATTCTTTCAAATCTTTAAAAAGGACTTACCTCTCAATTCTTTTCAAGCTTTTCCAGGAAATTGAACAAGAAACACTTCCAAACAGTTTCTATGAAACAAATATCACTCTGATAACAAAGCAGTGAGCTGTTTAATTTCCAGGTGTTTGATTTGATTTTCCTTTTGTGTGTGTGATTCAGTTCTATTCAGACCAGTGCATTGTGTTCTGAGAAGATGGTTGGTACAATCTCTATCTTCTTAATTTTATAGAGGTATGTTTTATGGCCCAGTATGTGGTCTATCTTGGAGAATGTCCCATGCAGACTTGAAAAGAATGTGTATTCAGCTTTTTGAGGATGAAGGGTCCTATTTCATAAGAAAACCTTGATAGATTCAGTAGTGAATTCTTCCAAATCTTTAAGCTTATATCTACCAAGCCACTTTCTTCCATTGCTTCCCTCAGATAAAGTATGCCCTTGCTAAGCTTGAATCTGGTTGATCTATTGAGAGGTGATAAAGCAGTGTTGAAATCTCCCACTAGTATTGTGTTGCTATCGATGTCTTTCTTCAAGTCTATGAGTAGTTGTTTTAAGTATTTTGCTGGTCCCTCATTAAGCGTGTATACATTTAGGAGTGTAAGTTCTTCCTGCTGCAGAGATATTGATCAAAGGTGATCAATATAAAATGACCTTCGTGGTCTCTTGTGACCTTCTTTAGGCTGAAATCAATATAGTCTGATACCAGAACAGCCACCACTGCTTTTGTGAGGGAGTTGTTTGCCTGTAGAATTGTTTTACAGACTTTGACTTTGAGTCTGTGTTTACTCTGACTGTTCAGATGTGTTTCTTGCAGACAGCAGAAAGTTGGGTTCAATTTTCTGATCCATCCTTCCACTCTGTGTCTTTTTATTGATGCATTTAACTCATTGACATTGAGAGAGATTATTGTTAAGGGGTTTTGTCCAATGAGCAAAGTAGTTCATTTAGTTCTTGTAATCATGGTTTTGAGTCTCTGAAGTTCCTAAGTTTTTGCCTGTGAAACTGTGTGTTGTTCCTTTTGATATGAATAAGAGTCTAGCTAGGTAAAGTATTCTTGGTGAGGTATTTATTTCATTGTGTTGTTTTAACTATATCCCACCACTGTCTTCAGGCCCTGGGTGTTTCATCAGATATGTCAGCTGTCAATCTTAAGTATTTGGAAAATATCTGCAGCTGCGTGAGTGTCCGAGGGCTCAAAGGGTGGCCATGCTCACTTTTGTTGAGGCCACACTCACTACCACCATGTGGCTGGGTGTATGGCAGGAGGGAGCAAACCAGCTTGGTGGCGCTGGAGGGTGGCAAAGGGGTAGATGGGCGGTGCTCATGCAGGGTGAGAGTCAGGGTCAGAATAGGAGATGGCGCAGGGGGGAGGAGGGGGGGAGGGAAACTCCAAACTCTCATTGTGTTTTTTAAATATATTCCACCACTGTCTTCAGGCCCTGAGGGTTTCATCAGATAAGTTGGCTGTCAATCTTAAGGATAATCTTTTATAGGAATTTTTTTTCTTTGATCTTGCTGCTATAAGAATTTTATCTCTGTCTATGGTTTTCGTCATTCTGATCAGTATGTGTCTTGGAGTATTTTTATTGGATTTCTTGCAGCTGGTACCCTGCAGGCTCCTGAATCTGGTCGCATGTGCTCTTTAGCTCTGGGAATATTGTAGCAATGATGTCTTTGACAGTTACTTCTTCGTCAGGGTTTTCTTCCTGTCCCTCTAGGATTCTAATGATTTTTATGTCATTCCTCTTGGCTTCATTCCAATTTTCTCTTGACATTTATTGGATCATTTTGAGGCTCTTTCCATTTTCTGCTGTTTTCTGGAGATTTTTCTGGACTTCATCTTGGAGATCACTGATTCCATCAGCAGCAGCTGTTACTCTGTTGCTGAGACCTTCCACTGAGTTTTTTCAATTCACTTACCAGGTTTTTTAGATATGTCATTTCCATTTGTAATTTTGTTTGCATTTTCCAGATTTATGTTCTCAAATCCTCTTGTGTTTTATTGGAACTGCATTCCATTGTTTCTTTTTGCTCCCTATGCATCCTCACTAACTCCCTTCTAAGTTCCTTGTCAGAGAGGTTGTCTAGCGCTTCACTACTGGTTGGGTATTCTGGGCTTGTTTATTCACTAACTAAGTTTGGTGGGCTTCTCCGTTGCTTTGTCATTGTGACCAGTGTGGTTTAGACTTTCACGCTCACTGTTACTATTGTGTTTTTGTTGTAATATTAATTGAGGTGGGGATAATGAATTATTGGCCTAATGTGTTTTTGGTGATAGGGCTGCCCTAGTGAAAGTTCCACTAAGAGGCTAATTTATGGTTCTTATTTGATATGACCCCCATTTTCCAGTAGCTTGGCAGCCACACTCACAAACTGCCCCTGGTGCCGTGTAATCCCACCAATGGCCAACATCCAGAGACTATAAGACCAAGGTCCTGGAAGAGAGCGACAGAGTCTCTTGCTCTCCCATGCCTGGCTGTCTTCACTGGGGCCCTTCAGATGGGGATGGGTTGCCTTTCCCTTCCCACCCCAAGCAGAGCCTTGACAGTTGAAGACCTCCGGAACCCAGCCACAGCCATGCTCAAGGCCACTCTCCACACATTCGGATGAATCTCACGCATGAAGAGACCAGCAGAGGAAGCCAGGTGTGCAGGACCCGGGGCTGAGATCTCCAAGCCTGCTTGGATTGGGACTGGGCCTTCTCTATCCAGACCCCCCATTTTCCAGTAACTTGGCAACCACACCCACAAACTGCCCCTGGTGCCGTGTAATCCCACCAATGGCCAACGTCCAGAGAATATTAACACCAAGCTCTGAAGCATGACATCTAATAGCCTTGTTCTCCCTCTTGGAGAACCTGACAAGCTACCAAGAGTCTATTGCCTGCACAAGAGAGCCTTGCAAGCTCCCCATGGCGTATTCATATCCCAAATACAGTAAAAGATATACACATACCTCTCGGAGAGCCCGGCAAGCTACCGAGAGTATCCCCCCACACACACGGCAGAGCCAGGCAAGCTACCCCACACGGCAGAGCCAGGCAAGCTACCCGTGGTGTATTCATTATGCTAAAAACAGTAGCGATAGGTCTCATTCCCCTGACCCTGAAAGGGCCTCCAATCTTGGTAAAGACGAGAAAAGAGAGGCTGCTAAAATCTCAGGGCTGAGTATAATAGAGATATTACTGGTGCTCGCTTGAGTAAATCGATGAACAATGGGATGATAGTTATACAGTGATGCAGTGATACAGTGATGCAAGAGAGTGCATTTACATGTTTTAATGTATTTTACAAACATTTTTTAAATTGACATTTATTTTATATATCCAGCAGCAGCGATTCCTTTAATTGCTTTCCCCTGCTTTATTTAAACACCATAGTTTACAAGGTTGTTCATGATGCCTTTGTTACAGGCATTTAATATTCTAATGTAAATCCCACCACCAGTGTGTACTTCCTCCCAACATTGTCCTCATTTTCCCCAATCACTCCTCAAGCCTTCCCCCTTATCAGGCCCAAGATAATTTATTTTATATTGTTCATTATTATCAAATGACTAGTGAAATTATCAAAAAATACTTCAGCAAAAGAAAATTTATGAAAATTGTTATATCTCACTATAGAGAAATTAGTTCCTTGTCTGGGGGTTTATTGTCACTAGTTGAGCCTTCTGTGTTAATTTTTTTGTTTTTTATTTGAGCTTAGTTGGCTACTGTTACTTTCCTATCTAATTTGATGTGCTCCCACTTGGATGTCAGTATTTGTGGCCATTTGATCCAGAAAATCCAGAATATTTATGTAGGTAGTGAGCTTCCATGAAATTACCTGACATTTTCAGGACTTGCATCTCTGGAGCTCAATCATGAGGCGATAGAGTTGGCCATTGGCATGGTGGCAGGTAGCACTGAGAGCACAGTGTGTGTCTTCACCCTGCCCAGCACTGTCCCCGGGCCACAGAGCACCCCTGGAGGGGCTTCCAGTCCCCCACAAAATGCAGCAAGTAATGGGCAGAATCTCCATAAAACACTGATTTTTTTGGTGTTTTTTTCCCTTTGGCATTATGAACCTTTTATCTTTTGACTTTTTCTTTTTTCAGTTAGTAAGACTATCTTTTAGTATATGTTATATTCCAGAGTGAAAAAAATAAAAGGAAAGTCTACTTGTAGGCATTGGTGAGTTCTAAGAAGTATTTTTGGAAAGGTATTTCTCTGAAAGAAATTTTCTGATGATTCAGCCACTGTCAGCTTCTTGAAAGATCTTGGTAATAATTGACTTGGTGAAAAAAAACACAGGAGCATCTTGTGACATTCAGTGGTGATGGCAAGAGAACAGCTTGGTCAATTGAAAGATCTCCTCGAAATATAAGTATGTTTTATAATTTCTTATCTTATACAGAGAACAATTTTAAGATATTTTAAAAACCAGAACTATATAAGTAATTATCTGATTTAAAAAGTGAATGGCAAGTCAAACAAAGAGAAACATGAAAACTTAGTATGATTCCTTAATTTTTGATTCTATATATTTTTTGAGGACTGGACCTGAGCAGAACTTAGGGCCTGTGGGCTACTCCTGCTAATGTTTGTCCCTGATATACCAAGGAGACACTAGGGTTACATCCCGGCAAAACTGGGGAATTTACGGTATTAATGAGAGAAATCAGGACCTCACACATGCCATGCTGTCTCCTGACATGTGTCCTGCAAAAGCCAGCTTCTGCTCATTTGAGCAATCCAGTGATTTGTTAAGTACTGTTTAATTCAGCTGCTGCCACTGGTTGAATTAAAGTGGGAATTTTCACATTGGATAAGCCAATTCTCATTTTGAGATTGTTTTCTGTTTTGGAGAGAGTGGGGGGTCTCCCAGGGAGTGCTCAGGACCTTTGGAGCATTCCTTTCTACTCAGCAATCTAGAAGGGACACTTTATTGTTTAGGTCTTGAAATGTGGTACTTGTCAGGCCCAGTGGTTCTGGGAGTCCTCAGGGAAGCCCTGTGGTGTTGGAAACAGGGGCCTCCACATCTTGTAGTGCTCCAGGATATGTTTTATTGAGGGCCAGAATATATTACAGGAAAAGAAAGGCCAAGAGAGAAAAATCTTTCCCCTCCCAGGGCGGCAGGGGGCTGTAGCTTAGTTCACAGTCTAGAGGTATTTCTGCAAGAAGCCGCTGGGCTCCAAAGTTAGTTAGTGGGCCTCCGGGATCATGGTTGTTCAGGAGCGAAGGTGGCATTTGTGTGGGGTCGACCAAGCCATGCTTTTTATTGTGACAAAAGTTCTTGTGCCCATTTTCTTTGAAAAGCACCTTAAGTATCCAATATTGTAGACATACTGTGTATTTTAAAGAATTCTGTATATGTATATAAAACTATCACTGAAACTGCATTTTAAAATTTTAATTGAAAGTTTTGACATTAAAAATTCAATATAGATAAAAATATGCCATCTTTATATATATATTTTAATTTATTTTTTAATTGAGTCATGTGAGAACTGTTACAGGGCTTTTAGGATTGAGTCTCAGTCATACTATGCTCAAACACCCATCCCTTCACCAGTGCACATGTTCCACCACCAATAACCCCAGCATATCCCTCCTCTCCGTGCCCCTCTGCCTGTGTGGTAGATGATTTTCACTTTACTTTTTCCTTACTTTGATTATATTCAATTTTTGACAGGAAACTCACTATCATTATTTGGAATTTCCCCCCCAACAGTCAGACCTGTTGGAATGGCATGATTAGATTGTATGTTTTCTATGCATGGTTGTGAAATTGGCCGCCCGGATTTGGAATTCTGGTATTAAGTCCAGAGGTATTTCTGCCAGCAGCTGCTGCATTTCGAGATTAGGTTCTGTGGCACTGGGATCATGGCTGTTCAGGAGTGGAGGAGCTGTATATGGGTGACCGCTTGGGGACTCATTTTGGCAGGAGGCAGGGCTGGTTCTGCCTCTCCCATCGTAAGATTCCCCATGCATCCTGTCCCATCACTGCAAACTCCTACCTCTCTGTCCAGTTGGTTCTGAACGGTGGTGGTTGCCATGCTGTCCAGGGGGTAAAAGGCCAAGGGACAGAAACCTTTCTCCTCCCGGGGCTGCATGGAGCTGTATCTTAGTTCAGAGTTCAGAAGTATAACTGCCAGCAGCTGCTGCGTTCTGAGGTTGGTTTCTGTGCCTCTGGGATAATGGATGCTCAGGGGTGGCGGAGCCATTCCTGAGCATATATTTTGTATATCAGGAAAGGTTTGGAGGTGTCTCAGTCCCACATACCAGAGCTGTGTTAGTAGAAGCTCAGTGTCACTGGCGCTCCATCTGGAGAAGGCATAAAATATGCCATCTTAACCATGTGAAATTTAGTTACTTACTTGAGATCAGAGGTTTCAGTACATTGGCATTGTTGTAGAATCATCACTGCTGTACATACTTAGAACTTGATCTTTAAAAACACTGCTCCCTTTAAACAGTAGCTCTTTTCTTCTTTCCTTCCAACTTCTGCTAACCACTGGTCTACTTTATGTTTCTATGAATTTGACTACACCTAACACCTCATACCAGTGCAATCACACAATTTTGTTTTTTGATTTCAACTTATTTCACTTATGAATATATACTCAAATTTCCCTCGTTATATATAGCATGTGTCAGAACTTTCTTCTTTTTGGGTGATGTGTAATATTCTATTTTGTGTATATATTGTATATTGTCTTTTGTTCATCCATCACCTGCCAGTGGACATTTGGGTTGTGGCGCCCCTCCAGCCCCTAGTGCCTGCCCACCTTTGACTCTCATTAAGTAGTGAACACTGCGGTATGGATATCTGTTCACGTCATAAAGGGCCAATTTCTAACCATCATTTAAGGTCCTTATAACTCATCATAAACTGAAAAATAATTTCACTTATAGTACATAATAAAACTTTAAGATTATACATGGCAAATACTTTGAGAACATACCAAGAAGAGAAAATGTGAGAGTGTGAAATTTTTCTTTTTGCTTAGTTTGAGGAGGAAACAAGGCAAAGACAGTAACCATTTGACCTTGCTCAACCAGCCATTTGATCAACTACCCACCTGATGCTGCATAGTTTAGATGTTGCCCTGATCTCAGACCATGAAGATAACTAAATCTACCTGAGTCAGGGGCCAGTGGAAGATATTAGATCATTGGGGTTTCATGTAAGTTAGTTGTTCTTACTGTCATACTATTTTTCTCAAAAGAGTTGAATAACATCAAGACAACACTCTGACCGGTGGATGTGGAACAAGCGGGAACCAGAGACAGCTTTAGGAATTGGTTTGTGGCAGAATTTTCCCAGGACTTTATACAGAAATCCAAAACCGCGCGGACGCGGCAGCGCGACTTAACATTTATAATTGTCATCAATGTGAAAGGGTTCCATTTGAACAGGTCAGACTTGGGGGGGAAACTCCAAATAATAACAGTAAGTTTTTGTTGAAATATTGAAGGTTCTTAATGTAACAGCCACCTCTGGACTATGAGCTAAGCAAAAGCCCCACGCTGGCCAACGTGGCGTGGAGTACACCATACTATGAGGCGCAGGAAGGGGGATGAGGGGGAAAAATTAAAAAAAAAAATGGAAAAGGAAAAAGAGAAAAAAAAAAGAGAGAGAGAGAGTTATGTCAACTATAGTGAGTTTTGTGTTGAATTATGGAATGTAATCAAGGTAAAGAAAAAATGAAGTGAAATTCATTAGTTATACAGTAGGGGGTAGGGGGTGGGGGCGGGGGGTAAACTGGGGTTTCTGGTGGTGGAATTTGGGCACTGGTGAAGGGATGGGTGTTTGAATATTGTATAACTCACATATAAACCTGAGAACTTTGTAACTTTCCACATGGTGATTTAATAAAAATTTAAAAAAAAAAAAAAAAAGACAACACTCTGAAGTGCCAGAGATTATTCCAAGTATTTATATTCTAAATGATTTGATGACACATTTAATAACACTTTAATTCTTTAAAAATAATGGGCCATAACTGGTGGTGCTCAGGGCTTATTCCTGTGTTTGGTACATTTGACCTCTGGTGGTTGCAGAGACAGATCATTAGACAAACATATAAGGACTGAGGGTTGCCTGATAGGCCCTGAGTGAGCTATAGGCTGGCCATTTATTCTGCATAGTATTGCTTCCTTACCCTGACTCCAATCATGTGAGTCATTATTTAAACCAACAGAGGCATTAAGAACAGTTAGTAAGCATGTAAATGAAAAACAGGAGCTGGGGATTTCACACAGCCAAACACCAGTTGTCAGAGCAGTATAAATCATTTTATTATCTGCAAATAGAGATAATCTGATTTCCTCTTCCAATTTGTATCCTTCAGTTACTTTTCTTACCTGATTGCTATTGCCAAGATTTCTAGTACAATGTTGAATATGAGTGGGGACAGCAGACATCCTTGCCTTGTGCCTGATTTTACTGGGAATGCTTTCAGTTTTTAACAATTAAGAATAATATTGGCTATATGATTTTTATTGATAGTTGTTACTATTAGGTTCCTTCCACATCTATTTTATTGAGAGTTTTTATCATGAATGGGTGTTGGATCTTGCTGGAAGCTTTTTCTACATCAATTGATATCATAATATGATTTTTATCTTTCCTTTTACTGATGGATAAGATAGCACAGCAGGTAGGGTGTTTGTCTTGCACTGGAGATGTTACTGGTGCTTGCTTGAGCAAATCGATGAGCAACGGGATGACCGTAATTATGTTAATTTATTTGTATATTCTGAACCGTCCTTGCATTTCTGGGATAAATCCCACTTGATCATGGAGTATGATTTTTCTGATGTTCTGTTGGATTTGGTTTGCTAAGATTTTGTTAAGATTTTTATATCAATGTTCATCAAGAACTTGGTCTGAAAACTTCCTTTTATGTAGTGTCTCTGTCAGCTTTGGGTATCAGTATAATGTTAGCCTCACAGAAGGTGTTAGGAAGGATTTCTGTTTCTTTGATATTTTGGAAAAGTTTAAGTATCGACAGCAGTTAAGTCTTCTCTGGAGATTTGATTAAACTCAACTGTAAACCCAGCTTTTTGTTCTTGGATATACTCTTAATTAATGTTTCAATTTTCTTGTTTGTCATTGACCTGTTCAGACTTTCTAATTCATCCTCATTCAGTTTTGGAAGATTACATATTTCTAGAAATTTGCCCATTTCTTCCAGTTTCTCCAGCTTAATAGAGTTGCTCATAGTAAGTGCTCATGATTTCTTGGATTTCTGGGGATTCTGTTGTAATTTCTAATACAATTTATTTGAGCACTTTCCCTTTTCCCCATATGATTTAGCAAATGGTTTGTCTATCTTGTTTATTCTTTCTAAGAATCAGATCCTGGTTTCATAAATTCTTTTTATTGTGTTCTTCATTTATATATTGTTGATTTTTGTTCATCTTTATTATTTCTTTTTTCTATTAGTCTTTGGATTCATTTCTTGTTGGCTCTCCAGACCTTTAAGTTGTGCATTTAGGTTGTTGATTATATCTTTTTTTCTGTCCTTATCTAGGCTATGAGTTTCCTCCTAAGTACTGCTTTTGCTGTGCCCATAGATTTTGGTAACTTTTTTCTTCATTATCATTAGTCTCAGGAATCTTTTTATTTGTTATTTGATTACCTCTTTGGTCCAGCTGTTATGTAGCAACACGTTATTCAGTCTCCAGGTGTCAGTGTCTCTACATCTTCTTTTATTGGTTGAATTTCTATCTCTGTGGCATTGTGGTTTGATAGGACTCCTGTTATGATTCTTATTTTTGTTAGTTATGTAAGTTAGACTTATGTCCTAACATGTGATCTTTCCTGGAGGATATTCCATGTATAATAGAGAACGTATATTCAGTTTTATTGCGTGTGTCTGTGTTTCAAAAAACCTGTTTCTTTGTGTGTGTGTGTTTCAAAAAACCTGTTTCTTTTTTTAATTAATTAATTTTTTAAATTAGTGAGTCAGTGTGAGGGTACAGTTACAAATTTACCCATCTTCGTGCTTGTGTTTCCCACATACAATGTTCGAGAACCCATCCCTCCACCAGTGTCCATTCTCCACCACCAATGAACCCGTATCTCTCTCACCCTTCAATCTTGTCCCCACCCCCCACCCCACTCTGCTTCTGTGACAGGGTATTCTATTTTTTTCTCTCTCTCCTTTGGGGTATTGTGGTTTGCGATAGGGGTATTGAGAGGCCATCCTGTTCAGTCTCTAGTCTACTTTCTGCACGCATCTCCCTTCCTGCGCGGGATCTCCAACCACATTTTACTTGGTGTTTCCTTCTCTATCCGGGCTGCCTTTCCCCCCAGCATGTGAGGCCAGCTTCAAAGCCATGAAGCCAATCTCCATGCATTATATACTACTATTCTTGGGTGTTAGTCTCCTACTCTGTTATTTTATATTCCACAGGTGAGTGCAATCTTTCTATGTCTGTCCCTCTCTTTCTGACTCATTTCACTTAGCATGATACTTTCCATGTTGATCCACTAATATGCAAAGTTCATGACTTTATCTTTTCTAACAGCTGCATAGTATTCCATTGTATAGATGCACCAAAGTTTCTTTAACCAATCATCTGGGTTTTATCCAGATTCTGGCTATTGTAAACAGTGCTGCAATGAACATATAAGTGCAGATGTCATTTCGACTATACTTTTTTGTTTCTCCGGGATATATTCCCAGAAGCGGTATTGCTGGATAAAATGGAAGCTCAATCTCTAATTTTTTGAGAAGTGTCCATATTGTTTTCCAAAAGGGCTGAACCAGTCTGCATTCCCACCAACAGTGTAGGAGGGTCCCTTTCTCACCACATCCTCTCCAACAGTGGTTGTTTTTGTTCTTTTGGATGTGTGTCATTCTCTGTGGTGTTAGGTGGTATCTCATATTTGTTTTGATCTGCATCTCCATGACGATTAGTGATGAAAAGCATTTTTTCATGTGCCTTTTGTCCATTTATATCTCTTCCTTAGAAAAGTTTCTGTTCATTTCTTTGCCCAATTTTCTGATGGGGTTGGATGTTTTCTTCTTGTAGATTTAAACCAGTGCTCTATATACCCTTTATATCAACTCCATATCGGATGCGTATTGGGTGAATATCTTTTCCAATTCTGTAGATTGTCTTTGTATTTTGGTCACTGTATCTTTTGCAGTGCAGAAGCTTCTTAGTTTAATGTAGTCTCATTTATTTATCTCTGTTTCCACTTGGTTGGTCAGTTGAGTGTCATCTTTGAAGATATCTGTAGCTTCAATATCGTGGAGGGGCCGACCTTGTCTTCGATGTACCTTATGGATTGTGGTCCGATGTTGAGGTCTTTAATCCATTCTGATCTGACTTTTGTGCATGGTGTCAGGTTGAGGTCTAAGCCCATTCTTTTGCATGTGGTTGTCCAGTTATGCCAGCAGCATTTGTTAAAGAGGCTTTCCTTTTCCACTTCACATTTCTTGCTCTCTTATCAAAGATTAGATGATCATACATTTGGGGTTGTGTGTAGGGATATTCTGCTCTGTTCCATTGGTCTGAGGCTCTGCCTTTGTTCCAGTACCATGCTGTTTTCATTGTTACCGCTTTGTAGTAAAGTTTGAGGTTGGGGAGGGTGATGCCTCCCATCATCTTTTTCCCAAGAATTGTTTTAGCTATCCGTGAGCGTTTGTTGTTCCATATGAATTTCAGGAATGCTTGATCAATTTCTTTGAAGAATTTCATGGGTATTTTTATAGGGATCACGTTGAATCTGTATAATGCTTTGGGGAGTATTGCCATTTTGACAATGTTGATTCTCCCTATCCATGAGCAGGGGATATGTTTCCATTTCCTCGTGTCCTCTTATATTTCATGGAGTAGGGTTTTATAGTTTTCTATGTAGAGGTTCTTTACTTCTTTAGTTAAGCTGGTTCCGAGGTACTTGATTTTCTGGGGCATGATTGTGAATGGTATTTTTTTTTCATGTCCCTTTCCTCTGTCTCATTGTTTGCAAATAGGAAGACCATGGATTTTTGGGTATTGATTGTATAGCCTGTGACTTTACTGTACAAGTCTATTGTTTCTAAGAGTTTCTTAGTAGAGGTTTTAGGCTTCTCCAGATATAGTATCATATTGTCTGTGAATAGTGAGTTTGATTTCTTCTTTTCCTACCTGGATGCACTTAATATCTTTTTGTTGCCTAACAGCTATTGCAAGTACTTCCAGTGCTATATTGAACAGAAGTGGTGAGAGTGGGCATCCTTGTCTTGTACTGATCTTAGAGGAAAGGCCCTTAGCTTTTCCCCATTTAGAATAATACTTGCCATAGGTTTGTGGTAGATGGCTTTGACTATCTTGAGGAAAGTTCCTCCAAAATCCATTTTGGTGAGAGTTTTCATCATGAACGGATGTTAGATCTTGTCAAATGCTTTCTCTGCATCTATTGATATGATCATATGGTTTTTATCTTTACTTTTGTTGATATGGTGGATTATGTTGATTGATTTCCGAATATTAAACCATCTTTGCATCCCCGGGATGAATCCCACTTGGTTATGGTGTATGATCTTTTTTATTTGTTGTTGGATTCTATTTGCTAATATTTTGTTTAGGATCTTCGCATCAGTATTCATCAGGAATATTGGTCTATAGTTTTCTTTTTTGTGGTGTTTTTGTTTGATTTTGGTATTACAGAGATATGTGCATCATAGAAACTGTTTGGGAGGGTTCCTGTTTTTTCAGTTTCCTGGAAAAGCTTGAGGAGAACTGGCAACAGGTCCTCTTTAAATGTTTGGAAGAATTTGCCAGTGAATCCATCTGGACCTAGGCTTTTGTTTTTGGGTAGACTTTTGATTACAGTTTCAATTTCCTTGATATTAATTGGTCTATTCAGGTATTCCTGGTCTTCTTGCTTTAGCCTTGGGAGATTGTAGAAATTGAGGAATTCATCCATTTCTTTTAGATTCTCTTGTTTTGTGGCATACAGACTTTCAAAGTAGTCTCTGATGATCTTTTGAATCTCCTTGGTTTCTGTTGTGATGTCCCCCTTTTCATTTCTGATTCGCTTTATTAGGGTTCTCTCTCTCTCTTTCTTTGTGAGCCTTGCTAGCGGTTTATCAATCTTATTTTCTCAGAGAATCAGCTCTTGGTTTCATTGACCTTTCAGATTGTTTTCTGGGTTTCCATGTCGTTAATTTCTGCTCTAATTTTTATTATTTCTTTCCTTCGGTCTGGTTTGTATTCCTTTTTCTAGTTCTTTTCTAAGGCCTTAGCTGTGAAGTCAAGCTATCTATGTAGGCCCTTTCTTCCTTCCTAAGGAATGTTTGCAGAGCTATAAATTTTCCCCTTAACACAGCTTTAGCTGTGTCCCATAGATTTTGGTAGCTTGTGTCTTCATTCTCATTTGTTTCGAGGTATCTCTTGAGTTCTTCCTTGATTTCATTCCAGACCCACTCATTGTTCAACACTGAGCTGCTTAGTTTCCACGTGTTTGCTTTGGTTCTCCATGTTTGTGTGTAATTAGCTTCTGTCTTCAGTGCATCGTGGTCTGAAAAGATGGTTGATACAATTTCTATTTTTCCGATTCTACTGAGGTATGTTTAGTGGCTCAGTACATGGTCTATTTTGGAAAATGTTCCATGTGCACTTGAAAAGAATTGTATTCTTTCTTTTGGGGTGTAAAGCCCTGTATAGGTCTATTAGGCCTCTATCTTCAATTTCTTCTTTCAGAGTCCGTGTTTCCTTGCTGAGTTTTGTTCTTGTTGATCTATCCAGAGGTGATAAAGCGGTGTTGAAGTCTCCAACTACTCTTGTGCTTTTAGTGATGTCTTCTTTAAAGTCTGTTAGGAGTTGTTTTAAGTATTTTGCCGGTCTCTCATTAGGTGCATATACGTTTAAGAGTGTGATTTCTTCCTGATGCACATATCCCTTGATAAATAGGAAGTGACCTTCGTTGTCCCTCCTAATCTTTTTCAACCTGAAATCTATGTTGTTGGATACTAGTATGGCCACCCCAGGTTTTTTGAGGGGGTTGTTTACCTGCAGAATTGCTTTTCATCCTTTGACTTCGAGTCTGTGTTTGCTCTGACTGTTCATGTGTGTTTCTTGTAGGCAGCAGAATGTTGGTTTTTGTTTGTGAGTCCATTTTGCCACTCTGTGTCTCTTAATTTTTGCAATTAGGCCATTGCTTTGAGAGAGATTATTGTCATGCGATTTTGTGTCATCTTTCTGTGGGGTTTGTTGTTCTTGTGGGGTTCTTCCTTGTCTTACAATAACCCCTTTAGTTATTCTTTTAAGTTTGGTTTTGAGTCTATGAAGTTCCTCAGCTGTTGTTTATCTGAGAAATAGTGTATGGTTCCTTAGAGTTTGAGTGAAAGTTTAGCCAGATAAAGTATTCTTGGTGAGATGTTCATTTCGTTGAGCTTTTTCACTATGTCCCACTATTTTCTTTGGGCTTGCAGGGTTTCCTCTGATAGGTCTGCTGTAAATCTAAGGTGTGCTCCATTGTATGTGATTTCCTTCTTTGACTTTGGTGCTTGCAGTATTGTGTCTCTAAGCACAGATCCATCATTCTGACTATGATATGCCTTGGCGTCTTTTTATTCGAGTCTCTTTTTGCTGGTACTCTTTGGGCTCCTTGGATCTGGATTCCTGCCTTCTCCAGCCCTGGGAATTTCTTAGCAATTATGTCTTTAACTGTGTTTTTTTCCTTGGGGTTACTTCCCTGTTCTTCTGGCACTCCAATGATTCTTATGTTGTTCCCCTTGAGGTCATCCTCTAGGGTCTGATTCGCTCTAGAGCCATTTTGAGGTCTTTTGCCATTATTTGTTGTTGTCTGTAAGTTTTGTGCAGTTCATCTTCGAGTTCACTGATTCTGTCTTCAGCTGTAGCCATTCTACCGTTGAGGGTTCCTACTGAGATTTTTAATTCATCTACCGATTCCTTTATTTGTGTGACTTCTGTTTGTAGCTTTGAAATTTCTGCTCTCATTTCTTCCTGTATTTTCTTGGTGGACCATTCCAATGCTTCATTTATATCCTCCCTTAAATTATTGGATGTCTGTTCTATGGTTGTTTTGAGTACATCGACTCTCCTCAAGATTTCCTCTCTGAATTCTTTATTTGAGAGGTCGTATATGTGGGTAGTCCCTGTTGAGGTTTCTGTAGTCTTTTCTTCATCCTCTCTTCATGGAGGGGATTTTCACTGTTTCTTCATATTTTTATGAAAGTATTGAGTTGGAACCTTCTCATTGTCTATTCCTATTCCCTCTTGCTGCAGGGTGGGTGCTTTGATTCTGCTAAATTGATGATGGTAGTATTGTTCCTATTCTAGAATTCTTCCTTACTCTCAGGTGCTCCTCCTGATTTACATGCGGCCTCTAGTAAAGGCTTAAGGCTATGCTCTCTTTATGAAGGTATTGTGCAGCTCCTGTAGTTCACCGATAGTTTGTGTGAAGTTAGAATAAGCTAATAGACTATTTAACATAGAGTGATGGGGGAGGCGGATAATAATTACTCTGGCCAAGCAGGAGGCCACGCCCCTTTTTGAGATCATATCCCCTGAGATACAGGCCACGCCCCCCAGTAACCTCTTGGGATGCTGGGATCCCTGGGTCTGCGGAAGCTTTCTGGGGCTCAGGGTGTGTAGATTACCTGCAGGAGAGGGACAGCATTAGGGAGCCAGCTGAGAGGTGTGGATGGGAGGCAGGGTGCTGGCGAAGTCCTGGGAAAGCCGGACGGGAAAGGGCCTGTGTGAAAGCTATCTAGGGCCCGGTAGGTGGAGCTCAGGGTGGGCCGATTACCTGCATGACCGGGGCGGTTTTAGAGAGCCATCGGAGAGGCGTGGACAGGAGGCAGGGTGCTCTCTCTCTCTATATATATATATTTTTTCTCTATATATTTTTAAATGTAGGAATACTGCTGTACAGGTTGACCTGCTAATGGCACCGTACCCCCTGAGAATGCTTTATCTCTCTCTCTTACCTAAATGAGGGTTTTCCTGGGTATTGTACTCTAGGTTGAAAATTAGTTTCATTCAGTAAATTGAATATGTCTTTTCATGCTTTCTCACCCATACTATTTCATATGGGAAGTCCTTTGTGATTCTTGTGTTATTTCCCTTGTATTTAGGGTTTGTTTTCTCTCTTGCTGCTTTAAAACTTTCATCTTTGTCGTTGGTTTTTGCCATTTTGATTGCAATATGTCTTAGTGTTGGTATATGTTGCTTTGTACTTCTTTTGTCCTCTTGAATCTGTGCAGCTACCTCACTAAAGATAGTGGGAAAGTTCTCAACTCTTATCTCTCCCACACTCTTTTTTTTACTATTATTGAATCATTGTGAGATACAGTTACAAAGCTTTCATGTTTGAGTTTCAGTTATACAATGATCAAACACCCATCTCTCCACCATTGCACATTTTCCACCACCAATGTCCCTGGTATCCCCCCTTCCCAGCCCCGCCCCCCAGCCTCTATGGTGGGATAATTTTCCCCATACTGTCTGTCTACTTTGGAGTATTACGGTTTGCAATATAGATACTGAGAGTCTATCACATTTGTTCCTTTGTCTACTTTCAGCACACATCTCCCATCCTGAGCGAGCAATTCCTCCAACCATTATTGTCTTAGTGATCCCTTCTCTATTCCAGTTGCCTTCTCCCACAGCTCTCTCCCAGTACTCTTTCTTCACCTTTTTCTTTTCCTTTTTCTTCTGGTATTCCTATAGTATCTTTGTTCACTGAGTACCTTACATTTTCTTTCATTCTTTTCTCTTTCGTTTTCAGCTTCTTTGTCAATGCTGGCCTGAATTTTGTCTTCAAGTTTGCCTAAATGGTTCTCTACTTCCCACCCAACCCCCATGAAATTCTGTTACTATGGCTTGCTACTGTGTTCTTTAGCTCCTTTATTTCCATTTACATGGAATCTCTCTGAAAAAGTTCTTTTCTGAGTTTGTTAAATTTCTCATTGAGTGATTGTTTAATTTCACTGCCACGTTCTTGCTTAATTTGTTTTTAGTGTAGTGAGTGCTGATATTAGGGCCTCATCTACCAGGCTCAAGTGTTTGGGTGGACTTGGAGACTTTCTGGGTTTCTGTCCCTTTCTGGGACTGCAGCTGAATTCTTTAGTTTCTCCATTGTTCTTTGAGTGTTGTGGGTTTTATTGGTGGTAGTTTAGATTCCCAGTTACTTGAGAACAGATCTGTTAGGTTGTTAATACCAGGTGACTACCAACACTACATCTACTGTCCAGGTTATTTTCATATGGTGCAATGTTGTTTGAGTATGCCCCCAACCCCCTCCAAATTGCCAATTAGTTACTCACTTGAGTTATCTGACATTTGAATCAGTGTGCAGTCTGTGAAATAGGAATGCCCCTCCCCACCTACCCCCCCTCCCCGGTATAAGATATATATGAAGCAATTTCTTTGCTTGGACACCCTAGCATCTGAGTGGTTTTGGGTTTGGAGGTTAGAGTGAAGCGAGCTGGGACCCATACTTGGCACAGCTTGGGGTCTGGAGACTGCACGGGGCTGCAGAATTTACACCCACACAAAGGGAAGCCTGGGGACAAATACAGGGGAAATAAGTCCTAGTAAATTATGTTTCTCTTAGTGTTGAATTAGAGAAATAAAACTTTAGTCGCTGGAGGTAGCACATATTCCAGTTGTCTGCTTAATTTTTGTTGCTTCTGGCAAAGAGCAGATTTAGTGTTCAGACTGTGTCTAAATCTCTAGTTTGACAGCCCTGTCCTTGTGGTCACCACACTGTTCTTTTCTTATAAACTAAATAACAGCAAACAATCTAAAAAAAGTTACAATAGTTTTTCTATAATAGAAAATCCCATTACTTTGACAGCATTCTGTTATAATGTATCTTTTTAAAGGAGAGACAGAATCTTTATCTCTATCTCTAAAAATGCAAAGTTTTATAATGGTAATCTTTTTTATGCATTAGAAACATTAGCAAAACATATTCATCTAGTAAAAGATAAAATTTTGTCTTAGGACTCTTTGGGAGGGCTTCCCAGAACCATTGTTTATAGATGCGTCACGCCAGGTTCTGTCGATCAGCTGTTTCCAACTGTGGAGAAAATAGACTCAGTGACAAAGCCTGGGCATTGCCTGAGGAGAAAGATTTCCCAAACATGGATGAGGTCTGGAGGAATTTGTGTGTAGCTTTCCTGTGTCCTCTGTGTGAAAAGGCCCATGAAATCATGTGCACATATCTCTGCCCATAAAAGTCCACTGGAAACTCAGGGTTTAGGGTTTTTATGGGGGAATGGGCATAGAGGCATTCTTTGTATACCAGCCTTTCCAATTTTCCAGGCTCTCAGAAAAAAAGCAGGTGTTTATCATAAAACACCTTGTTTGTATAAACTGTAGGTGTGGCAAAAAAACCTTATCAGCTAGGGAACTCTTCATAAAAATGTAGGGAACTTTCTACAAGCTGAGTTCCCAGACAACAACCAAGGGCCAACCTTAGAAACAAGACTTCCTGAAGATGATAGCCTCAGGCCTGCCTTGCTATCCTTTCTTGCACAGGCCTGTACTTTATTTTGGTAAACAGTTTGCCAAATTACACAGGATGTTAAGTGATAGTGATTGGGAAAGATACAATATCATTGCTCTGAGTTGTCATCAAGATTCTGCATTTGATAAAGGTATCCAAAGATTAGAACATTTGAGGAGATTCTGTATAATACCTCTATTATTAGAGACCTTAAATATATTTTAAAATTATAATTAATTAATCTGAATTATATTTTGCATATTTATATGAATGCTTTCAGAATTATTGAGTGCAGCATTATTCAGTTTATCAGATTAAATTAGATCTTACAAGTCACCACATCAAAAATGGAAAGAGGAAATGTACAGAGACTTTCTCAAAGAAGACTTACAGATAGCCAACAGGTTCATGGATAAGGGCTCATCATTACCTATCATCAGCGGTGTGCAAACCAAAAGACACCACTGAAAATGACCTATATCAAAGTCCATAAACAAACAGTTCTGGCAGAGATACAGTGAAAAAGGAACTTTCACATGTTGTTGGCAGCCTGTTATATGGCCCAGCCTTTAAGGAAAACAGTATGAAGACTTTCTAAAAAATTAAAGCTAGAACTACCTTGTGTCCCATCAATTTCACTTCACGTATTCCCAGACACAAAAACATCCATCTGTAAAGCTGAATGCAGGCCTATGTTAATTTTAGCACTATTTACAATGGCTAAGATCAGAAAAAAACCCACTACCCAATGACAGATGAGTGGTTAAATAACTTGTATAACTTAGTATACAAGTATACTAAGTATAACTTAAATACTTTAGTGAAAGGAAAGATAAAAATCATGTGATCATATCAATCAATGCGGAGGAAGCTTTTGACAAGATCCAACATTGATTAATGATAAAAACCTTCAAAAAATAGGGTTGGAAGGAACTTTTCTCAAAGTGGTAATAGCCATCTATAATAATTCCACAGAATATAATAACATTATTAATTATTATTAAATTATTTATCTATTGAAGCACCATGATATACAAAGTTATACATGATCGAGTTTTAGTTGTACAATATTTGAGCGATGATCCCTTAACCAGTGTCCACTTTCCTCCATCAGTGTCCCCAGTTCCCCATTTTCCCACCCAACCTACCTCTATGGAAAACACTTTTTCTTTTTTCCTTTTAGTACTGTATTTTGCAATGCTGTTACTGAAAAGGTATCATTCATGTCATTTTACCTCCTTTGAGCACTCAGTCATTCTTAATGGTGAAAACTGAAAGTATTCTTTCCAAGACAAGGTACAAAGCAAGCATGTCCACTAACTCCACTTTTATTCAATATAGTATTAGAAGTCCTGGCTACATCAGTTAGTGAGAAAAACAAACCAAAGAGATCCAAATGGGAAAAGAACAAGTAAAATTAAGACTATTTGCAGATGACATGTTAATATACATAGAAGATTCTTAAGAGTCCACAAAAAAATCTCCTAGAAACAATAAGTCAGTGCACCAAAGTAGATGCTACAAAGTCAATACACAAAAAGAGGTCACTTTCTTGTATACAAAGAATGAATGAGAAGTGAAAACAATCAAGGAATCTACCCCATTTAAAATAATAGTCAAAAAACACCAGGTATCTAGGAACCAATTTAACAGAAGATGTGGGAGAGATAACCATGATTATTTATTTTTTTATTCAATCACCATTGAAATACAGTTACAAAGCTTTCATGTTTGAGTTTTAGGCATACAATGATTGAATACCCATCCCTCCACCAGGGGACATTTTCCACCACTGATGTCCCCAGTATTACCCCCTCTCAAATCCCCCCCTGCCTCTGTGGATATAATTTCCCCCATATTCTCTCTCTACTTTGGGGCATTATGGTTTGCAGTACAGATACTGAGAGGCTATCATGTTTGGTCCTTTAATCTACTTTCAGCACACATCTCCCATCCCAAACGATCCCTCCAACCATCATTGACTTAGTACTCCCTTCTCTATTCCATCTGCCTTCTCCCCTCTGCTCATGAAGCAGGCTTCCAACTATGGAGCAATATTCCTGGCCCTTGTGTCTACTGTCCTTTGGTGTCAGTCTCATATTATGTTTTCCATATTTCACAAATGAGAGGAGTCCTTCTATATCCGTCCTCACATTTTGACTCATTTCACTTGGCATGATATACTTCGTGACAATCCACTTATAAGCAAATTTCATGACTTTATCTTTCCTAACAGCTGCATAGTATTCCACTGTGTAGATGTACCAAAATTTCTTTAACCAGTCGTCTGTTCTGGGGCACTCGGGTTGTTTCCAGATTCTGGTTGTTGTGAACAGTGCTGCAATGAATTTACTGGTGTGGATGTCATTTCTACTGTGCTTTCCTTGCACCCTCGGGATATATTCCCAGAAGTAGTATTGCAGAATCATATGGAAGCTCAATTTCTAGTTTTTGAAGGAATTCCCAGATTGTTTTCCAAAAAGGCTGGACCAGTTGACATTCCCACCAACAATGAAAGAGAGTTCCTTTCTCCCTACATCTGCACCAGCACTGGTTGTTCTTGTTCTTTTTGATGTATGGCAGTCTCTGTGGTGTGAGATGATATTGTTGTTTTGATTTGCATATCCCTGATGATTAGTCATGGAGAGCATTTTTTTATGTGCCTTATGGCCATTTGTATTTATTTTTTGAGGAAATTTCTGTTCATTTTTTTTCTCCGCTTTTTTGATGGGGTTGGAGGTTACTTTCTTGTATAGTTCTACTAATGTCTTATATAGGTGTGATAACTTTAAATTGCTTAAGGAAGAAGACCTTGGGAAATGATAAAATATTCCATGCTTATGAATTGGAAAAATCAATATTGTTAAAATGACTCTCTTGCCTAAGCTATTATATAGATTAAATGCAATCCCCATTATAATTCGGACAACATTCTTCAGGATCTTGATAGGTCAGTAATAAAGTTTGTATGAAATAAGAAGATGCCATAAATATCCTAAGATATACTGAATAATAAGAGGTTGTGAGGTATCTCATTATCTAATTTAAAGCTGTACAATAAAGGTATAGGGATCAAAACTGTATGGTACTGTCACTAAGATACGCTTCCTGATAAGTCAGTCAGAATCAAATACCCCAAGACAAAACCCTATATTTATACAGTTTATGTTCAATAAAGGAGCTAAAAATATAAAATATGTAGAGATAGCCTATTCTACAAATGCTGTTGGGAAAACTGGATTATCACATGTAAAAAATTCAAGCTGGATCCATATCTCACACCTTACACAAAAGTCAAGTAAGAGTGAATCAGAGACCTTGAAATTCAACTAGAAACCATAAGGCATACTGAGGAAAATATAGGCAGAATACTCAAGGTTTGGGCTCAAAGGCATCTTTGCTGATATGGTAACACTGGCAACAGAGAATAGAGGCAACAGGATAAAAAACAAACTACATCAAGTTAAAGAATTTCTGCTTGACAAAAGAAACAAACTGAAGCGAAAAGAGAGATAACTGAATAGAATACATATTTGCATTCAAAACATCAGATAAATGGTTGATACCAGGATATATAAATTACTCACAGATCAACAACAAAAAAATCCCCAAATCCTATCAAAAACCGGGGAGAAGAAATGAACAGACACTTTATAGAGTAAGATAGGCAGATGGCCAGGAGGCACATGAAAAATGTTCAGCATCAGTCATCAGGGAAATCCAAATCAAGATGACAAAATGATATCACCTCATACAAGCAAGAATGGTACATATCAAGTAGTAGGAACCATCTGTGTTGGAAGGGATACTCATTCACTGCTGTGGGAATGCTGTCTGGTTCAACCTCTGTTAATAAAAGAAAGGAGAGAGCTCAGTAAACTTGGAACTGAGCTGCCATATGACCCCCAAATTCCACTTTAGGAGTCTACCCCAAGGGTAAAAACATTCGTTCAAATTAACAAAACGTTGTTATTCATTGTTGCACTTAGTACAGTATCTAAGATATGAAATCAACCTTGGTGTCCAATGACAGATGAATGATTCCAATGGTGTAGTATATATACACAATGAAATATTATGAGCTGCAAGAAATGATGAAATCATGCTATTTTCTGTGACCTGGTTGGTACTGGAAGATACATTATATGAATACTGGAAGATATTATATTGAGTGAAGTAAGTTAGAAGAAGAAAGACAAATACAGGACAATCTCACTTATCTGAGGTATATAGAATAAATGGACAAGGAAATGTAATGTAATAAGGGAGGGATGATTAGACCATGCTTGACTCCAGAAAATAGGGAGGAGAAGGACAGAGAAGGAAAGAAATCAAAGGGAGGAGGAAGAATATGAGAGCGGGAGTGGGAGGACAGGGATTGGGGCCTTAGGTATGCTGGTGATGTGGGAGAGTAGTATAGCTTTGTAATCAAAGCACAGACTCAACAGCACTGAAAACATGAGATCCAAGCTGCAACCACTGAACTTTGAAATGTGCCTGTCAAGGTGGCAGGGTGAGGGAAGGAGGGATTTGGGAGAAGCATGGGAACACTAGTGGAGAGAAGTTGACACTGGTGGTGGTATTGGTGTTGAAATATGGTATGCCTAAAACTCAACAATTGTAAATGTTTTCAATCATGGGCTTTAATTAAAAAAAATCATGGTATATGTACCAGGGAATTCCACTCAGTTATAATGATAGCTAAAATTTTGCTACAGCTTGTATGGAACTGGGTGGTGTCATACTAAATGAAGTGAGTCAAAGGAGAAAATTGAATACTGGGTAATATTGTAAATGAAATATGAAGAAATAAAACAATGATCAGACAATTGCCAGTGAAAACAAGCCCTAAGATTCTGTCAACAAAACTGAGGCTGCCAAAAAGGAAGGAGTAAGGGTGGGGCAAGAAGGGATCCAGTGGTAGTGGTACAGAGAAACAGAGATTGGCACTCTGGTAGTGAGTGTGACATAGTAGCATTGTAAGCATAAAACATTAATAATGCTATTGTAAATCATTATACCACAAGAAAATGTAGATCACATCTAACTGCCAGTAGCTGAGTTTAGACCTGAGATTCCAAATTAATTTGACTTCCATTTCTCTTTCCAGAAAAAATATTCTCAATGTGACCCTAATTAACCCAATTCTACTGCTACTCCACTGGATTTTCCCAGCTCCTCCCAGGAGACTAACATCCACTCTGGGAAACACTGGTGAGAATATGTTCTCTTCTTTTTGTTGGATAATCAGACCTGTGGGTGAGGTTTGTGAAGTCATTCAAACTTCTCTGATATTTCATCATAGAATGTTGAAAACTGACAGGAATTATTGGGGAGCAATACTGAAACCTAGAGAAGGACTTCATAAAGTACTTACATTGTTACTTTCATAAAATTAACCTAACAGCTTTAAAGCCATTTAAGTAATTAAAACTATATAGAAATTTAATTTTATTTTTGGTTTTGTTTTAAATAACTATTCTAATAAATCAAATGAATCAAGAGGTTTTAGATAGGTCAATAAATAAAAATTATGAGGTGAAGAAGCTAGCAGAAGACTGTTTACCTTCATATTAAAAGACATAAAGTTTGCTCTTCTGCACAGATTTGTAAAATGCCTTCATACAAATTAATCACTAAGTCTTGTCACAGTCATCTGTTAGGATTTTAAAGCTTGCATCAGAATCTTTTTTTTTCTTTTTGGGTCACACCCAGCAATGCACAGGGGTTACTCCTGGCTCTGTACTCAGGAATTACTCCCAGCAGTGCTCAGGGAACCATATGGGATGCTGGGAATCAAACCTGGGTTGGCTGCGTGCAAGACAAATGCCCTACCCGCTGTGCTCCAGACCCTGGCATTCCGAATCTTAGGTGGTTGAAATTTAGGAGGGCAGCATGAGCTTGTGAATTAGGCAGAGATATCTGGGACCTCGCATACTGTCATCAAGAGCAAGAACACCAGCCTACCGTTTAAAATGTTCATGATAAGCCTTTCCACCAACAGTTTCGATCTTCTGTGAAATGAGCATTCTTGCTTCTCTTGTTTAGGTGACATGATACAACTCCAGTTTGACTGCGTTTTCTTGACTAGGGCTTGAGATAGAATGCTTTTGGGCTTATCTAATAGACAACTGGGGGACAATTACACTGTGTGCATGTGCGTGTGTGCGTGCACGTGTGTGCATGAGGGGGCATGCTTACTTGCTTTTATGCTGTGTCAGCTGTTTCATGGGTACTAAGAATGCAATTCTTTTCAAGACCAAATGTCTCACTGAGGAGAGCATTCAGAAAATGACTCCCTGCCATTTCATCTCTGTCTTCTTGCCAATGCGGCCGGACCTCAGGGGCAGGTAGAAGACCCACTTCATTATCCTCACTAAGATGACATGACAGCATTATTATTTCATGTTATCACGGCTTTCTAATCAATCAGTTTAAGCATCTATATAAGAGTAGAAGCAAAGATAGAAAATATCCTTGGATTGATTTTCCATAATTGAATTTACCCAGGCCAAAGTTTCCTTTTCTTTTCTATAAGCACAACTTGTCTTCATTCCAGGATATGTTGATAATGGAAGACCTTTACTGACAAATACTGTGAGATTCAAATGAGAACTGCCAAAAGCAATATCCCACACAAGTCTAAGGAATATCATTTAAAAATCTCTAGTCAGCCATTCAATACTGGTTTTAAGGAATAAGAATATGGAGACATTCAAGAATCATATTTATTTTCAATTATAAAGTGTATTTTGTTAAAGTCCTGAAAATCTTTAAATGCCAACTAACAACAGTAAAAAGAAATTCTCTGCTGCAGAGAGAAAATATGTATTATTGTGTTATATGGAGTCATTGTGATATCTATAATAAGAAAAACATGGTTCTTTAAGTGACTGTCTGGGTACAGGGTGGGTTTGGAAAGGGCCTTGTGTACAGGCAACTACAGCCCAATGTGGGCCATGCTATTTTAGATGAATGCATGGGTGGGCCATTTAGTTTAATGTCATACAGGTCTTGGGAGGTGTCGTTTAAGATTGGACTGAAGGGTATATGGACATTATTCTTGAAAGTTCTCTTAGGAGAGGAAAGTCTTCCCACACAAAGTGAACAGGATGAACAAAGCTCTGCATGTGCAGAGAAGTCATGCTCTGTTGGACAATTTGTGCCATCAGTCATATGACTAGCATAATTTCTTTCTTTTTTTTATTTGTATAGTGTCTCTCCTTAATTGATATCCCAGGGTGTAGGATGACATTACTTTGTCATCCTACATCTGGGATAGAGAAGGGCCCACTATAACAATAATAGTTGGAACGGTCGCTCTAGACAAGAACTGAGTTCTAAAAAGAGGTAAAGTGATACACATCACTTTCAGTACCTGTATTGCAAACCATAATGCCCAAGACGAGAGGAGAGAGAGAGAGAGAGAGAGAGAGATAGAGAGAGAGAGAGAGAGAGAGAGAGTGTAGGATGACATTACTTTGTCCTTTCCCTCCTTGCCACAAGTAGCTTGTCCCGGTTTTACCCAGAGTTTAGGCTTACCCCAGTCTCACCCATCAAGGTGTTCCCGAATCTCTCCCATCCCTTTGTTTAGCTATAATCACTTCTCCATGCTTTCTTCCCCAAAAGAGTTAATCCGAGGCTTTCCCTTAATCTGACTCTGCTAATTTGCAAGGTCAGACCTTCCTAGGATACTGAATTTATATTATATAAGTTAATATTGCCTTTCTCTTCTTCTTGTGCCTTTTGAATAATTTACTTTAAAGCTATGACTGTTTTGTATAGACACAAGAAGACAATATTATGTTTTTATAACTTGGGAATTAATTGGCCTCGAGTATTCCCTCCCGGGCCTCTGCTTTCTCCACTTAAGCCTCAGTTGCCCTCAGTTCCTAGCACCCCAAAGTAGGGTCACTGACGTGGGACAGGAAGGATCCAGGGCAAGCGGTGAGTTATGTGCTACCCTGGCATCGAGATGGGTCTGGCCAAAGTGCCTAATTCTTAACTATAAGTTAAGAGCTTGATCATAGACAAATGCTGTCATGATCCAATAGTAATTATGAGACTGGGACCCTGCCAGCGATAGGAAAGACTGATCTGGCCTGAGCACTGTAGTCTCAGATTGAGATGGCCCCAGGAGAGCAATTCTATAAGCTTTAATGCATCTCTTATTGTGTCCATACAAAATAATTAATATGAATTCTTATATGTTTGCTGGCTGAGGAGAAGAGAAACACATTCATGGGATTCCGCCCTTGGGTGGATCCTCCTGCTGAAAGAGAATTAAGTCCTAGGAGAAGCATCCCCTAAGGGAAAGGAACCTTACCCTATTGATGGTGACCACACCTACGTGTATGCCCCAACCCCCTGATGCTGTGGAGATTTAACTAGGCTGTGAGAGTGGGTTGGGGGGTCAGATCCACGGGGGCAGATCCACGGGGAGAGATCCAGGAGAGCGGGAGAGAAGCGGAGGGAGAGAATGAAATAAACGGATCGAGCAACCAGTTTGGCCTTCTTCCTTCTTCCTTCCGTCGCCTGCCCTCGACCGACAGCACACACAGCGGTTCTGGGACACCGGACGCGGGCGGTGAGACAGAGCCGCCCGGAGAGCCCGCGAGTGCATCCTACACCAGGGTATTTAATAATGAGATTTATGAACATTTATTATGTGCCAGAAATTTTAAACTTAAATGTCATTTATAAATCTACACTGAGCTAATGCGGCAGGAATGAGGAGCAGAGGTAGAAGACTTGCCTCATTATCCTCAATAAGATGATATGACAGCATTTTAAAAAATTTTTTTTGTGTGTTCATCAAATTTTTTTTCTTTATTTGTTTTTAATTAGTGAATAATCGTGAGGGTACAGTTACAGATTTACTCATCTTTGTGCTCTTGTTTCCCTCATACAGAGTTCGAGAACCCATCCCTTCACCAGTGCCCATTCTCTACCACCAGTAAACCCAGCATTCTTCCTATCCTCCCCAATCCCATCTGCCCCCACCCCGCCCTGCCACTGTGGCAGGGTATTCCCTTTTGTTCTCTCTCTCTAATTAGGTGTTGTGGTTTGCAATAAAGGTGTTGAGTGGCCACTGTGTTCAGTCTCTAGTCTACATTCAGCCCCCATCACACTTCCCCCGCATGGCCTCTGACCGCATTATACTTGGTGATCCCTTCTCTGAGTTGCCCTCTCCCCAGAATGTGAGGCCAGCCTCCAAGCCATGGAGTCAGCCTCCTGGTACTTATTTCTACTAGATATGACAGCATTTTTGTTTGTTTCATGATAACACAGCCTTTTTACAATCAGTTTGAGATCTATATAAGAACACAACAGATGGAAGGACCATAATTAAATGTCTAAGACTTGATTTTTTGGATGCATATTTAGATTGTTAGACTATTTTGGTAGCAAGGAAAAAACTGGGAGTTAGGACACTGTAAGAAAAACACAAGGAAGGTATAATTTTATAGGGATTTTACAGGGATTACAAATGTTTATTTTCTTAGAATATGAGACAATTGTGGAGATGCTAATTTGTATTATCTGTTTAGCATCAGGAATTTATGATATTGGACTGTTTCGTGGTTCTGCTGCTCTCTGTGTATCTCTCTGTGCACAGCTTCCATGGATCAGTAGACTAAATCTCTGTATTTCTTTAAGCAAGTCTGATGGGCCCAGCTACTTACCTACTTATTCCAATAGAATTTTCTTTCCAGGCTATTTTATAGTTGCTTCCCACTTCTGCCCTCTGTGCCCAAGAGTCATTTCACTGACCCCTTGTGCTCAATAAACTCAAAACAGGGAATGGGGCATCAGAGTCAGAGGATCAACATTTCTAGGACTAGTTGTGGCTATTTTTTCTTCAAGTATAAATATCATTGTGATAAATACTAATGTATATTTCTGGTACAGTATGGCTACTGCAGTGTTCATTGGACCGCGCGCCCCCCCCCCCCCCCGCCTTTTGTCTGAAAAGCGTTGTTCAATCAGTTATCTCAATTGTACTACATTGTTTGGCATTTTTTAAAAAAAATATTTTATAAAGTAGTTCACAACATTTGATTACACTTAATATTCAACCCAATCCCACCACCATTACACCACCATATTTTGAATATTTCCACCCAGAACCCCAATCCTTGACCCAAAGCAGTACAGAAATAATTCAGTTGCAGATGAATTTTTCAACAAATGCTACTGATGCAACTGAACACCCAAGAGGCACAATATCTCAGAGAATTTTAACCCAAGTGTGACATGTTATACAAAAATTAACACAAATAGATCCCAATTGAAGTGTAAGAAATTAAACTATAAATAATTTAGCGAAAGAAAAGACGAAAAATATCTTTGGGATCTATGAGTTTCTTGATTTGGCACCTAAAGTATGATGAATAAAAACTAATAAATTTAACTTAATTGAAATCCCCATCAAGTGTGATGCAGTACTCTTGGGAGTATGGATAAGGTGTGTACTATGAAGTCGAGGAACAAGTTCACTCATGGGTGAGTCTCAACTGGAGCGTGTGGAGAGTAGCCTTGAGCATGGCGGTGGTTGAGTTCTGGAGGTTTTCCGCTGCCGGGGCTAGGTCTCTTGGGACAGGAGGGCCCTCACCCGCCCCCTCTGGGGATCGCCGAGTGAAACAGCTTGGTTTGGGGTCCGGTGGCATGGTTATGGCTAGCATCATGTTATTCTCCCTTCTGGGAGAGAAGGGCATTCGATCTGGATGGTGGTCAATGATGAGATTATCTGGTACCAGCCAGGGGTGGCTTATCAGCATGACTACTGAGTTGCCAGAGATGGGGCTGTTTGACATTTTAAAAATTTTATTTTTATAAAGTTGTTCACAATATTTGATTGCACTTAATATCCAAACACCAATCCCACCACTATTACCCATTTCCAAACACCACATCACATTTCTACTCCAAACCCTGCCCCCAAAACAGAAATGAAATAATTTATTTTGTATTGCTTATTATGAATAATCTGCTAAAAATGAGACAAAAAATGTTTCTTAGGGGAAAGTGTGTGAAGATTTTTGTATTTCACCCAGGATCCTGGATATAAGAAATTAATAACATGTTGTTAAAGGTTGAGCTTTGTGCACACACACACACACACACACACACACACACACACACATATATATGTATCTGTATAAATATATTTCCTCTAAGATAGTCTGCCTTTTACTTCAAACCCCATCACATGTGGTGTGCTGCTCCTGGACTATTAGTGGTGTAAAGTATGAGATGTCCAGAAACAGATTCACTCATGGATGAGGCCCATCTGAGTTGTAGAGAGTCACCATGAACGTGGCAGGGGGGTGGGGGGATGTGCTAAATTCTGGAGGTTTTTAGCATCCAGGGCTGGGTCTATTGGGGCAGGGAGAGGCCTTCCCGGGGGAGGGTCCTCACCCCCCCTTTCCGGGATGCCCCAAATGAAGCAGCCTGGCACATGGCAGCAGGGTTGCTTGGCATTTATTAAGGGACCATTTTTCTAAATAGTAAACGTTAACAATCCTCCTGATATTCCTATTAAGGAAACCTAGGCCTCAATTCCCTCTTCTTTAGTCAGAAAGTCAAAATTATTATCTTCTCTATGGAAGGCTCTATCTGAAGTACTCTAAGATAACAACAGAGGATATGATTCTGAATATCTCTGTTTTAAGTGGAGTTATTTTCCTGGAGATGGGGGGGAGGAGAGACATGATAAATCAGTGTTGAGATACTTTTAGATAAACCCTGAAGAGAATAAAATAAAATTTGATAGGAGGAGTCTTGGGATCAAGTGCAACATTCTTGTGTCTGTTTAACACAGGGTTTTTTTGGAAAATATGTTAACTGACAACTCACAGGTGTGAGAAGGAGCCAGGAGGCAGCGATGTTAACAAGAGTATTTGAGGCAGAAAGAAGTGAGGGTACTTGGGGCAAGAGCAAGCATGGTGGGTTGAGAGAAGAGACAGAAACACAGTGTGGGGCATCATGGGAATCCAGAACAAGGGCAGGGGGCTTGTAACAGCAGTAGAAACCCTGCCATTTATCGTAAGGCACAGTCATCTCCAAATCCTTCTCCTTAAAACATGACCAATTTGGTTTTCTTCCTTCCAGTTAATTTTACCTATGAAATAAAGCCATATTTGTGTTTCTCTCCCTTTTATAACCCCTCTTTCTCACTCCCCTATTCAAATTATCAGCCCTTCCACTCAGTATCCAATGAACAGAAAGTTTATGTTCATTTTCTTCTATTTGTTCATTGCCTCCCTTGGTACTTAGATTCTTAGTTATTTTCCCGGATCATAGCCTCCTTCTCTTGACCTCCTACAATGGCAGTAGTCTATTCATATAATTTTGTCTACTTTCTAATTCTACTGCTTGTGATTTTGCTGAATTTTGAGAATTTTTTTAATTAAATTTTTATTTTATTGAATCACCATGAAAAAAATACAAAGCTTTCAGGTTTAAGTCTCAGTCATATAATGATGAAACCCCCATCCCTTCACCAGTGCACATGTTCCACCACCAAGAACCCCAGTATGCCCCCCTTCCACCCCCCACCTAAGTAGCTAATGATCTTCACTTTATTTTCTGTATACTTTAAATACATTCAATATTTCAATAGAGAACTCACTATTATTGTTTGGAATTTTCCCCCAACAATCAGACCTGCTGAAAAGGCATAATTTAATAATTTGTTTTCATTGCTGTGAATGAAGACTCTATGAGCTTGAGGCCACGTGGGTTTGGATTTCTGAGATTTTAGCTCAGTTCACAGTCTAGATGCATTTCTGTAAGAAGCTGCTCTGGGTGCCAAAATGGGTTAGAAGACTTCTCGTGTAATAGTCATTAGGAGCACAGGGTCCGTTTTGCGCGAGGCAGCTCCGGATCTTATCTGGGCAGAGAGCATGCCGGTAACACCCCCATCCCATGATTGCTTATGAGCCACGTCACTGCAAACTCATACCTCTGGGTTGGGAGTCTTAGGAGGTGGCTCTTGCCCCGTGGGTGTTGCCAGCACTGCCATCTTCTGCACAGAAAAACAGGGTAGAGAGGGAAAATCCCTCCCCGGGTGGCACGGGGTTGTAGCACAGTTTACAGTCTAGATGCATTTCTGTAAGAAGCCGCTCTGGGTGCCAAAGTGGGTTAGAAGACCTCTCGGATCATAGTCTTTAGGAACAGAGGGTCTGTTTCGTGCACAGCAGCTCCGGATCTTATCTGGGCCGAGAAATTTTTTTTATATATAATAGATGCTAATCCTTTTTCAAACGTGGTTTGCAAATATTTTTTCTAGTCTCTAATTTTTAATTTTTTTCACAAAATCTTTTGCTGAGAAATTTTTTAAATTTCAATTAAGTTTAATTTATTAGTTTTTTATTCATCATACTCTAGGTGCCAAATCAAGAAATTCATAGATTCCAAAGATATTTTTCTTCTTTTCTTCCCCTAAATCATTTTTAGTTTAATTTCTTACACTTCAATTGGGATCTATTTGTGTTAATTTTTATATAATATGTCAGACTTGGGTTAAAATTCTCTGAGGGATTGTGCCTCTTAGGTATCCAGTTGCTTCAACAGCATTTGTTGAAAAATTCATCTTCCACTGAATTATTTCTGTACTCTTATGAAATATCAATTTAGTTTACTTAATGCTTATGTTTCATTGCTCTTCATTCCTATCTCTCTGCCAACATAACAATCTTGACTACTTTAGCTACATAATAATTAGTGAAATAAATAGCTTTTCTAGTTCTTTTGTCATCTCATAAATTTCAGAATAATATTTTCTGCCCCACTGTTGTCCCATTGTTAATTGATTTGCTGGAGCGGGCACCAGTAACGTCTCCATTGTGAGATTTGTTTTTACTGTTTTTGACATATCAAATATGCCACAGGTAGCTTGCCAGGCTCTGTTGTGTGGGTGGAATACTCTCGGTAGCTTGCTGGGCTCTCTGAGAGGAACAGAAGAATTGAACCCAGGTCGGCTCTGTGCAAGGCAAATGCCCTACCCACTGTGCTATCACTCCAGTCCAATATCTTCTATATGCATAAAAATTCGCTGAAACTTTTTTAGAGTTTCTTTTTAATTTTTGTATCCATTTGTGGAGAATTTGTCTTTTCTATGTTAATGCTTCCAGTTCTTGAATATATTTTTAATACTTTATTTATTTAGAATTTTAGATTCTTTTATTAGCATTTTATATCTCCTCTTAGCAAGTATGTCATATACCTGTTTTATCTATCTTATTGAATCACTGTGAGATATACAAATTACAAAGTTGTTTATGATTGGGTTTCAGTCATTCAATGCTTCATCACCCATCTCTTCACTGGTGTGCATTTTCCACAACCAATGTCCCCAGTTTCCCTCCTGCCCCCCTTTATGGAGGGAATTTTTCTTCTCTCTCTCTCTCTCTCTCTCTCTCTCTCTCTCTCTCTCTCTCTCTTTCCCCCCTTTGGGCATTATGGTTTGCAATATAGGTACTGAAAGGTTATCATGTTTGTCTCTTAGCCTGCTTTCAGCATGCAATTCTTTTCCAGACTGATCATTTCCAATTATCTTTGGCATATTGGTCCCTTCTCGATCCTAGCTGCCACAACTCCACCACTACTTGTGGCAAGCTTTAACTGTGGACCAGCCCATTCCTACTGGCTCTTATTTCCACTGTTCTTGGGTATTAGTCTCTTACTGCTTACGTATATAGAGAGAGATACATATATATGTATATATATATATATATATGGCAAATGAGTGCAATGTCTGTCACTCTCTATGTCCCCAAACTATGTCTGTCCCTCTCCCTCTGACTCATTTCATTCAGCATGGTACACTCCATATTCATCCATTTATATGCGAATTTCATGACTGAATTTTTCCTGATTGTTATGTAGATTTACCATAGGTTTTGTAGCACTGTCATCCCATTGTTCATCGATTTGCTCAAGCAGGCACCAGTAATGTCTCCATTGTGAGACTTCTTATTACTGATTTTGGCACATTGAGTACGCCATGCGTAGCTTGCCAGGCTCTGCCAAGGATTCTCTGTAGCTTTCTGGGCTCTCCAAGAGGGACAGAAGAATCAAACCCAGGTCAGCTGCTTGCAAGGCAAACATCCTACCCGCTGTGCTATCGCTCCAGCCCTTTTAAAACATAACAACTGTTTAAAACAAACAAGCAAACCATAAATCATATTGTTTTCTTCAAGAGCCAACTAAGTAAGTTCATTATAATGTAATGTAATTAAATGTATGGGTTCCCTTCCTCTTGCAATTGGAATCATGTTTAGATTTTGAATTTAAAGAAAGAGAATAATAAATATGATTATCTCAGTTACAAGAAAAATCTTCTCAGCTGCTAATTTGGATTTACTAATCATTGTTTAAATGATTGCAACTGTTTAAAATGTTATTACTATTAATGAACACTCAATTGAACCTAGTGGTTTTGAGTATGATTGTAATTTTCCACACCTTGTAATAGGAAAGTCAGTTAACGAATCACTCATATCAAGTTCTTTATATGTAGTTACAAACTTTCATCCCACGTTTTTCACTGAAACTACAATTATAAATTACTGAGTTATCTTACACCATCAGTTTGGGAAATAGTTAAGAAGCATCTTGAATGATGAATTCTTTGAAGTGCCTGGAGAACTTCAGTAACTATTTTAACACCTTTAGAGATTGAAAGCTTCACTAATGACTTCATAAAGTTAAGCATGGCTGGGGGAATACTTCTTTTCTTATTTATTTGTGCTTGATAGACACAGAACTGCTACTTTTGAATTAGATTTTAATTTTTATAATGAATTATTAAAGTATTCTGTACACATTCTTTTACTTATCATTACTGATTTCAAGTCTTTGCTCTCTGGCTTTTCTTTTTTTTCTCTTTTTGGGTCACACCCAGTGATGCTCAGAGGTTACTCCTGGCTTTGCACTCAGGAATTACTCCTGGCGATACTCAGGGGACCATATGGGATGCTGGGAATTGAACCCAGGTCAGCTGTATGCTAGGCAAATGCCCTACCCGCTGTGCTATCGCTCCACCCCTTCTTTGGCTTTCTAAACACTCTTTTCTTCTCATCATAAACTCTGTGACCTTAGATTTTAACCCCTGGTTTTATTATTTTAAAATTAAAAAAAAATTTAATTGAATCACTGTGAGATTACAAACCGAAATATTTGTAACCCTTACAAAGCTGTTCAGTCTTACAGTGTTCCAACACCCATCCCTCCACCCTCCATCAGTGCACATTTCCCAGAACCAGTGTTCCCAGTTTTTTTCTCCCATCAACTCACCCACCAACCCCACTCCCCAGCCTGCCTCTTCCCTCTCTCTCTCTCTCTTCTCTCTCTCTCTCTCTCTCTCTCTCTCTCTCTCTCTGTCATTGTGATTTACAATATTGACCACCATATAAAGTTTTATAAGCCTTCTGGAATGAAACATCTCTGTGCATGAAATATTGTGAAATGCAATGAATATATGTAAAATATATTGTTATAACTACCAAACTGTTTGAATTAAAAACCCTCACCTGATATTACAGAAGAAAATATTGCCAAATGTGAGATTAGTCCTAATAAGCTGCCTATTATAACTATAATTTCTTACAGGCATTTTTTTATGCCTCTTAAAACTGTCATTCCTGCTGCATCTTAGATATATGACTTTAGATCTCCCGGGGCTTTGCCATTTCTGATTCAATTT
Organism: Sorex araneus; assembly: GCF_027595985.1. Taxonomy (NCBI): domain Eukaryota; kingdom Metazoa; phylum Chordata; class Mammalia; order Eulipotyphla; family Soricidae; genus Sorex; species Sorex araneus. Next base: position 333,128,577 of record NC_073302.1, on the reverse strand, counting down.
TCTATTCTGCCTTTAGTTCTGCCAAGAAATAGTTCTTGGTGGATTTTATTCCATCTTCTCAGGCCCCTGGCTTACTGGTTTACTGACTTCTTCAAGTCATGACGGGTATGTTTTCTCTCTTATACATCACCATCTCTAGCACTGACAGCTTTTGATTCCCCTGCAATTTACTCCTATAGTATAGAGTGTAGCTGCAGCTCCACAAACTTTTATCTAACGATGGGTTTGATAATTAAAGAATGCTTTATTTTTCAAACTTTATTTAATTTTCATACGTAATTTATATTTCCATTATAATACTTGTTTTAAATTTTATCTTTTGAAAAGATCTAATTCTGGATCTGAGTGGAAAAAAATTAATGTGGGAAGTGGAAATCTGGAGAAGATTGTATTTTGGTTAATATCTTTTTAATTTGGTGTTTGAACATCATATTTTGACCTTTTAGAAGTTCTATTTAAACTTTGTTTTTCTTCTGTCTAATAAGATGACATATTCCTAGAAAAGGGTCCTTAAGAATTTATTCTATGGCACCAACTAGAACAGTATAAATTTCTTGTGACTCAGCAAGAAATTTCCCATGTCCCTGTGCTACTCATGGTACAGTCTTTGCTCTCAAGGCTTTCTGGTTTGTGGGGAGTCTCTGGGATCTGAGACAACATGTGTTGTCTTGGGAACCTTGGAAAGATGAAACAAAGTGCTTGAGGATAGAATATATAGCAGGCTAGCAGGAGATAAGCAGGATAGAATATATAGCAGAAAAGAAAAAGCTTCGTGAGTAATTTGACATTTAAGGTAAGTCTAGACAAATGGGTGGGATATGGAAAAAGATGAACTAAAAATACGAACCAGAAAAGGCTATTTGTGTGAAGATTACATGGTGTGTGAAGGTGTGGGCACAAGGAAAGTAATGAGTATGACTGACAAAAATCTTCTCTAGTTTTCTGGCCTAGTCTAGTTTTCTAGTTTTCTTGTTTAACTTTAGTGCAGAGAAGTGGTGAGTATTTGTAAACACGGGGCTCAGTAGTTTGAAAAAAAACTGTCTTTGCTGAGAGTTAAGCATGTAAAAGTTGCTCATCTCCAGAGAGGGCAAGCTCACCACTTATTAGTTGTCTCTTCCTTCTGAGCAGTCCTTCCTTGGGACCATGGAAGTGCACACGGCTGGAAGATGGGGAGAGATGCCACTGGAGGGACTTGGAAGATCAGCTTGTGGAGTTTTCACATTTGATCACTTCCCCATATGTGCTTGGGAAATTGAAAACCATACCTGTTACTTGACCTGGTTGTGCAGTGGTGTGCACATGTCCAGTGCTCAGACCCAGTGATTTTGGGAACCACTAGGGCTGTACCAGTGATACTTGAGGTACCTATACGGCCAGGGGTCAAACTTGAAGCCTGGCAACTGCAGGGCAAAGGCTCCAGCCCCTTGAACTATCCCCCTGTATTTTGTTTTTTCAAACCCTGATCGAAGCTGTTCTGTGAATAAAACTGTACTGCTGGTGAGGAGGAGGATGTGGCATCAGAAGAACTCTGTAGTTACCAGAATCTACAGTAGATATGTTTAAGGGAATAGGAAGGAGAGGGCATACAAAAAACATTTGCAATGTGGATAACATTTCTGAAAATGCCATGCTGATGTGTTCTTGTTCCCAGCATTCCCTATTGTTTCTTACTGTTAGGCATTCCTTGAAATAGGGATCTTTTTATTTTGCAAGAGGATGGATACTGTCTCCATCAAGCAGTCATGGTTGAGCTCTCAGCATTAGAAAGAGTTTGTTTTAAGATTCATAATGAAATAATAATCTGAAAACAAGGAATTTTATATTTCTAAAATTTAGGGTTTTCAGAAATTGAGAAGGAAGGCCAAACAACAAAGGATCTGTGCTTCTCTATAAGCCATAGCAAACAGCTTGGGCATAGAATCTACCTTACACCATCATTTTACACTGGGTATGACATCAGGACTGTTTTCTGTGTGTGTTCAATAGTAAAGTGGCTCTCATGCATGCATTCAGTGGTCTGGAACTGCTTCCCTGACCCTGGACAGCTAATGGCAATGGACAAACAAAGGAGGAAACAAGGGCCAGACTGGTTGATGATCAGTCACTGTTTATTCTAATCTCAGTCCCGCCATTTATTCCATTCTCCCAGTGCGCCTATTCCAGTCTCACTGACTGCCCCATTCCAGCTTCACACTCCCCTCATTCCCATCTCCTACTTTCTCCATGCTAGTCTTCCCTCTATCCCATTCCTGTTAGTTATCAGCCCAGTCTCCAAGATTGGGTATAGCAACTACACATAGGTCAGATGGCACAAACAACATATGTAAAGCTCTCCCCTCTGGGGAAGCTCTTCTAAGGCAAAGATCTCATCCATCTAGATCTACCCAAGGGCAGAATTTCATCTAATTTCTCCTTTCCTTAGTTCATACCCATATAAATGGTCATCTTAAGTTTACTTCTTAATAATATTTCTAATAATTTTGTATGGATGCAGTAAAAGGAGATATATCAAGCATAAAAGGTGGCTCTCCTAGGGACATCTTGCTATATATCCTAGACAGTCCTCAGGCCAGATTCACTTGTATCAGTTTTCATCCATTGCTCATTGATTTGCTGGAGTGGGCACCAGTAATGTCTCCATTCATTCCTGTCGCATGCTAGTGTAGCCCAATGGCGTCTGCTCGCTCCAGGAACACAAAGAGCCTCAAACTGTTTGTTCAGGGTCTTGATGAAGTCTGACCATCTCGTAGGTGGGCGGCCAGGCATTCTTTTGATATCCCCAGTTGGGAATGGCTCTAGTCCAGCAGTCGTCTCCAAACCGCATTACATGTCTGGCCCGACTTATTTTTGACGCCTTGGCAAACGAGGCAGCATCCCTGATCCTCGATCATCCATGGAGGTCGGAACTCAGGATTCCTTCTCTCACTTGAGTGAAACGTGATACTCTAAGCATAGCTTTTTCCATTGCTCTTTAGGAGACCTGAATAGCATTCTCATCCTGTTTTCATAGGGCCCAGGTGTCTGAGGTATAAGTTAGTGCAGGAAGAACAGTGGAGTCAAAAAGATGTGCCCAGAGCTGGAGGTTCTTCGTCCTCTTAACAACTTCTTTAACCCTCTTGAAGGCATTTCACAGTGCTCTCTTACTCCTGCACAGTTCTGGCGTGAAGTCATTCGTCATGTTAAGTTCTTGACTCACGTATGCATAACTGCTGCATTTGGAGATGTTTGTTCTGTTGAGAGCAAATGGAACATCAGGAACTAGTTTGTTCTCATGAACATTGTCTTCATGAGATTCAGCTGCAGTCCTATCTTTCCACACTTACGGTCGAAGTCAGCAAGCATTCATGCTGCCTGGTTAATGTTTGGTGTTATTAGAATGATGTCATAAGTGAAGTGGAGGTGGTATAGTTGCCGACCGCCTATGTTCACACCCATTCCTTCCCATTCCAGTCATTGTATGATGTTCTCAAGGGTGGCACTGAAGAGTTTCGGTTAAAGGGTATCACCCTGCTATGTAGGTGATCACTTCTTTGTAGAATGGTGAGATCCTGGTGGTGAATCTGTAATACAGCTCACGGAGGATCCTGATGTACTGAGTTTGAATGCCCTGTTTGGCTAGGGCTTCAATGACTGCTTCAGTCTCAAAAGAATCAAAGGCCTTCTTTAAATCAATGAACATTAGATAGAGCGGCATCTTGAACTCTCGAGAAACCTCAATGAGCTTGGTCACCATGTGGATATGGTCGATCATGCTGAATCCTTTTCGGAACTCGGCTTGCTTGCATAGTTTTGTCCTTTGTCTAGTGTTCTGCCAATCCTATTCAGGATTACTTGTGTGAATAACTTGTAGGACCTGATGGTGCAAGCGCAGAAGTCCAAGTGCAAGGTCATTGAATTGACCAAGACGAGAAAGCATTGATAGCATCACGCCATTTTCGACACTGGAGAAGAACTGTTCCTCAGAACATGCAACAGTAGCGGTGTCAGTGGTGTCAGTGTCCTCGTCAACATGAACTTGGCCATGAGCATTGATTTGTTTGAATGCCTAACAACTTGAATCAGATGCTTATGTTTGAATAGATGTGGCTCATTGCCAGCAGTTTCTATCTTTGTGATCTATGCACCAACACCCAACTACAATGAAGAAGAAATTGAGAAGTTCTACATGGAGCTGGAGAAGTTCTATGAAGAAGACCACATCTTCTACAAGGTCATTGTTGGTGATTTTAATGCCAAGATAGGGCCTAGAAATTTGCCCAAAGAACTCCACATTGGGACCCATGGCCTAGAATGGATCAAACAGGGTGAGAGACTGTCTGAGATCATCATGTTGACCAAGACCATGCATGGTAACTTGCAGTTCCAGAAGGCTGAATCTAAACCTTGGACATGGGAGTCTCCTGGTGGACAGTTCCACAATTAAATTGACCACATCATATTCAATCGACAGTTTTGCTTGACCGATGTCGCTGTTGTCACAAAATTCCAAACGGGATTAGCCACTGTCTCCTTCATGCAAAGTTCTACTTCACTCTTCACGGAGTGGGGAGAAAGGGCTGCATAGTTTAAGAAGAGAACTCCCAGAATGACCACCAACTGGGAGCTCTTTGGCACTATTGCACCAATATGGGAAGATGCCATCATTTACCAACATCAATGAGGAATAAGATCGACTGGTTCAGCACCTCTATGATTGTGCGAGGAACACCAAGAGAAAGAAAGTCACAAAAAATGCCTGTCTTTGGAAACTCTCAAGCTCATTTGCCAACGTGCCTTGGTGCGAGCCTCAGGCAATCACAAGCTAATGTCCGAGCTCACAAAGCTGTGCAGAGAAGTGATAAAAGGAAGACCTAAAGAGAGAAGAGCAGCAGTGTTGATCGATGTGGCAGAAGCAGTATTTGCCATGCCTGCCTGTCCTTCACCAACTATAAGACCAAGATGACTGCCCTCTGATGTCCTAAGGATCTATCACTTCTTCCAGAGAGGCAATGGAAAAGGTTATCCACAGCTTCTATTCAGATCTCTTCAATAGGCACGTCCACCTGCCCACATACCAAATTCTACAGGATGGATATGTCATTCCCAGCGTTCTCTCTTCTGAAATCCGACACTCCATTTTGTCTGGACACCCGGTCCAGATAAGGTCAGACCTGAACACCTGAAGAATCTGCCACCAGTACTTGTCAATAACTGGCTTGGCTCTTCACACTCTACCTGCCTGAATGCAAGTTTCCATCCCAATGGAAAACCAGAAGGACCGTTCTGTTGTACAAGGAAGACATTCATGACATTGGCAACTGTCGCCCAATCTACCTGTCAGCCAGATTAGTGCTTCCTAATCCAGCAGGGGCCTTGTCCAGTTACTTCCCTTTTGGTCATGACAGAATTTGTCCATGACTGTGCTCTTAACTTATATGGTGTGTGGCCTGTTCCTTTTTGGTGCCAGGGTAGCTCACAGCTTGCCCTGGATCTGTCCAAGTCCCTTTGTTGGGACCTTGATTTTGGGACAAGGTGCTAGGAACTAAGGGCAACTGAGGCTTAAGTTGAACAAATATGACAGATGCCCAGGAGTAAGTATTATTTGGAGTCAATTAACTCCTAAGGTACAAATGCATTAACTGTCTTTCTGTGTCTATACGAAAAGGATGTTGCTCTAAAGTAAACTATGCAAAAGAAAGAGAAAAGCAATATTTCATTTACAAATACAAAATCTAGAGTACTTAGAAGGATCTAACCTTACAAGTCACAGGGTATGATTTGGGATATAAGTGATTAACAGATAGGGGAAGCAGAACACAAAGGTGAGGTCAAAGATAAACACAGAGGAATGGGAATGCCTCTGGAGCACTGTGGTGGGTGTAACTCAATAAACTTAAACTCCCTACAGCAAGGGAGAAAAAGACAGAAAAGAAAGGATGAACTAATGTTATCATACAGTTTTCTTGAGAATGGAAAAAGAAAAACAGACAGAAGGCTAGAAAATTAGAGTTTCTGAGGAAGCAAACTTTCCACTCCGTTTCAGAGGCTTTGTCCCCACGGAGAGGGGAAGGGGAGGTGGGAGAAATCTGGAGGACTATCAGCTTGAAAGGGAATGAACTCTAGTCTGGCAGTGACCAACAGTAATATTTGAATTTGTCCAAAAGGTATCCAAAAGATCTTTATCCCAAATAAGATAGTACAGGAAGTCTGTTCCATGCACTCCTGGGGCATGAAAATGAAGTTGAATTCTGTTGAAGAAAATAAAATTTATTTACTGGAAGAAGTGATATAGTCATATTGGTTCAGTGTAAGGCGATATCTGCTGCTTGGAGGGGAGGAAGGCTTTACCACACTTGAGAGCTTAGACCTAGAGAAGGCCAGAAAGTGACCAAGGATATTTAGTTGGTAAATGAAGAGGATATGGAGATGCCATTGAATTTTGATTGAGAACCAAAGGGTCACCAGAAATTATGTAGTCTAATTCTAGAATTTTTCCAAAAAAGGAAAACTTAAATAAATGAAATGACTCACCAATGGCTATGTATGTTGTGATGTTTGAGCTGCATGGGCTAGCATTCCTTCACCAGTCTAAGACATGTGTTCTGAGCAGGAAAAAATTCCTTTGGCATACATTTCATTTCTTACTGTATGCTATATCACCTTTTCCCAATGATATTACCTTTTCCTTATTTAATCTTAGTTACAGAAGTTTTTAGAAGAAAGAGTTTATCTTCTGAATGGTAGTAAAGCTTAGTTATTGTGATATAATTTCTAATTATAGAGATAAAACTGTAAGTACAAGGTCTATAATGTAAGCTAGTGAAGGAAATATTTATGAATATGAAGTTATATAAATTTTATTTGTGTGTATATAAGCATACACAAACATATATATTTGGGATTTTGGTGTATAAACACCATTTTTCTTTGTTATCTTTATTTATTTATTTTTTGATGTACATAATATTGGTGTATAACAAAACTGGTTAACATAGTGCATAGGGAATTTGCCTTGCATGTGTCCCTCTTGGAGAGCCCGGCAAGCTACCGAGAGTATCCCGCTTGCAGAGCAGAGCATGGCAAGTTACCCATGATGTATTCAATATGCCAAAAACAGTAACACAAGTCTCACAATGGAGACGTTACTGGTGCCTGCTCGAGCAAATCAATGAGCAATGGGATGACAGTGATATAGTGATACGGTGAACAAAACTGGTACAAAGTGTTTAAAGTCATCTCAGAACTAATACCCAAGGACAGTTGAAACAAGGGCCAAATGGATTGGTCTCTGTTTGGAAGCCTGATTCAATCATGCATTCCTCAACTGTGCTCAGGGAAAAGGCAGTTGGGATAGACAAGGGACCACTATGACAAAGATAGTTAGAAATAATCACTCTGGCTAAGAATTACATGCTGAAAGTAGGTAAAGGGACAAACATGATAACCTCTCAGTTTCTGTAAGGCAAATCATAATTCATAATGCCCAAAAGGAGAAAGAGAGAGAGAAACAGACAGAGAGGAGAGAGGTAGAGGGAGAGAGAAGGGAGAGGGAGAGGGAGAAGAAGGAGAGAGAGAGACACACACAGATAGACAGAGACAGAGACAGAGACAAATGCCTGCCATAGAAACAGGTGGTGGGGGGAGCAGGAGGGAAACTGGTAACATTGGTGGGTGTTATATATACTGGTGGAGGGACAGGTGTTGAAATATTGTGTGACTGAAACAAGATCATGAACAACTTTGTAACTATGTATCTCAAGGTGATTCAATAAGAATTTTTTTTCAAATCTCAGACATGTTAAGTGAAATGAACCAGACGGACAAGGACAAGTATTAGATGTTCTCATTAGTGTATTTTTTTTACTTCTTGGGTCACACCCAGCAATGCACAGGGGTTACCTCCTGGCTCTGCACTCAGGAATTACTCCTGGCGGTGCTCAGGGGACCATATGGGATGCTGGGAATCGAACCCGGGCCAGCGATCCCATATGGTAGGCAAAAGCCCTACCCACTGTGCTATTGCTCCAGCCCCTCTCATTAATATATTATATAGAATCAAACATCTAGGTTATAAAGGGATCAAAGAGGGTTAAAAAAATGGCTATGTATTGCAGAAAAAATGCCAACAAAGAAGGGGAGTTGAGACGAGAAGACAAGAAGAAGCAGGGGACAGAGCAGACCTTGGACTCACCTTGTTGTAGAGATGAGGTATCTGTACATATCTAAAGCATTATATCTAACACAACTGAAAGCATGAGACCTAGGCTACGATAATTAAATTTTAAAAATGTGTCTTTTAAGGAGTCAGATTGGGGTGTGGGAGGGTATCTAGGGTCATTGTTGTAGGGTTGTGAACATGGAATGGTGGAATTTGGGTTAAAGGTCTAGATAAAATTTTTTTTTAATTCTAGGGACCAGAGAGATAGTATAGGAGGTAAGACACTTGGATTATCCTGGCTCAATCTCTGGTATCACATTAGAACCTGTGAGCACTATTGGACTCCTGAGCATAGAGTAAATAAATAAACCCTGATCAATTCCAGGTGTGGCTTAAAAAAATAAAAAAGAAAAAAAGTCAACATCTGTATTTACTACAGTTTGCTCACTTCCAGTATTGTGTTTTCATCTGTTAGGTTCCTTATGCCCCTTACTACTATTTTTGATATACTCCATTCAGTAATGGAAAAGGAATATTATGGTGATGATAAATTCAATGTTGTTTAAATCCAAACAATAAAGTAAATGGAAACAAGAAGAGGCAGGGTCCTGGTTTCAATTTTTCTTATACCCCTTGTCCATAGAACCCCGGAATGCACTGAAGTTCATACTTCCATGGATACAAAAGTCTAGTCCCCATCACACAGTTTACCAATCATTGCTTGCTCTCTTACTATTATTTTTGCAACTTAAACTTTGAAAAATTTCCTAAACACATTGCCTCAGTATCATGCTAATTTTTCTGTGCACTCTAATGTGTCACTAACATTTATCCACTAAAGAGTTTTTCATTGTTTCCAGTGACTTTCATCATTTTCAGCTAAGTGCCATTTTCTCAATTATTGGCTTACTTGCTTTCTTAGTTGTATCTGATATTTTCAATTGCCTTTTTATTTCAGACCAAGACATCTTATTAAGCATATAACAACTTCATATACTTGCCACATACCGTGGATGTTAACAGTAATTGTCATATTGAAACTAAATTTCTAGTTTTTGAAGGAATGCTAATATTATTTTCCAAAAAGCCTGGACGGCAATTCCACCAACAAGAAAAGAGGGTCCCTTTCTCTCCACATCCGTGCTAGCACTGATTGTTCTTGTTGTTTTTAATGTGTGCCAGTATCTGTGGTATGAAATGATATCTCATTGTTGTTTTGATTTGTATCTCTCTGATGATTAGGGATATAGAGCAGTTTTTCATATGCCCTTTGGTCATTTGTATTTCTTTTTGGAGAAAGTTTCTGTTCATTTCTTCTGCCCATTTTTTTATGAGGTTGGAGGTTTCTTCTTGTACAAGTCTACTAATGTCTTGTAAATGCTGGATACTAACCCCTTATTAGGTGGGTATTGGGTAAATATTCTTTCCCATTCCGTGGGCTTGCTCTGCATTTTGGTCACTGTTTCTTTGTAGGTGCAGAAGTTTCTCAGTTTAATGCAGTCCCATTTGTTTATGTTTGTTTCCACTTGCTTGGTCAGTGATGTTTCATCCTTAAAGATGCTTTTAACTTCAATGTCATGGAGGATTCTGCCTGCATTTTTCTCCATGTATCTTATGGATTCAGGTCTGATATTGAAGTTTTTAATCCACTTTGATCTGACTTTTGTGCCTAGTGTTAGACAGAGGTCAGAGTTCTTTTTTTCCCAGCACCATTCTTGAAGAGGCTTTCCTTGTTCCAATTTACATTTCTTGCTCCTTTATCAAAGATTAAGTGATCACTGTTTACAATAGCCAGAATCTGGAAAAAACCCGAGTGCCCTAGAACAGATGACTGGTTGAAGAAACTTTGGTACATCTATACAATGGAATACTATGCAGCTGTTAGGAAAAATGAGGTCATGAAGTTTGCATATAAGTGGATCAGCCTGGAAAGTATCATGTTAAGTGAAATGAGTCAGAAAGAGAGAGACAGACATAGAAAGATTGCACTCATCTGTGGAATATAGAATAATAGAATAGGAGTCTAACACCCAAGAATAGTAGAAATAAGTACCAGGAGGCTGTCTCCATGGCTTGGAGGCTGGTCTCTCATTCTGGGCAACTCAGAGAAGGGAACACCAAGTAAAATGTGGTCGGAGGTCATACGGGGGAGGAGTGATGCATGCTGAATGTAGACTAGAGACTGAACACAATGGCCACTCAACACCTTTGTTGCAAACGACAACACCTAATCAGAGAGATAGAATAAAAGGGAATACCCTGCCATAGTGGCAGTGTGGGGTGGGGGGAGACGGGACTTGGGAAGGTGGGATTGATGCTGGGTTTACTGGTGGTAGAGAATGGGCACTGGTGAAGGGATGGGTTCTCGAACTTTGAATGGGGGAAACATGAGCACAAAAATGTATAAATCTGTAACTGTACCCTCACGGTGATTCACTAATTAAAAATAAATAAATTATAAAAAAAAAGATTAAGTGATCATATACTTGAGAGTCTGTGACAGAATATTCAACTCTATTCCATCGATCTGAGGGTATGTTTCTAGCCCAATACCATGCTGTTTTAATTACTGCTGCTTTGTAGTACAGATTGAAGTTGGGGAAGGTGATGCTACCCATTGTCTTTTCCCCAAGGATTGCTTTAGTTATTCGTGGGGGGTTATTGTTCCACATAAATTTCAGGAGTATTTTGTCTTTGAAAAATATTATGGGTATTGATGGAGAAGCCCTCCCCTTGCCCCCTGCCCGCGGTCTGGGGCTCCCTGGGAAGCCCCCCCGCCCCACCTGCCACGGGTGAGCCATCTCGCCCACAGGCCCTGACCTCTCCCTCTTTCCCAGGTTAGGGGCGTGTCCTCACATCAGGGGGCGTGGTCTCAAAAGTGGGCGTGGCCTCTTTCTGGAGTGGCCGCAGTTATTTCTCCCATTCCATGCATGGTGCTTTGGCCACAATTGATGTAATCTATTCCTCTGAAGAATACCCTGGTCATCTTAGTCACTATATGTTAATAGTCAACTAACCTAGCCTAGCCTAGCCTAATTTCACAAAAACTGTCATTGAACACATCAAGCTGCACATAAAGTCCTTTGTGAAAAGATCATAACCCCACGTCTTCAGTTAAGGCCCCTCTCAAGCTAAGGAGAGCACCTGATAGTAAAACCCATAACAACATGAAGAAACAGCGAAAATCCCCACCACCAGGAGAGATGGAAGGGAGGATCTCAGTAACCACAGCAGCGACTTCCCAGAGATACAACCTCCTCTCGGATAAAGAATTCAGAGAGGAAGTCGTCAAGATGGTTGACGAACTCAAAACAACTATGGAACGAACATCCAATAAATTAAGGGAGGATATGGATGCAGCATTGGAACGGTCCACCAAGATTATCAGGAAGAAATGAGAGCAGAGATTTCAAAGCTATGAACAGAAGTGACACAATTGAAAAAGTCAGTGGATGAAATAAAAAACTCGGTAGGAGCCCTCAATTGTAGAATGACTACAGCCGAAGGCAGAATCAGTGAGCTTGAAGACAACCTGCAGAAAGCATATAGGTAACAACAAATAATGGCAAAAGACCTCAGAATGGCTCTGGAGCGAATTAGAGTCCTAGAGGATGACCACAGGAGAAACAACATAAGAATCATAGGAGTACCAGAAGCACAGGGAACCAATCCCAATGAAAAAAACACAATTAAAGACATCATTGCTAAGAAATTCCCAGAGCTAGAGAATGCGGACATCCAGATCCAAGGAGTCCGAAGGGTGCCAGCTAAAAGGGACCCAAATAGAAAATCCCCAAGGCATATCATAGTCAGAATGATGGATGCCATGGATAGAGACACAATACTGCAAGCAGTGAGATCAAAGAAGGAGATCATATACAAAGGAACACCCCATAGATTCACAACAGACCTATCAGAAGAAACCTTCCAAGCCTGAAGACAATGGTGGGATATAGTGAAAAAACTTAATGAAATGAACACCTCACCAAGAATACTTTACCCAGCTAAACTAGAGATTGAGCTTCCATTTGACCCAGCAACACCACTGCTGGGAATATATCCTAGAGGAGCAAAAAAGTATAGTCTAAATGACATCTGCACTTAGATGTTCATCGCAGCACTGTTTACAATAGCCAGAATCTGGAAAATAACCGAGTGCCTGAGAACAGATGACTGGTTAAAGAAACTTTGGTACATCTATACAATGGAATACTATGCAGCAGTTAGAAAGGATGAAGTCATGAGCTTTGCATATAAGTGTATCAACAAGGAAAGTATCATGCTAAGTGAAATGAGCCAGAAAGAGAGGACAGACATAGAAAGATTGCACTCATCTGTGGAATATAGAACAACAGAGTAGGAGACTAATACCCAAGAATAATAGTATATAATACCAGGAGGTTGGCTCCATAGCTTGGAAGCTGGCCTCACACGCTGGGGGAAAGTCATTCCAGATAGAGAGGGGAACACCAAGTAATATGTGATTGGAGATCCTGTGCGGGAAGGGAGATGCGTGCTGAAAGTAGACTAGAGACTGAACAGAATGATCACTCAATATCCCTATTTGGAACCACAACCCCCCAAAGGAAAGAGAGACATCAAATTGGAATGCCCTGCCACAGAGGCAGGGTGGGGTGGGGGGGATGGGACTGGGGTGGGTGCGAGGGATACTGGGGTCATTTTTGGTGGAGAATGGACACTGGTGGAGGGATGGGCTCTTAAACATTGCATGAGGGAAAAACAAGCACGAAAATGTGTGAATCTGTAACTGTACCCTCACTGTGACTCACTAATTTAAAAATATATAAATTTCAAAAAAAGAAAAATATTATGGGTATCCTGATTGGGACCGCATTAAATCTGCATAGTGATTTGGAGAGTATTGCCATTTTGATAATGTTAGTCCTCCTTATCCATGACCTGGGGATGTGTCTTCTTCTTCATTTCCTAGTATCTTATTTTAATTATTGAAGTAGTGTTTTATAATTTTTCTTTGTATAGGTTCTTCGCCTCTTTAGTTAAGTTGATTCTGAGGTATTTGATTTTCTGAGGCACTATTGTGAATAGGATTTTTTTATATATCTCTTTCTTCTCTTTCATTATTTGTATTTAGGAAAGCCATGGACTTTTGGGTGTTGATTTTGTAACTGCCACTTTATTATACAAACCTATTTTTTCTAGGAGCTTTCTTGTGGAATCTTTAGGATTTTCTAAGTATAGTGATAGCTCAACTTCTTCCTTTCCTATCTGTATGCCCTTGAAATCTTTTTGTTGCCTAACTGCTATGGCCAGAACTTCTTGTACTATATTGAATAGGAGTGGTGAGAGCGGGCAGCCTTTTTGTGGCCAATCTTAGAGGGAAGGGTATTAGTTTCTCCCCATTGAGAATAATGCTTGGTGTGGGCTTGTGGTAGATGGCTTTGGCTATCTTGAGGAAAGTTCCTTTTGTACTCACTTTGCTGAGAGTTTTCATCATAAATGGGTGCTGGATCTTGTCAAATGCTTTCTTTGCATCTATTGATATGATCATGTCATTTTTTTAATCTTTTCTTTTATTGATATGATGTATTATGTTGACTGACTTGTGAATATTAAATCATCCTTACATTCCCAGGATAAATCCTACTTGGTGATGGTGTATGATCTTTTTGATGAGTTTTTGGATTCTGTTTGCTAGGATTTTATTGAGGATCTTTGCGTCTGTGTTCATCATGGATATTGACCTGTAATTCTCTTTCTTTGTGGTATTTCTGTCTGCTTTTGGTATCAAGATGATATTTGCTTAATAGAAACTGTTTAGAAGTGTTTCTGGTTAATTTCCTGGAAAAGCTTGAAAAGGATTGGGAGCAAGTCTTCTTTAAGATTTGGAAGAATTCACTAGTGGATCCATCTGGGCCAGGACTTTTGTGCTTTGGAGACTTTTTATTACTGTTCAATTTCCTTGATGGTGATAGGTCTGTTCAGGTATTTCAGATCTTCTTGGTTCAGCCTCTGGAGGCTATAAGAATCCAGGAATTCATCCATTTTCTTCAGGACTTCTGCCTCTCACTACACCCTTGTCCCTTAGATCCCCCTGGATTTCAGAGGACATGTCTGTGGAAGGGGTGTGGCAGAGATAGACAGTGAGCACCAAGATTCAATATGCTCTTGGGTCTGCTGCTCACCCTGCTTCCTGTTGGTAACTTCCTTCTGTGTCATTTTCCTACCACTGCGGAGCCAGGGACATACAGAGCAACCTCTTCCAGCACCTGTCTCTGAGAGAGGGAAGGGCTGAGAGGCTAGCGTGGCAGTGCTGGTTGGGCACGGCTCCTCAGAGCATATCTGCTGCCAGGGAGGCCTGGCAGTGTTTAGGGCAGGCAGAAGAAGTGGGAGGAAGCAGCAGGTGTCAGTGATATGAAAAAAGACTCTGGGTTTGAACTTCATTCCTATGTAAATAGGGATTTATTTAGCTCAATTATCACCTATATATTTCTTTGAAATATCTGCAAGTTCTTAGCTTCAGTCTCAATGAAGATAAAAGCATTAATGACACCATCCGCCTGAGTGTTTGAGTTTGTACAGTAGAAATCATCTTAAATTTGTTTAAAGAAAATTGACGTTCAACTTTGCAGTTGAGATTTGTTCCCTATAAGGAAATTAGCCTGGCGGGTAAATTGGACAAAGAACACAGAGTTTCCATATTGTAGGGACATGTTTGCTTTCCTGAATTGAAAGTGATAAAGATAGAAACAGTGCACTGGATGGGACATTGAGATCTGAAGACGTGGTTGTTTTGTGCTTTGTACATAAGGTCTGGTGTTTTTTTTTTTTTTTTTGACTGCTTATACCCAAAAGGATAGAGAGAGTAAGATGATTGTGTCTGCCCCAGAGGCAGGTGGGAAGGGGTGAGGAAGGGATACTGGGAACATTGGGGGTAGAGAATGGGCACTGTTGCAGGGATGGGTAATTGAACATTATATGACTGAAACTCAGTCATGAAAGTCTGTAAGTTTGTAAATGCATCTGACGATTAAAAAAAGAAGAAAGAAAAAGAAGTGACTTGCCTGTAGCTTTTTTTTTTTTTTCAAAATTGCCCTCTCTCCTACAGATTGGACTGGAGCGATAGAACATTGGGTAGGGTGTTTGCCTTGCATATGGCAGACCTGGGTTCCATTCCTCTGTCCCTCTCAGAGAGCCTGTCAAGCTACTGAGAGTATCCCGCCCACAGGGCAGAGCCTGGCAAGCTACCCGGGGCATGTTCGACATGCCAAAAACAGTAACAGCAAGTCTCACAATGGAGACATTACGGGTGCCCGCTCGAACAAATCGATGAACAACAGGGTGACAGTGCTACAGTGCTATACAGAAGGAGGAGTGTGGAGCTAGCAGAGTCTGCAGTGGAGATGGTCTCTTTCTTTTTTTCCCCCAGCATCTTTAGTTTGATCCTTAAGCTCACGTTATGGAATGTTTGACAAAAGTTCCCTTTATTTTTCTCTGCTTTTGCTTATCTCAATCACATCATTGAGCCAGAAAGTTGAAAGGAATCCTATGCCAAGTGTTTGAAAGCATAAGTGATAGCCCTCAATAGTTAAACAAATTCCTTGAACATCCTATCTCTCTCTATACTTTTACTAGATTAAATAAAGCAATTTTCTTAAAAACTGAGTCCTCATTACACACAGTATTACATGGGGTCATTGAATTTATGTCAATTTGGAGACCCAGGAGTTTGGTTTTAAGACAAAAATTTCCACCATAAGAAGAGCTAATATTAAAAAATAAGTATGGACTTCTCTGACAAGGTCTATTGCATTTTCACCTTGCTCTGGGATATGAAAGAAGGTTGAATATTAAGAGATATAATTTGACATGAAAAAATATTTTAAAAAATCTAGACACCATCAATACACGGTGATTTTTAGTGTTACTCTTATTTCTACTATATTTACAATTAAGACCATTTGCAAGCTGAATAGTAGAACTGGAGTGGAAATGGAAAAACCTTAGTTCTGCTACATATTTTATATCCATCATCATTAGAACATTATTCCAAATGTTGACATTTTAGCCTAATAAATAATACCCACCTGGGAATGAAAAGTTTCTCAGAAACTTCTCTGATCCTTTGAACCAGATCTGTATTTGCATTATGAATGGATGATGACATTGTGTCATATTTTATCAAATTATTAATTTATTTGCCTTGTGTTTTGCTTCCCAAGCAGTCTCGGGTGGTTCAGGATACTTCTGCCATACTCATCTCATTGTCTGGGGTTGGTGGTTGGTTCAGTACTTAGGGCCATTTTGTGGTGCTGCTCCGTTTTTTTGTAGGGCTGGGAGATAGGGCACGTGGGAGGGGGCGGGGACTGACCTGAAAGCACACACGGCATGTGCCCCAGCACTTTGAGCGCTTTCTGACCCCTTAGTTACTTTTGTTCCTGACCTCTCATGGTATTACCCTGGTGAGTATGGAGTCCACACTGGTTGTTATTTACTCCTGTCAGCTCTGATACATTCCCTTCCACAGTGTAAGCACTCAGATGTATGACTGAATTCCTGCTCATTGTCAAACCACTGTTAAATTTCGCTTCTGCATTCCTGCCGGGGTGGAGTGTGTGCTACATACAAGCGCCCATTGCTTCTTTTCCAGTGAAGCGAGGGGGCGTGGACTCATGTGTCGGGGTCTCCCACTTATGCCAACCCACTCCAGGTGCTCTCTCTCTTAGGTCCTTGTTTCTGGGTTGAAACTCCCTTTGTTTTGTTCTTTTGAGATCAAGTAGAGCAGTTGTAGTCATTTTAGCACCTGTTGGAGATTCACATGTGTAACTATGAGGATAATATTGCCATTTATCTTTCAGCAAGAGGCATTTTACACCCATCCAAAGCTGCTCTAAACTGAAAGCAGTTATGCAGCAAAGAGGTGCAGCTGAAGGAGGGCTCAGAATTCTCCTCCCAGAGATGCAGTGAAGTCTTATTTTGGGAAGCAGTTTTATTGTTTTAACTGCCTTCTTGAACCCCAGAATAGCTCTCACACTGGCGACTGAAATTGGAATCTGCCATGTATTGAATCATATCATTTTGAGCTGCTTTAAAGTTTCATTTCAAAAATATCCTGGAAGGTTCTGAGGTGTCTTCCAAACTGGGATTGCTGTTCTTTAGATAGGAACGGAGTGGACCAAACTCAGGGCGAGTAGTCAGAAAAGGTGCCGACTGCTTGTAGTTTCAGTTCTACAGTGGCCAAGAACATTGTCCTGAGATCCAAATGGTATTTGAGAAAAACAAAGAAAGCCACTAGCTCCCTGTTCTGTGCCTGGGAACTGGGCTAAGCTTTTCACAAAACACCCAGAAAGCCAGATAAGAGCCCTAGCACTGTTTTGTGCAAATGACAGTTAGGAGAGAACATTTCATATTCTTTTTAAAATTTTAAATAAACTAGACCTCAAGGGGAATATAAAGATATCAAAGTGTTATTTTGATTTTAATCTTGAGGACCAGAATTGCCAAGTGATAGTAGCACATGTAAAAGACTGTAGGATAAAAGACTGTAGGTTTAATTTCCTGTGTGTGCATGTGCTTGTGCCCGTGTGTATATACATACACACACAAACACACTGAAGAATTTTGAAGCAAGAGACTAGGAGTCTAGCACTCTCTGTTCTAGTTATGACTGTACTGTGTTCTAGTACTTTCTAATTTCCCTCTTCCTTCCCTTTGTTGTTCTGATGATGGGGTCAGATATGCTTTTTACAATGCTGCTGGGGTCTCTGGGGGAACATATGATTGCTTGTGACATCAGAGATTACAAATAGGGTTTTTGGGTATCATACTTGGCATGTGGTATAGTGCTAGGAACTGAATTTACAGGTCAGGCCTGCAAGGCAGGTGCTATAGCAGTGGCCATCCCTTGTTCCCTGACTGCTTTAAATAAACTCTGTTAACTTTATATAAACACTAGATATTTCTTGATGGTTGTTAATTGTTGTCATCAGTAAAACATTGTCAGACCATGTTGTGTCTCTGGTTCTGATTCTATTTTGGCCTATATTGATTGAGCACCAATTTTGTGCCAGACATGCTGCTGAATAATTTCAGTGTACTAGTCTATAAGCACTTTGTTTGAGACATGAAAATGAAAAGAATCACAATAAGCAAGAAGATTTAATGGCCTGAACCCAGAACTTATGCTGTCCCCTTTAAACTGTAGTGATAAGATAAAAGCAGATACACAATATGTAAGTACTCCAGAGAGCCAGAGAACCTAACCTGTGGTTTAAAAGTACTAACAGCAGCCCTGTACTAAACTGGCCCATATATCATGACACAGGATTCAGCTTTCTCTTATAGGTTTTATCTTAGTCAGCTAAGTGTTTCAATAAGAAAATAATGTGATCAGAATTGAATTTAGCAAATGGGGAATGTTTAGAGTTAGAGGGAAGACTAATAATATTTGGGAGACCAGATATAATGCCACCGCCCCACTCCAGTATTATAAAGAGGAGTAAAATGAAGAGTAGGTAGATTCAAGAATTATTTCTTAATCCTGGCATCTACGAACTTCCAGAACCCAATGAAAAGCCCAGGTATTCGGGACCAGTGATTGCAAACTCCAGGCCTTAAGGGATAGGGGATGGGCTGGTCCTTCCCACCTCCCCTCCCTTGTGGGGCCCTGGATGTCATGCCCACAATCTGCCTCCAACTGCCATTTAGGCGTATTAGAGGCCAGATCCAGAAATTCATAAAAGAATCTCGGAACCAAGCAGCTCATTGCAGATATTTCTCTAAACCCTAATTATCTAAAATTTTAGAATTCCAGGAGCAACATCTTATACTATTCATAACAAGCAATACAAAATAAATGATCTAGCATCTGTCTGTTCAGCAGGCTTGAGTGGTAGTGGGAAAATTCAAAATTATGTTGGTTGGAAGGTGTAATGGTGGTGGGATTAGTGTTGAAATATCGAATGTAATCTGTTATTGTGAACTTGTATCACTTGTATCACTTGTCGTCCCATTGATCTTCGATTTGCTCGAGCAGGCGCCAGTAACATTTCCATTTGTCCCTGTCGTGTGCTAGTGCAGACCATGATATCTGCTTGCTCCAGGCACAGAAAGAGCCTCAAATTATTCATTCAGGGATTTGATGAAGAAATCTGATCATCTAGTTGGTGGACGGCCACGAGGTCTTCTGACATCCCGTGGAATCCAGTTGGTAACAGCTCTAGTCCAGCGGTCGTTTCTGAATCGCATTACATGACCGGCCCATCTGATTTTTGATGCCTTGGCAAATGAGACAGCATCACTGATTCTTGACTGTTGACAGAGGTCAGAACTCTGGATTCCTTCTCTCACTTGAGTGAGATGTGATAATCCTAGCATAGCTCTTTCAATTCCTCTTTGGGATACCCTAATAGCGTTCTCATCCTGTTTGCATAGGGCCCAGATCTCTGAGGCATATGTTAGTGCAGGAAGAATGGTGGAATCGGAAAGATGTGCCCAGAGTCGGAGGTTCTTCATTCTCTTAACCACTTCTTCGACACTCTTGAATGCATTCCATGCTGCTCTCTTCCTCCTGCGCAGTTCTGGCACCAAGTCATTCCTCATGTTGATTTCTCAACCCAGGTATACATAGCTGCTGCATTCGGAAATACTCGTTCCATTGAGAGCAAATGGAGCTTTAGGGACCAGTTCATTTTTCATGAACATCGTCTTGTTGAGATTCAGTTGCAATCCGACCTTTCTATACTCGTGGTCGAAGTCGGCCAGCATTTGTGCCACTTGGGTAATATTTGGTGTTATAAGAACGATGTCATCAGTGAAGTGGAGGTGGTGTAATTGCTGACCGTCTATCTTCACTCCCATTCCTTCCCATTCCAGTCATTGCATGATGTTCTCGAGGGTGGCACTGAAGAGTTTTGGTGAAATGGTATCACCCTGTGCACCCCTCTCTTTACATCAATGATCACTTCCTTGTAGAATGGTGAGATCCTGGTGGTGAATCCACAATACACCCCTCAGAGGATTTTGATATACTGAGTTTGAACAACCTGTTTGGCCAGGACTTCGATGACCGCCTCAGTCTCAGCAGAATCGAAGGCCTTTTTTAAGTCGATGAATGTTAGACAGAGCGGCATCTTGAACTCTCTCGAAACTTTAATGAGTTTGGTCACTGTGTGGATATGGTCTATTATGCTGAATCCACTTCAGAACCCGGCTTGCTCGCATGGTTGTCCTTCGTCTAGTGTTCTGCCTATTATATTCAGGATGACACAAATGAACAACTTGTAGACGACGGACAGCAGGCAGATTGGGCGATAGTTGCTGATGTCGTGGATGTCTCCCTTCTTGTACAACTGGAAGCTCTTTGGCACTATTGCAGCAACATGGGAAGATGCCATCCTTGACAACATTGATGAGGAATACAATCGACTGGTTTAGCACCTCCATGACTGTGCAAAGAATGCCTAGAGAGTGAGAAAGCCACAAACAGACGCCTGTCTTCAGAAACTCGCAAGCTCATTAGTCAACGTGGTTTGGCACGAGCCTCAGGCAACCACAAGCTAACGTCCAAGCTCACAAAGCTGTGCAGAGATGTGATAAAGAAAGACCTCAAAGAGAGAAGAGCAGCAGTGTTGGCCAGTGCAGCAGAAGCTGGGAAACATATTCGCAATGCTTGCCTGTCCTTCACCAACTACAAGACTAAGATGACTGCCCTCCGATGTTCCAATGGATCTATCTCATCTTCCAGAAAGGCAATGGAGAGGATTATTCATGACTTCTACTCGGATCTCTTTGACAGCCATGTCCACCTGCCCACATACCAAATTTTGCAGGCCATCCTATGTCGTTCCCAATGTTCTCCCTTCTGAAATCCGACATGCCATTTCGTTGGTAAAGATGTGTACAGCACCTGGTCGGGACAAGGTCAGACCTGAACACCTGAAGAATCTGCCGCCAGTACTCATCAATACACTGGCTCGACTCTTTACACGCTACCTGTCTGAATGCAAGGTTCCATCTCAGTGGAAAACCAGTAGGACCATTCTGTTGCTATTGTGAACACCTTTATGAAAATGAAAAAAAAAATGGAATTATTTCTTGAGGGCCATTTCCATTCCCTGAGGATCAATCTGAAGAGAGAAAGAGAACATGCATCAAGAAATGAAGTTTGAACTTAAGTGATTCAGAGGGACTGATCTTCATTGGAAAAAAGATCATCATACAGGTCTACTTGAATTAAAAGGTTGGTTTTGGACATGCAATTTCATATTGCCATCACCAATGACAGGGAGGAGAAGAACTCTGGAATGAGGGCTGCCAAGCATTCTCCAAGTCATCTGAACAGCAAGTTCCATTCTGGCACCTTAATGGATTAAGTAACTTGAACGGCAATCATTTATTTCACATGGTTTTGGAAGTAGAAAGTCTAGGATCAGAATGCTGGCATGGATGGATTATGATGAAAGTAACATTCTGTACCATAGAAAGACCTCCACCTCCTCTGTTGTCTAAGTAGGCATTACATAGTCCTAACCCAGATTTCTTTGTGCTTTCCCTGTATGATGATCATAACTCTGTTCTAAAAAGCAGTGAGTTAGAATGATGATGTACATAGGATTAAAGCATAGACAAGGAAATGCCCTGCTTGATTAAGAAATCAGGTTTGTTGCTAGGAGAGAGGGTCATGTGGCAAAAGAATAATTCTGTTCAGTATTCTTATGTGTAAAGTGGGTCTTATGACAATGATAGTGAAAGGAAGTTAAGGGTATTGCAAACCATAATGCCCCCCAAAAAAGCGAGAGAGTGAGCAAGAAAGACAGAGGAAGGCAGAGAAAGACAAAGAGGGAAAGAGAGAGAGAAAGAGAGAGAGACAGAGGTGTCTGTCATAGAGAAGGGGTTGGCAGGAGTGAAACTGGGGACATTGGTAGTGGGAAATGTATACTGGCGAAGGGTGAAGGGACAATATTGGAACATTATATGACTGGAAACCCAATCATGACCAACTTTGTAGCTGTGTATCTCACAGTAAGTCAATTAAAAAAAAGTGGGCTAAGACCCACTAATAGACAGTAACTCAAAGGAAACAGTATAGAAGGAGGCTTAGGAAAATAAAGTGGGTCACAGATAGAAAGGTGAACATTTTCAGAAAGAGCATGAAATATTCTAAGACTGCAGAAAAATCATGTCAGTGAAATGAATAGTAGTAAACTGTCAAGCAAACTTGGGTTAAATAAGCATTGCCATCTGTCTCTTGCAGAAGTAGGGCAATTTCAATTGTAGGAAAATTTCTTTAATATCTTGAGATTTTTTTGGTTTCAATTTTGGGCTATATCCAGTGGTACTCAGTGCTTATTCCTAACTGTGCTCCGAGATTACTCTTGGGAACCATATGTGGTGCCAAAGATCAAAACTATCTTGGCTGAGTGCAAGGCAAGCATCTTACCCGTGGTGCTATCTCTCTAGCCCAATATCTCAAAAATGTTTTAGTTGATATACTAATAACCTAGCATAAATAATGAACTGAGAGTTAGGGCTAGTACTAGATATAAGGAGTAGAAATTCAGGAAATGGGAAAGAACCAGAAAAATCTCATGGGCAGAAAGGGCTATAATTAGAATGTTAATACTCTAGATTTTATTTTGTGAAAAGAACCACCTTCTGAATTGATGTGCTACAGTCTTTCCCCGTTACTCTCCACCTTTATAGGTTTCTGCACTGTAGATGGCACAGAGGCCGAGCTTGCTTCCCAGGGCTTGGAGAATAACTGTGCAATGTGGCTTTCTTTAGCCCTGTTATATAATAACCACTTTCTAAAAGAAAGCCCTTTATTTGTGTGGGTGCCTTCCTTATGAGTGGGGAAGGATGAAGAGAATGAGTTGGGCTGCTTATTTTGTCTTCAGTTAAAGTAGCAGTTTCCTTCCTAGACTTTCTCACCTCAAACACTCCTGCAGAACTCACCAAGGACTGACAGGGTGGGCTTCAGGGCCTTCCAATTCCAGATGTTTCCAGGGGTTATTTCTCTGGGCGAGCTAGTGGGCAAGGAGAGCCTTGCAGTGCCTAAACCACATCCATCCCTGATGCTGACAGATGCCTGAACTCGGGGAGAAGAGGACAATGTAGTGGCCTTGAAGAAAGCATCATCAGCATCTGTGTGTCTGTGAGGTGATGCAGGTGCCAGAGGTAACCGGTGGTGGGAATGGGGGGAGAATTTTCACTGAGCATTGTCTCCCCTGGGGGAGTCTGCCATGGAAAATCCTTCAGGCTGGCAAGAGGTGCCTGCTGGTGGTGATGTGCTGGGGTGCTCCTTCCCACTGCTCCTCTGTGACCCTGCTTCTGGCTTGGCCTCCTCTTTATGTGCTTGAATTTGTTCATGTTGCAAGTCACTGATACATCCGGAACCCCAGTTTCCTGCTCTTGGAGTACAGGGATCAGTGACTCCTATGAATTTTACGTGGCACAATCCATGCATGAGGCTGAGCTATTCTCTGAGGTTCCTGGGTTGAGGCCCTTCTGGGGCTTCCTGAAAGGGCCCCAGGTCACATCCTGTGACCCTGAGGGGCTACTTTTATTTTGTCTGTTAAGATAAAATTAGACTGCTTAAAGTTGAATAGATGAGAATGCTTTGTTCTGGGAGATCAGAGTCTAGAAATGTTTTCACACCATTGTCTGGGCCCCTGTAGAGGCATCCAGGAAAGAGTCTTCCTCTTTGGTCTTCCTTCTATTAATAAGGAGCAGGGATCATCTTACCAGGAAGGAGGAGCTCTAGTGCCATTCTAGGTGCTGTTTTCCAGTAAAGTGGATTCCCCCTGCCCAGTCTCTCAGCCTTCACAGCAGGGTGGGATGTGATTCACACCTTCTCCTTAATTCCAAACTGGCATTTACCAATCAGCTGCTCCACCCATCTGCTCAGGGCCTGTGCTTAGTGCTTAGCTGGAAGGTACTGACTAGGGAACATGGCTCACTTTCATCAGCCAGGTTTCCCTGGAGGCAGTGCTGCATGGCAGGGGACTAGTCTTTCTGGGCATGCTTCCCGGACTCATGACATACAGACTTTTCCCTGCACGTGAGGGAATTAGTTGACAAGGGGTACATGGTCTTTGCTTGGATGTATGCCTTTTGCTGTGCTCTGAAGGAAAGAAGCAAGAACTCGGTGTTTGGCAGGAATTCTGTAAGTGATGCCAGCCATCATCTTAACTGACTGAGAGATGTTCTCTTTTTCTTTTTTTCAAAGATTGATGAAAAATTCTACTTGCCAGAAAGCTTGTTAGATGAGCTGTCTTAAGCTTGATATGTGGGCATAAGTTCCTGGCATTTGCTGCAAGGCTCTGGAATGTTGCAGAGGCCCAGGAAAGAATGATGGACGTTAAGGTCAAGGTAGAGTGTATCTGCAGAGCTGTTAAGGACATGGAAATGCAGATCACAGCTAGACAACGGGCCAAAAATTAGCTAGAGGAACCAGTGCTTGATGCTATTTCTGAGAGACTGTGCACACTCATAAGTAAGAATACTCATTATGAGTTCATAAGCAAGAAAAATTAAGTACGTTTAGTGCAGAAGGAGGGATGGATCTCAGCAGTTTGGGATTAGGAATGGAGGTGAGGTGAAGTGCCACCTTGTCTGGTGTAGTAAGTAGAACAGGGTGGCGGGGTATGTAGCAGCAGCTGTTAGTCTCAGGCGGAGCTGGATGTGAAATGAGGTGGGGCCTCTTGTTGGAAGTTCATGCTTTGGGCAAGTCAATTTACTGCTCTATGCCTGGGTTTTCTTATCAGTAGAGGGCTTAGTAAGACAGTTTATGGAATTACTTGAGAATTCAGTGTGATCATATTTATAAAGCATCTATCTCACTTCCAGTGTGGTAGTTCTGAGTTGGAGAAGGATGATGGAAACTTGTTTCTTTGGGCGGGGTGGGGGGGAGTTCTGTTCTCATTGCGTGATACAGGGTAGGTCCCCCAGTCTCAAAGGGCATAGCCATTTGGGAGGAGACAGTTTTAAGGCAGGCCTTTCTGCAGCTGACACAGCGTGAGCCATTTCCTGCCTGCAACTTGTCTTCTTCCTGCTCTTTATTCTCCTTATGCTCAGGCTCTTGGGTGGAGCCCTTCTCTCTGTCACTCAGGGTTCCCTGTTCATTTTTGGTCGGAAATGGGGCCGAAGGCAGGGGAGCAGCAGGCATGGAAACCTGGGCATATTCAGGAAGGCCTTTCTATCAAGTCTTTGCTATAAGGATTTGCCTGCAAATTAAAACCCCAACCAAAAGAATAGCAAAAGGGGTTGGACCTATTTCTAGGCCTTTTCAACTTTTAGAGTTGTGGCTAATCTCTGTCTCTTGTGAAAGAATTTCAATCTAAAATGGAACTGGGGAAAGAGAAAATGGAAAATCTCATATATATGCTCTCATTATATCTGACTGAAGGCCGATGTGGCCTGAGACTGACTCCATGGATCCTGCTCTCAGAGCACTGGCACTGACCGGAAGCTTTCGCTGGGCTTCAGATACAGAGGCACAAAGCGATCCAGGTGCATGGCCTGGCAGAGCAGCCTCCATCTATCTAAGGAGACAGGCTTGGCCCGCTCAGGGAATTCTCAGGGCAGGTCTCTGTGTACTGATGATTGTAACAGACTAACTGAACCCTTCCCTCTTTATACCCTCCTGCGTGTAACGCTCCACAAACTCTTCTGAAACTTGCTAGCTCACCTGTTTTGAACAGTAATTCTTTTAGTGTTCTCAAATAAGCTTATCTTATGTCTCAGTAGTTTTAGGTCAGCAGGCTTCATTTCAGGAATAGTGGACCCCAGTAATTTTTTATTTAAACTACATTTCCTTTTCCTGTTTCAGAATAGAGGAAAGGAATCAGAACGTTTTTTCAAGAGACCAATGTGAGGTTGAGGGGCTGTGGTGGCACTTCCAGCTAGGGAATCCCTCTGGAGAAGTAATCAACCTGTTTCTTTGGGCTGTCCACCTGGGCTTCTCCTAAGAGGGCCTGGGAGCTGGGCTACAGGGAATCCTTCACAGCACAGAGGCTGGAGGTAGGGGAGCACATTGTTGACAGAGATGGGGATGCCTGAATGGATCACTGGGGCTCAGAGACAAGAAAGTCACCCTGAGCAGCCTTAGTAGGACATCTGCCCCAGGAACTTGCAAGCTGTTCAGAGATCAGCTACAAAGGGACTTAAGGCATCATCCCCAGGTATACCCAGTGTGGTCACTTGGAGTGAGATAACATAAGAAATATTATATATTTGAGGGAGATTGCTTTGTGAGTGCGTGACATGATGATACTGCAAAACTTGTGTATAATAGCATATTACCAAAAACCTTTTTATTAGGGTCTCTTTTAGCTGGTACCCTTTGGGCTTCTTGGATCTGGATGTCTGAATTCTCCAGCTCTGGGAACTTCTCAGAAATATCTTTAACTGTTTCTACTTCATTGGGGTTGCCTCTCTGTCTTTCTGGTACTCCGATGATTCTTATGTTGTTTCTCTTGAATTCATCCCCTAGGTCTCTGATTTGACCTAGAGCTATTTTGAGGTCTTTCCCCATTAGTATATTGTTGCCTGTATACTTTCTGCAGTCATCTTAAAGCTCACTGATTCTGTCTTTGGCTGTTGTCATTCTACTCTTGAGGGCATTCACTGAGTTTTTTTGATTTCATCTACCGAATCCTTGGATGGAACTGCAGGTCCTGGGGTGCTCATATCTGTCCAGAGATGTTGGTAGGGTGAATTCCAGAGTAGTCAGGGGAGTGGGGGTGGCCTTTCTGGGTCTCTGAGAACCTTAAAGTTGAAAATAACCAGATGTGATACTGGTTTTGTTAAAAACTATAGCTGTGGAGAATGGATTAAATGGGGCAGAAGAGAACTAGAAGCTGTCCTGCTATGGGAAGTAATTGTAACTTGGTGTAGGGTGCTAGGAGTGACTCTGCAGAGAAGCGCTAGGAGAGACTGGTACACTGATAGTCTTGGAGGTATTCTCATTTTACACAGCTCTGATAGGGTCAAGTCACACATTTAGCTTTGTGTGTGGACCAAAATTCAGGTCTCTTGATGCCCAGAGGTTTTGCTAACTAATGAATTCTCCAGAGGAGAAAAAACAGTGATATCTCTAATTTTGCATGACATTAATGGACTAACAAACTTGAATTATGTGACTTTATAGGCATGGCCTGGTATAAGCAGGCTTTGCTTTTGTCATTTATATATCACTGTCACTGTATCACTGTCATCCCATTGCTCATCAATTTGCTTGAGTGGGCACCAGTAAGGTCTCCATTGTGAGACTTGTTACTATTTTTGGCATATCAAGTACACCATGGGGAGATACTGGTACAAGAAGAGTATAGGATGCCCTTTCATGTGATGGGGGAGAAAAGGGAAGATATTACAGTGGAAATACTGAATTCAGAGTTACCTATATATAGATAGGTAACTCTATTATTTACCTATATGTGCAAGCTGGCTATTTAGGGTCAGTTTCCCTTCTTTTTTGTTTTTAATTTTTAAAAATTTTACTTACTTTTTTGTTTTTAATAGCCTAAATCTAATAGCCTAATTCTCCCCCTTGGAGAACCTGACAAGCTACAGAGAGTCTATTGCCCTCTCAGGAGAGCCTGGCAAGCTGCCCGTGGTGTATTCATATCCAAAATACAGTAACAGATATATACATACTTTTAGGATAGCCCGACAAGCTACCAAGAGTATCCCGCCTACACGGCAGAGCCTGGCAAACTACCCATGGCATATTCGATATGCCAAAAACAGTAACGATAGGTCTCATTCTCTTGACCCTGAAAGAGCCTCCAATTGTTGGAAAAGACAGTAAGGAGAGGCTGCTAAAATCTCAGGACTGAGTGTAATAGAGACGTTACTGGTTCTCATTCAAGTAAATCAATGAACAACGGGATGACAGTGACAGTGTGACAGCGATACCGAATCCTTTATTAGTGACACTTTTGTTTGTAGCTTTCTTGCTTCTGCTCACATTTCTTCCTGTATTTTATTGGCTGTCTATTCCATTGTTTCATGTCTTCCTTTAATTTACTGGATGTCTGTTCCACCATTTCTTTGAGTTCATTGATAATCCTCAGCATTTCATCTCTGAATTCTTTATTGGAGAGATCATACTTTTGGGTATTCCCTGTTGAGGCTTCTGGGCTCTTTTCTTTATCCACTTTTCATGGTGGGTACCTGCGCTGTTTCTTCATGTTGTTGTGATAGTATGGAGGTGGGACTCTCCAGTTCACTATCAGCATACCCCTCTCACTCTGAGAAAGGATTCTGGATGAGCTCGATTGATGGTGGTCATTTTTTCTCCCTTCTAGAATACTAACATTTCTTTGGTGCTCCTCTGTGACTTATGTGAGGACTCTAGTGCAGCTTCAGAGGATGTGTTCTTTTATAGTAGGCTTGTTCAGATTCTTATGTTGACCATTATTTTGGTGAGTTTGGGGAGTATTTTGACTAGAGTAGGCTAGTGGATTATTGGTCTAATGTGTTTGGGATAGACAGGCTGTCCTCCTCAGAATTAGGTAATGGAGATTGAGGTGTGAGTTTAAAACACTGAGAAAGGGGAAAATAACTGTGGTCTGGAGGCCATGCCCTGCACTACTGCTGTACCGGGGGAGCGGGGGGCTGTGGTTGGCTGTCTCGGTGCCTAAGAAGGTAAAGTCCCACTTCTGACGCAGTCCTAAAACTTGCTGGGGAACCCCACTGGCTTGGGTGCTGGCAGGGGGCACCGTGGCCAAGAGGAGTGGGTCTCGCAGTTCCATGGGTCAGTTTTCTGGGCATGCCAGCCCTGAGCCCACTTACCAAAAAACTTACAAATGTGCAATTTGTTCAAAGTTATTTATTGCCTGAGATATACTAGTTATGTTTCCTAAGATTGAAAACAATTGAACTGAAATTCCCTGCCAGAGGAGGAAAGCAGCAACACTAGTGAGAAATGCCTGTGGCTCTACCATGTCTACCCCTCTCTGGGGGAGAGCTGCCCGCACTGCCCCCAGGCAACCTGGTGGATGTTGAGAGAACCTGCAGGGACTGGACACAGAGTCCATGACCCTGAGGAACCTGTATTTATAGGGAGATTATGAACTTGTTCTGCTCATTTTTCAGACCACTTCTTTGCAAGCACGTCAGTTCTAAACTAAGTGTATACAAGAAACAAATTATTCTGGAGTCAGCATTTGCAAAGTTTCTGTAGATGATCTCGTTTCCCTTAAAGGAAGAAAATGGAAACAGAAAAAGAAAATAAAAGAATTAGAAAGAAAAGTCTGAAAATACTGCTGGAAGGAGGTCTTTTAGCTCTCGGTCTTTTTAGCTCAGAGTTCCTTTTATCTATCTTCTCCTTAATTTTGCACAATTCCCCACCATTTTTGCTCTACTATGTTGATTCTTCCCATCACAGAATGGTTTGAAAGTTAGGGTTGCTACCCCACCCTGCATGCAGCAGCTACAACTAAGGTGTATGTAATTCACCTTACAATACAACTAAGGTGTATGTAATTCTACATACAACTAAGGTTTATGTAATTCTACATAAAACCACGTTTGAGTCAAGTAAACACTGTTAGCTGTCTACATATGGTGGGAGATTTTGAAAACTCTGAGTAAGATTCCAGGCTTCCTTTTCTGCACACATTCAGGATGGTATGTTTTTCCAAGAGATAAGACAGCTTTATGTTCTGTTGGTAAGGCTAATCCTTTGAAGATTAGCACAAGGGCATCCTTGTGCCCTTGCCAACAAAGAATTGATTGTATGTGCCAAAGTGGGTAGATATACATGACAGTGTTAAAGATTTGATCAGCCACATCCTGGCCCAGAAGACATTGCTTGCTTTCCCCCCGCCGCCCCCCCCCCCATCAACACTCTTGGTTGTATTACATGCAGGGTGGGCATGTCTTGTATAATTTACTGCAACTCCTTGAATGTTTCCTTTATCACTTGCAAGACCTGTCATTGTGGTTGTAGTGATGTCTGACCTGGTCTAGCCAAGTCTTTTCTGTTTGCTGCTGTCCTGGCTGCATTACATCAGACAGACTTGTCCTTGGAGTCATTTGTGATTTATGAACTTGTGAATATTAATAGATACATGTTTGTAGACCATTTTTCATAGCAGGCAGTCCTTGTGTCCAAAATTTTTTTTGTTTCTATAGAGAAAAATGAGTATACCCATACATATGTCCTGGCCATAGAAATTGTAATATTGGGGCTAGAAGTGTGATTCAGTAGTAAAGTACCTGCCTTACATGCATGAGACTTAGGCTTAATCCCCAGCATAAGAAAAAAAATCTCCAGAATCAGAAAAATATCCTAATGACATTGGACCCAACTTAGAGCACCTAAAGATTTCTACTCAGATAAAATTATAAAACAGAACCTGTAGCCAAGTACATATCTATCTTTTGGTGGGGAGTGGAGATGGCATACCTAGGAATGTTCAGGCCTTACTCTGAGCTTAGGCATCACTTTAGGTGGTGTTCAGGAGATTCTTTGTGATGCCAGGGATCTAACCATGATCCACCATATGCAATTACTGCCTGTACTATTTCTCCAGCTCCCACTGGCATATCTTAACAAATGTTGTTTAATACTAACATTTACCATTATGTTTCTGTGGTGTTGGGGATTGTGCAAGACACACACTTTACCACTTAGCTATATCTTTGACCCTATAACAATTATGCTAACTCTCAGTTTAAAAATTTATTTCTTCTTTTCAGTGTCCTGCTCCACATATATTTGATAGCTTTTATATATATTTAATGGTATTTGTCTATTATCTCTATCTACTATATATGAGATACATGAGTGAAATAATTTCTTGTGTAACTTATTTCACTAAGTATAATTCCCTCAAGATTCATCCATGTCCTTTCAAATGACAGTATTTTATTGTTCTTATTGCTGAATAATATTATGTATCAGGGTATAACTTTTGGATAAAGTCTTAATTTCTCCATGAGTTCAGACATTTTCAGAATTTGTGTTGGTTCATCTTTCCGTACTCACATACTCTTATGCAGCATATTGGACCATCACACTGGTACTCCCTGACTCTTAACGACTGAAGAGCCAAGGTCCTCAGTAAATCAACTCTGACGGACTCATTGCTGGAAATTTGGGCAATACCCAACCTGCTTTTTGGTCCAAGCAGGAATACAAGGTTGATAGACACCTTGCACCTGAGAACCTCACTTCATTTCTGGATCCTCAGAATTGCTCTATCATCTCACACTCCTTGTTTTAAAGGAGCCATAAGTTCCTTATATGACCCTCTCCCTCTCTACTCCAGCTGAAAAGCGCCTACGGTCTTTCCATCCTGAAGGTGACAATTACAGTCTATGGAGGGGCTATTCCAAGTCAGAATATTTGTGGAATAACCTGGATTTAGGGAAGCTTGGCCCTGGAAGAGTTTGCAAAGCGTTTCCTTTGCCCTAGTCTGCCTTCTCAGTGAACTATGAAGACAGCTCTTCCCCACTACCACATTGCTCAGAACTGTCAGAATGATGAGAGAGCCTCTGTTCTCGGCTATTTTCTTCATATGATCAACACAGTGTTGAGGCAGATGCATGACAGAACAGTCTGTGGATATTTAGCCAGGAACAAGAAAGGTGTGGGAAAGACAAGTGGGAAGGAGTAACAGTTAAAAATGCAGTGACAAGGAATCTAATCAACAAAAATTTCAGTGCTTCAAAAAAATAGAAGTATATAAATTGTTATTCTACCAAAGGCCCTCAGATTACTTACGGAGAGGGGCTCTTTGTTGCTCTCCACTCTGTCCCTGGCACTACTCCCCACCCACAAATACTGAGCTAGTCTAGAATCTGGATGCTCTTCTCAGTTTTAAAAATAGTTGCATGATGATACTGTGATCATTTAAAGCTGCATTTTCTCTGTCATGTCTAACTGGTAATTACATGGTGCTCCCATCTGCAAGTCTGAACACATTGTAACTATTAACCCTTTAGTTCTCTTCTCCACTCTGAGAGGCAGCGATTGTGTTGCAGATTGCTGGTAGGTCCCTTACATATAATCTGGTGCTCTCTTTCTTGTATCTACTTGGAGGTAGAGCTGGTAAACTAACATCTACTCTTAGAATTGATTTCCTGGGCTGCAAAATGAAAAATATGAAGTCTCCTGAGCAGTTAGAATCTCACACCAGAGAGAGTTTCTTAAACCACTTGTCTTGCATGCAACCATCCCCAGTGCAATCCCTGGAACTTCTAAAAACAAACAAACAAACAAGCAAACAAACAAACAACCTCTGAAGGATGTACATGCCTATAGACTCCAGTAAGTGACCATTTATGGTCTTAATAAGTTTCGCCATTTATTAATATTTTGACTGCAGATTAGATTGTTAGAAATTCAAAAAATAATTTTCTCGACTCTGTGGTCAGCAGAGCACTGGAACTCCAGGAATGTCATTTGGAGGTGGTATCGAGAGAAGGATGGCAGCCCTGGGACAGTGTCTGTAAAATAATAATAATAATAATAATAACTCCTTCTTCATATGTTGTCCACTCCTGACATTTAAAAGGAGTATCTCTCACTGCTTCTTTGGTAGTAGTTTTTATGTTTTTTATTATTATTTTATTTTTTGCTTTTTGGGTCACACCTGGCGATGCACAGGGGTTACTCCTGGCTCTATACTCAGGAATTACTCCTGGAGGTGCTTGGGGGACCATATGGGATACTGGGAATCGAACCCGGGTTGGCCACGTGCAAGGCAAACACCCTACCTGTTGTGTTCTCGCTTCAGCCCCCTTATTATTTATTTTAAAAAATCTAAAATAATTATTTATTTTGAAATATCTTTCTAAGATATTTTTCTTCTTATTTCCAGGAAGAATGGAATAACTCTAGAATTTATACTAGTGATTTTGAAAAGCCAAAATAGACTTATGGAACAGAACAAAATAAGTATGGTACAGTTTTAAATGTATTTAGCTATAGCCTTAGTACACTTCATCAGTTAATTTACATGATTTCAATTTATTATACAAATTTAACAATTATTCTATTAAAATCTGTTAGGAAGAGTGTATACATTATGTTCCTGTAATTGTGTTGAATGTTCCTTTTTCCCTCTTTACTTATTTTGTCTCTAATGAAAGCACATTTAGAGAAAAAGTCTTTAAAAGTGGCAGAAATAATGTGATAATATGTTTTCACTGGTAATTTAATACTTGGATATAATGAGTTCATCTGAAGATTTCATTAAAAGCAGCAAGGTGCCTAAATACCAAAGCTGAGATGTTTTTAATCACAGATTTATAGAAAGTATATAAACCCCAACATTTTCATCAGACAGTAAAACCATCCAGGGATAAACATGCACTTTAAACTTGGTACTAATAACTGTGTATTGTTCTAAATTATAGGGGAGAAAATCCTCAGGTCCTAAGGGAAATATTGGAGAGAAAGTTATATATCAAAATTTTAATGAAAATTAAGAAGTAAACTACCTGGATATCTCTGGGGTCCATCAGGGCACATATGTAGGCTAATGAAGAGAGCTCTCCCATGTGGCCATGGTAGCAGAGAAATGGCTATTTCAGGGCTTCGTGAGTCAGTAGGATTTCCCGCATAGAGAGAATAGTAGTAGGAACATACCTTTGCTGCCCAGGCTGCTTGAAGTTACTTTCAGGAATTCTTCTTTCAAGTCAGTAAATGGCAAAAACCACCAATAAATAAGATAGTATTTAACCAAGGTTTTGAATTTTGGGTTCTGTGAAGACAATGTAAATAATAATTTGGCTATTGTGGGGATTATTAAATATGTCAGTGAAAAATAAAATGACTGGGGCATGCTAACTTCAGGGAACTTGTTTTTCAGAAGTGTTGTAAAATATGGTTTTACAAAGATTTCATTCAAAGAACTGGAGCACAAGCCTTGCATTAAAAAATGTTCTGGAGTTTGATCCCATCATGACATTGTCCTCAAGCACCCGAGCACAACTGGGAAACCCAGCCCCCAAATCTCTCTATAAAGAAATTTTGCTTGTTGTGTTTTCCTTCTGTCATACAATTTTCCACCCACCCTCCCCAACATTTTATTTTATTAAAGCACCATGAGATACAAAGTTATTTTCAGTTGGATTTTGGCATACAGCTTCCATCACCATCCTGTCACCAGTGTTGGTTAACTTCCCTTCACCAGTGTTCCCAGTTTCCCTCTCCTACTTCCCCAGCCCAGTCCCAGCCTGCCATCTTGACAGGCATCTTTTAAATTTGGTTATTAAGTTTTGGGTCTCTTGGTTACTTTGAGTTTGTTGGACATCTACATTTCCTCTCTGAATTTTTTATCTGAGAGTTCACATTTGTGGGTAACCCCTGTTGGGACTTCTGGAATTTTTTCTTCATCCTCTCTTCGTGGTGGGAATTTTCACTGTTTCTTCATATTGTTATGGAACTATAGAGGTGGAACCTTCTAGATCTCTATCCCTATTCCCTCTTGCTGCAAGAGGGGATTCTGGTTGAGCTAAATCGATGATGGTAGCTTTTTTCCCCTTCTAGAATACTTCTGTACTCTCAGGCGCTCCTACTGGTTCATGTGGGATCTCTAGTAAAGACTTGAGGGATGCTCTCTTTATAAAGGGGTTGTGTAGCTTCTGGTGTTCACTGACAGTTTTTGTGAAATTAGAATAGGCTAATGGACTATTGGCATATAGTGATTGAGATAGCCAGGGTATTCTTCAAAGAAATGGGCTATGCAGATTATGACCCAAGTATGCAGAGCAGGAAAGGGGGGGATAATAACTGTTGCTGGCCCCACAGGAGGCCACAACCCTTTTGCCGAGGCTACGGCCCCTGACATAGAAGCCATGCCTCCAGCAACCTGTTTGGGGAAACGGGGAAGCTATGGCGACAGGGGGTCTGGGGTGGGAAACTGGGGTTTTGAGGAGCTACAGGTGCACTGCGCAAGTCCAGCAGGACAGCTCAGTCGGGCCAGGTGGGGCTGAGAGGGTCCCACGCACCTGTTTGGGGAAGGGTTAAGCTAGGACCTGTTCCCATTATTTTTGACATGTGCCATTTTCTCTAGAGTGAGGTGGTATCTCATTGTCGTCTTGATTTGGATTTCCTAATAATGGTGAGCATTTTTTAAATGTACATGCTGGCCATTTGTTGGTCTTCCTCAGAGAAGTCCCTGTTAATTTCCTCTTCCAATTATATTTGGTTTTTGTAATTTTTGTTGCTGATCTTCTTGAGTACTTTATATATATTGGATATCAACCCTTTATCTGATGTGTTGACCACAAATATTTTATCCCATTCAGTTAGCTATCTTTTAATGTAAGCCTGTGTTTCATTTGCCATACAGAAAAGTCTTTAATGTAGTCTATTTGTTTACTTATAATTGGTTGTCTTTGCCAGTGCTATTCTATAATTGAAAATAACTTTTAAGTTCAGATCTTGGAATGTTATGCCTATATTTTACACAATGTATTTTATAGACTCTGGTCTGTTCTCAAGGTCTTTGATCCACTTTGAATTGACTTTGTGTAACATGTGAGATTCTGATCCAGTTTTAACGTTTTGCGTGAAGTTATCCAATTTTGCAGTACTATTTGTTGAAGAGTCTGTATTTACTCTATTTCATGCTCTAAATACCTTTGTAAAATAGTAGATATTCATATATGTGGGAATTTGTTCTTGGATATTCTATTCTGACCCATTAGTCAGACGATCTATTCCTTATACCAGTATCATGCTGTTCTGATCACTATGGCTTTATAATATTGTTTTAACTTGGGTAATGAGATGTCCCTCTGTTTCTTATTTTTCAGTATGGTTTTGACTACCCAGAGGTTTTAATGATGTAAAACAAACTTTATAGACTGTTTGAAGTCCTTGAAGAATGCTGTCTGAATTTGTATAGGGATTGCATTGAATCTATATAGTAGTTTAGGTAAGATGATCATTTTGACAATATTAATGCTTCCAATCCAAACTTTATAATGTTTTCTTCTATTACTTTCTGAAGTGACTTGAAGTTTTCATGCTATAGATTTCCCACCTCTTCTTTTAGTTATTTATTTCTTTAAGAAGAAAATTTGTTCTTTATAAAACTTAAAACTTTTTTTTCAAATTTTTAACATAATTTACAATACTGTTAATGGCAGGGTTTTGTTCATACAACATTCCAGCACCACACCCCTTACTGGTGTCCACTTCTCCCCACCGTTATCACAGTGACCCCAAATCCCATGATGTCCATCTTCCACTGTGCCTCCTCAGTGGATAACTGCCTACTGAAGATGAATTCTCAATTTATGTGTTGCCTTTGTCACAGAACTTTTTATATCACACACAAGAGATCATTCTGTGTCTTTCTCTCTCCTCTGGCAGCCTTCTCCCACATGATACCCTCTAATTTTAGCCACATGGAAATTACATCATTTGTTCTTTCTTTTAGCCATGTATTATTCCTTTAAAATTTTTTTTTAGTGAAACACCGTGAGGTACAATTACAGACTTACATACTTTAATGATTATGTTTCAGTCATACAATGGTCGAGTACCCATCTCTCCACCTGTGCCCATTCTCCATCACCAATGTTCCCAGTATTCCTCCCACCACCCCTATCCCATCCCTCTCCCCCTGCCTCTGTGACAGGCACATTCCCTTTTATTCTCTCATTCTCTCCTTTTGGATGTTATGGTTTGCAATACAGGTATTAAGTGGCTATCATGTTCGGTCTGTAGTCTACTTTCAGCATGCATCTCCCATCCTGAGCGAGCCCTCCAAGCATCCTTTCCTTGGTGGTCCCTCCTCTATTTCATCTGCCTTTCCCCCTCTCGCATGTGAGGCCAGCTTCTAAGCCATGGAAGAATCCCCCTAGTCCTTATCTCTACTATCCTTGCCACCTCTTCTTCTTTTTTTTTTTTGATTTTTTTTTTTATTGAATCACCATGTGGAAAATTACAATGCTTTCAGGCTTAAGTCTCAGTTATACAATGCTGAAACAACCATCCCTTTACCAGTGCCCATATCCCACCACCAAAAAAAAAAAACCACAGTACACCTCTCATCCTGCCCCCCCGCACCCCCTCCCCGCCTTGTAACTGATAAATTTCACTTTACTTTCTATTTACTTTGATTACATACAATATTTCAACACAAACCTCACTATTATTGTTAGGAGTACCGCACTAGAGTCAGACCTGTTGTGAAGAGATATGAGGTTTTGGATTTCTGTTCTTTAGCAACTAAGTCCAGGGAGATTTCTTCCAGGTATTGGATCATTGCAAGCTTGTAAACCCCATTTGTGGTCATCATAATATGGCAGTCACCACGCCCTTCACCCCCGGCAAGAAAGAGGAGAGAGGGAGAGAGAGAGAGAGAGAGAGAGAGAGAGAGAAAGAGAGAGAGAGAGAGAGAGAGAGAGAGAAATACCTTTCCCCTCCTGGGCGGGTATGGGACCGTGGCTTAGTTCTCAGTCTGGAGACATTCTGCGAGGAGCTGCCCATGCCGAAAAATTTAGCTGGTGTCTGGAGTCATGCTTTTGCAGCTGTGGAGAGGCCACAAACAGGTACGGCCCCCGGGATCACATCTTGGCGGCAGTCGGGGCTGGTGCCACCCACCTTCCCAAGTGCACCCTTGTGTCCTATTGCTGCAGTTCTGTAAATCCCATCTGTGGTCCTCATAATATGGAAGTCACCACGCCCTTCACTCCCTGCAAGGAAGAGAAAGAGAAATACCTTTCCCCTCCTGGGCAGGCATGCCACCTCTTCTTTTAAATTAATACCTAGGTAGTTGATGTTCTTGGACACTGTTTTGAATGGCATAGATTTTTAAATCTTATTCTATTCTGGTTCATTATTTGTATATAAGAATGCAACCAA
Source organism: Sorex araneus (assembly GCF_027595985.1). Classification (NCBI taxonomy): domain Eukaryota; kingdom Metazoa; phylum Chordata; class Mammalia; order Eulipotyphla; family Soricidae; genus Sorex; species Sorex araneus. Next base: position 333,090,622 of record NC_073302.1, on the reverse strand, counting down.
TTCCTGTGTATTGCTTTTTAGCCAGCAATTTTAATGTATTGGTCTAATGTTTCTGGGAGATTTTGAGTGGACTCCTTTGGTCTGCTATGCATAATAATTCATCTGCAAATAGAAATAATTTGACTATTTTTCTAATTTTGACCCCTTTGATTTCTTTTTCTTGCCTAATTGTTGTTGCCAGGACTTCTAATACATTATTGAATAAGAGAATAACAGTGGACATCCTTTCCTTGTACCTGATCTCAGTGGGAATGCTTTCAGTTTCTGCCATTAAGGATAGTATTTGCTGTGGGATCATTAGGGATAGCCTTTAACAACATGAGGAAGGTTCCTTCTACTCCTGTATTGTTGAGGGTTTTTTTTTAATCATAAATGGATGTTGGATCTTGTCAAATGCTTTCTCTGCATCAATCGGTAGGATTTTCTTTCCTTTTACTGATACTGTGTATTATGTTAATTAATTTACATATATTGAACCATGCTTGCATCCCTAGGATAAATACCACTTGATCACAGTTATGTTGCTGGATTTGGTTTGCTAACGTTTTGTTGAGGATTTTGGTATTGATGTTCGTTGAGATGATTTGAAGTTTTTCTTTTTAGAAATGTCTGTTTGCTTTGGATATCAGAGTAATGTAAATTTTGTAGGTGTTGAGAAGGATTCCTGTTTCTTTGATAATTTAGAAGAGCTTAAGCGTCAGTGGCAGTAAGTCTTCTCTGAAAACTTGATAGAACTCAGGACCAGGACTTTTGTTTTTGTGGAGATTCTTGATTATTGCTACAATTTCCTTGCTTGTGATTGGCTTCTTCAGACTCTATTTCCTCCTTGTTCAGCTTTAGGAGATACCATCTTTCTAAAAACCTGCCCAATTCTTCTAATTTCTCCAATATAGCTTAATAGTATTGGTCACAGTAAGCTCTCACGATGTCTTGGATTTCTGATGGTACCATTGTAATTTCTCCCCTTTTGTTTCTGATCCTATTCATTTGAGTACTTTCTTTTTTCCCCATGAGCCTAGCCAAAGGTTTGTGTGTCTTATTTATTCTTAAGAAGAAATTTATTTATTCTTTCTGGTTTCATTGATTTTTTTTTGACTGCTGTTTGGTTTCTATACCGTTGATTTCTGTTTTGATTTTTATTATTTCCTTCTTTTTTTGGTCTTTGGGTTCATTTGCTTTTAATTCTCCAGATGTATGATATGTGCATTTAGATTAAAATATTTTTTTATTCCCAATGCAGGAATGTATTGCTATGTGTTGTGTGTTTTTTTTCTATATACCATAGGTTTTGTAGCACTGTCAGCCCGTTGTTCATCAATTTGCTTGAGCAGGCACCAATAACATCTTCATTGTGAGATTTGTTGTTACTGTTTTAGGCATATCAAATATGACATGGGTAGCTTGTCAGGCTCTGCCATGCAGGCGGGATACTCTCGGTAGCTTGCCAAGAGAGGGATGGAGGAATTGAATCTTGAGAGAGGCTCTCTGAGAGAGGGACGGAGGAATCGAACCTGGGTCGGCCATGTGTAAGACAAACGCATCAAGCTACTGAGAGTATCCCGCCCACACGGCAGAACCTGGCAAGCTACTCATAGCATATTCGATATGTCAAAAACAGTAACCACAAGTCTCCATTGGAGACATTACTGGTGCCCACTCCAGCAAATCGATAAACAACAAATGACACTGCTACAGTGCTACCATAGGTTTTGATAACTTGTTTCTTTTCTAGTCTCAAGGATTTTTTAACTTTGCCTTTATTTTCTCTTTGATCTAGCTGTTTTTTAGTAGCATGTTGTTCAGTATCCAGGTGTTAGAGTTTCTCCACATTTTCCTTTTATGATTAATTTCTGTCAATGTGGTATTGTGCTCTGATCGGATACTTGGTATTATTTTTGTGAATTTATGTAGGTTTGTTTTATGCCTGAACATGTGATATATCCTGTAGAATATTTTGTGTGCACTAGAGAATAATATGTATTTTACTTTTTGAGGATGTTATTCCATATATATATATATATATATATATGTATATCCACTAGTCTCAGCTCTTCTACTTCTTCATTTAGTGCTTTTATGCCCTTACTAACATTCTGTCCAGTTGATCAATTCATGGTGACAGTAGAGTGTTGAAGTCCCCCACTACTATTGTGTTTCCATCCATATGTTCCTTTAGGTTTGTGAGCCTTATAAACTCTGCTGACCCTACACTTGGCACATATGTTAATTAACATTAGTGGGCTGGAGCGATAGCACAGCGGGAAGGGCATTCGCCTTGCACACGGCTGACCTGGGTTCGAATCCCAGCATCCCATATGGTCCATGAAGCACCGCCAGGAGTAATTCCTGAAGCCAGGAGTAACCCCTGAGTATCACTGGGTGTGACGCAAAAAAAAAAAAAAAAACATTAGTGCTTCTTGATCTGTTGTTCCTTAACTGATGAGTGATGTCCATCCCTATTTCTAACTACTTTCTTTAGATTGATGCTATTCCATCTGATATATGTATGGCTGTCCCACCTTTTTTTGTTTGTATGATTTATTTCTGTTTGCTGTTGGCTTTGATGAGTGTTCTGCACCTGTGTCGACCCTGTGCTTTTAGACATGTTTTTTTGTAAGCAGCAAGTTTACAGATCTTGTTTGCTGGTCCATCTTATGATGGGCAAGTCAGTCCATTGTCATTCAGAGAAGTTGGTATATAAGGGGCCATGTTGCCATACTGTGTGGTGTGTTGCTTCTACATTTAGCTGTCTGGTTTATATAAATGGTCTTTCAGAATTTCATTCAGGGCTACTTTTGTTATGGAAAATTCAGTTAGTTCTTGTTTGTCTGAGAATGTTATTATCCTTCCTTCCTATCTACATGAGAGCTTTGCATGGTAGTGGACTCTAGGTCGAAATTTTTTTCAGTGAGTAATTGAATATTTTATTCCACTCTTTCCTCTCCTGTACCATTTCATATGAGAGATCTGTTGTGATTCCTCTGTCATTTCCCTTATATTTAAGGTTTCACTTATCTCTAGAAACTTTAAGAAATCTGTCTCTCTCTTTGGATTTTGTCATTGTGATTATTATATGTATAGGGGTTGTTTTGCTTGAGATTATTTTGCCTGGTAATCTTTGGGTCTCTTAAATCTGTACATCAGCCTCCCTCAGAGATTGGGGGAGTTCTGTTCTAATGCTTGTTCTTCCCTCCCCATTTTCATCTCCTTCTAGTATTCCTATAGTTTGGAGATTATTCCTTTTCCTGTTATTTTTTAAGTACAACACATGCTCTTCCATTCTAGCATTTCTCTTTTCATTTGTCAGTTTTCTACCTTTGCTGGTTTGCATTTTGTTTTCAAGTTCATCTGAGTGCTTTTTTTAAACCTGTGCAATTCCCTACTATGGCTTGCTTTTGTGTTCTTTAGTTCCTCAGTTAGTTTTGTATGGAATCTGCCATTCTTTTAATTGGTTCTTCTTTGAATTGGTCATATTTCTCAATTTCTCATTAAATTATTGCTTAGTTTCACTGTCCATTACTTACTTAATTTTGATTGCCAACATGTTGGTCAGATTTCTCAATTTCTCAGTAAGTTATTAGTTAATTTCACTGTCAAGTGCTTTCTAAATTTTGACTGCCAAGATTAGTGGTTATTGATTTCAGGTCCTCATCAACCAGGCTCAAGAATTAATGAGCCGAAAACTTCCTGGGTTTCTATCTGTTTGACTGACACAGTTGTTCCTTAATTTCTCCACTGTTTTTTTTTTTAATTGAATCACCATGTGGAAAGTTACAAAGCTTTCAGGCTTAAGTCTAAGTTACACAATGCTTGAACACCCGTCCCTTCACCAGTGCACATATTCCACCACCAAGAACCACAGTAAACCTCTCCCCCACTCCTCCACCCCTCCCAACCCCCCACCCTGCCTGTGTAGCTAATAAATTTCACTTTATTTCTTTTTACTTTGATTACATTCCAACAAAAATCTCACTATTATTGTTTGGAGTTCCCCCCTCCATTTTCTCCATTGAAGATAATGCTTGCCATATGTTCGTGGTAGATGGCTTTGACTATCTTGAGAAAATTTCCTCCAAAACCCATTTTGGTGAGAGTTTTTATCATGAATGGGCGTTGGATCTTGTCAAATGCTTTCTCTGCATCTATTGATATGATCATATGGTTTTTATCTTTACTTTTGTTGATATGATACATTATGTTGATTGATTTCCTAATGTTAAACCATCCTTGCATCCCCGGGATGAATCCCACTTGGTCATGGTGTATGATCTTTTTGATGAGTTGTTGGATTCTATTTGCAAGTATTTTGTTGAGGATCTTTGCATCGGTGTTCATCAAGGATATTGGCCTATAGTTTTCTTTGTTAGTGGTGTCTTTGTTTGCTTTTAGTATTAGGGAGATGTGTGCCTTGTAGAAACTGGTCGGAAGGGTTCTTGTCTTTTCAGTTTCCTGGAAAAGCTTGAGGAGAACTGGCAGCAAGTCTTCTTTAAATGTTTGGAAGAATTCGCCAGTGAATCCGTCTGGACCTGGGCTTTTGTTTTTGGGGGGACTTTTGATTATGGTTTCGATTTCCTTGATATTTATGGGCCTATTCAGGTATTTCACGTCTTCTTGGTTCAGTCTTGGGAGATTGTAGGAGTCAAGGAATTTGTCCATTTCTTTTAGGTTCTCTTGTTTCGTAGCATACAGACTTTCAAAGTAGTCTCTGATGATCCTTTGAATCTCCTTGGTTTCTGTTGTGATGTCCCCCTTTTCATTTCTGATTTGGTTTATTAGGGTTTTCTCTCTTTCTTTCTTTGTGAGTCTTGCTAGCGGTCTATCAATCTTATTTATTTTGTCGAAGAACCAGCTCTTTGTTTCATTGATCTTTCGGATTGTTTTTCGGGTTTCCATCTCATTAATTTCTGCTCTAAGTTTTATTATTTCTTTCCTTCGATCTGGTTTGGGTTCCTTTTGCTGGTCCTCTTCTAAGATCTTGAGCTGCGAAGTCAAGCAATCTGTATAGGCCCTTTCTTCTTTTCTGAGGAAGGCTTGCAGAGCTATAAATTTTCCCCTTAACACAGCTTTAGCTGCATCCCATAGGTTCTGGTAGCTTGTGTCTTCATTCTCATTTGTTTCGAGATATTTTTTGATTTCTTCCTTAATTTCCTTCGTGACCCACTCGTTGTTCAATAGTGAGTTGTTTAATTTCCAAGTGTTTGATTTGGTTCTCCACGTCTGTGCGTGATTAACTTCGATCTTCAGTGCATCATGGTCTGAAAAGATAGTTTATACAATTTCTATCTTCCCGATACTATTAAGGTATAATTTGTGGCCCAGAATGTGGTCTATTTTGGAAAACGTTCCGTGTGCGCTGGAAAAGAATGTGTATTCTTTCTTTTGGGGGTGTATCGCCCTCTATAGGTCTATCAGACCTGTTTCCTCCATTTCTTCCTTCAGAGCCATTGTTTCCTTGCTGAGTGTTGTTCTTGTCGATCTATCCAGAGGTGATAAGGCAGTGTTGAAGTCTCCAACTACTATCGTGGTGCTAGTTATGTCCTCCTTAAATTCTACTAGGAGTTCTTTTAAGTATTTAGCTGATCGTTCATTAGGTGCGTATACGTTTAAGAGTGTGATTTCTTCCTGTTGTACATATCCCTTGATGAATAGAAAATGCCCTTCGCTGTCCCTTCTTATCTTTTTCAGCCTGAAATCTATGCTATCGGATACTAGTATGGCCACCCCCGCTTTTTTTTTCTGAAGGAGCTGTTTGCTTGCAGGATTGTTTTCCATCCTTTGATTTTGAGTCTGTGTTTGTTCTGACTATTCAGATGTGTTTCTTGTAGGCAGCAGAAAGCTGGGTTTAGTTTCCGAATCCATTTTGCCACTCTGTGCCTCTTGATTGGTGCATTTAGACCATTAACATTAAGAGAGATTATTATCATGTGATTTTGTGTCATTTTTCTGGGTTTGTTGTTATTGTAGGTTTTTTCCTTGTCTTATAGTAGCCCTCTGAGTCCTTCTTTTAAATTTGGTCTTGAGTCTATGAAGTTCCTGAACTGTTGCTTGTCCATGAAATAGTGTATGGTTCCTTCAAGTTTAACTGAGAGTTTAGCCGGGTAGAGTATTCTTGGTGAGGCATTCATTCCTCATTCCATTAAGTGTTTTCACTATATCCCACCATTGTCTTCGGGCTTGGAGGGTTTCTTCTGATAGGTCTGCTGTGAATCTAAGGGGTACTCCTTTGTATATGATCTCCTTCTTTGATCTTGCTGCTTGCAGTATTGTGTCTCTATCCATGGCATCCATCATATGCCTTGGGGATTTTCTATTTGGGTCCCTTTTAGCTGGCACCCTTCGGACTCCTTGGATCTGGATGTCTGCATTCTCTAGCTCTGGGAATTTTTTAGCAATGATGTCTTTAATGGTGTTTTTTTCATGGGGATTGGTTCCATGTGGTTCCGGTACTCCCATGATTCTTATGTTGTTTCTCCTGAGGTCATCCCCTAGAACTCTAATTCACTTTAGAGTCATTTTGAGGTCTTTTGCCATTATTTGCTGTTGTCTATATGCTTTGTGCAGCTCATCTTCAAGCTCACTAATTCTGTCTTAGGCTGTAGTTATTCTATAATTGAGGGCTCCTACAGTTTTTTATTTCATCTACTGATTCTTTTAGTTGTGTGACTTCTGTTCGTAGTTTTGAGATTTCTGCTCTCATTTCTTCCTGGATTATCTTGGTGGAGCGTTCCAATGCTGCACCCATATCTTCCCTTAATTTATTGAAAGTTCGTTCCATAGTTTCTTTGAGTTTGTGAACCATCCTCACAATTTCCTCTCTGAATTCTTTATCCGAGAGGAGGTTGTATTTCTGGGAAGCCGCTGCTGAGGTTAATGAGATATTTTCTTGGATCTCTCCTGGTTGTGGGGATTTTCGCTGTTTCTTCATGTTGTTATGGGCTTTACTATCCGGTGGTCTCCTTAGCTTGGGAGGGGTCTCAACTGAGGATGTGGAGCTATGCTCTTTTTACAAAGGACTTTTCTTTGCAAGTTGATGTGTTCACTGACAGTTTTTGTGAAATTAGGGTAGGCTAGGTTAGTTGACTATTAACATATAGTGACTTAGATGAAGAGGGAATACTTCAGAGTAATGGGTTCTATCAGTTGTGGCCAAAGGATAATGCATGGAATGGTAAAGAAATAACCGGTCCGAAAATAGACCACGCCCACTTCTGAGGCCACATCCCTATGGTGAGGACACGCCCCTAACCAGCAGAGTGGGGGGTGGTCAGGAACAGAAGGCGATGGCCCATAGGTGCCAGTCGGGGGTGGAGGAGGTGGGGCAAGCCCCAAACTGTGGGCAGGGAGTTGGGAGGGGGCTTCTCTGCGCTGGGCCGGTTTTGGATTTTTTTATTTTAGTATTTTAGTAACTAAGTCCAGAGGAATTTCTGCCAGAAGTTGCATCATTGCTAGCTCATACCTCTCTGCTACTTTATATTCCACATATGAGTGCACTCTTTCTATGTCTGTCTCTTTCTTTCTAACTAATTTCACTCAACATGATACTTTCCTTTTTTAAAAAATTAATTTATTTTTTATTAGTGAATCACTGTGAGGGTACAGTTACAGATTTATACATTTTTGTGCTCATGTTTCCCCCATACAAAGTTCGAGAACCCATCCCTTCGCCAGTGCCCATTCTCCACCACCAGTAAACCCAGCATCCCTCCCACCCTCCCCAGTCCCGTCTCCCCCGACCCCACACTGCCACTATGGCAGGGTATTCCCTTTTATTCTATCTCTCTGATTAGGTGTTATCGTTTGCAATAAAGGTGTTGACTGGCCATTGTGTTCAGTCTCTAGTCTACATTCAGCACGCGTCACTCCTCCCCCGTATGACCTCCGACCACATTTTACTTGGTGTTCCCTTCTCTGAGTTGCCCAGAATGAGAGACCAGCCTCCAAGCCATGGAGACAGCCTCCTGGTACTTATTTCTACTATTCTTGGGTGTTAGACTCCTATTCTATTATTCTATATTCCACAGATGAGTGCAATCTTTCTATGTCTGTCTCTCTCTTTCTGACTCATTTCACTTAGCATGATACTTTCCATGCTGATCCACTTATATGTAGGGCACTCAGGTTTTTTCCAGATTTTGGCTATTGTAAACAGTGCTGCGATGAACATCTAAGTGCAGATGTCATTTCGACTATACTTTTTTGCTCCTCTGAGATATATTCCCAGCAGTGGTATTGCTGGGTCAAATGGAAGCTCAACCTCTAGTTTTTTGAGTATCATCCATATTGTTTTCCAAAAGGGCTGAACTAGTCGGCATTCTCACCAGCAGTATAGAAGGGTCCCTTTCTCCCCACATCCTCTCCAACAGTGGTTGCTTTTGTTCTTTTGGATGTGTGCAAGTCTCTGTGGTATGAGGTGGTATCTCATGGTTGTTTTGATTTGCATCTCTCTGATTATTAGTGACGTAGAGCACTTTTTCATGTGCCTTTTGGCCATTCGTATCTCTTCCTTGAGAAAGTTTCTGTTTATTTCTTCGCCCCATTTTCTGATGGGGTTGGATGTTTTCTTCTTGTAGAGTTCAACCAGTGCTTTATATACCATTGATATCAACCCCTTATCTGATGGGTATTGTGTAAATATCCTTTCCCATTCTGTAGACTTCATCTTTTCTAACAGCTGCACATTATTCCATTGTGTAGATGTACTAAAGTTTCTTTAACCTGTCATCTGTTTTTGGTCACTCTGGTGTTTTCCAGATTGTGGCTATTATAAACAGTGCTGCAATGAACATAGAAATGCAAATGTCATTTCTAGTATACCTTTTTGCCTCTCCAGTGTATATTCCCAGGAGTGGTATTGCTGGGTCAAATGGGAGCTCAATTTCTAATTTTTTGAGAATCGTCCATATTGTTTTCCAAAAGGGCTGAACCAGTTGGCATTCCCACCAGCAGTGAATAAAAGTCCCTTTCTCCCCACATCTGCACCAACACCAGTCGCTTTTGTTTTTTTGGATGTGTGCCAGTCTCTGTGATGTGAGATGGTATCTCATTGTTGTTTTGATCTGCATCTCCCTAATGATTAGTGATGTTGAGCATTTTCTCATGTGCCTCTCAGCCATTCAGATTTCTTCTTTGGAGAAGTTTCTATTTATTTCATCACCCCATTTTTTGATCGGGTCGGCAGTTTTCTTTTGTGGAATTCAACCAGTGCCTTGTATATCCTTGATATCAACCCCTTAACGGATGGGTATTGGGTAAATATCCTTTCCAATTCTGTAGACTGTCTTTGTACTTTGGTCACTGTATCTTTTGAGGTGCAGAAGCTTCTTAGTTGAAGGTAGTTCCATTTATTTATCTCTGTTTTCACTTGGTTGGCTAGTGGCATGTCAGCTTTGAAGATACCATTGTGTACAATGTCGTCTCCACTGTTTTTTGAGTTTTATGTGCATTAATGTTGAGGGGCTGGAGTGATAGTACAGCAGGTAGTTTTTCTTGCATGCGGCCAACCCGGGTTCAATTCCTCCATCCCTCTGGGAGAGCCTGGCAAACTACCGAGAGTATCCCGCCCGCATGGCAGAGCCTGGAAAGCTACACGTGGCATATTCGATATGCCAAAAACAGTAACAAATCTCACAAAGGAGACATTACTGGTGCCCGCTCAAGCAAAATTGATGAACAACAGTGCTACAGTGCTAATGTTGGAGGGTTGGACTCCCAGTTATTTAAGAAGTAATATGTTCTTTTTTTTTTATGCCAGAGGGCTACTTATATCTTATATATCTTATATATCTTATATATCTTATATCTTATATCTTATATATCTTATATCTTATATATCTTATATCTTATATATCTTATATCTTATATATCTTATATCTCTGCTGTTCAGATTATTTCCTTTACCATGTAGTTCTATTAGACTCTGACAAGAGGGTTTTGAACTAGTCACTTCATTTAGTTGACTGGGACATATGACTGTATAAGGTTAGTGTAGTATGTTTGGTTCATCCACTGCCTTCAATCAGAATTGTGTTCACTGATAGTATTGGTTTTGGGTTCAGAGAATTAGAGCTGATGTTATACATGGCGACTCCTGGGTTTAGGGGCTGAGATCAGCAAGGAGGGAATGCCCAGGTTCCTGGATCTCCATCTGGAGCCTGGCTGTGATGAGAGGAGATTGGTGCTCATTTTATGTATTTATTTTTTTTTTGGCTAAGATGGGTAGGAATAGATAAAGATAGGATGTTAAGGAAGGAATAACACAGGAGTCTGATCTTAAGATAAAAGGATGGGGGAGAATGTTTCAAGAAGTAGAGTTCAGCTTTTCATTTGTTAAGGGGTTTGGGGTTGAGGTGCAGAGCAGATCTTTGAATGAAAGACCTTGTAATTTGTCTGGGAATTCCAGATAAACAGCCACTACCTAGAGTTCCTAAGTGACCAGAACAGAGACATTCCTGAGTATTGTGTCCTAGAAGTGACAGTGTTTTCATGTCTGTTCTTCTCCCATCCCCATTTCTTTCTATGGTGACTCATCAGTCCTCGTGTGTATATAGAATTCGAAAGTTCTATGGAATAACTCTCTCTTGAATAAGTTACCATTTGTACTTATTCAGGTGTAAACCTGAATGAACCTCTAGGTGCTTCCTCAGAGAAAGCTTGAAAAATATTTTAGTCAGTTTTTCTTGCCTGCCCTAAATGAATGCACATAGGTGAGTGCATATAGACCTCATTGTTTGCAGCCACCAGTGCTGAGAAGGCCTCAGGTGCAGTTTCAATCTCAATAGTTCCATTTTCTCCCTTTATCCATCAAAATAATATATGCCATTGTGGAGAATTTATAAGATACAGGAAAATAATCAATAATTCCTTTATTAGAAGAAGCAATTGTTGTTAACATTTTATTGTATTTACTTCCTGTATCTTTTCTATATCCTTTGTTCTTTCTATGAGTTATAATGCAAGTGTATGTTGCATTCTAGATTTATAAAAATCTAACAATATTTGACCATCTATATATTTTTTTCATAAGCCTCATGGGAAGTCTTTTGCTTATTTACACATAAAGTTATTATTATCTTTTATATTATTGTTGTCATTGTGAGGGCCACTTCCAGCAGCAGTTAATTCCCAGGGTTGGGTCCTCTCCTGGCAGTGCAAAGGATGGAGTTGTCAGTGCAATAATTGGGATCAAGCCCAAGGCCCCAAATATGTAAGGCATGTGCTCTACCACTGAACCACATCTCCTACCTTACCTGGAATAAGTGTTATTGTCATTTGGTCTCTTCCAGGTCTACTCTTGCTCTCTGCTGCACATCTGGAAGGCTGTGATGGGAAGGATTGGAAAACTTGGAGGTTTCATCTATCATTCCTTAGAAACAGAGAACCTCTCACCGTAGTGCTTGATTTCAAGGCATACGACTTGTAGGGGGCAAAAATGGATGCAAGGAGCTTTGAGATCTGCCAACACCTGTTTCCGGTGGTCTAGTTCAGGGACACCTCGTGAGGGGCCCAGACCTTCTGGTATGTCACCAGTTCTGGACACATGACTGATTACTGAGTGATGATGGTCCGCCGGGGGCTGCTTTCGTGGGTCTCGCGGGTAGGGGTATTGTTGGTGCTCCTCTGCTGCGCCATCTCTGTGCTCTACATGTTGGCGTGCACGCCGAAAGGTGATGAGGAACAGCTGGGGCTACCCCGGGCCAGTGGGCCCACAGGGAAGGAGGGGTACCAGGCTGTCCTGCAGGAGTGGGAGGAACAGCAGCGCAACTACATCAGTAGCCTCAAGAAGCAGATCTCTCAGCTCAAGGAAGAATTGCAAGAGAGGAGTGCGCAGCTCAAGAACACACCACATGTCGCCAGGGAACCTGGGGGCCTGGACCCAGGGCCTGCTGAGAAAAGCCAGGCGGACCTGCTGGCCTTCCTGCACTCGCAGGTGGACCGAGCTGAGGTGCACACTGGCGTCAAACTGGCCACTGAGTATGCAGCTGTGCCTTTTGACAGTTTCACCCTGCAGAAGGTTTACCAGCTGGAGACCGGCCTGACCCGCCATCCAGAGGAGAAACCTGTGCGGAAGGACAAGCGGGAAGAGTTGGTAGAAGCAATTGAGTCAGCCCTGGAGAGCTTGAACAGCCCGGCGGAGAGCAGCCAGAAGCAACGAACTTACACGGCCTCGGACTTCGTAGAAGGTTTGGCATAGATACTTTTGAATTAGAGTGGCAGGTAGGAGAGAAGGCAGCTAGACCCCCAGGTGGCTCACAGCTGGGGGAGACTGGCACTTGGCTTTGGTGATGGCTGCGTGTGCACTGGACCAAAGGTTTTGAACATGGTTCTGTTTCTCAGAAACATCCGTTTCCACGTAACTTTCTCATCGGAGTCACATGACAGTTAATGACTATTAAAGAAACAGGCTCACTGTTCCTTGGCAGAAGGTGAACTTATTGCTTTAGTTAAAAATAAAATAAAACAAAATATAAATGTAAAACTTCTAAAACCAAGTATAATCTGATAGGCAATTTTACTTTTATCCCTGCCCATATGCACATCTAGTATTTGAGCCAGTTTTAAGGCCTCTGGGCAGACATTAACTTAGGTTATCACGATATTACTTAGGCTTACCAAGCACAGTTTTGGAAACTATACTTCTTAAGTTGCTTCTTTTCCTCCTCCTTTTCCTCCTTGTCTTTCTCCTTTTCCTTCTCTTCCTCCTCCTCTTTCTTCACCTTCTTTCTCTCCTTCTTCTTCTCCTCCTCTTCCTCCTCTTATCCTCCTTCTTACCCCTCCTCCTCCTTCCAAATGAAGCTTTGGGCCTGGAAATATGAGCCCACCTGTTTATGTTGTGTAATTGTCAGAGCAGCTGATAGGATGAGGTAAATTGCTCAGATTTTTTTCCAGGGCACAAGGCCACCTAGTGTTAATTTCTGTTTGATTGTGTCTAATTGTAGAAGGAAAGCTTGTCTAATTTCTTGGAAGACTCATTAGCTATTTTTAAATTTTTAAAAATTGAATCACCATGAGATAGTTACAAAGCTTTCATGTTTGAGTTTGAGCCATACAATGATCAAATACTCATCCCTCCAGGGTGGGATACTGGGGACATTGGTGGTGGAAAAATGTTCATTAGCTATTTTTTAAACTGATCTTTAAATTGTCAGTAGTTTAAAAATCAACTGGTAACAGAAAAGAGGAAGCAAGCAAGATTGAGGGCATTCATTTCTTTCCCTTACAACTGGATGGTATCATCTTTAGCTTCCTTCAGATGTAGCTATGTCACTTAAATGCCACTCCCAACACTGATTATGTAGCCAGCATGCTTTCAGAAAGACAGTTCTTTTTATTACTAGTAAAATTCTTCTGGCAGCTTTTTATGTCTTCCGACACTTTCCCATCTTATGGTGTTCCCACTATATGCGAACCATAGCACTGCACTGCACTGCACTGTCGTCCCATTGTTCATCAATTTGTTCAAGCGGGTATCAGTAATGTCTTCATTGTGCGACTTGTTGTTACTGTTTTTGGAATATCCAATATGCCACGGGTATCTTGCCAGGGTCTGCTGTGTGGGCAGGATATTCTCGTAGCTTGCCGGGCTCGCTGAGAGGGACAGAGAAATTGAACCCGGGTTGGTCGCATGCAAGACAAACGCCTTACCTGCTGTGCTATTTTTCCAGTCCGTGTGAACCATACTTTCATATAATTTTGCTATAATATGTATGTTTTTTTATACTACAGCCATGAAAGAATATTTTATAAGGTCAAATTTTAAAATTCTGATAGAATATTTCTGCTCATCTATATAAGGTATTAATGCCTTGCACATTTGGCAGCTAGCAAGTGTAAACCTTCCTGAGCACTCAGTGAGAGTCCAGTATATCATGATGCAACATCGCGTTTTATAGTGCTCTGCAGCTGATGAAACATTGCACATATCTTATCTTACTAGTTGATCCCCAGGGAAAACCATTAAACATAGTTAAAAAAACAAATCCCGTGTGCTGCTTGACCTGCAGTATGTTACACAGAAAGCAGCCCACATACAAAGCAATTTAAAAGAAATTGATTACAAAATTAGTACCTGCACTAGGAGTGTTTGCTGTGGTGAATTTTAGTCTTCATCCATAGCTGAAATCTCTGCAGTACGCTTTTCTTTGTACAAAAGGCCTATTATTCTCAGCCATGGCACAGCCTCTAGTCTCTGCATTTATTTGCTCTCTAGGATAGGACTGGATATCTATTGAGATGCTGTTATTATAACTATCCAGTGTTGCTTTCATGTGCAGTTCACAGTTGTGTATTATGCAGGCAGATGTATCCATAAGAACCTTCCAAACCTGATGAAAGTCATCTATTTTTATAAACAAATACTTTAAATATACATATGCCCATTTGATTGTTATATACATAGTTTAATTTTTAAATTTTGTAGGAAAGGTGTTCCCAAACAGTGCTCAGGATCCTCAAGGGACACTTCTGCTGATACTAATTGAGACTGAGAAGTTTAATGCTAGGGTCTAAGGATGCATTGCTGCTCAGGCCCTGTCATAATAGAGACCACCAGGACCAATTTGTAGTGCCTGGGCCACAAGGGCCACACCTGGAAATACTTAAGGAGTCAAAGATCTATGGTGCCAAAGATTGAAACAGGATCCTGTGCATGCACAGTATGAACCCCTAACCTCTGTGATCAATGACAGCACCTTCCTTTTTTTGGGAGGGAGGGCTTTGGGCTGCACCTAGTCGTGCAGTGCTTAGGGGCAATTGCTGGCTCTGTGCCTAAGCGTATGCCTTGGTGTGGTGCTTAGGGGACCATACAGTGCTTCAAATTGAACCAGGGTCCTTGCTGAAGTGGCTTCAAGCAGACAGGTGCCTTACTTTCTGTGCTCTCTCTGGCCCTCCGTTCCCCCACTTTAAAATTCTTACATGAAGATTCATGGAGGAAATATTTTATGTTCACAGGAAATAGGGTGTTTATGAGAGATTTCATTGATGTAAATCAGTGGCTGAGTGGTTACCCTGTCCAGTGGAAATTTAGAAGGAAATGGACAAGAGTGAGTTTTAGTTCAAAGAAAACATTTCTATCCCTGCCCAAACACCAGAGAGGTAGCAGGTAAGAAGCTGCTCATCTCTGACATGCAGGTGTCTCCATTTAGCACAGAAAGTAGTAAGATTCCTCCTCCTGGGCTGTCACAGCATGCAGAGGTGGGGTCTTATTTTGGTCCATACCCAGTACAAAGTTATGCCCTGACATAGGTCATCAGTTATATCTCCAGTACTGGGTGACTTTTAGCTTAAGATGTGAGGAAAGATCACCAAGATACAGCACTGAGGTGTGGCTGGCACAAGCTGGTGCAGTCCAGTTTCTTTGAAAGTCACCCTTTTCCAGCAACAATTTCCCACCATGTTCCTTCAAGATACACTTCCCAGAAAGGTATAGCCTGATTTTCTTTTTCATCCACCTTGTATGGTAAACCCAAGGTGATTGGGCAGGGGCAGGACCCTGATGGCAGGGAACACCCTGTCCCTTTGCTCATCCTTGACTGTTGAGGCCACTACTTATTGTGATGGCTCACACTTGGATGTCCTGTAGAATGGCACTACCACCAATGGATCACATTTGTATGTAACATTGCATAGACTTTATGGAAAAAAATGGTTATTGTTGCTAAAATTTCTTATTACATGTTAAGTTGATACCTTCTGACAAAGTAGAACACTATTAATAAAGTCTCCAAGAGGCAAGGAACACAAATTGCTGTGGACTTAGTCCCTCACAGGGATCTCATTTTGCCTCAGTGATTGTAACGTTAGAGAGATGATTGAACTGAATTACCTTTGCAGATATTTTTCAATCCTGGTTTGTGATTCTTTGCTCTACACCTAGTTAAGAAGAAAAAAGGGAATGTGAAGAGCCTTATTTGAAGTCTGTTTTCTGTATATTAGAGCAAGTGATGGGGTCCTGTATGATCAAATGTATTTTTTAATTGAGTCACTGTGAGATACACAATTACAAAGCTCTTCATGATCGAGTTTCAGTCATACAGTGATCCTAAACATCCATCCCTCCACCAGTGTCCATTTCCCACCACCAATGACCTCAGTTTTATTCTCTCCAGCTCCCCTACCCCCCACCCCCAGTCTGCCTCTTTGGCTCTATTTAAAATAATCTAAAAACAACCTTAGAGAGATTGATTTTGTAGTAATTTAGTAGTCAAAAAATGGAGAAAATCAGATGAAGACCATGTGAAGTTTTAAGATTAAAAGTGGAGATGCCACCATTGGAGACTTCTAAAAAAAGATGTGATATTATGTGGACAAAGACAAATGATATCTTATGTCTTATCTTATATATTTTATATCTTATATATTTTGGGTCTTTGTAAACAGTTTTTCACTCTGAGTTCTGCAAAGTCTTGGAATTACCTACATGTTGAGACTGCTAAAACTGTGTTTTGTTACATAAAAGAGGTGACTTTTGAAAAATACTTAAAAATGAAGTCTAGTTGCCAGGGAACTAAACCATATAATCAGAAGATGGATACTTTTACTACCATAGTCCATAATTCTGAGAGGAAAGAGGGCTGGAAATTGAGTTCAATTTCCAGTGACTGAAATCAGGGAGCCTCCATGAAACCCCCCAGTGGCAGGGATCAAAGAGCATTTGTATTGAACGCATGGAGATCTGGGAGAATGGAACGCTTCAGAAAGGGCATGGAAGCACCTGTCTTTCCCCATTATTTTTCCTATATATTTGCTTCCATTTTGGATATTTATTGGTTGTATCAGTATTTATTTATTTATTTTTGGTGGTTGGCATGGATGATAGCTCAGGGGATAGGGCATTTGCCTTGCATTCGGCCAACTCGGGTTTGATTCCTCCTCCCCTCTTGGCAGAGCCTGGCAAGCTACCCATGGCATATTGGATATTCCAAAAACAGTAACAACAAGTCTCAAAATGGAGATGTTACTGGTGCCCACTCAAGCAAATCAATGAGCAACGGGATGACAGTGATACGTGATTTTTGGTGGTATCCTGTTTTTTAAAATAGAAAGTGAATATTGGTTAAATAGGTTTCAATGATTTCTATGAGCTGCTCTAGCAAATTACTTGAAACTGAGGAAGGGGTAACAGGAATTCAGATTTAGAACCCCTGATTCAGAAGCACAGATAACAGGCTGGATTTGTGACTAGCTTTTGAAGAGAAGGTTGTTCTTGGGAGGTTGAAAGAACCCATTTCCAGTGGAATCGGACATTGTTTCCAGATAAATGATATCAATATAGAGTTGAGTTAAACTGAATTATTGAAGACTCCTGGTGTCTGAGAATGTTTGTTGATGTGGGGAAGCCTCCAGACATGCTGAAAATTGTTTTCAGGAGCAATTTTCAGAGGCAACTGATTTGATGAGTCCTGAGTTAGGTAAAATAAAGATCAGGATTCTCTGTCTTAAAGGAGTAATACTAAGAGACAGTGGAATACTTACAGATTATCATAATTATATAAGCTAAAGCTTTCTAGTAACATAGTGGGTGGCCAGATGAGATGGGCTTAGGGACTGAGGCCCAGAAATTCCGTGTGACTCAGTTTCCTCTGTTAATGATAAAATCTGTTGAGACCTGACCCAGTTCTTACTCATTGTTGTTTTGATTTATATTTCCCTAATAATGAGAGACAATGCACACTTTTTATTTGTCTGTTGACCATATGTATGTCTTCTTTTGGAATATGACTAGCCTTATCCTGGCCTCATTTGTGCATAGGATAGCTGGACTTTTCATCATTGAGTTTTGCAAATGCGTTATTGGTCTTGGAAATCAATCACTTAACTGATGTATTATGTGAAAATGTTTCCTCCCATTCAGTATAGTGCCATTTTTTTATTAGAGCCTGAGTTTCTTTTGCTGTGCATAAGCCTTTTAACTTTATATAGTCCCATTTGATTATTTTTGTTTTGTTGTCTTTGACATTGTGTTTATCTCATTGAAAATTCCTTTACAGTCAATTTTGGAGAGTTCTGCTGATGTTTTCTTTAATGTATTTTAGATATTGTAGTCTAATATCTAGATATTTAATCCATTTTGAGTTTATGCTTATGAATGGTGTCAGGTATGGTTTTAATTTTTCCTTTTTTTTCTTTTCTGTTTCTTGTTTCTTACATGCAGTTATTCCCAGCACCAATTGTTGATGAAATTTTCTTTGCTCCACTTCATATGTTTATCTCCTTTGTCATAGATTAGCTGTCTATAAAACCAGGGCCTTAATTCAAGACTTTCAATTCTGTTCTATTGGTCTTCAGGACTATCTTTATTCCAGTATCTTATAGTTTTGATTATTATAGCTTTGCAGTATAGCTTAAAGTTGAGGAATGCAATGCCTTCCATTATTACTACCCCCTAAGGATTGCTTTGGCTATTCAGGGAGTTTTATAGTTCCAGACAAATTTTAGTTGAGTTTGTTTTATATATTTGAAAAAAGTCATTGCAGTTTTAATAGATATTACATTGAATCTGTATAGTATTTTGGGTAGAATGGCCATTTAATTTTTTTTATCCATGAACAGAGGATGTCTATCCATTTCCTGATATATTCTTTGTAAAATATGATTTTCATTATATGTCTTTTACTTCCCCTTTAAGTTGATTTTAAATTTCTTTAATATTCTTTTAAGTTTCTTTTTCTTCTAGTTAATTATTTGCATAAAAGTATCATGGATTTTGTGTATTCATTTTATTACCTGCGATATTACTGTATTGGCTTATTATTTCTAGGAAATTTTTTTGTTAATCTTTAGAGTTTTTAAGGTATAGTAATATATCATTTGTAAATAGTGATAACTTGAAGCTGAAGAGATAGTACAGTGGGTAGGCAGACACATACTTTGGATATATCTGAAACTGCTTTGGTCCTTGACACCCAGGTGGGCCCCCAAACCTCCAGGAATGATCCCTAAGTACAGATCCATAAGGAACCCCTGAGTATAGCTGGTTGTGAGCCCACAACAAAAAAATGATGATAATTTCACTTCTTCATTTGCAATTTGTATTCCTTTGACATCTTTTTCTTGTCTTATGTCTTTCTTGGAAGTCCTTGCGTGAGGACTTCTAATCTATGTTGAAGTAGAGTGGTGACAGTGGACATCCTTGCCTTGTGCCTGATTTCAGGGGAAAGGCTATTATTACTATCTTGAGATGTGTTGCTTCTATTGCAATGAGGTTTTTTTTTTTTCATGAATGGGTGTTGGATCTTGTCAAAATACTTCTCTGCATCAATTGAGATGACCATATAGTTTTTATCTTTATTTTGGCTATATGGTATTAAGTTAATTTATCTGCATAAATTGCACCATCATTACATCTTAAGATGAACCCCACTTTATCACAGGGTATAACTCTTTTAATTTATTTCTGGGTTCAATTTGCTAGTATTTTGTTGATGATCTTTGCATTGATGTTAAGCAGGAATATTGGCTTATAATTTAAAAAAATTTATTTTTATCTATTTTTTTGTGGCGGAGGGGACTACACACAGTAGTGTTTAAGACTTACCCCTGGTGAATGCCAACTGGTCCAGCCTTTTGGGAAAACAATATGGTCATTTCTCAAAAAAACTAGAAATTGAGCTCCCATTTGACCCAATAATACCACATCTGGGAATATATCCCCAGGGTGCAAAAAAGTACAGTGGAAGTGACATCTGCACCTGTACATTCATTGCAGCACTGTTCACAATAGCCAGAATCTGGATACAACCCAAGTACCCCAGAACAGGTGACTGGTTAAAGAAACTTTGGAACATCTACACAATGGAATATTATGCACCTTTTAGGAAAGATGAAGTAATGAAATTCGCGTATAAGTGGATGGTCGCGGAGAGTATCATGCTAAGTGACATGAGTCAGAAAGAGAGGAACAGACATAGAATGACTCCACTCATTTGTGAAATATAAAATAACATGATATGAGATTAACACCCAAGAACAGTAGACACAAGGATCAGGAAGATTGGAAGCCTGCTTTGTGAGCTGGGGGAGAAGGCAGCTGGGATCAAGAAGGGATCACTAAGTCAATGATAGTTGGAGGGATCACTCGGGATCGGAAATATGTGCTGAAAGTAGATAAAGGACCAAACATGATGGCCTCTAATTATCTGTATTGCAAACCATAATACTCATAAGTAGAGAGAGCAGGGGGAGGAGTGGGATGACAGGGTGTGTGTGGGGGGTTACTGGGGACACTAGTGGTGGAAGACGTGCAACGGTGCAGGGATGGGTGTTCGATCAGTGTATGATTGAAACTGAAACATGAAAATTTTGTAACTGTAGCTTACAGTGATTCAATAATTTTTTTTAAAAAAAGCACTTACCCCTGGCTCTGCACTCAGGAATCACTGCTGGTGGCCTTGGAGTTGCTTGCATATGTGGTGCTGAGGATCTAATCATGGTTAGCCACGTATATGGCAAGTGCCTTAACTGATGCATGACCTCTCTGGTCCCAATATAACTTTCTTTTTAGTTGTTTCTGTGTCTATTTTAAACATCGGTATAATAGTGGCTTCATAGAACCTATAAGGGAGGATTTGTGTTTCCTCAATATTTTGGAAAAGCTTAGTAATTATAGGCACTAAGACTCCTTGGAAGTTTTGGTGGAACTCATTACTGCATCCTTCTAGACCTGGGCATTTGTTATTGGGAGATTTTTAATTACTGTTTCAATTTTTTCTTGCTCAATTTAGGTTTTCTGCTCCTCTTAGTTCAATCATGGGAATTTGTGTGATTCCTAGAATTTGCCCATTTATTTTAGGCTTTCAAGCTTGGTAGCATAAAGCTTACACATAACAACCTCTTATTATTTTCATATATTATAACCTCTTATGGTTTTTCTATTTCTGAAATGTCTGTTTCTGGACCGTGTTTATTTATTTTTTTTTTCATAGTGAGTTTAGCCAAGGGTTTGTCAATTTTTACTCTTTTCAAAGATCCAGCTTCTAGTTTCATTGACCGTTGGCATTATTTTCATTGTCATTAATTTCCTTCTTTTATTATTTTAAAACTATCTCCAGCCTTCTATTTTCTTTGGGATTCATTTGTTGTTATTTTTCTAGTTCCTTTAGTTGAGAGGTTAAATTTTTCAATTGAGCCCTTTTTTCCTGATGTGAACTTGTATAGCTATAAACTTTCCCCCTTAGTTCTGCTTTTTCTGTGTTCCATAGATTCTGGTAGAGATTTGTTTTGAGAAAGTATTTTTTTAAATTTCCTCTTTGATCTAATTATCATTTAGCAGTAGTTTGTTCAGTTCCCAGGTACTTGAATTTTTGCTACTTTTTAATAGTTACTTCTATTTTTTGTGACTTTGTGATCTGAAAAGATACTTGGTATGGTTTATTTAGACTTCCATTGCTTCTCTAGCCTCAAAGGGACACCTGAAAGCACTCAGCTAAAGCTTTTTATACAAGTTGAACCCAGTCGCAGGTAATGAGTGCTTAAAGATAAAGGTTCTTAGTAGTGAGAAGACAGGAACTGTCCCATTTCTAGTGTCATTTCATTAATCTACTTTGTGACTTTTGGTAAAATGGTGAGAAAGACATCAGGGTTGTTTCTGGGAATTTGATAACCACCTGACATCTTGATGTAGAAATTTGGAGGGTCGAGGGGAGATGGGTCTGACACCTGGTAGGCAGACACGGCAGATAGGATAGTACGAGGATTTCAGTCGAGTTTGCCTACAGGTCTCAGCCAGCACTTCCAGGGAATCCAAGGCTTTAGAGCCCAGCACAGACCTCCTGACCATCCCTTTACTGCCCTGTGTTGGGATGCACCACACCTGGAGCCCACTGGCAGCTCTAGTGGGAACTTCAGGTTACCCAAGGTACTTTGAAGTTCTAGCCTCCTTTCCTTGTACTCTTTTGGCTAGGCTCCCTCAAATGTACTCATTTGCTTGATAGTGTTTTAAGGTGAGAGAAATGCCTTTATTACTAAAATAAGAGGTTTAAATACAAATAAATGGTTTGAGGCTGGACTTTGTGGAGTGAATTCTTCTGAGTGATAGGGATGGAAATAAAATAGCTCATACCTGGACTTCTAGTGGGCAGGAATCTGGGTCTCTATCAAGACAAAGAGGTTTGTGCTAGAGGAACATCTTGCCGCCACAGAGTATTTTGAAATTACTGATAATTTTGAACATTTTCATTTTGCACTTGATCCTGCAAACCAGGTAGCCAGTACTTCCTCTAAAGTTGAGAGGACATAAAGAAAAGAAAATAAAGAGGAAGATAGAATTAGAAGATTCCATGCTGGTCTGTCACCTTGACACAGAATCACCTCCATGGATCTTCAACTAGGACAATTCAAGTCTGTGTTTCACATTCAATATACAGAGGGAGTATTTTTCATAATATCACAGTTACTGTCAAGTCTGACTTTGTTTTGTGCTTTGTTGGTAGTGCTTATATTGTACCCATTTTTAGTAATTTAGTTGCCAGAAAACTTTTGGAAAAACTTTTTTTGCCATTTTATTGCTTTATGTTTTCTTTTAAGAATTTGTTTTCAGGTCATAGCTTCTTAAACTGTCACAACATATGGGGTCAAGTTACTGAATGTGGGTGTTGTAGAGAAATGGCAATAATTAAAGGTTTCAAAGCATTTAAAATTCAGAAAATTAAAATTTCTAAACATTCATATTCAAATGTGAAATAAATTTGAGGTGTTTTTGGCAGTGTTCTTCCCTGTTGTATTGGGGGGGGACAAAAAAAGGGGTCAGAGTGGAAAAGTCATAAAAGTTCAACTCTAGGAAAATCATTGTGGTGAAGGGATGTCCACAGAGGAAGAACTTTATTTAGCTGGAGTAGCAAGTAGGAGATTACTTGGAGGGAGTAGCTACGGGTTTAACAACATTGGAAGAATGTATGCTTTGTGATCTCGTTATGTGTGCGAGGGTCTGGGCTGTGGGCAGACAAGATAGGTAGGAGAGGGCATCTTCCTACAAGACACTCTGGGAAGCTCTGGCAGGGTGTTATGGCTGATGAGACTTCAGTCCATCAGGTTGGAAATGGTGCTTGTAGAAATGTGTCTGCACTTTGCAAAAGACCCCCTGCTTGTCTTTATTTGGGGTCTGCATACCTGTATGAGCACAGGTCCCAGGCGTATTTGACACGCATGGTTGGACACCTCCTCTGTGTGCAGAATGGCTTCAAGCTGCTTAAGGAAGAGAAACCCAGGTCTCTGCCATGAAGACCATAGTTACCTTGTGTGAAAGACAGAACCTAGTGATTGAGGATTTAGTAGGTTAAGAGGGGGTATACTGGAAATAAGTCAGATGGCCAAGCAAGATATTGGAGAATGTGGCAACTGAGCCTGTCTCAAGGGATGAGAAGGGGTTCCTAGACTAGGAGTGAAGTGGGGGACAGATGAGCAGTAGAGGGCAGGCAGCTAGAAATTTGACTGACTCGAGCTTAGGGTGGGTGAGAGCAGACCAGGTAGCAAGAAGGATTTGAGTTACTAAGAATGAATTTTGCAGGGGGCCAGAATGATAGTACAGTGGGTAGTGCTTTTGCATTGCCCACAGGTGACTTAGGTTTGATCCCCAGCACCACCTCAGAGCCTTCCTTGAGTAAATCCTGAGCATAGGCAAGAGTAAGCAGAGTACCACTTTTGACTACAAAACAAAACAACAGAATATATTTTGAAGGAGTTCTAAGGACTGGTCATGGGGTTAGTTTTGAGGAGATCTTCTGAATCAGGCTAAAATGTTAGCATCTTCTTTTCTAAGAGTCTTAGCTTAGTTCTCCAAATTATGCCCCCAATACACACTTGCTGTGTTTTCCACATCTCAAACCATTGCTGCCTTTTTTTTCTACTGAAGATATGGGGACCACTGTGGCTTCTTCCTGCTTATCTCATAACTACATGGGTACTATTTCCAGTATTTTTATGCACACTAGCTTATTTAATCTCTTCTTTGTCCAGGGAGGGGGTTTATACTCCATGATCTGTTTTGTCACTGTAGAATCTGGAACTGAAAGAGGGTCAGTATCATTCCTCAGGTAATCACTGCCCAGTGATGGAGCCAACATGTTGGTTACATGCCTTAAATTTTAGTTCCTCACTGTGTCCCTTTCTCCTTCAATGTGCTCTGACTTCATCCACACGATTCTCTGGTTCCAGGATGATATGTGAAAATCTTGGAGCTCCTCTGTTGGAAAGTGCAATAAATTTTCTCGAGAAGAGGGTTTGTTCTTGTGAGGAAGGAAGAGAAAGGAAAAAATATGAGTCTATGCAGGGAGTTGAATAGAAAGATAAAAGCTAATATATGTTCTGGAAGGAGGTAAAAGCACGCAGCAGCTCAGAGCTAAGGACCAAGCACAGAAAGCTTTATTTGAACTTCTTTTTTTTCCTTTCTGGGTCATACCTGGCTATTCATAGGGGTTACTCCTGACTCTGCATTCAGGAATTACTCCTGGCAGGGCTTGGTGGACCATATGGGATGCTGGAAATTGAACCCAGGTGGCAGTGTGCAAGGCAAATGCCCTACCCACTGTGCTGTCTCTCCAGCCCCATTACTTGAACTTCTTAAGCCTGCATTGCTCCTGAAAATTATCAGCGTAGTAGAAAAGAGAGTATGTTCAACAGCTGAGAAAACTTTATTCAAAACATATAGTTGAAAGCTGGATTAGGAGGCATGCCTTGCGTGATTCCTAGTACCACATGTTTCCCTGCACATTGTCAGGTGCATACCTGAGGCCCGTAAACACTGATGGCTTGACCAGGTGATCCTAGCACTACAGAACCTGAACAGCATGAAGTCCTTGGGCTCTTGCATTGAACCACTGAGTTGGCTAAGAATTAGTCAGGAGAGACCTTCCTGAGCTCCACCTGGGAGACCACAAAGAACCCCAACCAACCAAACAAGCAAAAATACCATCCAGTTGAGGGTCTTAAAGGAGCTTAGCTATTTGGTGTACTTGTCACTTCTTTTTTTAAAGGAAGATACAGGGCTTACTTACATTTTTGTTAAAACTTCCAAAATATAGCAGTTCACATAAGTGAAGTTTTTTGGGTTTTTATATAAATTCATGATGTAGACCATCCTGGAGTAATTCATGAGTGTACCTCCCCAGCTTACTCTTCTAATTCATTTCAAACAGTTGCCCTGCCTTTCCTTTCTCTTCTGCCTAAATCTACTTATGCCAGCCCTTCTTTCTTCTTACTCTACAGACGTTCTCTGGAAAACACCAGGATCCCAGATACTCTCCCCACTGCCTGACATATCCTCTCTGAGTCTTTTCTAAGACTTCTAGTTGGTTATTCTCTTTTATTCTTTCCCAAAGTATTGTCTTTAAGGGCATTATAACTCTTCCTCCTGTTTATTTTTTCTTTTTTTCCTCCTGTTTATTTTTTCAAAGTAAAATTTCATTATAACATAAAGCTTTCAGGTGCTCATCATTCTCTTTTTTATATTTTAAAAAATTAATAAAGAACTGTGATTTACAAATATTGATAGTTTTGTTTTAGACATAAAGTAATTTATCACCAATCCTACCACCAGTGTCAACTTCCCTGCACCAGTATTACCTCTCAACCCAATTTCCAACTCAACCCACCTTTCTCCCTCCCTCCGTTCCTTCCCTCCTTCCTTCCTTCCTTCCTTCCTTCCTTCCTTCCTTCCTTCCTTCCTTCCTTCCTTCCTTCCTTCCTTCCTTCCTTCCTTCCTTCCTTCCTTCCTTCCTTCCTTCCTTCCTTCCTACCTTCCTTCCTTCCTTCCTTCCTTCCTTCCTTCCTTCCTTCCTTCCTTCCCTTGTTTCTACTGTTCTTGGACATTAGTTTCATGTATTTTCACATCCCACAAATGAGTACAATCATTCTAGATCCCTCTCCTTCTCCTCCTGACTCTATTCATTTAGCATGATACTCTCCATATCCATGCATTTATAAGGGAATTTGATGACTTCATTTTACCTAACAGCTGCACAGTAGTCCATGGTAGATGTACCATAGATTCTTTAACCAGTTGTCTGTTCTCAGGCACTTGGGTTGTTTCCAGATTCTGAGTATTGTGAATAGTGCTGCAATAAACATAGAAGAGAAGATGGCATCTCTGCTTTTTGGTTTTGGGCCCCTGGGCTATATTCCCAGAAGTGGTATTGCTGGGTCGTATGGAAGCTCAATTTCTAGCTTTTTGAGGAAAGCCCATATTTTTCTCCAAAAAAGCTGGACTAGTTGACATTCCCACCAACAATAGAGAGTCCCTTTCTCTTCACATTCACACAAGCACTGATTTATTTTTGTTCTTTTGAATGTGTGCCAGTCTCTGGTGTGAGATATCTCATTGTTGTTTTGATTTGCATCTCCTAATGATTAGCGATATAGAGCATTTTTTCATGTGTCTTTTGATCGTTAGTATTTCTTCTCTGAGGAAGTTTTGTTCATTTCTTCTCCCCATTGTTGATGGGATTGTATTTTATTTTCAGAATTATTTACCCAATACCCATCTGATAAGGGGTTAATATCGAAGAAATATTGGTGTGCCTCATTCTAAGTCAACATCTAATAAAACACAAATCAACTTTGAAACTCTAAGTCTATTTGGTTTTATAGTTCTTATTTAGATTTATCCAGTCTTTTCTGGTCCCTATAAACAACAACCACCCTGTAAATATGTGTGAATGTGTTAATTCTTGCCTGTAAAATTTTTTGAAAATCAAATCACCATGAGAAACACAGTTACAAACACAGAAACACAGTTGTTTATGATTGCAACCACGTTAGTCTCATCTTTCCTGAATTTCTCAACCCTCATAGCTTTTTCTTTGAACATCAGCAGGAGAGCATGGACAAGTCTGACTCTGACCAGTGTGCGGATATGGCCTCCTCGCCCTCTCTGAATCTTTCATGCACTGTGCTGCAGAAGCCCACCCTCACCTTGTTAGCTCCATTTCTATTGGACACTTCTGCATAGTCAAGGAAGGAAATTACTTAAAACCGTTTGGAAGGAAAACTTTCATGATATCCAATAGAACTACAATATTCACTTTACCTTTGCCCTTTAACTTTCTATTTTTAAATATGTTGTAGGATTGAAGGTTATAAGTAAAAGTTATACTTGGGCTGGACAGGCTATAAATCTCATTCAAATTTGAAACTCAAAGAACACAGTTGCCAGGGGTTGAAGAGATGCAGATGGGGAGAGTGATTTCTTTAGAAAATTATTTTCATATTTTCTGTCCTAGCCATTACTAACATATTTTTGATGTAGTGCCTAACACAAGAAACGCTTTTTAAAATCTTTTAATTTAAGGGTAAATTTATAATTACAGAAGAGTTTGCAAAAATAATGCAGATTTCTTGTGTACTCTTCACCCAGGTTTCCTAATGTCAACATTTTATAAACTCGCATACAAAGATCCAATAATTTTATTACGATACTGTTATTTCCTAGACAGCATAACAGACTGTAAGCACCTGTAAGGGCGATTAGAGGCTGCCCTAAAAGCCTTCTCTCTCAGAGAGCCTGGCAAGCTACCCATGGTGTATTTGATATGCTCCAAACAGTAACAATAATGGGCCTCATTCCCCTGACCCTATAAGAGACCTCAATATGGCAACATTGGGAAGGATGAGCAAGGAGAGGCTGATAAAATCTCAGGGCCAAACTAGACTGCCAAAATGAAGGACTAAAATGACTGTACTTTCAATGCATGTACACTGGCATCGGAAGCATCCATTGAGGACCTGATGATGCAAACACAGAAAATAAGGTACGGCATCATTGGACTGACTAAGATGAGAAGGGGTCGATCACATGACACTGTTTTCGACACTGGAGAAGAAGTGTTGTTCCTCGGAACATGCGACAGTAAAGGTGTTGGTTGTGTTGGTGTCCTCGTCAACATGAACTTGGTCATGAGCATCGATTTGTTCGAATGCTTAACAACCTGAATTGGACACTTACACTCACATCTATGTGGCTCATTGCCGGCAGTTTCTAACTTTGTAATCTATGCACCAATATCCAAGTACGACAAAGAAGAAATTGAGTAGTTCTACATGTAGCTGGAGAACTTCTATAAAGATTTCTACAAGGTCATTGTCAGTGATTTTTAACACCAAGATAGGGCTAAGAAGGTCGCCCGAAGAACTCCACATGGGAGTCTCCTGGTGGACAGTTCCACAACTTGATTGCATCATATTCAATTGATGGTTTTGCCTCACCGTTGTCGCCGATGTCCCAAAATTCCAAACGGGATCAAACCACCATTTCCTTCATGTGAAATTCTACTTCACAGAGTGGGGAGAAAGGATTGCAAAGTTTAAGAAAAGAATTCCCAGAACGACCACCAACTGGAGCTCTTTGGCACTATTGCAGCAACGTGGGAAGATGCCTCATTGACAGCATCAACGAGGAATACAATTGACTGGTTCAGCACCTCCATGACTGTGTGAGGAATGCTGAGAGTGCGAAAGCCACAAAAAACACCTGTCTTTGGAAACTCTCAAGCTCATTCACCAATGGCTTGGCATTAGTCTCAGGCAACTGCAAGCTAACACCCAAGCTTGCAAAGCTGTGCAGAGAAGTGACAAAGGAAGACCTCAAAGAGAGAACAGCAGCAGTGTTACCTGATGCGGCAGAAGCCAGGAAAAGTATTCACAACGCCTGCCCGTCCTTCACCAACTACAAGACCTATATGACTGCCCTCTGACATCCTGATAGATCTATCACATCTTCCAGAGGGCAATGGAGAAGGTTACCCATGACTTCTACTCAGATCTCTTCTATAGCCACGTCCACCTCCCCACATACCAAATTCCACAGGATGGATATATCATTCCCAGCATTCTCCCTTCCAAAATCCGACATGCCATTTCATCAGTAAAGAAGCATACAGTGGGGCTGGAGTGATAGCTCAGCAGGTAGGGCGTCTGCCTTGCACATGGCTAACCCGATTAATTCCCAGCATCCCATATGGTCCTCTGAGCACTTCCAGCAGTGATTCCTGAGTTCAGAGCCACCAGGAGTAACCCCTGTGCATTGCCAGGTGTGACCCAAAAAGCAAAAAAAAAAAAAGCATATAGCACCTGGTCCGGACAAAGTCAGACCCGAACACCTGAAGATTGTGCCACCGGTACTCATCACTACACTGGCTCAGCTCTTCACATGCTACCTGTCTGAATGCAAGGTTCCATCCCAATGGAAAACCAGCAATGACATTCTGTTGTACAAGAAGGGAGATATCCATGACATCAGCAACTGTCGCCTGATCTGCATGTTGTCCATAGTCTACAAGTTTTTCCCTCGAGTCATCCTGAATTGGATTGGCAGAACACTAGATGAAGGACAACCATGTGAGCAAGCTGGGTTCCGAAAAGGATTCAGCATGATCAACCATATCCACATGGTGACCAAGCTCATTGAGGTTTCTCGAGAGTTCAAGATGCTGCTCTGTTTAACATTCATTGATTTAAAGAAGGCCTTCGATTCTGTTGAGACTGAAGTGGTCATCAAAGCCCTAGCCAAATAGGACATTCAAACTCAGTACATCAGGATCCTCTGTGAGCTGTATTATGGATTCACCACCAGGATCTCACCATTCTACAAGGAAATGATCATCGATGTAAAGAGAGGGGTTTGGCAGGCTGATACCATTTCACTGAAACTCTTCAGTGCCACCCTTGAGAACGTCATGCGAAGACTGGAATGAGAAGGAATGGGAGTGAAGATAGACGGTTAGCAACTACACCACCTCCACTTCACTGATGACATCGTTTTAGTAACATCAAACATTAGCCTAGTGGCACGAATGGTGGCCAACTTCAACTGTGAGTGTGGAAAGGTCGGAATGTAGCTGAATTTCATGAAGACAATGTTCATGAGAAACGAACTAGTCCCTGACGTTCCATTTGCTCTCAATGGAATGAACATCTCTGAATGCAGCAGTTATGTGTATCTGGTTCAAGAACCCAACATGATGAAGAACTCAACATGACCTGGCACCTGAACTGCGCAGGAGGAAGACAGCAGCATGGAATGCCTTCAAGAGCATCGAGGTTGTTAAAAGGACAAAGAACCTCTGGCTCTAGGCACATCTTTTTGATTCCACCATTCTTCCTGCACTATCATACACCTCAGAGACCTAGGCCCTATGAAAACAGGATGAGAATGCTATCTGTTACTCCCAAAAGAGAATTGAGGGAGCTATGCTTGGAGTATCTCATTTTACTCAAGTAAGAGAAGGAATCTGGAGTTCCGACCTCCTTCAACGATTGAG
Source organism: Sorex araneus (assembly GCF_027595985.1). Classification (NCBI taxonomy): domain Eukaryota; kingdom Metazoa; phylum Chordata; class Mammalia; order Eulipotyphla; family Soricidae; genus Sorex; species Sorex araneus. The sequence continues at coordinate 333,060,380 of NC_073302.1, read as the reverse complement.
AATCAGGACGTTGTCTTGTATGCCAAAGTGTCGAAAATCAGATGGGCCAGAAATGCAATGCAACTTGGAGACAACTGCTGGACTAGAGCCGTTACAGACTGGATTCCATGGGATGTCAAAAGAACACCTGGTCGCCCACTTATGAGATGGTCAAACTTCTTTGTCAAGACCCTGAATGATTTGATGCTTTTGGTGTTCTTGGAGTGAGCAGATAGCATTGGGCTACACTAGCATGTGACAGAGTCGAATGGAGATATTACTGGCGCCCATTAGAGCAAATCGTTGAGCAATGGGATGACAAGTGATGCAAGTGATACTGTTATGCCCAGGATTTGTTTTGTTTTGTTTTCATTTTTCTGTACTTGGTTTCTCTAAATTTTTTTTGTTAGTGAATCACCATGGGGTACAGTTATAAACTGACAAACTTTCGTGTTTTCATTATAGTCATACAGTGATCATTTATCCATCCTTCCACCAGTCACCATTCTCCTTCACCAATGTTCCCAGCATCCTTCCCACTACATCCACCTCATCCCCCACCACCCCACCCCACCTTAGCATCAGGTAATTTCCTTTTATTCTTTCTCCTTTCGGGTGTTGTGGCTTGCAATAGAGGTATTGAGTGGCCATCGTATTCAGTCTATAGTCAGCTTTTGGCACACATCTTTCAACCCAAATGGGTCCTCCCAACATCCTTTACTTGGTGTTCCCTTCTCTATCTGAGCTGCCTTTTCCCCCAGCATGTGAGGTAGGTTTTCAAGCCATGGAGCAGACCTCCTGGTCATTATCTCTACTACTCTTGGGTGTAAGACTCCCATTCTATTACTTTATATTCCACAGATGAGTGCAATCTTTCTATGCCTGTCCCTTTCTTTCTGACTCATTTCACTTAACATGATACTTTCCATGTTCCAAAATTTTTTTAGATCTGTGATTTGGTGTTTATTTTGGGAAATTCTGAGTCAATATTTCTCTAATTGTTTTTGTTTTCCCTTCCCTTGTCATTGTAGGAATTACAGTTATTCCTTTGTTATACTGTTTGTCCTACAGAACTTGCGATGCTGAGTTTCTTTCAGCCTTTTCTTATTTATTTATTTATTTATTTATTTATTTATTTATTTATTTATTGCTTTTTGGGTTACACCCGGCGATGCACAGGGGTTGCTCCTGGCTCTGCACTCAGGAATTACCCCTGGCGGTGCCCAGGGGACCATATGGGATGCTGGGAATCGAACCCGGGTCGGCCGCGTGCAAGGCAAACGCCCTACCCGCTGTGCTATTGCTCCAGCCCTCTTACTTATTTTTAAGCTTCATTAACTTTCACTGACTTAGCAGAGAGAAGGCTGCTGCTGTGTCCATTCAAGGGATTCTCATTTTCAGTTCCTGGGTTTTCCATTCCTGACAAATCCATTTGATTCTTCAAATTTCTGTCTGCTGAAGTTAGTCTTCTGATCACTCATTGTGTTCACTTTTTCCTCTGAGCCTTTAACATACCAACCAGCTATTTTGAATTCATTGTCAGATTGTTTAGCATGTATCTTTATCATTTAACTCTGGTTCTAGAGATTTTCTTATGTCTTGGATGTTTTTCTTGCCTTTCTTGTGCCTCATCCTATGAATATAGTGGAGACTAAGGTAAGTAAATTTTATATCTTAAAATGGCACACTTTTTTGAGGGAGAGAGAGAAAGAAAGAGTGTAAATGGAGGAATAGGCTGAGCTGTGTTGTCTTATAGACCCTTAGTGTATCACAGGCTCCAGAATCCAGTAGCAATGCTTGTTTAGCATGCAGTTGTGTCTTCCCTGGCTTCAGACCTAACATAATCTCCTCTTGTAGCTCAGACTGGCAGTTCTATTGTCCTTTGTTATTCCAATATGTTGACTTATCTGTACAGATCAGTAGGAAGTGAACCATGGCACTTCAGTGACCTCAGTCCTAGGATCATAACTCTGGATCTTGGGGTGTATGCTGTATACCCAGGAGTAAGGCTTTTCTACTCTTCCCTGCCCCCCAGCTCCAGTGAGTCTGGAAGGTGGGGGAATTTGCTAACCTTTCTCCACCAATGAGATTTAAGTACCATAAAGAGATACATAGGAAAGAAAGATCCAAGAAGAGTTTCTTGTCCATCCACGTGGCTGCTGTTCCCTTTGTCCCATTGGTCCTGTTTTATGAGGGGTGGTCAACTCTGGTAGCTACTGGGTGACATGATCAGGGAAGGCTACGACTGAGCAGTATTTTTAACATTTATTAAGAATTGATTTAAGTTCAGGTTCAGAATGTGAGTGTAGTGTGGAGAAGAGCAGGAGTACTGGGCTAAATGTGGAGCCATAGAAATATTTGGTATATTTAGAGAATGGCAGAAAATCAGATTGTGCCAGAGTCTTGTTGGAGCATAGAGGGTCAGACTGGGGAGCAAAGTTTGGAAGTCAGTGATCCTAAATTAGGCAAGGCATAGCTTAACAAGATATGTTTCTTTGTTTTCACATACGTTGGTCTCACCACTCCAGCTCCACTGATGGTCCCCAGCTGGACTTGATGGCAGTAGACTGTCCTGAGGGTTAACCTGGAATACTATAACTGCATCTGATGACTTTGAGTAGACACGTGAAAATAGCGCTTATGGTACTCCCACATCTGTCAGCATAGTTGTTTGCAAATTACTGTACAGCAGACACACACACACAAAATGCAATTTCTTTAAAGAGGTTACCTTATTTGGTTGATAATTATTATTATTTTTTAAATTTTATTGATTCACCGTGAGATATAGTTACAAGCTTTCATGTTTGGGTTACAATCACACAATGATCGAACACCCATCCCTCCACCAGTGCACATTCCCCACCATCAATGTCCCCGGTATACCCCCACTTTTCTCACCCTCCCACTGCCTCCATGGCAGACAATATTCCCCATACTATCTCTATATGTTTGGGCTTTATGGTTTGCAATGCAGATACTGAGAGGTTGTCATATTTGGTCCTTTATCTACTTTCAGCACACATCTCCCATCCTGACCAATTCCTCCAACCATCGTTTTCTTAGTGATCCCTTCTCTATTCCAGCTGTCCTCTCCCTGCCCGCTCATGAGGCATGCTTCCAACTATGGAGCAATCTTCCTGGTCCTTGTATCTACTGTCTTTGGGTGTCAATCTCATGTGATGTTATTTTATACTCCACAAATGAGTACAGTCCTTCTATGTCTGTCCCTCTCTTTCTGACTCATTTCACTTAGCATGATACTCTCCATGTCTATCCACTCATAAGCAAATTTCATCTCTCCTAACAGCTGCATACTATCCCATTGTGTAGATGTAGCAAAGTTTCTTTAACCAGTTGTCTGTTTTCAGGCACTTGGGTTGTTTCCAGATTTTGGCTATTGTGAACAGTGCTACAATGAACATATAGATACTGATGTCATTTCTACTGTGCTTTTTTGCAACCTCGGGATATATTCCCAGAAGTGGTATTGCAGGGTCAAATGGAAGCTCAATTTCCAGTTTTTGAAGGACTGTCCATATTGTTTTCCAAAAGGGCTGGACCAGTTGGCATTCCCACCAACAGTGAAAGAGTGTCCCTTTTCCCCTACATCCATGCTAGCACTGCTTTCTTTTGTTCTTTTGAATGTGTGCCAGTCTCTGTGGTGTGAGATGATATCTCATTGTTGTTTGGTTTGCATCTCCCTGATGATTAGTGATGTGGAGCATTTTTTATGTGCCTTTTGGTCATTTATATTTCTTTTTTGAGCAAACAGTTGTACATTTCTTCTCCCCATTTTTTGGTGGGGTTGGAGGTTTTTTCTTATATAATTCTAATAGTGTCTTGTATATCCTGGATATTAATCCCTTATCTGATGGGTATTGGGTAAATATTCTTTCTCATTCTGTGGGGTCTTTCTGTATTTTGGTCACTGTTTCTTTTGAAGTGCAGAAGCTTCTTAGATTGATGTAGTTCCCATTTGTTTATGTTTGTTTCCACTTGCTTGGTCAATGGTATTTCATCCTTAAAGATGCTTTTAGCTTCAATGTCATGGAGGGTTCTGCCTACATTTTCCTCTATGTACCTTAAGCATTCAGGTCAGATATTGAAGTCTGGTTGATAATTATTTAAGTAAAGGTAGTTTATCCTTGAAGACAATGTTGACGTTTTTACAGGTATCTGTTGTGCTCCAATTTTCTTTATGGCTGGATCATATGATATCATAAAGGTTTTGAATGGATTAAAAGCAGAAGCAGGCTGGAAGCTTCTGAAATTGTTTAACAACATAGTTATCATGTGACCCACAATTCCACTCCTAGGTACAGGCCAAGAGAAATGAGAATATATCTTCACACATATATTCTCATTAGTGAAGTGACTATGATCTAAATATTCATCAGGAATTGGACTGTAAAATAAAAATGACATGGGAAATTATCCATTCACAGAAAGTAAAAAAGTACAGATACAGAAACAAACAGCATACAGATACAGACTACAACAAAAGTGTCCCTTGTGAATATTGTGCAGGTTGAAGGAAGCCAACTGTAAAAGACAATAGATTTTATTATAACATTTCTATGAAATGTCCAGATTTAAAAATCTATAGACACAGAAGCTAGATTATTGGTTTTCTAGGACTTAAAGTGGAGGGGTGACGAGGATGGGGAGTGGCAGCCAGTAAACACAATGCTCCTTCCAGGGAAGAGGAAATGCTCGAGAGTTAGGGTGATCATTGTATAGCTCTGTGAAGATAGAGGGAAACAGACTTGGAAACTTTAAATGCTGAATTGTTTGATATGTAAATTATATCTTGATAATGCAACTTAAAAATAAATTAAAATGAAAGTTATACGGAGAATGGAAGCTGAAATAAATTCTGCAGGTCTTTGAAGAGACTTTATAAGTTTAGTTGAAGCATTGGAAGCCTAAGACTGCTTAGGGTCAGAGGAGTAGGAAGTGTGCTTAAAGTGTTTAAGAGATTTTAATTCCTTGCTTTTATTTTGTTTTCATGGGAAACATCTGATGGTATTTAGGGCTTACTCCTGACTCTGCTTAGGGATCACTCCTGGCATTGGTTAGGGGACCATACATGCTCTGGGATTGAGCACCATTCGGCCACGTGCAAGCAAATGTTTGTAGCCTCTATATTATTTTGTTGGCCTGAGATTGTAATTCTTGAGAAACTATAAAGAACTATGCTTTCCACATTCTCATGAGTGTTTAATGATAAACCACTCTGAACAATTTATTTATATCATGACTTTTTCAAAAAGGAATTTAAGACAGCTACGATATTTATTGATATAAAATCTCTCTTCCAATTATGTAAGTGCTAAATCATATTCATCTTACTAAAGACAAAAAATATAGGCAGATATGGGCAGGAAATGTGGTTCCAGTGATTAAAGAAGGAAGACTAAAATCCTATTTTCATGCAGTACTATTAAATATACAGCAAAACCAGGAAAAAAATATATGCATGTTTCTGATCAACTGATTGTCTTAAAAAGAATTTCCAACTTAGGAAAAAATCTTTCAAATGTGCTTCATGAGTTTGAGCCTAAACATTCAAACATACGAGCTTAAAGTGATATGTAATTGTTGGGCAGAAGGCTGTCAGTTCAGAGTAGAGCGTAAGGACTAACCGGGTGAAACAGCCCAAGGACAAAACACAGCTGAGCTTACAGCTGGTGGTGTGGTTGGGGGGGGGGGGTGCCAGAACCATGGAAGTCTTTAGGGCCAAACCAAGTCAGACTGGGACATGGACCAGGCCACGCAGGATGAATGTTGCACAGGGTTCATTTTGGATATGGAGAGAGGTCTGGGGTCCGAACAACTTACCAGAAAACAGGCAAGGAATGTGAACTGAATCAGGAGGCCAGTGCAGAGAGGCTGAGTTGCCTTGGAGGGTTATTTATTTTGTTAACATTTATTGAATGTCAGTTGCCTGTCAGTCTAAACCCTGGATTTTTTAGTTTTCTCAGGTTGTGGGACTATGGGTTCTCCACTGTATCTGGAAATAAACTCCTTTGAATAGGCTCCCTCATGGTTCACAAGTAGTTAATATTTTATGACTTAAATTCTGTAAATTTCTGGACATCTTTGGCAATTTAAACATTTTAAAAATTGAAGTTAGCATTCATTGCAATATTATGAAGTTTCAGGTGCTCATTATGTTCACCACTAAAAATTCATCTCCCCTCTTTCATTCTATTAACCTACCACATCTTTCCCCTTATGGTCACTTATTTGGTTGTATAGTTTTAAAGTTTATTTTGTTTTGTTTTGTTTTTCCTGATGTTTGATGTTTGACCTGCCTTACTAAGCATAATGCTCTCCAGGCCTAGACATTCTCTAAAGGAATATCAAGAGGTACCAATGTTCAAAAACATTTATTTACAAGTTCATGGCTGAACCTCTTTGCATTATGAGTACGTTTATGGTAAATAAGAAAAAAAAAAGATATTAGTAGTACAGAGTATGCTTGTCTCCCTTCTATGTTTAATGAACTCACTAATGTCCATACTGTCTACCCACAAACTAGTTACAGAATTCATGAAAATTAGCAAATGATATGGTATAATATAAATTATAGATATAAAAGTGTGTTTTAGTCAACCAATTATATAATAATTCATTCAGAATCAATCAGATCCCCTTTAAGTCATTAGACCACATAAGTGAAATCACTGTATCACTGTCATCCTTTTGTTCATCAATTTACTCGAGTGGGCACCAGTAACATCTCCATTTGTCCCAGCCCTGAGATTTTAGCAGCCTCTCCTTACTCATCTTTCCCACGATTAGAGGCTCTTTCAAGGTCAGGGGAATGAGACCTATTATTGTTACTATTTTTGGCATATCAAATATGCCACAGGGAGCTTGACAGGCTCTGCCATGCAGGCAGGATACTCTTGGTAGCTTGCCGGGCTCTCCGAGAGGCATATATATATATATATTTATATTTATATATATGTATGTATATATATATCCCTCTATGATTTTATGGAAAATGGATAGGGAGTGTCTTATGATATGTCTCACAGCCACAAAGTGAAAGGCTAAGTATTAAATCTAAAAACCTTAAGGAGACTTCCCACTCTGCAGGAAATCCCTTGGAGACCCTGCCCAGCACAGAGAAGCCCCTTCCCTGCCCACTGCCCGCTGTGGTTTGGGGCTCGCTCTGACGCCCCCATCCCCACCTGGCACCTTTTGGCCGCCACCTTCCCGACCACTCCCCACTCTGCAGGAAATCCCTTGGAGACCCTGCCCAGCGCGGAGAAGCCCCTTCCCCACCCCCTGCCTGCCGCGGTTTGGGGCTCACCCTGACGCCCCCACCACCGCCTGGCACCTTTCAGCCGATGCCATCAGTTCCCAACCACTCCCCACTCTGCAGCTAAGGAGAGCACTGGATAGTAAAGCCCATAACAACATGAAGAAACAGCGAAAATCCCCACCACCAGGAGAGATCCAAGAAAATATCTCACTAACCTCAGCTGCAACATCCCAGAAATACAACCTCCTCTCGGATAAAGAATTCAGAGAGGAAATTGTGAGGATGGTTCACGAACTCAAAGCAACTATGGAACGAACTTCCAATAAATTAAGGGAGGATATGGATGCAGCATTGGAATGCTCCACCAAGATAATCCAGGAAGAAATGAGAGCAGAAATTTCAAAGCTACGAACAGAAGTCATACAACTAAAAGAATCAGTAGATGAAATACAAAACTCTGTAGGAGCCCTCAATTGTAGAATGACTACAGTCGAAGACAGAATTAATGAGCTTGAAGATGAGCTGCACAAAGCATATAGGGAACAACAAATAATGGCAAAAGACCTCAAAATGGCTCTAGATCGAATTAGAGTCCTAGGAGATGACCTCAGGAGAAACAACATAAGAATCATGGGAGTGCCGGAACCACACGGAACCAATCCCAATGAAAAAAACACAATTAAAGACATCATTGCTAAAAAATTCCCAGAGCTAGAGAATGCGGACATCCAGATCCAAGGAGTCCGAAGGGTGCCAGCTAAAAGGGACCCAAATAGAAAATCCCCAAGGAGTCAATGTTTTTTAAAAAAAATTAAAAAAAAAATAAAAACCTTAAGGAGGGCATTTTATTAGATTAAAATACATATTAATATATAAAAATTTTTATTAAGGTTAAATCAGGACACATCATTATTTATAATAGTGTAAAGGATAGAATTAAACAAATTATCTGATAATAGGCTGATACAATTAAAATGATAGTTTTTAAATAGTTACTCGAGAATATATACTATACGAGAATATTTTATAACAACCATTAAAACTTATATTTTTAATTGTGAGAATAATTATGCTATCTTTAGAAAAATTTTATTATAGGAACTCTAGAATATTTATAATGGCAGAGATTCATGCATAAAACATTCCAGCAGCAGCCCCTCTATCGGACTGTCAGCTACACTCCACCATTGTCCAAGTGTTTTCCTATTCCCCTCCCCCATTTCTCGTACAGTGTAATACTTCCCACTAAAGGAAAGTTCTTAATTTCTGTTGCCTTTGCCTATTTGTTGACTCCTTACTATATTTCTGTATATTCCATATACAAGGGAGATCATTCTACATATGTCCCTCTTCTTCTAACTCCACTCAGCATGATATCCTACACATCCATTCCTGTAGCAGAAAATCACATAGTTTCATCTTTCCTTTTTAAAAAATTTCTGTACAATGTTTTTTTAATTTTATTTAATTTTTATTTTTTTTAAATTTAGGGCACCATAATTTACAAAGTTCTTTATAGTTGGTTATTAGAGAAGTAATATAGAAGTAAATACTGTCAAAGCATTTATCATTTATGTTTCCCCCCCTCAGAGGAAATTATTGGTGATGATGATATTTTTCAGATATTCTGCTTTGAAAATTATATATATGATATATTATATATATGCATATATACATATGTTGTTTTGGGATTATACCCAGTACTTCTCGGGTTTATTCTTGCCTCTGTGCCCAGGGATCACTCTTGGTCGTGCTCAGGAGATTATATGCAATGCCAGTGATTAAACTTCGATTAGGTTGACTACATACAAGGCAAGCACCTTACCTGCTGTGCTATATCTCCAGAATTTTTAGAACAATGCTTGAATTGTGTGGACTTGGTATAAAAAGAAAATAGCTTTAGTCTAAAGTAGACAAATTCTGGTGCTTGAAACACAAAAAACTGAAGTGATATAGAAAATATTACCCTTCTTCTGAATGTGAACAGAGAGAAAAACCAAATGGAAGATCACTTCCTCAGGCTTTGCATACCAAGGTAGAGGATGCAGCTGGCTTGCAGGGGAGGACTTGTTCTTAGAAAGGTTATTGTCAGCCTTATGGAAGAGGTTGGGACTTGGCATCTATGCCCTGACTTCTTTTTTCACCTTGATCAGGATCAAGGGCTGGTGTTATGCTGGAGGAAATATCTCAGCCCACAGCTATAATTGTGTTTAGGCTCCCCTCATCAGTCATTTCTGCACGGTGGTGGCTCTGGGTCATCATGGCCCCTAAATCACAGGATACTAGGACTTTTCCCCAAAAATATGTTGTGCTTTCTGAGGCCTTTTCTGGTAGAATCTTCCATTACTTTCAAGTACTTCTCTCTTTCTTTCTCTCTCTCTGTCTCTGTTTGTCTCTCTCTCCTCACCCCCCCCACACACACTGTATGTGTGTTTTATTTTTTAATTTATTTTTTTATTAGTGAATCACCATGAGATAAAGTTACAGACTTACAAGTTTTCATGCTTATGTTTAAGTCATACAATGATCGAGTACCCATCCCTCCACCAGTGCTCATTTTCCACCACCAATGGTCCCAGCATCCCTCCCACCATCTCCACCATGTCACCTTCACCCCACTTCACCTCTGTGGCAGGGCATTCCCTTTTGCTCTCTCTTTTTTTTGGGTGTGTGGTTTGCTATAAAGGTATTAAGTAGGCATCGTGTTAGTCTATAGTCTATTTTCAGCCCATATCTCCCATCCCTAGTGGGCCCTCCTAACACCCTTTGCTTGGTGATCCTTTCTCTACCAGAGCTGCTTCTTCACCTAGCATGTGAGACCAGCTTCCAAGCTGTGGAGTAATCCTCCTGGTACTTATCTCCACTATTCTTGGGTGTTAGTCTCCCATTCTGTCTAGATTCCACAAATGAGTGCAATCTTTCTATGTCTGTCTGTGTCTTTCTGACTCATTTCACTTAACGTGATACTTTCCATGTTGATCTACCTATATGCAAATTTCATGACTTCATCTTTTCTAACAACTGCATAGTATTCCATTGTGTAGATATACCAAAGTTTCTTTAACCAGTCATCTGTTTTCGGACACTCGGGTTTTTTCCAGATTCTGGCTACTGTGAACAGTGCTGCAATGAACATATAGGTGCAGATGTCATTTCTACCGTGCTTTTTTGCAACCTCGGGATATATTTGCAGAAGTGGTATTTCGGGGTCACATGGGAGCTCAATTTCTAATTTTTTGAGAAGCGTCCGTACTGTTTTCCAAAAGGGCTGAAACAGCATTTCTATGAGCAGTGAAGGAGCGTCCCTTTCTCCCCAAATCCACGCTAACACCGGTCGCTTTTGTTCTTTTGGATGTGGGCCAGTCTCTGTGGTGTGTGAGATGGTATCTCATTGTTGCTTTGATCTGCATCTCCCTGATGATTAGTGATGAGGAGCATTTTTTCATGTGCCTTTCAGATATTTGGATTTATTCTTTGGGGAATTTTCTGTTTATTTCATCATCCCATTTTTTAATCGGGTCGGCAGTTTTCTTCTTGTGGAGTTGAACCAGTGCCTTGTAAATCCTTGATATCAACCCTTTATTGGATGGGTATTGGGTGAATATCATTTCCCATTCTGTAGACTGTCTTTGTATTCTGGTCGCTGTGTCTTTTGAGGTTAAAAAGCTTCTCAGTTTAAGATAGTCCCATTTGTTTATATCTGTTTCAACTTGCCTGGTCAGTGGCAAGTCCTCTTTGAAGATACCTGTAGCTTCAATGTCGTGGAGGGTTTTGCTGAACTTGCCTTCAATGTACCTTATGGATTCTGGTCTAATGTTGAGGTCTTTAACCCATTTTGATATGACTTTTGTGCATGGTGTTAGGTGTAAGTCTGAGCCCATTATTTTGCATGTAGCTGTCCAGTGTTGCCAGCACCATATGTTATAGAGGCTTTCCTTGCTCCACTTTAAATTTCTTGCTCCCTTATCAAAGATTAGATGATCATATATTTGAGGGTGTGTGTAAGGGTATTCTACCCTGTTCCATTTGTTTACTGCTCTGCCTTTGTTCCAGTGTCATGCAGTTTTAATTATTACCACTTTGTAGTAGAGCTTGAGGTTGGGGAAGGTGATGCCTCCCATCTTCTTTTTCCCCAAAATTGCTTTAGCTATTCCTGGGGTTTGTTGTTCCATACGAATTTCAGGAGTGTTTAGTCCACTTCCTAGAAGAATGTCATGGGTATCCTTATAGGGATCACATTGAATCTGTTTAATGCTTTCAGAAGTATTGCCATTTTAACAGTGTTAATTCTCCCAATCCATGAACAGGAGATCTGCTTCCATTTCCTTATGTCCTCTTTTACTTCGTGAAGTAACGTTTTGTAATTTTCTCTGTACAGGTCCTTCACCTTCTTAGTTAAGTTGATTCCAAGGTACTTGATTTTCTGAGGCATGATTGTGAATGGGGTTGCTTTTTTCATATCACTTTCTTCTCTCTCATTATTTGCATATAGGAAAGCCATGGACTTTTTGATATTGATTTTATAGCCTGCGACTTTACTATACAAGTCTATTGTTTCTAGGAGTTTCTTGGTAGAGGCTTTGGGGTTCTCTAAATATAGTATCATGTCATCTGAGAATAGTGAGAACTTGATTTCTTCCTTTCCTATATGGATGTTCTTAATGTCTTTTTCTTGCCTAATCGCTATTGCAAGTACTTCCAGTACTAGACTGAACAGAAGTGGTGAGATTGGGCATCCATGCCTTGTACCTGATCTTAGAGGGAAGGCCCTTAGTTTTTCCCCATTGAGGATAATGCTTGCTATAGGCTTGTGGTAGATGGCTTTGACTATATTGAGGAAGTTCCCTTCTATGCCCATTTTGGTGAGTGTTTTCATCATGAATAGGTGCTGGATCCTGTCAAATGTTTTCACTGCATCTATTGATATGATCGTATGGTTTTTATCTTTTCTTGTGTTGATATGGTAGATTATGTTGCTTGACTTCCAAATGTTGAACCATTCTTGCACCGCCGGGATTAATCCCACTTGGTCATGGTGTAAGATCTCTTTGATGGGTTGCTGGATTCTCTTCGCTAATATTTTGTTGAGGATCTTCACATCTGTGTTCATCAGAGATATTGGCCTGTAGTTTTCTTTTTTTGTGGTATCTGTTTGCTTTTGGTATTAGGGTGATATGTGCCTCATAGAAACTGTTTGGGAGTGTTTCTGTTTCCTCTATTTCCTGGAAAAGCTTAAAAACAACTGGCAACACGTCCTCTTTAAATGTTTGGAAGAATTCGCTAGTGAATCCATCTGGACCTGGACTTTTGTTTCTGGGGAGACTTTTGATTATAGTTTCAAATTCCTTGATAGTAATTGGTCTATTCACGTATTCCAAATCTTCTTGGTTCAGCCTTGGGATGCTATATGAATCCAGGAATTTATCCATTTTTCTAGAATCTCTTGTTTTGTGATGTACAGACTTTCAAAGCAGTCTCTGATGATCTTTTGAATTTCTTTGTTTTTTTGTTGTGATGTCCCTCCCTTTAATTTCTGATCTAGTTTATTAGAGTTCTCTCCCTCTTTCTTTGGTGGTTTATCAATCCTATAACCAGCTCTTAGATTCATAGATCTTTTGGATTGTCTTTTGGGTTTCCATATCATTGATTTCTGCTCTAAGTTTTATTATTTCTTTCCTTCTTCCTGGTTTGGGCTCCTTTTGTTGGTTCTTTTCTAAGGTCTTGAGCTGTGAGGTCAGGTTATTTATGTGGGTCTTTTCTTCCTTCCTGAGATATGCTTGCAGAGCTATAAATTTTCCCCTTAACACAGCTTTAACTGTGTCCCACAAGTTCTGGTCGCTTATGTCTTCATTCTCATTTGTTTCCAGAGTTCCTTTGATTTATTCTTTTTTCTTTTTTTAAAAAAATTTTTAAATTAGTGAATCACAGTGAGGGTACAGTTACAGATTCAAACATTTCGTGCTTGTTTTTCCCTCATGCAGTGTTCGGGAGCCCATCCCTCCACCAGTGTCCATTCTCCACCACCAATGAACCCAGTATCCCTCCCACGCCCCGAATCCCATCCCCCCTTCCCACCCCACCTCTGTGTCGGGGCATTCCAATTTGTTCTTTCTCTCTCCTTTTGGGTGTTGTGGTCTGCAATAGTGGTATTGAGTAGCCATCATGCTCGGACACTAGTCCACTTTCAGCGCGCATTTCCCTTACCACTTGGGACCTCCACTCACAATTTACTTGGTGTTCCCTTCTCCATTTGGTATGACTTTCCCCCAGTGTGTGGCCAAGTTCCAAACTATGGAGTCAACCTCCTGGTAGTGTATACTACTATTCTTGGGTATTAGTCTCCTACTCTGTTATTTTATATTCCACAGATGAGTGCAATCTTTCTATGTCTGTCCCTCTCTTTCTGACTCATTTCACTTAGCACGATACTTTCCATGTGGATCCACTTATATGCAAAGTTTATGACTTCATCTTTTCTAACAGCTGCATAGTATTCCATTGTATAGATGTACTAGAGTTTCTTTAACCAGTAATCTGTTCTTGGGAACTTGGGTTTTTTCCAGGTTCTGGCTATTGTAAACAGTGCCGCAATGAACATATAAGTGCAGATGTCATTTAGACTATACTTTTTGTTTCTCCAGGGCATATTCACAGAAGTGGTATAGCTGGATCAAATGGAAACCCGATTTCTAATTTTTTGAGAAGCGTCCATATTGTTTTCCAAAGGGACTGGACCAGTTGGCATTCCCACCAGCAGTGCAGGAGGGTCCCTTTCTCTCCACATCCTCTCCAACAGTGGTTGCTTTTGTTCTTTTGGATGTGTGCCATTCTCTGTGGTGTGAGGTGGTATCTAATGGTTGTTTTGATTTGCATTTTCCTGATGATCAGTGATGCAGAGCATTTTTTCATGTGCCTTTTGGCCATTCGTATCTCTTCCTTGGAAAAGTTTCGGTTCATTTCTTTGGCCCATTTTCTGATGGGGTTGGATGTTTTCTTCTTTGAACTTGTAGGGTTCAACCAGTGCTTTATATAACTTTGATATCAACCCTTTATCGGATGGATATTGGGTGAATATCCTTTCCCATTCTGTAGATTGCCTTTGAATTCTGGTCACTGTATCTTTTGCAGTGCAGAAGCTTCTTAGTTTAATATAGTCCCATTTGTTGATCTCTGTTTCTACTAGATTGCTTAGTTCCATGTCATCTTTGAAGATACCTTTAGCTTCAATATCGTGAAGGGTTTTGCCAACCTTGTCTTTGATATACCTTATGGATTGTGGTCTGATGTTGAGGTCTTTAATCCATTTGATCTGATTTTTGTGCATGGTGTCAAGTCGAGGTCTATCTAAGCCCATTCTTTTGCATGTGGTTGTCCAGTTATGCCAGCACCATTTGTTGAAGAAGCTTTCCTTGCTCCACTTCACATTTCTTGCCCCTTTATCAAATATTAAGTGATCATACATTTGGGGTTATGTGTAGGGATATTCCACTCTGTTCCATTGGTCTGAGTACCTTTGATTTCTTCCTTGATTTCCTCCCTGACCCACTCATTGTTCAACACTGAGTTGTTTAATTTCTAGGTGTATGGTTTGGTTCTCTGCATCTGTGCATGATTAACTTCTATCTTCAGTGCATCATGGTCTGAGAAGATAGTTGATATAATTTCTATGTTCCTGATTCTATGGAGGTATGCTATTTGGCCCAGCTCCTGATCTATTTTGGAGAATGTTCTGTGTGCACTGGAGAAGAATGTGTAATCTTTTTAATGGGGATGCAAAGCCCCGAATAGATCTATTAGCCCTCTCTCTCCTATTTCTTCCTTCAAGGCTAGTGTTTTCTTGCTGAGTTTTTGTTCTTGTTGAACTATCCAGAGGTGATAAGGCGGTGTTGAAGTCTCCAACGTGTATTGTGTTGCTAGTGATGTCCTCTCTAAAATCTGTTAGTTGTTTTAAATTTTGCATTGGTCCCTCTTTAGGTGCATATATGTGTAGGAGTGTGAGTTCTTCCTGCTGTATGTATCCCTTGATTAGTAAGAAATGGTTTTCGCTGTCTCTTCTAATCTTTTTCAACCTGAAATCTATGTTGTCTGATACTAGTATGGCCACCCCGGCTTTTTTGAGGTAGTTGTTTGCTTGAAGGATTGTTTTCCATTTTTTGACTTTGAGTCTGTGTTTACTCTAACCATTCATATGTTTCTTGTAGGCAGTAGAATGCTGGGTTCAGTTTCTGAATCCATTTTGCCACTCTGTGTCTCTTGATGGGTGCTTTGAGAGAGATTGACCATTGACATTGAGAGAGATTATTGTCATGGAGTTTTGTGCCATCTTTCTGTAGGGGTTTGTAATGCTTGTAGGGGTTTTTCATTTCTTACAGGAGCCCCTTAAGTCCTTCTTTTAAGTTTTGTTTTGAGTCTATGAAGTTCCTGAGATGTTTGTCCATGAAATTGTGTTTGTTTCCTTTGAGTTTGAGTGAGAGCTTAGCTGGATAGAGTGTTCATGGTGAGGCATTCATTTCATTGAGTTTTTTCACTATATCCCACCATTGTCTTCTGGCTTGGAGGGTTTCCTCTGATAAGTCTGCTGTGAATCTAAGGGGTGCTCCTTTATATGTGATTTCTTTTTTTGACCTTGTTGCTTGCAGTATTGTGTCCCTATCCATGGGATCCATCATTCTGACTATGATATGTCTTGGAGTCTTTTTATTAGAGTCTCTTCTAGAATGGCACCTTTTGGGCTCCTAGGATCTGATTGTCTTCATTATCCAGCTCTGGGAACCTTTCAGCAATGATTTCTCTAACTGTGGCTTTCTCATTAGGGTTGCCTCCCTGTCCTTCGGGAACTCCAATGATTCTTATGTTATTCCTCTTGGAATCCAGTAGGTCTCTGATTTGCCGTAGAGCTGTTTTGAGGTCTTTTCCAATTGTTTGGAAAAGTAGAGCAGTTTGTTTTTCAAATATTTAGAGATTTTCTTGTCTATTACTAGTTTCTAGTTTTGATTCTTTTTGCATATAATTTTAACTCATAAAATCATTGGATTGTTTTATGGCTCAAGATATAGTTTGTCTTGTTGAATGATTCATGGTGCTTGAAAAGAATGTGCATTTTGTGAATTTTGAGTAGATCTTTACATAGTTCATGTTGTTCAGAATTTTATGTCTGATAATTTTATCAGCTGCTGAGAAGGGGAACAAAGTTCCCAGCTACTTAAATGCAAAGTGTTTCTTCTTCAGCTCTCGGTCTTTATACTGTATATTGTATTCCTGGGTGAGTGGTCATTTGGTCATTTTGTAATATTTTTTATCACTACTAATTTTATTTTTTCTAAAGTTTCCTTTTTATATAGTCATTTGTGTTTACATGGTTTCTCTTTATTCATCCTTTTTTTCCTCTAAATTTACCTTGTCATTCCATGAATTTTTATTGTGAATTTTTATAAACATTTGGTGTGCATGATGTTTCTAATTAATTCTGCTAATCTCTTCTTGTTAATTTCTGTTTTTATTCCTTTAAATGTTTATATTTAATTAATATTCTCAGTTTGTTATTTTTAATAAATTAGACTTTGTGCTTCTCAAGCTATTTACATAATCATGATACATTTAATTTTAGAGTCACCACCAAGAAGTTAATAATAGCTATAACTGTCCATTTTGGTAGAAAATTATGACCTACAATATTAGTCTTCTATTTTATTCTTGGTGTTCAGCTGCTGTTTTCTGTAGTATACAGAAATTTTTCTCCAATATGCCATGAAGGTAAATATTTTTAAGCTGCGCTAAATTCTTATCATTGAATAACTAAGTTATTATAGCTAAATAAATGCATCACAGTGGGTAGGGCATTTCCCTTGCATGCGGCTGACCTGGTTCGATTTCTCCATCCCTCTCAGAGAGCCCAGCAAACTACCAAGACTATCCTGCCCTCACGGCAGAGCCTGGCAAGCTAACCATGGCATATTTGATATGCCAAAAGCAGTAACAACAAGTCTCACAATGGAGACGTTACGGGTGCCAGGTCGAGCAAATCAATGAGCAATGGAATGACAGTGATACAGTGATACAAATAAATGCTTATAAGCAATGCAACTTTCCTTGAATGACAAAGCAGTTGGTGTTGGTACTCTGAATGTACACTATGGTTCATTTTTAAAAGCTAAGGAGTAGGACCCAGAGTCGTTAAATAATTGTGTAAAGAGATACAGGGTCATTGGAGGAAGCCAGGATTAAATGATGAGGACAGCATGCATTTGTCCAAGCCTAGAGGTTTTGAGGAAAGTCAGGAGATGGATTTGTTTGGGCACAAGAAGGAGGTTGCAATAACTATGTTAGTGATGAGGGTTAGGTGTGATATGGTGCAGGTTTGTGCTAACCAGTAAAGACGCAAAGATAGTCCAATTAAAAGGTCATGGTATTTTAGCCATTGAGTTGTAACAAGCAATATGAAGTTTTGTGCCTTCCAGGAGGAGAGGCTTGTGGGGGTTGGGAAAATGGGAAAATGGGGACAATGGTGGAGGGAAGGTCACACTGATGATGGGATTGATGTTGGAACATTGAATGCCTGTAACAACTGTATTATAAACAACTTTGTAAACCATAGTGTGTAAATAAAATTTAAAAAACAAAGAAAAATTTTAAAAGGTTATGGTAAATTTAAAGGACTATGTGTTCAGTTATTTAAAAGTTCCATTTGGTATTATATATTAAAAATTATTTTATCAATGTATACCTAAAATATGTTGTAATATTGCTAAAGATATTACCTTGATCCAGTCATCTGTTCTTGTAAACTTGGATTTTTTTCTGTATTTTGACTATCATGAGTAATGTTGCAATGAACATAGGAGTGCAAATGTCTTTTATGAATAGAGGTTTTGGGCCCTTAAGTTAGTTTCCCAAAAATGGAACTTCTGGATCATGTGCAAGCTTGAATCTTGGTTTTATGAGATGTGTCCATATTGTTTTCCAGAATGGTTGAACTCGGCAACATTTTCACCAACAGTGGAGGAGAATTTCTTTTTCTTCATATCCATGCTAACAGTGGTTATTTTGTTCTTTTTGATGTGTGTCATCTCACTGGTATGAAATGATAGTTTAGTGTTATATTAATTGGCACTTCTCTGAGGATCACTAATGTAGAGCACTTTTAATATGTCTGTTGAAATATGTAGTATATCCAATGAAATATATTCTCAATGGAAAAATACAAAAAGATAAAATCATGCAAATCATGCAAGTTGTCCTTCTGTGAATGGAACTAGAGGGCATAATGTTGAGTGAAGTCAACCAGAAGGAGAGGGACACATAGTTCTCTTATATATGGGATACAAAGAATCACAGTAAGGTAAAAACAAATTGCCCAAAACAAAAGAATTTGTGAACTATTGTTCAGAACTCAGTTTACCATAATGGAGAGATATGGTGGGCTGTGTGTGTGTTAGGGACCCCTGACGCAGTGGTGGATGGGAGTGGGTACTTTGGTCTGGTTGGGGTGTGGTGTTAGAATGTTCTAGCACTGACATCTACTTTTCTCCTCCATTTCTTTCTTTCACTAGTCTTCTCATTTCTGTACTATAATGCTAAGAATTTGCCCATCTTTGAAACCTATTCTCTTGTCATTTTTTCTCTATACCACTATGTGTCATTTCTTCAATATACTCCTTTCTAGATAAATGCGAACATCCCTCTTCTGATTTACTTAACATATCTTCCAGTTACATAAAGTTTTATTTATTTATTATTTATTTTATTTATTCCGGGAAGCATTATTTCATCATTACCTTGCAGCTGTATAAAATTCTATTTTTTTTTTAAATTTTATTGAGTCACCATGTGGAGGGTTACATAGTTCTCAGGATTATGTCGGTTATACAATTCTTAAACACCCTTCCCTTCACCAGTGCCCATCTTCCATCACCAGCCCCCCCAGTATACCTGCCGCCCCCTCCCACCTCCCCAGTCCCCACCCTTGTAAGTGATAAGTTTCACTTCATTTACGCTTTATCTCGATTACATTCCATGTTTCAACACACAACTCACTACCTTTGCTGGGGTTTCCCCCCCAAAAGAAAAAGACAGTCCTATTGCCAAGGAGGCATTTGATAGTTCTCCATTGCTAAGAATATAGAGATACTAAGTCCCGCTGTTTGTTACATAACTTTTCTTTTTCCCCCTTGCCCCGCGCCACCGAGTTCACGCCTGTTTAGTAATCACCACGCTGCCTGACAAGGGAAAAAAAAACGAAAAGGATGGTTATTTCCCGTCATCAGCAGGCGTGGGGCTCTGGCTTAGTTGATAGACTAGTAGAGTGTCTGCAAGCAGTTTCTGGAACCGAGGGTCTTGCGCTGGTATCGGCTCCGGCTCGAGATTCCACCAGCGTCCCATTGTTCCATGTATATAATTTTTCCCCTAATATCCCATTCCCACGCCACCAGGTCTGTTTGCTTAATGGACATCACACTGTAGTTGACGACACGCCGCGTTTCTTCCCGAGAAAGAAGAAAATTTCTTCTCAGCCGGCGTGGGGACATAGCTTAGTTCAGTCTAGAGAGATGGCTACCACTTTGATTGCCTTCAATATTTCAGCAACAGACTTACTATTCTTGTTAGGATCTCGCACAAAAGTCCGACCCATTAAAAGCGAACCATTACATATTGCTGATGCTAAGATGACATTAGGTCGCGCGGCCGAGGCAGCGGCCGCGCGGTTTTGGGTTTCTGTATAAAGTCCAGGGAAAGTACAACCAGAAATAACATCACTACAAACTTTTACCCTTTTATGGTGCTCATAAGATGGAGAAGTCCTGCGCTGTGCTCAGGGGGGAGGAGTTGAGAGAGAGAGAGGTTAAAAGAATTGGGGGATGCCCGGGTCCCACTGTTTCAGCGCACCGTGGGGTCTCTGGTCCCAAGCCGGAATTAGTTCAGTAGGCTGCCTGGAGTCCAAGGGCGCTCCCTTGGGCTCTTCCATCATGCTCGCTCCGCAGCCGGATCCAAAGGGGTAAAATTCTATTTTGAATCTATGTCATTGTCACTGTATCACAGTCAACCCATTGCTCATTGATTTACTCGAGCAGGCACCAATAATGTCTCCATTGTGAGACTTGTTACTGTTTTTGGTATAACGAATACGCCATGGGTAGCTTGCCAGTCTCTACCGTGCGGGCAGGATACTTTCAGTAGCTTGCCAGGCTCTTCAAGAGGGACAGAGGAATCGAACATGGGTCGGCTGCTTCAAGACAAACGCCCTACCCGCTGTGCTATTGCTGCAGCCCGAATCTATGTCACTGTCAGTCACTGTCACTGTCATCCCATTGGTCATAGATTTGTTCAAGAGGGCACCAGTAGTGAGACTTATTTGTTACTGTTTTTGGCACATCAAATACGTACCGGGTAGCTTTCTAAGCTCTTCCGTGTGGGAGAGATACTCTCGGTAGCTTGCCAGGCTCTTTGAGAGGGATGGAGGAATCGAACACGGATTGGCCACATGAAAAGCGAACACCCTACCGCTGTGCTATCGCTCATTTGTTATTGGAACTTTGGTTGATTTCATAGCTTAGCAATTGTACTAACTGTTGCAGTGAATCAAGATGTGCAGTGTATTTTCAAATGAATGTTTTTGTGTCTTGGGGGTAGTTATCAAGAAGTGGAATTATTTTTTCATAAGAAAATTCTATTCTTACTTTATGAGAAATCTCCATACTGTTTTCCATAGGAGCTGAATCAGACAACATTCCCACTAAGCAGTGATTGAGTTCATTTTTACCATATCCCCACCAACACAGTCTAGTCTTTTTGATAAATGACATACTCACTGGTGTAAGATGATATCTCATCATCATCTTGACTTGGATTTGCCTTATTATGAGTGACAACAAACACTTTTTCTGTGCCTACTGACCATTCATCTGTCTTCAGAGAAGTGTCTGTTCATTCCCTTGCCATATATATATTTTTTATTTTTATTAGTGAAAGACCATTAGGTACAGTTGTAGACTTACAAACTTTTGTGCTTGTGTTTTGGTTGTACAATGATCGAGAGTACCCATCCTTCCACCAGTACCCATTATCCACCACCAATGATTCCAGTATCCCCCCTACCACTCCTTGCCATATTTTTTTTGATAGTGCTTTTGGACTTATAGTTGTTGATCTTTGTTAATGCTTTAATATTTTGGTTATTAACTCTTTATCTGATGTATTAAGCGCAAATATTTAGCAATTTAGTAGTTTTAAAAATTTTAGCCTATATTTCTTATACCCTATAAAAACTTTTCAATTTGATGTAGTCCTATTTGTTTATTTTTGTTTTCTTTGCCAAAACTCATATAATTGAAAACATATTTGAGGTCTAAGTTTTGAGCATTTTTTCCTGTATATTTTATGAATTCTGGTATAAATTCAAGTCTTTGATACAGTTTGATTTAATTTTGCACAAAGTATGAGATACAGATCCAGCTTATTAAAAAAAATGTGGCTATCTAGTTTTCCCAACATCAATTGTTGGAAAGGCTATCTTTACTTCATGTTATATATACAGCTTCTTTATCATGAATTAGCTATCCAAGAATACAGGTAATGGGCAGTTGGCAGATGAAAAATGTTCATTGTTAGTTATGATCAGAGAAATCCAAATTCTAATTCATCGGTCTGACAATCTATTCTTATACCATGTAACATTACTATAACTTGAAAGCACAATTTAAAAACAGGAAATGCAGTACCACCAGTTTCTTATTGCTCACTGTGGCTTTGGCTATTTTGGATATTTTGTACAAATTTTATTAGTGACAATTCTAAGAGCTCAAAGAATATCATTGAAAATTTAATTGAAGTAGAATGTTCATTTTGAAAATGTTGATTTTTCCAATGCACCAACATGGACTTTTTTCCTGTTTCTTGAAATTTTCTTCTTTTCCTTTAAGTGACTTATAGTTCTCAAGGCAAAGGTCTTTCACCTCTTTGTTAATTTGATCTACAGGTACTTGATGTTTTTGAATACTATTTCAAATGGAGTAGTTTTATTAAATTATCCCCTTCTCTAGTTTATTCAATTCTCTTTTCTTGTCCATTATTTACATATAGCAATGTGGCATATTTTTGTGTACTGATTTTGTAGCCTGCTACTTTGCTATATTGGTTTACTGTTTCTAGAAATATTTTAGTGAACTCTTTGGAATATACTATATAACCATGACCATACTATCATGTCTGTAAATAGTAGACTGTAGCACTATCATCCTGTTGTTCATCGATTTGCTCAAGCAGGCACCAGTAATGTCTCCATGTGAGACTTGTTATTGTTTTTGGCATGTTGAATACACCTCGGGTAGCTTGCCAGGCTCTGCTGTGGGGACAGGATACTCTCAGTAGCTTGCTGGGCTCTGAGAGGGATGGAGGAATCAAACCTGGGTCGGCCATGTGAAAGGCAAACACCCGACCCGCTGTGCTATCGCTAAAGTCATTTGAATTATTTTTATATCATGTCTGTAAATAGTAATCATTGAATTTTTTTTACTTTAAAAATTATTTTTAAAGTTATTCACAATAATTTATTAAATTTAATATTCCAACACCAATCCCACCACCATTACACCTTTCCATCACCATATTTAGAATGTTGCCACCCCACCCCATAAAGCCTGCCCCCAAAGCAGGACCTAAATAATTTACTTTGTATTTCTTGTTATGAATAATCCATTAAAAATGAATTGAAGAATTTACTTGGAGGAAAGTGTGTGAAGACTGTTGTATTTCACCCTGGAGCCATTAAACCCTTGTCGTGGTACATCAGTGGTATAAAGAATGAGATATTGTGTGACTGCATATGTGGTCCTGTGATCCAGGAGTTTGGCCATGAGTATGGCAGCGATTGAGTTCTGGAGGTTTTCGGCTGCTGGAGCTGTACTGGGGCAGGTGGGGGTACTCACCTGCCCCTTCTGAGTTGGCCCTGATGAGACAGCCTGGTGCAGGGTCTGGAGGCATCTTTGTGACATGTTGCTCATGTAGCTCTCTTCCAAGAGATTTATTTCTGAGTCTCTGGATCATGGCTGTTAATGTCATTTGACTTCTGTTTTTCCGATTTGGATCCTTTAATTTCTTTTTCTTACCTGATTGCTTAAGTAAAGAATTCTTTTGTGTGTGAGAGAAACATAAGATAGTTTTTATTGAAACTTATTTAGAAAGGTATGAGGGGAGAGAAAGAGAAGTATGTGTTGAAGAGAGAACATGAATTTCTCCAGAGTGGAAAGCAAGCAAGCAATGATACATGGAGAAAAGTAAGCAAGAAACATGCTTAAGGCAGAACACAGGCCTGAAGAATAAGCCAAAGATATGACTTCTAATAATATATATATATAATTTATTTATTTATTTTTATTTATTTATTTTTCATTGAATAAGTGTGAGAACAGTTAGAGGGCTTTCAGGATCAAGTCTCAGTCATACAATGATCAAACACCCATCCCTTCACCAGTACACATATTCCAGCACCAAGAACCCCAGCATACCCCTCTCTCACTTCCCCCCTGCCTGTGTGGCATATGATCTTCACTTTACTCTCTCTTTACTTTGATTACATTGAATTTTTGACAGAAAACCCACTATTATTATTTGAAGTTTTCCCCCCTGTCGAAATGACATCATTAGAACACATGTTTTCTATTGTTGATAACAAAGAGCATATGATGTTGCACAGTCGCAAAAGTGGCCATCCAGTTTTGGGATTCTGGTATTTTAGTAATTAAGTCCAGAGGTATTTCTGCCCACAGCTGCTGCATTCCTAGATTGTTTTGTGTGCTTCTGGGATCATGGCTGTTCAGGAGTAGAGGAGCTGTTCGTGGGCGGCTGCTCAGGGTCTCATTTGGGCAGGGATCAGGGCCAGTTCTGCCTCCCCCCGCCGCCCAATCACATGATTCCCCATGCGTCCCATCACTGCAAGCTCCTACCTTTCTGTCCAATTGGCTTTGAAAGGTGGCAGTTGCCATTCTGCCGCAAAGGCTGAGAGACAAAACCCTTCCCCTCATGGGGCTGCACGGCGCCATAGCTTAGTTCACAGTTAAGGAGTGTATCTGCCAGCAGCCACTGCGTTCCGAGGTTGGTTTCTGTGCCTCTGGGATAGTGGACGCTCAGGGGTGGGAGAGCCATTCCTGAGCGGCTTTTTGTATATGAAAAAAGGTTTGGAGAAAATGTCCCAGTCCCACATACCGGAGCCATGTTTGTAGAAGCTCAGTGTTGCTGGGATTCCATCTGGAGAAGGTGGGGTGGCTGCACCTTCTCCGTCTGCCATCCTGGTGTTGTTGGTCTGGTTTGGGGTCTGGAACATTCTCCGGCTTGCGGTGCCTGTCTGCCCGGATTTTTCACTGCAGGCTGCTGCGGCAAATGGCGCCATGGGCCTAATACTATATTGAGTAGAAATGGAGACAGTGAACATCCTTTTCTTGTGCCCTATCTCAGAGGGAATACTATTAGTTTCACATCATTGATAGTGTTACTGGTGTGGGCTTGTATATGACCATTACTGTCTTCAGGAAGCTATTTTGTTAAGGCATCTTTTTGTAAATCATGAATGGATTTTGGATTTTTTTTATGCTTTCTCGGCATCATTCGATTTGTATGTTTCCTTTTATTGATACCATATATTACATTAATTGGTTTGCATATGTTGACTTTTCCTTCCATCCCTGGTATTCATCCCATTTTACCAAGGTGTTTAATGTATTTGGTACATTGTTGGATTCAGTTTGGTAAAATTTTGTTGGAGGATTTATGCATCCATGCTTATCAGAGAAATTGGTCTGAGTTTTCTATTTTAGTAGTATCTAGATCTGCTTTGGGTATTAGTGTAATGTTGGCTTTATAGAAGCTGTTAGGAAAGACTCCTGTTTCTTCAATATTTTTGAAGACTTGAGGAGAAAAGGTACTAAACTTTTGAAGGCTGATAGAATTCACCAGTGAACCCATCAGGACCAAGGATTTTAATCTTGGGGAGATTCTTAATTACTGATTTAATTTCCTTACTGAGATTGGTCTATTCAAGTTTTCTACCTCCTTCTTATTCCATTTAGAAAAGTTACCTGATTCTGATAATCCAGATATTTCTTCTAGGTTTTCCAATTTAACAGTGTAAAGTTCTTCACAGTAACTTCTCATGCTATTTTTGTGTTTTTCTGAGGAATCTGTTGTAATTTCTTCCCTTTCACCTATAGTCTGATTTGGGCATTTTACCATTATTTCCTTGTGAG
The DNA here is from genome assembly GCF_027595985.1 of Sorex araneus. Classification (NCBI taxonomy): domain Eukaryota; kingdom Metazoa; phylum Chordata; class Mammalia; order Eulipotyphla; family Soricidae; genus Sorex; species Sorex araneus. Next base: position 333,034,889 of record NC_073302.1, on the reverse strand, counting down.
CCTGTCAAGGTTTTGTCTATCTTGTTAATTCTTTTGATGAACCAGCTCCTAGTTTAATTGACTCTGTATTTTTTGTTGATATCTATCCCATTGATTTCTACTCTGATTATTATTACTATTCTTATACTAATTTCTGGATTCATCTGTTTTTCTTTTCTCAGGTTCTTAAGATATGTTTTAAGTTGTTTGTTTGAATTTTTTCTTTTTACCTAAGGTAGATCTGTATTTCTATGAATTTTACCCTTAATTTTTCTTTTTCTTGTTCCAGAGGCTCTGATAGTTTGTTTCTTTATTTTAATTCTTCTCAAGGAATCTTTTTAAATTTTAAAACATTTTCTCTTGATTCAGAATTTAGCAGCATTTTGTTCAGTTTTACTAAACTTCTTTTTTATGGTTAATTTTTACCTTTATAGCATTGTAGTCTTAGAGGGAGTGATTGGTATGATTTATAAATTTATGCACATTTGAATTATGCCCTACTATGTGGCCTTTTCAAGAGAATGGTCTGTGTGCACTTGAGGAGAATGTTGTGTTCATTTAGATCTTTTGGTGATAGAGGGCTCTGGATAAGTTGCCTAATCTCAGTTTTTCTAATTCCTCGTTTAGGAATATCTCTGTTGATAATTTTTCTGGTTGAACTGGCTAATGGTGGAAGTGGAAAGTTGAAATCTTCTAGTACTGTATTTATATCAGTGAGTTTCTTTAGGCCTGTGAGCAGAAATTTTGTACATTTTGCATATAGATAGGTAAGCTAGGACTTCTTGATCTACTTCCCTAAGTATACCTGATATTTTTTGTCTACCATTAGTTTGTATGATTGTTTTCCATCCTTTTACTCTGATCCTGCATTTATCTTATAAATTCAAGTGCATTTCTTATAAACAACAGAAATTTTGGATGTTTCCTGATCTATCTCTCCATTCTCTGACTTTTATGGAGAAATTCAGCACATTGGCAATCAGAATTTGACATGTCAATAATGTACCAATATTATTGATTATTGATAGCATTATTTTCTTTTTTCTATGTGAAATTTATTGTTTTGCAATTAGCCATTTTCTTCTAATAGATGGCCTTTCAGTAATTCTTGAAAGGTTGGTTTAGATGTAGCAAATATCACCAACTCTTATTTGTTTTTATCTATCCCTCAAATATAAATGATAGCCTTGCAGGGCAGAGGACTCTTAAGTGGAAGTTTTTGTCTCCGTATTTTGAATAAGTACTTTCATTCTCTTCTTGTTTGTATGGTTTCATATAACAGAGATATCTTAACATTTTTATATTATTTTCTTTGTATTGGAGGTTTTCCTTCTCTTTTGTCACTTTACTTTTTGTCACGCTTACTTTTTTGTTCTTGCATGATTACAGTGTACATTGGTGTTGTTCATTTTGTTTGGTACTCATGTGGCTCTCAAGTCTGTGCACAAGTCTCCCTTGAGAGAGGTTAAGTTTTCATGTCTTTCATTAGGTTTTGCCTTTTTTCATTTTTCTACTGTCAAAACTTTATAATTTGAAAATTATTACATTTGCTCTCGTTAACTAAATATTTTATACTTTTTTCTATTTTCAACATCTTTTTAATTTTTCCTTTCATTGTGTTGGCTGGACTTTATGTTCATGCTTGCAGATTCATTTTTTTTTCCAGCATTTGGAATTAATGTTGCTTTGATTTTATATTGTATTGTTTAGCTACATCATTTAGTTCTATTTGTATGAATCCTTTAATATTATATCAGGTCTTCTTTGATTTTCTTAAATTTCTTTTCCAGTGATTCTTTAAGTTTTGTTATCATCTATATGGAGTATTGTTTCTTCTTGACCAGAATCGAGAATTTTGATGAACTTGAGAACTTATTTGGATTTATGTCCTATCTGCTGAAATAACTGAATACCTTTACTTCCATATTGTTAAAGTTTCCTGGGTCAGACAGTGGAGCTTCAGATTTCAGAAGAGTATTGATTCTATATGCTGTTTATACTGTCAGGCCTATTTTATACTCTTTTTATACCATTTATATGGTTTTGCTTTTATTGCTTTCTGACTCTACCCACTGCCTTGTGACAATATTGCAGCATGGTAGGCAGAGGTGGATTTAGCCCTTTTTTAAAAAGGTGTAACTTTTGTGGGTGTAGTCTGAAACCAAAACACACTCCTGTAGTTCTTCAACTACTCTTAAAGTGTGTGAGGTACATAGAACACAGCTGTCATTCAACCAGGGCAGACACTCTTCCCAGCCTGAGAAGGTACTGCAGTATTGAACCAATCCAAGGTCCCTCTGAGCACATGTTAAGATAGAGTAACTAAAGAAATGACAGCTTGCAGCCTCTTCTGCAGCTTGAATGGGAAACGGAGCTTGAATCAGGTTTCTGGCTTGCATCCTGGAACAATTTCCAGGCTGGCACAAAAGGGTGTAGCCTAGGTGAATCACTGATTTGTCAGGTGGAGGAGCCAGGGGAGAGCCTGCTAGAAGCCCAGCTTCTGTAGCTTAAATCTCAAGGCAGATCTTAATGCCAGTAGATAGGACTGCAAGAGCAGTACTTGCTCTGGAGCCCCGATGTGTGTGACAGGAAGCAATAATATATAAAATGGATAATGGACAAAGAGTAATAGTGTCACTACAATAATAATTACGATTCTTATTCATTCTCTTACTGCTGCTGCTTATCACTGAGCATTTCCATGTACCAGGAACATTTGTTTTACATGATTCTATTTATTTACTCTTCATTACATTTTTATGTAGTAATCAGTATTGATGTTAATAATTCTCTTAGATGAAGACACTAATGCTGATTAATCAGTAACACATTTCATTCCTCAGAGTTGAGCTTTAAGATCAACTTTTCTGATATTTTGATGATTTGGCAAGTTTGTTAGCTTTATGAACTATGTTGATGTTTCGATTAGTTTTCTGAAGTATCTTTATTGCACCCCTGGGATATATTCCCAGAAGTGGTATTACTGGGCCATATAGAATCTCAATATAGAATCTTTATTGATGTTATTCTATCCTTAAAAATCAATCTACAAGGCTAGGAAGAACAGAAAGGACTTGGAAAACAACCTTTTGGTGTTAGAGTACATTTACTTTTGAGGAGCTTCATATCTGTACCCTTAAATTCATAGTGACTATGTGCATGTGGTGAGAAAATCCTTTGTCACCTTGAATAAGTTACTTATATAACTTCTCTAAATACCTCAACTTATCCATGTATTAAAGTAAATGACTCATTTATTTGGAAAACTTTAGAATCAAAATTTATGAATGAGAGGTAATATAAATATATTTTATTTTCAAAGTAGGGTGATTAAGTAGTTGTGCACAGCTAAGCTCAGTGATTAGTCAAAGTCAATGGTCATAAAGTTATGGTCACATGTTCCTTGCTCTCTGACCTTTAAATTCCTGGTGAGGTTGCTGCCTGTATCTTAAGTTTTCTGCTTTCTGCAATATTCTGGATCTACTGTTCCACTGTGCTTTGAGAGGAAGTCTTGCAGCTGTCTGGAAATGTACACGATAATGGCTCTTCCCACTTTCCTTCCTCATATGTTTGTTTAGAGCCCCCAAAGAACTTCTCACTCTTCCTCCACTACTATCTGGCTTCTTAAACTCCAGCAAGTGCAGTTAAGTGTCTAGGTAAGGAGAAAAAGTAAGAGAAAGTAAAGAGATGGATCTTATTAATAAGAAATCCACTATACCATTTTGGATAAGAACTGAGTGCTGAGAGTAGGTAAGGTGTATACGTGATAACCTTTCAGCGTATGTATTGCAAACCATAATGCACAAAAAGAGGGAAGGAGGGAAGGAAGGAGGGAAGAAGGGATGGGGGGATGAGGAAAGAAGGGATGGGGAGGAGGAGGGAAAAAGGGAGGGAGAAAAGAAGAAGAAAAAGAAGAAGAAGAAGGAGGGGGAGAAAGAAGGAGGAGGAAGAGGAAGAGGAAAAGGAAGAGGAGGAGGAAGAGGAAAGAAAGAAAGAAAGAAAGAAAGAAAGAAAGAAAGAAAGAAAGAAAGAAAGAAAGAAAGAAAGAAAGAAAGAAAGAAAAGAAGGAAAGAAAGAAAGAAAGGGAAAGAAGGAAAGAAAGAAGGAAAGAGAGAGAGAGAGAGAGAGAGAGAGAGAGAGAGAGAGAGAGAGAGAGAAGAAAAGTGCCTGTCATAGAGGCAGGCTGGGTACAGGTGAATGGTGGGAGAGAAACTGGGGACATTGGTGGTGGGAAATGTACACTGGTGAATGGATGGGTCTTAGAACATTGTATGGCTGAAACCCAATCATGAACAACTTTGTAGCTGTGTATCTCACAGTGATTCAATAAAAAATATTAATCAAAAAAAGAAACCCACAGTATTTAGAGAATAAGAATGTGGAACATAAACAAGATTACGTAGCTGGTGACCTGAGCAGCACATTGTCCAGTCTGGCCAACTCAAGAGCACCAAGAGAGAAAAGATGCAAGGGCTTGATTTTCAGGGTGGTCACATCTAGGGTCTGCACATCACCTGAAGGAGTCTTACATTTTTTATTAAACTTGGATATCCTCGGAAATCATTTTCCCTATGCCTCTACTAACATATGTTCAGATTCACTTTGATTAATTTTATGTCCTCCATAAAATTAAAATTTTCTGCATTTTCTTATGCTTCTACTTCTGACTCCAACCCTGACCTCTTAATGTATTCCTTCAGTCCCCTTCTCACACCTGACTCCTTGCCTCCACACCTCTCTCTCAGGGCATATTCTTGGAGCACCATCCTCTCTTCTTCCCTCCCTTATTTTCATGCTGCATGAGAGTTGGTGAGGGTTTGACTGCATGCCTGTGTCAGCACCTGTGTGCATTTAAGGTGGTTCAGGGCTGCACTCCTGACTCATTCCAGAAGCTTGCTGCCATCATCTTAGCACTCTGACCTCTTCTTATAGCCCAGTCGTCTCACACTGCTGTGGCCTTCCTGCTTCTGCAAATCACCAGTATGACTTCTGAGAGTGTCTTTGGCTCCTGGCCCCAAATCTGACTGATCTGTGCTCCTTCTCTGCTACACACTATTCAAGGAAGGAATACTTTTCTCTGCCTCTGTCCAATCCTTCTCCAGACTGTGACCCTTTGCACTCCTTACCTTCTCATTCCTCCTAGAGCTTCACTCTCTATTCCAGTGTTTCTCCCTCTCAGCATAAGAAGGATTTGGTTCTTTGTTTCACATACTGGTCTTGTTTTGGTAGTTGTTTGTTTATTTGAGGCGGGTGCTTCCCAGCAGTGCTTGAGGGCCTGGACCACTCTGGGCACCACTCAACCTGGCAGTGTCAGTTGATGGTTTCAGTGCCCCTGCCCAGTGAGGCAGTGTTGTTCAGGTCTGGGAATGCTTGGGGGACAGTGCTGGCTGGGAATAGAACTAGGTTCTTACACACAGCATGTGCTGCAGCCCTTTGAGGGATCTCCAGGGAGGTCCCCCATTTTTGATTTTTAAGATCTTCAAAAAGAAAATACTATAATTTTATAAATCCCTCTGTATTTAGTCCACTGTCTCTTGTAGCCTCCGTCTCCTTATCCCCCCCCCCTCTGTCCTGGGCAGCAGACATCCACTAGAGTTATGGGAACTGGGCTTTGGAGTCTTCCAGTAGCGATAATGGTCATTCATTGCTCAGTGAGTGTGTGTGAGGAAAGCCTCACTCTTGGTGATGTGATAAGTGGGATAAGAGAGACTTCTCTCAATGATGCTGGAGGAGTCTCTGAGGAGGAGATGCTTGAAATGAGAAGGATCTCGCTGGGCTGGGAGCTGGGGAAGAGCATCCAAGCAGAGGACAAAGCAAGGAGAGGTGCTGATTGAGAATGAACTGGACTTTACATAAATGAAACTTTATGTAAATCCTCCACTCAGTTCTTCCACTTCACTGCTCAGTCATGTCTCCCTGGAACCCTCCCACCTGTCTGAATTATCACCAACAGGGGACTTCCAGGGGGCTACTTGCCATTTTGTGGGAGTTTGAGCTGTTATTCACCTTGATGTACCAAGAGGCCCTCTCTCACCATAGGGCTTACTTTCCTCTGCCTCCTGGACGCTTCTCTCCTGGGGCACAGCTCTGTCTCCTGGAAGAATCTGTGCAGCTGCACCAACAGGGTGAGATGTCCTTTGCCTTCATCCCGGCCTTCCTCTCCTCAGACTTTCTGGCCCTGTTGGCCCACTCCTGTCTATGTGCTAGAGATTCCTAAAGTTCCGTATTTCTCAAGAGCTTATTTGTTGAGCTTCACATTCACTCAGATAGTTCCTCAAGTTAATGTATTAAAGCCAGTCAGCACTCTCCCCCACACCGCCCCCCGCCACCGTCCTCTCCTGCCACTTAACCGAGTCCTCTTTAGCTCTTTCAATGTTTCATCATTTCTATCTTGGTTTAAAATGTTCCTCCCTCGTTTCACGCTGACCTTCCATATCTATCCGAGCTCCACACTCCTGGAAGGTGATAAGCATGAAATTGTCTTTTTCTTGTTGAGGAGAGCTGAGCTACCTGAATAGTGTTTCCAGCTCTGCCTAATGTTACCCTAATCTTCCTTTTGCCTAGCTGAGCTATTTCAAATTTGTCAACCAAAGCAAGTTAGGCTTTATTTATTTATTTATTTATTTTCCTTGCTCTCTTTGTTTTTGCAAAGATATTTCCATAGAAAGCCCTCTTCTGACTTGGTAGTGTTAGCAAAGCCTCACTCAGTTTCTGGTCTGTAATCTACTATCAGACTGTCTCTACCTTCCCACAGGTGGAGACTCCCTCCTTTTTTTCCCCTATGCCTGACTCAAGACACTGGTAGGTACTTAGCATACTATTTTGCTTGGCTTTCTTTACCTCTCTGCTTTTCTCTCTAGAATGCAAATTCTGAAAATTCTGAAAACAAAGTGATTTTTATCATGTCCATCTATGACTGAAGTACAACACAATGCACAGTAAATAATAGCCAGAAGAAAACCCTCAGGACAAAAATAACCATGACATTTAAATTTACTTTAAAATTTTCCCCTTACTTTATTTAAACACTGTAACTTACAAAGTTGTTCATGATGATTTATTACAGGCATTCAGCATTCCAACACCAATCCTGCCACCACTGTCACCTTCCCTCCACCATTGTTTCCAAGTTCCAAATCACCCCTCAAACCTGTCCCTGTTACAGGCCCACAAGAATTTATTTTATATTGTTTGTCACCACTAAATGACTGGTGGAAGGATCAAGATATACTTTAGTAAAAGAAAATATGTGAAAATTGTTATATGCTACCATAGGAACAATTAAGTCTGTTTCTGAGGATTTACTAAGCTGTTATTGCAAATTATGCTTTCTTTGTTAATGTTTTAATTAGTTGAGATTAGCTGGCTTCTACATTACATTCCCGTCCAATCTTGTATGCCCCTATTGGGATGTGAGTATTGTAGAGTTTGGAGATGTTGCTCCAGAAAATCCAGAATATGTAGTTGGGCAATCAGGCTGGAGCCTGGCAACAGCTCTTGGGGGCTAGGGTATAGCTGCCAGGGCCATGACTGAGGGGCACAGGGTCTGCACACCTCCTGAGGTCTCCCAGGAATAATTTTGGTATTTGAATATCAGTCACATGAGACTGGTGAGTCCTTGCATGGAATATAAACATTCTAGCCAGTTATTAGCATACATGGTCCAGTCACAACTTTTTTGAATATTGCTCTTGAGTGAAGTGAGAAGACTGGAATAGTTATTCTCCTAGGTCCTTTCATATTATCAGGTGCCCAAAAAGAGAACCCAGTAGGCTGCAGATGAGATCAGAGCATCTAGAGGACTGAATGAGCAATTTGGGTTGAGAATTTTCCTGGGAATCTTCCCTGTAGAAGAGTCCCATTTAGAAAGGGTAAGAGGAACAGTAGGCTGGAAAAGATATGTGTCTGGAGAAAGTGTAAGGCCTTTGCAGAGCTGAGTAATCATGGTGGTAAAGTATACAGTAACATGAAAGTTACCATTTTAATCATTTTTAAATGTATGGTTCAATAAGATTAAGTATATACAGAGTTGTGTAACCATACCAATACCCATTTCTAAAACTTTTTAATGATATAAATAAAGCTATTATGCTCAGTAAACACTATCCACTCCCTTCTCCCCTAACTCCTGGCACCCACCAGTTTACTTTCTGACACCTTAATTTGATTACTCACATGCCTGATACAGGTATAAGGATCAAATTTTGTCTTTTTGTGTGTGACTTCTTTTTCTTGCCACACATTTTTAAGATTCTTCTCTATTGGAGTATCAAAATTTCCTCTTTAGGACCTATTGGTGTGTCAAAATTTCCTCTTAAGGTCAAGTAATATATACACATATATCACATACACTTATCCCTTCACCAGTCAATGTAAGCTTGGGTTGTTTCCATCTTTATGTTTTCCAACATAAAAATGCTGGTGCTCTGGACATGTATATACAATGTTTAACTTTTTACAAAGCTACCAAAACTTTCTATAGGCAGTTTCACCTTTTTCCTTTCCCACCATTACTAATTAGAATTCCACTTTCTCCAGAGCAGAAGAGTGGTTGCAATGGAACTTGGAGCCCAGACTCATGGGAGGTAGAGGCAAGGTCTACAGATAATACAGTATTTTACCTGCTGCTCTGGGTATCAGTGGTGGGGAAGAACCACTGAGTATTGTCTGAAAGAACAGACTTTGAAGAAAACCACTTAACATTTCACACTTCTTTGAGCTTCCTAAGGAATGAACCTCCTCTTTCAAGACTGGCTCTGAAGGGGTTCTGACTTCATTCCATGTAAGCCCAGCAAAACATGTCAGTTGAGAGCTATTGAGTGGGTATATTCTGCCTGGTACTCAAGAAATAGTCTTTGTAGCTTGTGCCCTGGACCTTAAATCATTTATGCTGTGTTGCCAGCAGTTGGTGTGCCTTGAATCTCTAGGCAGGCAAGGAGGCTCAGTTGTGAGAAATAAACATACTTTATTTTTGAGTCAGCACCTTCCTCTTCACTGTGTCAAAGTAATCCAAATTTTAAGCAGGATCGGAAGAGCAGTAAAACACAGGATAAAAAGCTACCTTTAGGCATAGAATGGAGCAAATAACAGCATGTTTTTCAAGATTTATAGTTTCTACAAAAGAAAAGAAAGGGAGAATAAGGAAGAAAAGAAAAGAGAAGCGATTTGTGAGAAACCTTGAAGCCTATAGCTGACAGCAGGTGGTTACTTTTCCTGGACTCTGCAAAAATAAAATGTTTTGCGTTTGTAGCTACTCAAAGATCAGAAAAGGCATTCTAACTAATATGGGAATTGAGATGAAGAATAAAACAGGTTATGAAACATGGTAAAACAAAGACAAAAGATGAGGGAGCTTATTTGGTGATAAAATTTTACAGTTTTGGGGGTGCTTCCAAGCAGTGCTCACGAGACTCAGGCACACGGCAGTAAGTCTCAGTCAGCCAGGTGATGGCTCAGTGCCAGGGCCTGAGGATGTGATGCTGTTTGGGCCATAGTGGGTGCCTCAGTACTCAAGTCACCCCAGTGTTTCTGGGCCTGGGACTGGGGGTCCCTCACAGCCATATCTTGCAGAGCTTGGGGGTTCAGGACTCCATCTTGCAATGTTTGGGGAACCATGTAGTTCTAGGACTCAAACCTAAACCACATATTTTCTCCTGACCCCCTGTTTTTGACTTTTTCTCATAATATTATACTAGAATTTGATACTGAGAAGGTGTGAGTCTCGGGATTGTTTGCTTATTACACAGGGACATGACAGGAGGTTTCTTCCAGAACTGGGTTGAGGCTGGGTCTTGTATTCAGTCTGGCACATAGAGTTGTGGGCTGTGAGGCATGAGATGGAACACAGTTGGTCAGTATCCATCACCTTCCTGCTTGCTCCAGTATCTCCAATATGTGCTGTTATAACAGATTGAGAAGGGGAATCATTTTGATAGCAAGCATTTTCTTTCTTTTATTTCTATGTACTACATATGTTCCAGATTCATCAAAGCTATTAAAATATGGTGATGTGGGGAAAATGAGAGAGAAAAGTATGTAATTCCCCAAAGGAAACCTGTGCAAACAGGATTTGAACCTAAAAATTGAACTATGAAACATTGAGGTGTACTGTATCCAAGAGTTGGAAGAAAAAAATGAAATGAACTAAGACCATGTATGATGCCATTGTGCCAAGTAGACAAACACAATGTGTTTGTTTAATGTGTGTTTGTCTAATGCTATCAGAACTTTCTGGATATTTGTAGTCCATGCAGCTGCCCCTGAGCCTCTCCGTGCCCTGCATAGTTCCCTATAGTTCATTTAGCTGAAATGAATATAATTGCTTTACTTAGGTTTTATGGATGTATAACATAGTTTTCAAATACAGGCAAATATCAACTGTAGTGAGTTGGTATTTGTCTCTATTCAGGACGGTCGCACAATAAGCCAAGTTAGCGTCCAGTACACAGCTACATTTTCTTTTCTTCTGATGAGAACTTTCATGGTCTCTCTTGGCATTTTTCAAATGTGCCCCAGTGCTATTAGGTGTACTCCCAGGGTGTGGATTGCATCCCATGTGGATTTGATAATGGGAGCTCTGGTGCCTCTGACTGCCTGCAGCCATTTTGCCCAGTCCCCCATCTCACCTCTGGCAACCACCAGTCTGTTCTTTGCATTGATATGCTCAGTTCAAAATGACTATAATTTTTCAAGATAATTTAAACTTTCATAATAAAAAATAAAACTATTATAAAATGTCTAATCACGTTGCAGAAATGTGGATAATGGCAGAAAGGCAAAAATTACATTACCCCCACCCATATCACAGTCAGTCTGATTTTTTGCTTATTTCCTTACAGACTTTTTATCACAGTCTTTAGATAGTATAAATAAATAGCATAAATCAAACTTTGTACTCAACATTACATCTTTTCTTCAGTTTTTATAAACTATTTTAAACTTATTTTAAAATTGATGGTATTTTGATTTATTTGGGGATTTTAAAACTGGGAGCATTTTGAGTTTTCTGATCATTGTTAGATGGAGAAAGTCAATACTTATTTTTAAAGGGCATTTTATGCTTTATAATCATCTTGGCTATACTACTAAATACTCATCAGCCACTGACTGCCTAAATTTAAAACTATCTTTCCTTTTTCTGTTAACAGGGATCTACCGAACAGAAAAGGATAAAGGCACTTTGTATGAACTCACTTTCAGAGGAGATAACAAGCATGAATTCAGACGACTTGTTTTGTTTCGGCCTTTTGGCCCTATCATGAAAGTTAAAAAAGAGAGACTTAACATGTCCAGGACTCTAATCAATGTCATTGTGCCGCTGGCAAAGAGAGTGGACAAGTTTCGGCAGTTCATGCAGAACTTCAGGTTTGTTTGTGCATGTTTATCTTCCTCAACACAGTATGTGTTAAATGCTCCTATCATTTCCTGACATCTCCCTCATTTTCCCTGCCGGGTACAAAGACTCATTTCTCTTCTTCAAATGTGTTTTCTCCATAGACAGTTTTTCCATTGTGTTTGCCTTTTCAAAAAGCAATTAGAAGACTGCTTATAAGTGTATTTACCTTGAGAAGTGGGAATTAGGAAGCATTGGGTTTGCATCTGAGTCTTCCACGATTGTCTCATGCTGTTGGTTCAGCTCTGACCTGACTACATTTTGTGAACAGCAGGATCCGTGTGATTTCATTCACAGAGGAGCCTTTCTCCCATGTTCCCAGCTGAGCATGGGGCAGCAGCTACATGGCCTATGGATGAATGCCTGAGACTGACATTGTGTCTGGTCAGTTGTGAGCTGACTTCATATGCTTTCCTACTACAACCCTGGCCATAAGGATTGAATCAGAACCTATTTTTTAAAATTCTACGTTCCAGAGAGTAAATATGGTATTATTCCAAGATCTTTTCAAACATTCACTTCTTTCACTTACTCAAGAGGACTCAGTGGGTTTATTTTCAAGCATAGTAATATCATTTGTACATATGTGTGTTTAAACTCTATGTCTTATTAATTCTTACAGTTAATATCCACTCATAGGTTGAGGTTAATCAGCTAACCTATTTAAAAATTAACGTTTGTTTTAAAAATAGAAAATCATATCTAGTAATTATAAATCTTGGAAATCTGCATTTCTAACATATTATCATTAAATCATTATTAAAAGACAGGAGTGCTCAGTTTAAGATATAATTAATACTTAAAATTTTTTCCACTGAATGTTAAATATTTTACATTGAGTGTTTTCAAATTAAATTTAAGTCAGAATTCTACAGTAGTCTGAGAAGTAACCTTTCAGGTTATTGGTCAGTTCTCTCAGGTTAGATTACCTTGATATATAGTTCACTGGGCAGCGAGTGTGTCCCATGTGACTGACTACTTCTTAAGGCAGCCTGCTTCTGTGAGAAGCTAGAGAAAGCTTCTAGTATTTGGACCTGAGCCTACCTCCCAGTATTTCTTACACTGTGGGTCTAGTTTTACATGCTGAAGAAATGACTGACATATTCATTTTCTCACCTTTCAAATATTCAAAGAAGGCATCACAACTCCCCTTGTCTTTTCTTCTACAGGTTCAGGAGTTCGACCACTAACCATATATTAACAACAAGTAACTATACATACTCCAGATAAATATGCACTGATCTTTTCATTTTCACATTACAGGGAGAGAAATATAAGGAGCATTTAAAAGTATTTTATGTTATCTCCATGGAATTCCTTCTGTCCCAAGTCTGTTTACAGTTATAGAACACATTTTGGCACAATCCTTGACTGGTCGACCTGGTCCCTCAGGGTCCAGTGCTAAAGGGTCCATAATTCTGACATTGCCCCAGCCTTCCTTCATGCTTCTATGTTTTCCATCTCTCTGTATCTTTCTTCAAATGGAACTCCCCTTTTTGGAATGGCAGAGTGCCACTGATTAACTATTATGGTCTGAGTATGACTGACCCTAGTTGTGATTAGCAGTAGACGTCAAGTCAAATCATCATTCCCAGTGACATTCATTTATTGGACTTATTTATAGCAAATTCCTTTGGCTAGAAAGATACCTCAAACTTTCTAGTGTAACACTGACATTTACCACATAACTTAGGCCATCACTGCATACCTGGCTTAATGAGGTCATGCTGGGCTCCAATATTATTTTGGATATATTTAACCAGTTTTTTCCATAATGCCATGAGTATTTCAAGTAGTAAATAGTTGAAATAAAATTGAGAGGGAAAATGTTTGTTTGTTTGGGGGCCACCCCAGCAATGCTCAGGGCTTACTCCTAGTTCTGTGCTCAGGGATCATATGGGATGTCAAAGATTGAACCATGGTAAGCTGTACAAAAGGCAAGCATCCTACTCACTCTGTTATCACTCCAGCACCTAGAAGTGAAATATTTCTGAGAAAAGCAAAATTTGTAGGGACAAGTGTCCAAATTTGAGATGGTAAAGTAAAATGTAAGTCTAAATAATATTTTAAAAAACTAGCAAAAAAAGGCTGGGGATGGCACTTATCTTGTATATGTGAAGCCTTTGGTTTAATCTCCAGTACTCATAAAAACACACAAAATCTAGGTATTTTTCTCTTGACCTCACTATTCAGATGCCCAGCATTGCCTGGGGTAAGAGAGGTAGTGTGAAGACTTGATACTTGTGGATATATTTGACATTCAGCCAAAGTAAGAAGAAGACATCTGAGTTTGAGATGCAGGCCCTGTCCTCTCAGAGAGTAGACACAAGAAACTCTTTGAACATGAGAGCATACTGGAGCTGAAGATTGGGTACTGAGCTTTTTGTGTTGTCCAGAGTGTTTTGACTGTGTTAAGGTCTCTGAAAAATGGGATGAGAGGATCCTCAAACAAAGGTGTTTAATCCCATGTAATAATTTAGCAAAGGTAGTCTTTCCAGTTGCCACAGACAAGGGCAGAAAGTTCAGTGCTTGAGGCACTTGCCTTGCATGTGACTGATCCAGGGTCAGCTCTAGGCATGACATTTGGCCCTTGGGTTCTGCCAGGAGTGACCCTGAGTCAGGAGTAAGTGCTAACCACAACCAGGCATGGCCCCCGAAACAAAACAAAACAAAGTAAATTAGCTATATATAATGGAGTTTTCAGAATGTGTTTTAAAGAAAACTAACTGAACATGAAAATAAATTATTATTTATACTAAAACACCAAATTAGGCCTAATAAAATATTTAAATGCAGGGGGCTGGAGAAATAGCACAGCGGGTAGGGCATTTGCCTTGCACACCACCGACCCGGGTTTGATTCCCAGCATCCCATATGGTCCCCTGAGCACTGCCAGGGGGTAATTCCTGAGTGCAGATCCAGGAGTAACCCCTGTGCATTGCCAGGTGTGACCCAAAGAGAAAACAAAAGATTAAAAAATATTTAAATGCAGTTAACATGGCCACAGAATTACTGGAAGAAGACATAAAGGTCATTTATTATTATTTGATGTTGTTGTATGAAGTTTCTTTTATCTCAAGATTGGAAAATTTGGTCAGGGATGTTGAGGGTCCACACCTGACACAGCATAGGGTTTACTCCTGGATCTGCTCAGGGATCATTCCTACTGGTGCTCATGGGACTAGGTTGGCTGCATACAAGGCAACTTTACCTGTTATACAGTGTCTTTGCATGCATGATATTGGAAACGTTAGGGTTCACGATTCAAATTCAAGACACCCATAAGGAGTTCGAAGATTTTATTAAAGAGAGGGGAGGGGGAGACAGAGATAGGAAGAGAGAGGGAGAGAGGGAGAGAGGAAGATTGAGAGAGGAAAAGAGAGAATGAGAGAGGAGAGAGAGAGAAGAGAGAGACTTGTTATGAGAGAGAGAAGAGAGAGACTTGTTATGAGAGAGAGAGAGAGAGAGAGAGAGAGAGAGAGAGAGAGAGAGAGAGAGAGAGAGAAGAGAGAGAGACAGAGACAGAGACAGAGAGACAGACTTGTTATAGATTGACCAGCCAGGGCCACACCTTCGGGATACAACCCCCTCTAGCCACAGGGCAAAGTTTAAGTAACACACAGACCACTGAACCACCTGACACTTTTCCAATATCCATTGATTGGCTGTTGCCACTCCACGACCAGCAGGTACTTTCCCCATACCCACTGATTGGTTGGTGCCACCTGCAAGTACCACAAGTACCTCAACCTTTGTTTCTCCATCTGTTTTGTTTCTGTTTCTAGGATGCACTCCAGCATACATCTTGGGTTCCTGCCCAGTCCAGCTGTCAGTCACATAGTTTCTAGCACAGCTGGCTTCTAAAATGGCTACACTTAGCTTCTTACTTAGAAGGGCTATCAGAAAGGCTATTCTAACAGAAACTGCTACGTGTGAAAGGGAACTGGAGATGACATAAGTGTTTTTATTTCCTTCTCTTGTTTTCTTTTGAATTCTCTGCAGTGTAGGTTTTTTTAAATAGTTACCTTATGTTTTATGTTTTGAATATGAATTAAAAATTCAGTGAAGCTACTCTTTGACTATTGTAATTTAAACATTATCCATTTTGTTTTTGTTTTTGGGTCACATCTGGCTTTGCACAGGGGTTTATATTGGCTCATGCACTCAGAAATTACTCCTGGCAGTGTTCGGGGACCATATGGGATGCTGGGAATCAAACCCAGGTGGGCTGCATACAAGGCAATTGCCCTCTCCGCTGTGCTACCGCTCCAGCCACTAAACAATATCTTTTGATTTGTAAAAGTGATATATGGCCATTAAAAGGTGGTTGAATGCAACAGGGAGTTAAGTCACTACAAATGTTTACTCTAGTCCTAACTCTCAGCATGAACCCCATTTAATGCCATTCTAAACACTTTCCCTTAACTTGTGAGTAACATGGATTTGGTGTTGACACCAAATCAATAACCTTTTAACAATGTCATCACATTCCTGAGTTTTTGTTGGCTAGATTTTGTGGCCAAAATTTATTTTCAAGAAGGATCACATTGCTAAGGAATAAAACATCTCCTAACAATCTCCATAGTTTAAAGATATTTGATTGAACCTGGAATTCTTCTAATACAGTCCTTTCCACCTTGCAAACATTTGGCATCTAATGACACCATGGAGAGGAAGGTTTAAAATGTTAAAGTTGAAGTTAGGACTTTATATTGTCTTTCCTGAAAATTACTGACTTTTGTTTGAATACCTGGATAATTTCTCCTTTAGTCTTGAATTAAAATAACAAGAAGGATATGGCTTATCTCATTGCCTATTGTTTTCTTCAGATTTTCCTGTAATTCACCTTTCTTTCTGTTTTGTCTATTCTTTCATCTCAGGGAAGTGTGTGTATGTGTGTGTGTGTGTGTGTGTGTGTGTGCGCGCTGTTTTCAAGCACATACAGACTTTTGCTTACTTTTTGGCTTCTCTGCTCTAATTGTTAATTGTGTATTCACTGATGTTGCTGGTCTCCAATTCTTAGCTTCTCTCATGCCTTGGGGTTTATTTTTTGCCTCTTTTTTATTACAGTCTTTCTTGTATATATGAAATCTGATTTACAGGTATTTTTATTCTTTAGTTTACTATTTTTAATTCATTATTTCTGTTTGCTTTGGCTAACAACTTATTGACAGGATGTGAATACTAATACTATTCCATTGCTCTTGTCATATTCTCTTTGAACTTTAAAATTTGAATTCATATTTTTATTAAGAAAATGTGATACATATGTAAGATATTTTATTTGAGTTATTTTCTTCCAGACTACATTTTTCATTTGCCTTTTGAAAGCTTTATTTTCTCTATTCTGTGATGCCTTGCTGTTTCTTTTCATCTTTCTTCTGCATGGCAGGTGGAGAATGGCCTAGTTGCTCTGTTGGAAGGGTAAATGGCTCTCACCCCCAACCCTGAACCCATGCACACACCTCCCTGTCTTAACTCCTCGCTTCAGAGTGTGAAGCCAGAGTCTTTATTGTCCTTTCATATTATTTGTAGTCTGAGCAAACAGGAAGAAATTGCTCAGCAGAGGCTTTGTTGGAGACTCCCAGTGCTTGTCACCCTTCTGGTCCAGGGATGTGCCTTTGAGTTGTCCCCAGTCTTTTTGAGGGATTGGAGTATTTTACTCTTGGTTACTTGTGCAAGTAAGGGCTGAGAATGTAAACTTAGAGGGAACCAGTTCCAGGTACTCACTTCTCTCTCATCTTACTGATTTTATTTTTATTTTTTGCTTTTTGGGTCACACCCAGGGATGCTCAGGGGTTACTCCTGACTCTGAGCTCAGGAATTACTCTTGGCAGTGCTTGGGGGACCATATGGGATGCTGGGAATCAAACTCGTGTTGGCTGCGTGCAAGGCAAACACCCTACCCACTGAGCTCTTGTACCAGCCCCAGTGTGTCCTTTTGAATGATTTTTTTTTTTTTGTCTTGGGGGTAGATACCAAGAAGTTGACTGGGTTATATGACAACTGTATTCTTACTTTTCTGAGAAGCCTCCAATTTCTGTTTTCCATAGGGATTGAACCAGGTAACACTCCCACAAACAGTGGATGACAGTGCCATTTTCACCAGTTCCCTGCCAACACAGATTATTCTTAGTATTTTGATATGTGTGATTCTTACTGGTGTGAGATGATATCTCATTATCATGCTGATTTGGATTTCCCTGTTAATAAGTGAGGATGAACTTTTTTTTTCATGTATCATTGGCCATATCCTTCTGTCTTCTTCAGAGACATGTCTGTTCATTTTCTTTCCCCATTTTTAAATAGAGTTTGTGAGTTTTTTGTTGTTATTAATCTTTGTGATTTCTTCATGTATCTTGAATATTAACCTTTTATCTGAATGTGTTAAGTGAAAATGTTTTTCCATCCAATTGAGTGTTTTTTAGTTTTAGCCCATCTTTCTTTAACCATGCAGTAACTTTTGTAGTCCAATTTGTTTACTTTTGTTTCCTTTGCCAATGAAACCATGTCTATAAAAAAACCCTAGAGACCCAAATATCAGAGAGCTCTGTCTGTATTTTCTCTTTTAAATTACTAACTTTTATTACTTGGTGGATGCAAATTATGTGGTCATGTTTTTAAATTAATTATTTAATTTTCTGTGGTGCTGGGAATCTGACCAAGGGGCACACACATGCAGGACAAGTGCCCCATCATCGGGCCACATACTGACCTTTATTTTTAAAAATAATTTTCATTTATTTGTGTATTGACCCCTATTTTTTTAATTAACAGATTTCCTTCTTTCTTTTTTTTTTTAAATGATTGGGGATCTCCCACAAGCTTGGATATATCTATGGTAATTTCACACTGGACTTTTGTTCTTGCAGTAGTTGTCTGGTTTATAACTAACTGGGACTCACTGAGGTGCTTACACATGTTTGCTTTGGGTAACAGGCTTGATTGCAGTGCTCATAAAGGTCACGAACTTTAGTTGCAATGCTTGTACCATCTGACTGCAGGGTGCTGGGTATCACTCACTTTTTTGCATAACTGGGAATTCCAGACAGGAAGGCCATAGGAACTACCCTGGAACATATGATAATGACAGAAATCAAGCTCACAGCCTCACAGTTACAAGGCAGGTGCCTTTGCAAATCACCTACACCCCAAGCCCCAATAAAACCATTTTTGTGAATTCAAAGAACCAAGACAATGTGAAAAAGCAGATTAGTATTGGTATGTGGAAACGAGCTAAGGAAAACCACTAAAACTCAAGAATACAACTGATGAGTTTTATATCTATTAAAATCATATATATGTGTGTGTATATATATGTATGTATATATATGTATATATACATTATATATATGTATATATACATATATATATATATAACACTTCAGGAGAGTAAGGGTCATGCTTGGAGGCCATCACTTAGCTGTGGAATAAGGTGGCTTCTTACTCGGGCAGGTTCTCTATCCCTTCTCATTCTACTGCTCTGAGAGAGAATCATGGTCCATAGGAAGCCTGATTTTTTCTCTCCCATGAGTACCTTATGTGTCCCCTTGGTTTCCAGAAGATCCCTTAGCGCTCTTTCACTTAGGAGCAAGAGTAGATGGAATACGAGAAAAACTTGCTCACATTTAGTCTCTGTAAGTTTCCCCTTTGTCCAGCAGACACAGTCCTCTTCCCCTCTCCCTTCTCTGCTTTTCCTGTTCCCCTTGTTCACATTTCTCCTTGTTTCTGCCTCTATTCCCAATTTTGCCTTCAAAACTATTCTGTATTTTCCTTTTAATAATCTTTTACATCATTATTTATTTTGAATTGAATCATCATGAGATACACAGTTACAAAGTTGTCCATGATCAGATTTCAGTCATACAGTGTTCCAACATCCGTCCCTTCACAGTGCACATTTCCCACCACCAATGTCCCAAGTTTCCCTCTTGTCAACCCCCACCAGCCTGCCTCTATGCAGGCACTTTTCTTCCTCTCTCTCTCTCTCTCTCTCTCTCTCTCTCTCTCTCTCTCTCTCTCTCTCTCTCTCTCTCTCTCTCTCTCTCTCTCTCTCTCTCTCTCCCCCTCTCTCTATCTCTCTCCCCCTCTCCCCCCCCTCTCCCTCTCTCTCTCTCTCTCCCCCCCTCTCTCCCTCTCTTTTCTTTTCTTTTGGACATTATGGTTTGCAATAGAGGTGCTGAACGTTATCATATTTGCCCCTTTACCTACTTTTAGCACTCATTCCATGTCCAGATAGATCATTTACAATGATCATTGTCATTATAGTCCCTTCCATCCTAACTGCCCAACTCTGCCCCACTTCTGTCATGCTTCCAACCATGGAAGAATCCTCCAGGCCCTTTCAAAACTCTTCTTACATTTGCCTTGGGTGCTTATTTGTCCATGTCTTCCAGGTCATAAGATTTCAGCTTGACTGTTATTTCAGTGGATCATTTGAGTTTGACAGCTATAAAATTCATATACTAACAGAACTGTAGATTTTCTTTGAGTCTTTGTCTCTGAGCATATCCTAGGAAAAAGTGGCGTTTTTGGGCAACATTTTTAATTAATTTTTTAAATATTATTTCTTTTTAAAATTTTTTAAATTACCTTTTTATTTTTTATTTTTCTTTTATTTTTTTATTAATTAGTGAGTTACCATGATGGTACAGTAACAGATTTACACATTTTCATATTTGAGTTTCCCTCATACAATGTTCGAGCACCCCTTCCTCCACCAGTGTACAATTTTTTATTAACTTTTAAATATACCTATTGAATCACTGTGAGATACAGTTACAAAGCTTTCATGTTTGAGTTTCAGTAATACAATGATCAAACACCCATCCCTACACCAGTGCACATTCTCCACCACAAATGTCCCTAGTATACCCCCACCCCCGCCAAACCTCCCCCTGTCTCTATGGCAGGCAATTTCCCCCATACTCTCTTTCTACTTTGGGGCATTATGGTTTGCAATACAAATACTGAGAGGCTATCACGCTTGGCTCTTTATCTACTTTCAGCATACATCTCCCATCCTGAATGATCCCTCCAACCATCTGTGACTTAGTGATCCCTTCTCTATTCTAACTGCCTTCTACCCCAGCTCATGTGACTGGCTTCCAACTATGGAGCAATTTTCCTGGCACTTGTGTCTACTGTCCTTGGGTGTCAGTCTCATATTATGTTGTATCATATTCCACAAGTGAATGCAGTCCTCCTATGTCTGTCCCTCTTTCTGACTCATTTCACTTAGCATGATATTCTCAATGTCCATCCATTTATAGGCAAACCTCATGACTTCATCTTTCCTAATGACTGCATAGTATTCAATTGTGTAGATGTGTCGAAGTTTCTTTAACCAGTCATCTGTTCTTGGGCACTTGGGTTGTTTCTAGATTCTAGCTGTTATGAACAGAGCTGCAATGAACATACAGATGCAGATGTTTCTACTGTGCTTTTTTTGCACACATGGGATATATTCCCAGAAGTGGTATTGCTGGGTCATATGGAAGCTTAATTTCTAGTTTTTGAAGGAATGCCCATGTTGTTTTCTAAAATGGACAGACTAGTTGACATTGCCAGCAACTTGAAAGAGAGCCCCTTTCTCCCCACATCTGCTCCAGCACTAATTGTTCTTGTTCTTTTTGATGTGTGCCAGTTTCTTTGGTGTGACATGATATCTCATTTACTTTTTTCCCACTGGGTAAATTATATTTCTTTTATTTATAAATAAGTTTATGCATTTTCATGCCTCTTAATAAACTTATTTCCCATTGTTTCATTTTTTTAAAAATTTTTATTTTATTGAATCACCATGTGGAAAATTACAATGCTTTCAGGTTTAAGTCTCAGTTATACAATGCTGAAACAACCATCCCTTCACCAGTGCCCATATTCCACTACAAAAAAGAAATAAAACATCAAAAACCCAGTATACCTCCCATTTTGCCCCCCCTCACTTTTTTAATTTGCATCTCCCTGATGAATAGCGATGGAGAGCATTTTTCCATGTTTGGCCATTTGTATGTTTTTGTTGTTTGAGGAAGTTTCTGTTCATTTCTTCTCCCCAATTTTTGATGGGGATGGAGGTTTTATCTTGTACAATTCTACTAGAATCTTGTATATCCTGGAAATTAACCTCTTAATAGATGGGTATTGGGTAAATATCCTTTCCCATTCCTTGGGTGCTCTCTGTATTTTGGTCACTGTTTCTTTTGTGGTGCAGAAGTTTCTTAGTTTATTGTAGTCCCATTTGTTTATGTTTGTTTCCAGTTGCTGGTCAGTGCTGTTAAATCCTGAAAGATGCTTTTAGCTTCAATGTCATGGAAGGTTCTACCTACATTTTCCTCCATGTCCCTTACAGATTCAGGTCTGATATTGAGGTCTTTGATCCACTTTGATCTGACTTTGTACATGGCATTAGACAGAGGTCAGAGTTCATTTTTTTTACAGGTAGCTGTCCAGTTTTCCCAGCACCACTTGTTGAAGAGGCTTTCCCTGTTCCACTTCACATTTCTTGCTCCTTTATCAAAGATTAAGTGATCTATATTTGAGAGTCTATGACAGAATATTCAACTTTGTTTCATATTCAACTCTGCAGGTTTATTTCTATACCAATACCATGCTGCTTTAATTACTACTGCTTTGTAATACATTTTAAAGTTGGGGAAAGTGATGCCACCTATCTTCTTTTTCCCAAATATTGCTTTAGCTATTCGTGGGGGTTTATTGTTCCATATAAATTTCAGGAGCTTTTTGTCTATTTCTTTGAAGATTGCTATAAATATCCTGATAGGAACCACATTAAATCTGCGTAGTGCTTTGGGAAGTATTGCCATTTTGATAATTTTAATCCTCACTATCCATGAGCAGGGCATGTTTCTCCATTTCCTAGTGTCCTCTTTTATTTATTGAATTAATATTCTGTAATTTTCTTTGTATAGGTCCTTTACCTCTTTAGTTAAGCTGATTCTGAGATACTTGATTTTCTGAGGCACTATTGTGAATGGGATTGTTTTTTAAATATCTCTTTCTTCTCTTTCATTATTTGTATATAGAAATGTCATGGACTTTTTGGGTGTTGATTTTGTAGCCTGCAACTTTACTATAAAGACCTATTGTTTCTAGGAGCGTTTTTGGAGAGTCTTTAGGAATTTCTAAGTATATTATCATATCGACCGCAAATAGTGATAACTTAACTTCTTCCTTTCCTATCTGCATGTTCTTCATACCTCTTTTTCCCCCTAACTGCTATGGCCGTAACTTCCAATATTATATTGAATAGGAGTGGTGAGAGTGGGCAACCTTGCCTTGCCCTCAATCTCAGAGAGAAGGTTTTTAGTTTCTCCACATTGAGAATGATGCTTGCTGTGGGTTTGTGGTAGATGGATCTGACTATATAGAAGAAAGTTCCTTCAATGCCCATTTTGCTGACAATTTTGAATCATAAACGGATGCTGAATCATGTCAAATGCTTTATCTGCATCTATGATCATATCAATAGATATGATCATATGGTTTTTATCTTTTCTTTTATTGATATGATGGATTATGTTGATTGACTTACGAATGTTAAGCCATCCTTGCTATAAGCAATCCATTCAACCATCGAGGATGAATACTATTTGGTCATGTTGTATTATCTTTTTGATGACTTGTTGGATTTTGTTTGCTAGGATTTTGTTGAGGATCTTTGTGTCTTGTTCATCAGGGATATTGATCTGTACTTTTCTGTCTTTGTGATATCTCTGTCTGCTTTGGTATCAGGGTGATATTTATTTCATATAAACTGTTTGGAAATGTTTCTTGTTCAATTTTCTGGAAAGCTTGAAAAGAATTGAGAGTAAGTCCTGTTTAAAGATTTGGAAGAATTCACTAGTGAATCTAACTGGGCTTTTGTGTTTGGGGAGACTTTATTACCATTCCAGTTTCCTTGATGGTGATAAGTCTGTTCAAGTACTCCAGGTCTTCTTGATTCAGTCTCGGGAGGATATAGAAATCCAGAAATTTATCCATTTCCTTGAGGTTTTCTCATTTCGTGGCATAAAGATTCTCAAATTAATCTCTGAGGATCCCATCTTTCTTCCAAAGTTTGGTGTATTTGAAGGGTTTGTCTTGTCTTAAAGTAGTTCATTTAGTTGTTCTTATAATCATGGTTTTGAGTCTCTGAAGTTCCTGAGTTTTTGTTGGTCTATGAAACTGTGTGTTGTTCCTTTTGATATGAATAAGAGTCTAGCTGGGTAAAGTATTCTTGGTGAGGTATGTATTTCATTGTTTTTTTTTAATTTTAATTTTTATAGATTTTATTTTATTATTAGTATTTTTTTGCTTTTTTTTTTTTTTAGGTTACACCTGGCGATGCACAGGGGTTACTCCTGGCTGTACACTCAGGAATTACCCCTGGCTGTGCTCATGGGACCATATGGGATGCTGGGAATCGAGCCCGGGTTGGCCGTGTGCAAGGCAAATGCCCTACCCGCTGTGCTATTACTCCAGCCCCCTATTATTAGCATTTTTTTTTATTGAATCACCATATGGAAAGTTACAAAGCTTTTAGGCTTAAGTCTCAGTTATACAGTGCTCAAACACCAATCCCTTCACCAGTGCACATAATCCACCACCAAAAATCACAGTATATCTCTCCCCCACCCTCCCATCCCCCCGCCCCCCAGCCCCCCACCCGGCCTATGTAGCTGATAAATTTCACTTTACTTTTTCTTTAGTTTGATTAAATTCAATATTTCAACAAAAAACTCACTATTATTGTTTGGAGTTTCCACCCCCCCTCCAAAGTCGGACTGCTGAAAACGGAGCATTTAATAATTTGTTTTTCATTGCTGAGATTGAAGAGATATGAGGTCGTGTGGGCGCAATAGCGGCTGCGTGGTTTTGGATTTCTGTATTTTAGTAACTAAGTGCAGAGAAATTTCTTCCAGAAGTTGCATCATTGTAAGCTCATACCTCTCTGCTACTTTATATTCCACATATGAATGCACTCTTTCTATGTCTGTCTCTTTCTTTCTGACTCATTTCACTCACATGACAGTTTCCATGTTGATTCACTTATATGCAGATTTCATGACTTCATGTTTTCTAACAGCTGCATAGTATTCCATTGTGTAGATGTACCAAAGTTTTTTTAACCAGTCATCTGTTCTCAGGCACTCGG
The DNA here is from genome assembly GCF_027595985.1 of Sorex araneus. NCBI lineage: Eukaryota > Metazoa > Chordata > Mammalia > Eulipotyphla > Soricidae > Sorex > Sorex araneus. Next base: position 333,010,362 of record NC_073302.1, on the reverse strand, counting down.
TTTTTTTCCAGATTCTGGCTACTGTGAACAGTGCTGCAATGAACATATAGGTGCAGATATCACTTTTACTATACTTTTTTGCATCTCTGGGATATATTCCAAGGAGTGATATTGCTGGGTCAAATTGGAGCTCAATTTCTAATTTCTTGAGAAGTGTCCATACTGTTTTCCAAAAGGGCTGAAATAGTCGGCATTTCCACCAGCAGTGAAGGAGAGTACCTTTCTCCCCAAATCCGCGCCAACACTGGTCACTTTTGCTCTTTTGGATGTGGGCCAGTCTCTGTGGTCTGTGAGATGGTATCTTATTGTTGTTTTAATCTGCCTCTCCCTGATGATTAGTGATGAGGAGTATTTTTTCATGTATCTTTTAGCCATTTGGATTTCTTCCTTGAGAAAGTTTCTGTTCATTTCATTGCCCCATTTTCTGATGGGGTTGGATGTTTTCTTTTTGTAGAGTTTAACCAGTGCCTTGAAAATCCGTAATATCAACCCCTTATCCGATGCATACTGGGTGAATATACTTTCCCATTCTGTAGACTGTCTTTGTATTCTGGTTGCTGTATCTTTTGAGGTACAGAAGCTTCTCACTTTAAGATAGTCCCATTTGTTTATCTCTGTTTCCACTTGCCTGGTCAGTGGCAAGTCCTCTTTGAAGATACCTGTAGCTTCAATGTCGTGGAGGGTTTTTCCGACCTTGTCTTGAGTGTACCTTATGGATTCTGGTCTAATGTTGAGGCCTTTAATCCATTTTGATCTGACTTTTGTGCATGGTGTTAGGTGTAAGTCTGAGCCCATTTTTTTGCATGTAGCTGTCCATTGTTGCCAGCACCATTTGTTAAAGAGGCTTTCCTTGCTCCACTTTACATTTCTTGCTCCCTTATCAAAGATTAGATGATCATCTATTTGAGGTTCTGTGTAATGGTATTCTACCCTGTTCCATTGGTCTACTGCTCTGCCTTTGTTCCATCACCATGCAGTTTTAATTATTACCACTTTGTAGTAGAGCTTGAGGTTGGGGAAGGTGATGCCTCCCATCTTCTTTTTCCCCAAAATTGCTTTAGCTATTCGTGGGGTTTTTTTGCTCCATGTGAATTTCAGGAGTGTTTGGTCCACTTCCTTGAAGAATGTCATGGGTATCCTTATAGGGATCACATTGAAGCTGTTTAATGCTTTGGGAAGTATTACCATTTTAATAATGTTAATTCTCCCAATCCATGAACAGGGGATGAGCTTCCATTTCCTCATGTCCTCTTTTATTTCGTGAAGCAATGTTTTGTAACTTTCTCTGTACAGGTCCTTCACCCCTTAGTTAAGTTGATTCCTAGGTACTTGATTTTCTGAGGCATGATTGTGAACAGGGTTGCTTTTTTCATATCACTTTCTTCTCTCTCATTATTTGCATATAGGAAAGCCATGGACTTTTTGGTATTGATTTTATAGCCTGCGACTTTTCTATATGAGTCTATTGTTTCTGGGAGTTTCTTGGTAGAGGCTTTGGGGTTCTATAAATATAATAACATATCATCTGTGAATAGTGAGGCTTGATTTCTTCCTTTCTTATCTGGATGCCCAAGTATTTCCAGTACTATATTGAACAGAAGTAGTGAGAGTGGGCATCCTTGCCTTGTCCCTGATCTTAGAAGGAAGGCCCTTAATCTTTCCCCATTGAGGATATGCTTGCTTGTGGTAGATGGCTTTGACTATTGAGGAAGTTCCCCTCTATGCCCATTTTGGTGAGTGTTTTCATCATGATGGGTGCTGGATCTTGTCAAATGCTTTCTCTGCATCTATTGATATGATCATATGGTTTTTATCTTTTCTTTTGTTGATATGGTGGATTATGTTGATTGACTTCCAAATGTTGAACCATCCTTGCATCCCCGGGATGAATCCCACTTGGTCATGGTGTATGATATTTTTATGATTTGCTGGATTCTCTTCTCTAATGTTTTGTTGAGGATCTTCACATCTGTGTTCATCAGAGATATTGGCCTGTAGTTTTCTTTTTTTGTGGTGTCTCTGTTTGCTTTTGGTATTAGGGTGATATGTGCCTCATAGAAACTGTTTGGGAGTGTTTCTGTTTGCTTGATTTCCTGGAAGATCTTGAGAACTGGCAACACGTCCTCTTTAAATGTTTGGAAGAATTCACTAGTGAATCCATCTGGACCTGAACTTCTGTTTCTGGGGAGACTTTTGATTACAGTTTCGATTTCCTTGATAGTAATGGGTCTATTTAGTTATTCCAAATCATCTTGGTTCAGCCTTGGGAGACTATAAGAATCCAGAAATTTATCCATTTCTTCTAGATTCTCGTTTCGTGGTGTACAGACTTTCAAAGCAGTCTCTGATGATCTTTTGAATTTCTTCGGTTTCTATTGTGATGTCCCCCCCTTTCATTTCTGATCCAGTTTATTAGAGTTCTCTCTCTCTCTCTTTGTAAGTCTTGCAAGTGGTTTATCAATCCTATTTATTTTCTCAAAGAAGCAGCTCTTAGATTCATTCATGTTTCAGATTGTTTTTTTTGGTTTTCATATCATTGATTTCTGCTCTAAGTTTTATTATTTCTTTCCTTCTGCCTGGTTTGGGCTCCTTTTGTTGGGCATTTTCTAAGCTGTGAGGTCAGATTATTTATGTGGGACCCTTCTGCCTTTCTTCGATATGCTTGCAGAGCAATAAATTTTCCCCTTAACACAGCTTTAGCTGTGTCCCACAGGTTCTGGTAGCTCTTGTTTTCACTCTCATTTGTTTGGAGGTACCTTTTGATTTCTTCCTTGATTTCCTCCCTGACCCACTCATTGTTCAACATTGAGTTGTTTAACTTCCAGGTGTATGGTTTGGTCCTCAGCCTCTGTGCATGATTAACTTCTATCTTTAGTGCATCATGGTGTGAGAAGATAGTTGATACAATTTCTATCTTCCTGATTCTATGGAGGTATGCTTTGTGGCCCAGTGCTTGATCTATTTTGGAGAATGTTCCGTGTGCACTGGAGAAGAATGTGTATTCTTTTTTATGGGGATGCAAAGCCCTGTATAGATCTATTAGCCTTCTCTCTTCTATTTTTTCCATCAAGGCCTGTGTTTCCTTGATGAGTTTTGATCTTGTTGATCTATCCAGAGGTGATAAGGCGATGTTGAAGTCTCCAACTACTATTATGTTGCTAGCAGTGTCCTCTCTAAAATCTGTTAGCAGTTTGTTTAAAGTATTTTGTTGGTCCCTCTTTGGGTGCATATATGTTAAGGAGTGTGAGTTATTCCTGCTGTACGTATCCCTTGATTAGTAAGAAATGGCCTCCGCTGTCCCTTCTAATCTTTTTTAACCTAAAATCTATATTGTCTGATACTAGTATGGCCACCCTGGCTTTTTTGAGGGAGTGAAGGATTGTTTTCCATCCTTTGACTTTTAGTCTCTGTTTGCTTTGACCATTCAGATGTGTTTCTTGTAGGCAGTAGAATGCTGGGTTCAGTTTCTGAATCCATTTTGCCACTCTGTGTCTCTTGATGGGTGCGTTAAGACCATTGACATTGAGAGAGATTATTGTCATGGAGTTTTGTGCCACCTTTCTGTAGGGGTTTGTTGTGCTTGTAGGGGTTTTTCTTTTCGTACAGGAATCCCTTTAGTCTTTGTTTTAAGTTTAGTTTTGAGTCTATGAAGTTCCTGAGATGTTGTTTATCCATGAAATAATGTATGGCTCCTTTGAGTTTGAGTGAGAGCTTAACCAGATAAAGTATTTGTGGTGAGGCGTTCATTTCATTGAGTTTTTTCACTCTACCCCACCATTGTTTTCGGGTTTGGAGGGTTTCCACTGATAAGTCTGCTGTGAATCTAAGGGATGCTTCTTTGTATGTTATTTCTTTCTTTTGACCTTGCTCCTTGCAGTATTGTGTCCCTATCCATGGCATCCATCATTCTGATTATGTTATGTCTTGGAGTCTTTTTATTCGAGTCTCTTCTAGCTGGCACCCTTCATGCTCCTAGGATCTGGTTGTCTTCATTATCCAGCTCTGGGAAATTTTCAGCAGTGATTTCTTTAATTGTGGCTTTCTCATTAGGGTTGCCTCCCTGTCCTTCTGGAACTCCAATGATTCTTATGTTATTCTTCTTGGCATCATCTCCTAGTTCTCTGATTCGCCGTAGAACTATTTTGAGGTGTTTTCCAATTATTTGTTGTAGCCTGTGGGCTTTCTGCTGCTCATCTTCAAGCTCACTAATTCTCTCTTCAGCTGTAGCCATTCTACTGTTGAGGGCTCCCACTGTATTTTTTGTTTCATCTACAGTGTGTTTTATTCGTGACATTTCTAAATGTAGCTTTCCTATTTCTGCTCTCTTTTCTTCCCGTAATTTCCTCACTGACTGCTCCACCGTTTCTTTAATTTCCATCAACATTCTCAGAATTTCTTCTCCGAATTCTTTATCAGAGAGATCATATTTGTTGGAAATCCCTGCTGAGGCTTCTGGACTCTTCTTCGTCCTCTCCTTACTCTGGGGATTTGCGCTGTTTCTTCATGCTGTCACGGTTGTATGGAGGTGGGACCTTCCAGTTCACTAAAGCTAATCTCTGTTTTTGTGAGGTTTTAATATTTTGGTGCAACTGGAGTAGGCTTGTGGCTTATTTGCCTTTGTGTTTGAGGTAACTGGGGAGATCTCCACAAAGTTTAATATTGGGGATTGAGACTTCTGTCAAGTATACTAGAACAGGGGATAATTATTGTGGTCAAGTAAGCAGCTGCTGCCCCCGGAGACCACACCCACTACAGCAGAGGCCAGGCCCACTACACAGAGGCCACGCCCCTTCTGGCCACTGGACACTGGCTTGAGATTGGGTCCCAGGGCCGAGAGCAGAGCTCCCGGGCATGGAGGGCTGGGAAGCTCAGTGAGGGGATTGGGCACACCTGAATGAGGAAGCAGGAAGCACAGGGTCAGCGGGGGTGAGGGGCGGAGGTCCCTGCCCGCTTTATGCTGGTTTGAGATGGGGTCCTGGGGCCACGTGCAGAGCTTGTGGGCACGGAGGCCTGGGATGCTCAATGAGGGAATCCTGCGCCTGAGTATTTTAATTCATCACCAAATCCTTTATTTGTGACATTTTCTTTTGTAGGTTTTTTATTTCTGCTCTTATTTCTTCCCGTAATTTCTCGGCTGTCTGTTGTATCATTTCTGTCAGGTCCTTCTTTTATTTGTCAATCTATCCATTGAGTTCATTGAACATCTTCAGGATTTCAACTCGGAATTCTTTATTGGAGAGTTCAAGTTTGTAGGAAATGTCTATTGAGGCTTCTGGACGCCTTTCATCGTCCTCTTTTTGTAGCGGGGATTTGCGCTGTTTCTTCATATTGTTGTGGTTGTATGGAAGAGGGACCTTCACGTTCACTGTCACTGATCCCTCTTGTTGCGGAAAAGAATTCTGAATGGGCTTGGTCAGTGGTGGTCAACTTCTTCCATACCTCCTCTAGAACATGTCCCTCTCTGATGTTTCTCTATTCTTTACGTGAGGCCTCAAGTGATGCTTTTTGAGAATGTGCTCCGTTACCTTGGGCTTGAAGAGCTGCTTATATTCATTGGTACTTTTGAGAAATTGGAACAAGCTAGCAACCTATTGGCGAACTATTTTTGGGATGGCTAGGATGATACTCAGGGACATAGGTGATGACTCTGAGATGTAATGACAAATTGCTTGGTATTTGGAAAATATCTGCAGCTGCATGAGTGTCCGAGGGCTCAAAAGGGGCCACGCTCACTTTTGTTGAGGCCACACTCACTACCACCATGTGGCTGGGTGTCTGGCAGGAGGGAGCAAACCAGCACCGTGGCGCTGGAGGGTGGCAAGGGGGTAGATGGGCGGTGCTCAGGCAGGGTGGGAGTCAGGGTCAGAATAGGAGATGGTGCAGGGGGGAGGAGGGGGTGAGGGAAACTCCGAACTCTCATTGTGTTTTTTAAATATATCCCACCACGTCTTCAGGCCCTGAAGGTTTCATCAGATAAGTTGGCTGTCAATCTTAAGGATAATCTTTTATAGGAATTTTTTTTCTTTGATCTTGCTGCTATCAGAATTTTGTCTCTGTCTATGGTTTTTGTCATTCTGTTCAGGATGTGTCTTGGAGTATTTTTATTGGATTTCTTCCAGCTGGTACGCTTCGGGCCTCCTGGATCTTGTTGCATGTGCTCTTCGGCTCTGGGAATATTGTAGCAATGATGTCTTTCACAGATGCTTCTTTGTCAGGGTTTTCTTCCTGTCCCTCTGGGATTCCAGTGATTTTATGTCATTCCTCTTGGCTTCTTCCCAATTTTCTCTTGACATTTATTGGTTCATTTTGAGGCTCTTTCCATTTTCTGATGTTTTCTGGAGATATTTCTGTACTTCATCTTGGAGATCATTGATTCTGTCTGCAGCAGCTGTTACTCTGTTGCTGAGTCCTTCCACTGAGTTTTTCAATTCAACTACCAGGTTTTTCAGATCTGTCATTTCCATTTGTAATTTTGTTTGCATATTCCACATTTCTGTTTTCAAATCCTCTTGTGTTTTATTGGAACTGCATTCCATTGTTTCTTTTTGCTCCCTATGCATCCTCACTAACTCCCTTCTAAGTTCCTTGTCAGAGAGGTTGTCTAGTGCTTCATTACTGGTTGGGTATTCTGGGCTAGTTTCTTCACTAACTAGCTTGGTGGGCCTCTCCATTGTTTTTTCATTGTGACCAGTGTGGTTTAGACTTTCATGCTCACTATTACTATTGTGTTTTTGTTGTAATATTAATTGAGGTGGGGATAATGAATTATTGGCCTAATGTTTTTTTGGTGATTGGGCTGCCCTAGTGAAAGTTCCACCTAAGAAGCTAATTCATGGTTCTTATTAGATATGAACCCCCATTTTCTAGTAGTTTGGCAGCCACACCCACAAACTGCCCCTGGAGCTGTGTAATCCCACCAGTGGCCAACATCCAGAGACTATAAGAACAAGGTCCTAGAGGAGAGTTACACAGAGTCTCTTGTCCCTCATGCCTGGCTGACTTCACCAGGGCCCCTCAGAGGGTGAAGTCAGCCAGGCTGACTTCACCCCAAGCAAAGCCTTGACAGTTGAAGACCTCTGGAACCCAGCCACAACCATGCTCAAGGCCACTCTCCACATGTTTTGATGAGCCTCAAAGGGACCGGCAGAGGAAGTCAGGTGTGCAGGACCCAGAGGTGAGCTCTCCAAGCCTGCTCGGATTGGGACTGGGCCTTCTCTACCCAGACCTCTTCCCCCAAATTTCCATTAGCTTGGCAGCACACCCACAAACTGCCCTCAGTGCCATGTAATCCCACCAATGGCCAACATCTAGAGACTGTAACACCAAGCTCCCAGAAGCACGACATCTAATAGCCTTGTTCTCCCTCTTGGAGAACCTGACAAGCTACCAAGAGTCTATTGCCTGCACAGGAGATCCTTGCAAACTCCTCATGGCATATTTATATCCCAATTACAGTAAAAGATATACACATACATCTTTGAGAGCCTGGCAAACTACCGAGAGTATCCCGCCCACACAGCAGAGCCTGGCAAGCTACCCGTGGCGTATTCGCTATGCCAAAAACAGTAAAGATAGGTCTCATTTCCCTGACCCTGAATGAGTCTCCAATCATTGGGAAAGATGAGTAAGGAGAGGCTGCTAAAATCTCAGGGCTAAGTATAATAGAGATGGTACTGGTGCCCACTTGAGTAAATTGACGAACAACGGGATAACAGTTATAAGTGGTACAGGGACTGGATATGGAGGAAAGAATACCTCGCAGCTGCAAATGCGACCACAGCTCCAGAAGCCATCTCCACTGGGCCTGTACCTGGATTGGGGTAGATTGAGAGAGTACTTGAAATTCGGCTCCTTGTGGTCGTGGCCTGCCCAGCTTCCAGTCCCTTGGAGATCTGAGCTTGAAAACCAGCTCAGTCCTTGCCCAGCTGTGGCTCCAGACACCATTCCGACAGGGTACTTTAAAATATTTATCGTTGCCAGAGAGATAGTACAGGGATTAAGCCTCATGTTTCTCTGCTCATAACCAGGTGCAACTCTGGATGCAGGCCTGTGCACCACTAATTAGGTAGTTTGCAGACTTATAGGTGTATTGTTTTATTTGCATAAGAAATCATTAGAACTTAAACATATTTTATTCTAATAATTAAGCTATTTGAGTAGAAAGCTGACTTAAAACAGAATCATTTTCTTGCATTGTGAGAGCCCACTTCCCCACCTTAGAGGTATCTCTTTTCTTAAGACTCAGCCTGGCTACTCTCTCTTCTTCAATACCACTTTTCCATTACCCATTGGGAATTAGCCATTCTTGGGATCATGATACCTGCAATACGAAGGAATCATCCATCCTTCCAGTATACAGGAAAGTACTCCTGAAATAAGTAGGGTGACCAGTTGTCCCAATTTGCCTATCCTTGAGAATTATCCTGGAAATGGACTTTCAACATTAAAATCTGGAGTATTCCAGACAAATTTAAATGGTTGGTCCCAAGTAAGGTTGGACTTTAATTATCTTCCTTTGTTCATTTATTTTAATTATCTAACTTACCTTATCTTATTCCGATAAGAATAATGTGTTATACTGTAAGGTGCATGTAAGTACATGTTTATCATTGAACTGGTGTTTCTTTAGATTGGTCCTTTGGTAAGATATAACAGCTCTTCCCCACTTCTAAGAATACAGTTCTTCTGCCCTGTCTCTTCTAACATGGAAGATGTACAGTGTCCTCACCCAGTATCTTCAGGAATCTTTAGAGATTTTGTACTTGTGCTCAGACACAAGTTAAGCCTCCATCAACTACCCAGGTTAAGCAGCATAGAACACACTAGCTTCTCATGCAAAATCCGAAGATCTTGGCAGTCACTGCTGACCTAGTAGCTGCTGTCACAGCACTCAGAAATGATATCACCATCATCCTGGCATGGCCATTTCAATCCACAAGTCCTGGCTGAAATTCCAGCAGTTTCTGTAATTAACTTTTCTTTAAGTCCTGTTTCTTTAAGCTCATTTTCCCGAGGACTCACCAGTCAATCCCCAGAAAGAGGGGAGAGCAAGACAGACCCTAGAGATGTGCAGCCTTTTCAGAATCATGCAGCCCCATCATAGCTCAGATGAACTATAGTTCTTCCCTAAGTCAGAGTTCTTAACAAGCAGAGTTTCATAAAGTCTAGATATATTCTTTCACTCACAGCTGTGGTGAGGGAATGGGAGTGATCCTGGCATGCAGGTAAAAACCAGGCATCTTCCACATCCTGCAAGACACAAGCCAGTTCCTCTCAGGAGAGGATTATTGGGTTCATTTGTCAGTATGACTCTGCACCAGGCTGTTTTCACTTGGGGCGCCCCAGAAATGGATGGGTGAAAACCTCCGTCCCAAGGGACCCAGTCCCAGCAGCCGACCTCCACTACCCAACCACCACCATGCTCCAGGCCTCTTTCTGGACCACGCTTCCACTTTGCGGCTGCACAACACATTATAAGACACTTCCTACCCATTTTCCATAACTACCACACCATATTTGATGGAGTTCAGACATACCTCTTGGAGAGCCTGGCAAGATACTGAGAGTATCCTGCCTGCATGGGCAGAGCCCAGCAAGCTACCCATGGCATATTCGATATGCCAAAAACAGTAATGATAGATCTCATTCCCCTGACCCTGAAAGAGCCTCCAATTGTCAGGAAAGACGAGTAAGGAGAGGCTGCTAAAAATCTCAGGGTTGGGAGGAATAGAGATGTTACTGTGCCCGCTCAAGTAAATCGACAAACAACAAGATGACCGTGATATGGTGTGATGTCAGTATTGCTGAGCTGGGAAAGCAGCCATATGATGGGTTTCACTCCTAAGAGTGCAGTGTCTCCTGCAAATAGGAATCCAGTCATCCCATGGAGACCAGTTGTTCCCCACAGACTATGTTTGACGGCTGTGGGCCTACTTCCAGCTAGCTGTACACACCACACAACTCAGTGGTGGAGTCATCCCCGGTACTACCAGAGCTGCCAGAGTTCACAGGTGCATTCATTTCCTCCCACAGTGACCTAGGCTACACATTTTCCAGCCTGGGAATCAGAAAACTAATCACATGTCCAGATCATGTGCAAAGGTGCAAGCAACAGTCCAGTGCTTGTATACACAGTGAAGTCTTACAGAATAGTGATAGAGCTTAGAGACCTTCATGTACTAAAGGTGAATGACTTTAGCTGCCTATTCATGGGTGGCAGTGACAGTGCACAGAAATTTACTGGTGGTCTGTGGAAAAGTATTTCCTAGTTGCCACACTGTACATATGGATCATGCAACATTGATATAATAGTCATATATAAATAATGATTTCTTACTTTTGCCTTAATAATCTGTGACTGTGACACATTTCTCCTATTTTAACTCTTCCATGATGTGAAAAGACTGAAAACTACTACTATAAGACTCTTGAGAGAAATGTGAGTGTGTAAGTGACCATAATAAGAATAAAAATACATATTAGTCTGTAATCTGTGCTATGATATCTCATATGATAAGTAACTGTTGGTCTCCAGCAAAAAAAAACATATAATCATATCAATAAATGAAGAAAAAGCACTTGACAACATCCAGCACTCATTTATGATTAAAACTATACTCTCAACAAAATGGAAATTGAAGGAACTTTCCTCACTATTGACAAAGCCGTCTACCACAAGTCCACAGCAAACATTATTCTCAGTGGGGAAACACTAATAGCCTTCCCTTTAAGTTTGGGGACAAGACAAAGTTGCCCACTCTCACCGCTTCTATCCAATATACTCTAATTACTTGCTATAGCAGTTGGTCAAAAAAAGATATCAAGGGCATTCAGATAGGAAAGAAAGAAGTCAAGTTATCACAATTTTTAGATGGCTTGATACTATACTTAGAAAATTCTCAAGACTCCAAAGAACTCCTAGAAACAACAGGTTTGTGGGACTGGAGCGATAATACAGTGGGTAGGGTGTTTGCTGACCTGGGTTCGATTCCCAGCATTCCATGTGGTCCCCCAGGCACCACCAGAACTAATTCCTGAGTGCAAAGCAAGGAATAACCCTTGTGCATCACTGGGTGTGATTCTAAAAGCAAAAAAAAAAAAGAAGAAGAAGAAGAAACAATAGGTTTGTATAGTAGGTTATATAGGTTTGTATAATAGATTATATAGGTTATAGAAGGTTATATAGGCAGGTTACAAACCAATACGCAAAAGTCCATGGCTTTCTTATATACAAATAATGAAAGAGCAGAAAGAGATATTAAAAACAATCCCATTCACAATTGTGCCTCAGAAAATCAAGTACCTTGGAATCAGCTTAACTAAAGACGAGAAAAACCTATATAAAGAAAACTACAAAACACTACTTTGATAAATAAAAGCAAAAACGAGGGAATGGAGATGCATGTCTTGCTCAGGAATTGGAAGGATTAACATCTTCAAACAGCAATACTTCCCTAAGCATTGCACAGATTCAATGTGGTCCCTATAAGGGACATGCCATTTTTCTAAGAAATAGACAAAACATTACTGAATTTTATGCGGAACAATAACCCTCCACAAACAGCTAAACTAATCCTTTGGCCAGCTACTAGACCATGGGAACCTGAAGAGCCCCCTTCTTGGCCAAGATGCCCTCTGAGTACCTGGCCAAAGGGGACCCCCTCAAGTCTTAGGCTTATGTAGCTGCAGTTATTTTTCCCTTTCCCAGCACTTTGGTCTCACATCTCAGCCTCTATGACCTAATTCTGATGAGGACAGCCTGGTTATCCCAAACACATTAGACCAATAGTCCACTAGCCTATTCCAATCAAAATACCCCTAAATTCACCAAAATAATGGTGAACACAAGAATCTGTACAAGTCTAATGTAAAAGAACATATCCCCTGAAGCTGCACTAGTGGCCTCGCATAAGGCACAGAGGAGCACCAAAGAGGTAGTATTCTTAAAGGGGAAAAAGGAGACCACATTTGACCACGCCCATCTAGAATCCTTTCTCAGAGCTAGAGGGGAACACTGATAGTGAACTGGAAGGACCCACCTTCATACTAACACAGCAACATGAAGAAACAGCGCAGATCCTGACCACAAGGAGTGGATGAAGAAAAGAGTCCTGAAACCTCAACAGGGAATACCCACAAATACAATTTTTACAATAAAAAATTCAGAGATGAAATGTTGAAGATGTTCAAAGGACTCAAAGAAACGGTGGAACCGGCATCCAGTAAATTAAAAGAGGACGTGAAAGAGACAGTTGAATGGACAGCCAACAAAATGCAAAATGCAAGAAGAAATGAGAGCAGAAATAAGAAAGTTACAAGAAGTATCACTAATAAAGGATTCGGTAGATGAAATTGAAAACTCAGTGGGCACCTCAAGAGTAGACTGATAACAGCCAAAGACAGAATCAGTGAGCTTGAAAATGAGCTGCAGAAAGCATACAAGAAACAAATTATAATAGAAAAAGATCTCAAAATAGTGCTCGGGTGATTAAGAGACCTATGGGATGAACTCAAGAGGAACAACATAAGAATCATCAGAGTACCAGAAGGACAGGGAGGCAACCCCAATGAAGTAGCAACAGTTAAAGATATCATTGCTGAGAAGTTCCCAGAGCTGGAGAATGCAGGCTTCCAGATCCAAGGAGCCCGAAGGTTGCCAGTTAAAAGAGACCCTAAAAAAAGACTCCAAGACATATCATAATCAGAATGACAGATCCCACAGATAGAGTCACAATTCTGTAAGCTACAAGGTAAAAGAAGGAAATCAAATATATAGGAGCATCCTTTAGAATTACAGCAGACTTATCAGAGGAAAATCTCCAAGCCCAAAGACAATGGGAGGGATATAGTGAACTATGTAGTGATATAAGAAAAAATTCAATGAAATGAACACTTAATTAAGAATACTTTATCTTCCTAAAGTCTCACAAAAGCTTGAAGGAACAATACATGGGTAAACAACAGTTCAGGAACTTTATAGACTCAAAATCAACCTTAAAAGAAGGACTAAAGGGGTTACTGTATGACAAGACAAATCCCTACAAACACAATAAACCTCTAGAGAAAGATGGCACAAAACCCCATGACAATAGTCTCTCTCAATGTCAATGGTCTAAATGCACCCATCAAGAGACACAGAGTGGCAAAATGGATTTAAAAACTGAACCCAACATTCTGCTGCCTACAAGAAATACGTCTGAACAGTCAGAGCAAACACAGATTCAAATGAAAGGATGGAAAACAATCTTTCAAGCAAAAAACTCCCTCAAAAAAGCTGGGGTGTCCATACTAGTATGACAACATAGATTTCAGGCTGAAAAAGATTAGAAGGGACAGCAAAGACCATTTTTTAATAATCAAGGGATATGTACATCAGAAAGAAATCACACTCCTAAAGATATACGCATCCAATGAGCGGCCAGAAAAATACTTAAAACAACTGCTAATAGACTTCACAGAACACTGGCAACAACACAATAATAATTGGAGACTTCAACACTGCCCTATCACCTCTTGATAGATCAGCAAGACTAAAACTCACCAAGGAAGTACTGGCTTTGAAAGAAAAAACGAAAAAATGGAAACAAGAGCTAATAGATGTATACAGGGTTTTTCATACCCCCCAAATCAAATACACATTCTTTTCCAGTGCATATGGAACATTTTCCAAGATAGATCACGTGCTGGGCCACAAAACATACCTCAGCAGAATCAGGAAGATAGAAATTGTATCAGTTATCTTTTCGGACCACGATGCACTGAAGATAGAAGTTAATCACACACAGACATGAAGAATCAAATCAAACACCTGGAAATTAAACAACTCAGTGTTGAACAATGAGTGGGACAGAGGAAATCAAGAACAAAATCAAACGATTCCTGGAAACAAATGAGAATGAAGAGACAAACTACTTGAACTTGTGGGACACAGCTAAAACAGCATATGGGGAAAATTTATAGCTTTGCAAGCATTTCTCAGGAAGGAAGAAAGGGCCTACATAATAACTTAACATCAATGCTCAAGATTTTAGAAAATAATCAACAAAAAGAGCCCAAACCATGCAGGAGGAAAGAAATAATAAAACTTAGAGCAGAAATTAATGACATGAAAACTCAAAAACAATCCAAAAGATCAATGAAACAAAGAGTTGGTTCTTTGAGAAAATAAACAAGATTAATAAACCACTAGCAAGACTCACAAAGAAAGAAAGAGAACCCTAATAAGCTGAATCAGAAATGAAAAGGAGGACATCACAACACAAAACCAAAGAAATTCAAAAGATCATTACTTTGAAAGCCTGTATGCCATGAAGCAAGAGAACCTACAAGAAATAAGAAAATTCCTGGATTCTTATAACCTCCCAAAGCTAAGCCAAGTAGATCTGAAATACCTGAATAGACTTATCACAATCAAGGAAATTGAAACACTAATCAAAATCTTCCTAAAAACAAAATCCCAGGTCCATATGGATTCACTAGCAAAAATCTTCCAAACATTTAAAGAGGATCTATTGCCAGTCCTTTTTAAGCTCTTCCAGGAAATTGAAGAAACAAAAGCACTCCCTAATAGTTTCAATGAGGCATCTATAACCCTGATTGATGCCAAAAACAAACAGAGACACAACAAAAAAAGAAAATTACTGGCAAGCTACCCGTGGTGTATTGGATATGCCAAAAAACAGTAACGAATAAGTTTCACAATGAGAGATGTTACTGGTGCCCACTCAAACAAATTGATGAGCAACGGGGTGACAGTGACAGTGACAGGCTGATATCCCTGATGAACATGAATAAGAAGATCCTCAACAAAAATATTAGCAAATAGAATCCAGTGACTCATCAAAAAGACCATATACCACAACCAAGTGGGATTCATCCTGGGTATGCAAAGATGGTTTAACATTTGCAAGTAAATAAATATAATCCATCATATCAATTAAAAAAAGATAAAATCCACATTATCATATAGATAGATGCAGAGAAAGCATTTGACAAGAGGCAGCACCCATTTATGATGAAAATTCAGCAAAATTGGACTTGAAGGAACTTTCTTCAGTATAGTCAAACCCATCTACTACAAGCCCACAGCAAGCATTATTCTTAATGTGGAAAAACTAAAAGTCTTCCCTTTTAGATTAGGTACAAGACAAGGATGCCCACTCTCGCCACTTCTATTCAATATAGTACTGGAAGTTCTGAATGAATGTTCTGTCATGAATATCCTTCATGACATTCTTCAAAAAAATTGATCAAACACTCATGAAATTCATATGGAACAACAAGCCCTCACGAGTAGCTAAAGCAATTCTTGGAGGAAAAAAGATCGGGGCATCACCTTTGTACCTGTATTGAAAACCATAACAGCTCAAAGGAGAGATAGTAAGAGTGAATGTGCCTGCCACAATGTAGGGTGTGAGAAGAGATGGGGGTGATGGGAGTGATACTAGGAACACTGGTGATGGAGAATGTGCACTGGTGGAGGGATGGGTGCTCGATCATTGTATGACTGAAATGTAATCACGAAAGTTTGTAAGTCTGTAATTGGATCTCACAGTGGTTCATTCAAAGGGAAAAAAATAAAGCAATCCTGGGGAAAAGATGATGGGTGGCATCACCTTCCCGACCTTAACTGTACTGCAAAGCAGTAGTAATTAAAACACCATGGTATTGGAATAGAGACAGACCTGCAGACCAATGGAACAGAATTGAATATCCTGATACAGATCCTCAAATACCTGATCACTTAATCTTTGGCAAAAGAGAAAGAAATGTGAAGTGAATCAAAGAAAGCCTCTTTCAAAACTGGACAACTACATGCAAAAAAAAACAAAAGAAACAAACATCAGATCTCTATCCAACACCAAGCACACAAGTCAGATTAAAAGGATTAAAGACCTCAATAACAAACCTGAGTCCATAAGTTATGTGGGGGAAAATGTAGGCTGAACCCTCCATGACATTAAAGCTAAAGGCATTTTTATAGATGAAACTGCACTGGTAGAAATTTATAAGAAAAAATCCCCCAATCCCATCAAAAAATGGGGAGAAGGAATGAATAGAAACTTCTTCAAAGAAGAAAAACAAGTGGCCAAAAGGCATATGAGAAAATGCTCTACATCACTAACCATCAATGAGATGCAAATCAATACAACATTGAATATCACCTTATACCACAGAAGACTGGCACACTTCAAAAAGAGTAAGAACAACTAATTCTGGTGCGGATATGGGGAGAAAGAGACTCTCATTGATGGTGGGAATTCTGACTGGTCCAGCCTTTTTTGGAAAAGAGTATGGGCAGTATTCAAAAAACTAGAAATTGAACTTTCATATGACCCAGAAATACCAGTTTTGTGGTGGAAAAAAAACCCAAGCAGTAGAAATGATATCTGCACTTATATGTTCATTGCAGCACTGCTCACAATAGCCAGAATCTGAAAACAATTTGAGTGCCTGAGAACAGACAACTGGTTATAGAAACTATGGTAGATATTACACAGATGTTAGAAAAAATGAAATCATTAAATTCACTTATAAATGATGGGCATGTAGAATATCATGCTGCGTAAAATGAGTCAGATGAAGAGGGACAGACATAGAATTACTGCACTCATTTGTAGGATATTTAAAAAAAAAACATAATATGAGACTAACACCCAAGAACAGTAGAAACAAGGACCTGGAGGATTGGTCCATGGTTGGAAGCCTGCCTCAAGGCCTGGGGGAGAGGGCACCTAGGATAGAGAAGGGCCCATTATGACAATGATAGCTGGAAGAAATTGCTCTGGATGGGAGATGTGTGCTGAAAGTGGGTAAAGGACCAAACATGATGGCCTCTCAGTATCCATATTGCAGACCAAATGCCCAAAAGAAGAGAGAGGGACAAAGTAGCAAAAGTGCTTCCACATAAGCAGGCTGGGGTATGATGGGTGGTGGTGAGGGTGGTGGTTGTGGCAGGAGGGATTTAGTGGATATTGGTGGTGGGAAATGCACACTGGTGAAGGGATGGGTGTTGAAACATTATGTGACTGATCATGAAAGCTCTGTAACTGTATCTCATTCAATAAAAAATGAATAAAGAAATCTGGACTATTAGAGACATGTGCTCTTAGGGACTCCTAAGTTAGCTCAAGAGTTAAGATACTACAAATATTCATACAATTGTCTTCTCCAGGTTTCCCACTTACACACCTTCTTACAAACATCTTTGCAGAAGTTTGAGTCCAGAATTGATCATATGGGGAAAAAAAGCAAAAAATTACAATTTTCTTCAGACAGGTCATGGTAGTACTAGGCTCAAGAATGGCTATAGATAATGATCTATAAAATGATCTGTAACATGATCTATAAGAATGGAATAAAAATTTCCCAAAGAAGTTTTTATTTGGAATACATTTACAAGTAGTTACATTTTGTCCTGGTACTGTGGTGCTGGGAGTCCAACCAAGAATTTCAATATTTACAGCTTTAAATATTTAAGTATTTACATCAAGTACCAAGAGTCTGGTAGATGGGGAACTTTCCAAGATGGACATGGAGTCATGCATGGTGGGTGGAGAACTTCCCAAAGCAGGGAATGCCTGATTTATTTTTTTAAAGAGACTCCTTAGTAGAATATGTGGCTCATGAGATGCTGTTTGTTGCATAAAGGAAGCTTTTGAGTGGAATCCTGGAGGTGGACTCGGAATCAACTGTGTTGAGCTCTCTTAGAAGCCTCAGCTAATGCATGAGTAAAGGCCCAGTATCTCTCTCTCTCTCTCTCTCTCTCTCTCTCTCTCTCTCTCTCTCTCTCTCTCTCTCTCTCTCTCGTTCCTTGAGAATAGGACAAGCTTTTAATGGATTCACGCTCAGTATGACCCTCTCCTGGTTTAGGAATGAATTCTTTTCAACTGCAAAGACAGTGTTAACGTCCAGTTTGGGGGCTCTTGGTTCAGTGTGTGTCCTTCTATTTTATCCTAGCAAAGGAAATTAATTGAAGTGTTTCTGTCAAGTGTGTTAAGAACTCTTTTATGGACTGAGAAATTTTTTTTTTGATAGGTGAAAATTGACTAGAGGGACAAGGCTATAAGGGAACTGGTTGACTTGGAGGTAGCTCTCAGGCCCAGGCCTTGCTTCTGTGTATCTTTTCTGTAGTTCAGAACTATGTGATCAGCTTGACTTCCTAAAAAGTGCTTAGAGAATGAAACAGTTTTGCTTAGAGAAATGAAACAGTTTTGACCCTAGAACCAGGGTGAGCCCAGGTGTCTGGAGCCCATCGTCAACTCAGATCCTGATATTTCTTTTCTTTTGAATTTTTTCTACTATGAAATAGATTGTTTGGTATTAAGGAAAATTTAGCCAATATACTGACAAAATAAAAAATGTAGGATATGTAAAGTGTAAAATATCACAAACTACTATCTACCACAATCCACTATAGTAAATTCTTTCCATTTAAACATGAATTCCCCAAAACAACTATTAAAATTATACACTACACCTGTGTGTGTGTATATATATATATACATGTGTATATATATATATATATATCATCACTGTATCACTGTCATCCGTTGTTCGTCAATTTACTCAAGCAGGCACCAGTAATGTCTCTATTACACTCAGCCCTGAGATTTTAGCAGCCTCTCCTTACTCGTCTTTCCTAACGATTGGACGCTCTTACAGGGTCAGGGCAATGAGACCTATTGTTACTGTTTTTGGCATATCGAATACGCCACTGGTAGCTTGCCAGGCTCCGCCGTGCGGGCGGGATACTCTCAGTAGCTTACTGGGCTCTCTGAGAGGTATGTATTTATCTGTTACTGTATTTTAGATATGAATACACTACAGGCAGCTTGCCAGGCTCTCCCAAGTGGGCAATAGACTCTCAGTAGCTTGTCAGGTTCTCTAAGAGGGAGAACTAGACTATTAGACCAAAGCTTCTGGGAGCTTTGTTTTATAGTCTCTGGATGTTGGCCATTGATGGGATTACATGGCGCTGGGGCAGTCTCTGGGTGTGACTGCCTCACTACTGGAAAATGGGGGATCTGTGTGGTAGAGGCCCAGTCCCGATTTGAGCAGCCTTGGAAATCTCACCCCTGGGTCCTGCACACCTCGGTTCCTCTGCCGGCTCCCCCATGCATGAGGCTTGTCCAAATATGTGGAGAGTGGCCTGAGCATGGCACATCATACAATACCTATATATACACAAAATTGTTTTATATACGTACACATGTGCCTGCATTTACATGTGCACATGATTAGTCATTCATATGTGTACATATATCTACATATATATCAATTATATGTTTATCGATGATGTACATGTATATGAGTAAACTTTCCAAGGAGGATACTATGAGATTAACTATGTTGCTGTGGGGAAGCAGTTCTACACCAGACAAGAGCTAGAAACTAGCTTTGTGAGGGTTGCTAGTCCCTTGGAGTCTAAGGAGCCAGGTGCCTGGAAATATTTAAAAACCAAAGACATTTCCAAAACCAGGTGGAAATGTCTTGGTTCCCTTTGGTTCTTGAGTCATGAATTAATATCAAGACCTTCTCTGCTTTTTGTTTGCCTCTTCCCTGTTTCTGTGAAATTGGATCAGGCTCCTCTGTGTTTTGTTTCTAGGGAAATATGCATACAGCAAGATGGGAGAATCCACCTCACAGTTGTTTACTTTGGGAAAGAAGAAATGAATGAGGTCAAAGGAATACTTGAAAACACTTCCAAGTAAGTACAATGTTATCCTGCAATAAGAAATCATGGTAATTAAGTAGCAGAAGTAGCATCCAAGGCTGAAACCTCTGCTTTTGCATTATTTTCCTCAATACTATGGCAAACTGAAAGATAAACGGATACTCACCTGGGGTGGGGGGTTCAGTGCGCCCCTTCCTTAGGAGACTGTTCTGTCTGGTACTGATCCTCATATGTAGCAAGTTGATCTTTACAGTGAGGAACTTCCCCTGAGCAGCAGGGGTGGGGAGGACAGGCAGCTCCAGGCTCTCATGTATCTAGATGCCATCACTCTGGGCACCACAAATTCAGGGACTTTACAATGCACAATGGGCACCGAGGGGACAGAGCTGGCAGGGGTTGCCATCTGCACCATGACTTTGAAGACTGAATGTCAACTGTGCAGGATTTCATCCACTTGACACTAGTCTCACTCTTCTGGCTTCTATTGATTACGCATTTTGAGAGATCTGTAAGAACAAGAAATGGTAACTGGGGCAAGATCCTTGATGAAAGCTTCTCAGTTGAATGGAAGTTATTTAATTTTAGATTTAGGGTTATATTTTTTTACCTCACTGATCATGTGCACAAAGGAATAAACACATTCAAAAGCAACAGAAGTGTTGCTACCTCCTATTTCCTACCTCCCAAAAGCATTTAACAAATAAGTATGGTATTTTCTACTTACTAGGAAGGCAGAATGGTACTTCCATATTATGCTATGGAGGTATAAGAATTTCACAAGAGAA
The DNA here is from genome assembly GCF_027595985.1 of Sorex araneus. NCBI lineage: Eukaryota > Metazoa > Chordata > Mammalia > Eulipotyphla > Soricidae > Sorex > Sorex araneus. The sequence goes on along the minus strand of NC_073302.1, from coordinate 332,989,902 downwards.
AACAGGTGAGTAGTTTCCCTGCAAATGATGCTCTGTACCATATAGTTTAAATGGAAACAGGGTGGTCATTTCATGTTTCTGGTAAATGATGATAGGATGGTAGAAAAAGGATAAGTTCTGAAACTGAGCACACGTGAATTTATTTTCATGATTAGTTGCTAATTTGTATTAATGTTTACATAATCAGAATGCTAATCACCATTATTCAAACATTTTGAAGCTGAAATTAATCAGTAAACAATTGTTTTACACCAGTCATTTTTGTTATGAAGTTCTATTGGAATGCAGGTATATTTTTGTATACGTAATATTTATTTATTTGTTTTTGGGTCACCTGGTGATGCTCAGAGCCTACTCCTGGCTTTGTGTTCAGGGCTCATTCCTGGCTAATAAGACCATGTGGAGTGCTGGGGATCAAACTCGGGTTGGCAGCATGCAAGGCAAGCACCTGTCCCATGGTATTATCTCTCCAGCCTCTGTATGCATATTATTTATGGCTGCTTTTGTACTGCAGAGTTTAGATGTGAAAGAGATTCAGTGACTCAACAAAACTAAACCACTTACTGTTTAGTCCTTAAGAGAAAAAGTTTTAACCCTATTCCAAGCAATAAAGTGTTCAAATTTAAAACTTGCAACAATGTAATGCTAATGTTTCTTCTGAAGAGAGATCAAAGAAATAAAATATCAAATATCCTTAAAATAAATGAAATAGAAACCCCTTGATCTCAGTGTATTGCAATATGCTTTTCATCTCTCTTTAGGAGTGTGAATTATTGAATTAATTTACACATCTTGTGGGTAAGTCTTAACATCTCTGGAAGTGTCTACCCTGGGCTTGGATATTTTAAAGCATCCTAGGAGATACAGTATTGACAACTATTCTCCAAGAAAGTGATAAAGCACACCAGAGCTACCTGTGAAAGCCTTTTCCCTGTGCTGAGAGACCATGCATTTGGTGTCACGAGTTGAATTGGACATAGAAAAGCAAATACACTTTGAGCTATATCCTGTCTGCAATTTGTGAAAGTCGTAATGGAAGTCAGTGCACCATTCTGAAGTATAGATGACCATGAAAAACATAGGTTTGAACTTTATGGGTTCACTTACATGCAGATTGTTTTCAATAAATATATAATTGACCCTTGAGCCTTTTTCATGCAATTAAATATGATATAGCACTGTAGCACTGCCGTCCTCTTGTTCATTGATTTGCTCGAGCGGGCACAGTAACGTCTCCATTGTGAGACTTGTTGTTACTGATTTTGGCATATAGGATACGCGATGGGTAGCTTGCCAGGCTCTTCTGTGCAGGCGGGATACTCTTTGTAGGTTGCTGGGCTCTCTGAGAGGGACGGAGGAATTGAATCCGGGTGGGCCTCATGCAAGGCAAACGCCCTACCTGCTGTGCTATCGCTGTGCTTCAGTCCGAAGATGATGTGAATGTATTTTTTCTCCTTATGTTTTCTTAATAGCATTTTTCTAGCTTACTATGTTGTAAGACTACAGTGTATAATACATATACAAAATATATATTACTTTGTTGTCTTTAATGGTGTTCTTTATACACGTGAGCTGGCACCAGTCCAGCATACTGGTCCATGAACCAACAATAATTCCAAGATGGTGGTAAACCAATGGTTTTCAACCTTTCTGTTTTTGGTGGGAGGAGGTGTCTCACTCAGGGATAACTTTTGGCAGGACTTAAGGAACCATATGTGGTGCTGAGGATCAAACCCAGGTTGGCTGTGACTCCTGTTTGGTTTTCAGCCATTCTACACTTGCGGGTTGGTGGCTGAAGACCACTAGTTCATAATGCTTCTTTCCTATTAGCAGCAGGTTATTTGAAGTTTTTGGGGTAACAAAGTTATATGAAGATTTTTGACTGTAGTGGTCAGAGCCCCAATCCCTGTTGTTGAAGGCTCACTTGTTTAGGTGTCTCACTTTCTTCCAGGATTGAGAACCTTCCCTCCACGCAATCCTGTTGGAGCTTTCAAGCACATAAAGGGTTTGCCATGAATTTCCTGATAACTAGGTTTACCCTAGCCTGATGAATAAATGGAAGACTACTGTAGACATGGCAAACAACCTTTCTAGTGAATAGAAAGTGTAGGTCTCCTATTAAGGCATTCTTCTTCATGTCAATTCACATGATGAGTCACATAACTTGCTCCATCAGAAAGGTGCTAGGTGAGCATAAACTAAATAGAATCTGAACAAGTAAAGGCAAAATGGCAAGGGTGATTCATCTACAACTTCGGAAAATTTCTAGAGATTAATTTGCCCATGAGGGAAAACTTGGTGCTAGAAAATCAGTGTGTTAAAGCTGTGATTTATGGCACCCATGTGGCATGGGAATTGAACCCACTCACATATCTGCTCTGCCTTAGTTTCCAGTGTTTCTTCAATTTAGATTGCTGTTTATGCAACCGAACACACTGAAATTTCAGTTGATTGCTAAAGATCATACTTGTCAGTTTGTGATTTATTAGAATTATAAAATTGATTTAGTGAACTGTGTTCAGTGTTCAAAAATTAAATAGGATATAATAGAAGATATTAGAGTATATCACAAATAGTAAGGATAAATATTATTTCACTAAACTTGAATTTCATGATGTATGTTGTCTGTATCATTCTATATATACATGTATATATGTATGTGCACATTTATTTGATAAGGTCAAAGTAATTAAAAGTCAGAGTGCCATAGATCTTAGGTTTTTAAACTGTGGGTCATCCACATAAATAACTTGACTTAACAGCTCAAGAGTTTAGAAAAGGACCAACAAAAGGAGCCCAAAATAGGAAGAAGTAAAGAGATAATAAAACTTAGAGCAGAAATCAACAACATGGACACCCAAAAGGCAATCTAAAGGACCATTGAAGCCAAGAGCTTGTTTTTAGCTTGTTTTCTGTGTCTGTACATGATTAATTTCTATCTTCAGTGCATCGTGGTCTGAAAAGATAGTTGATACAATGTCTATCTTCCTGATTCTGTTGAGGTATGTTGTGTGGCCCAGCACATGGTCTATTCTGGAAGATGTTCCGTGTGCACTGGAAAAGAATGTGTACGCCCTTTTTGGGGGATATAAAATCCTATATAGATCTATTAGCCCTCTCTCTTCTATTTCTTCCTTCAAAGCCAGTATTTCCTTGGTGGGTTTTAATCTTCTTGATCTATCCAGAGGTGATAGTACGGTGTTATAGTCTGTAACTACTATTGTGTTGCTTGCAAGGTCTGTTAGCAGTTTTTGTAGGTATTTAGTTGGTCCATCATTGGGTGTGTACACGTTTAGGAGTGTGATTTCTTCCTGCTGTACATATCCCTTGATTAATAAAAAATGGTCTCCCATCCTTTCTAATATTTTTCAACCTGAAATCTATGTTGTCCGATACTAGGAAGGCCAGCCCAGCTTTTTTGAGGGAGTTGTTTGCTTGCAGGATTGTTTTCCATCCTTTGAATTTGAGTCTGTGTTTGTTCTGGTTATTCAGATGCGTTTCTTGTAGGCAGCAAAATGTTGGGTTCAGTCTCTGAATCCATTTTGCCACTCTGTGTATCTTAATTTGTGAATTTAGATCATTGACATTGAGAGAGATTATTGTTATGGGATTTTGTGCCATCTTTCTGTAAGAGTTTGTTGTGCTTGTAGGAGTTCTTCTTGTCTCAAAATAGCCCCTTTAATCCTCCTTTTAGTTTTGGCTTTGAGTCTATGAAGTTCCTTTGCTGTTGTTTATCCACAAAATAGTGTATTGTTCCTTTGAGTTTGAATGAAAGTTTAGCCTGATAAAGTATTCTTGGTGAAGCGTTCATTTCATTGAGCTTTTTCACTATATCCCACCACTGCCTTCAAGCTTGGAGGGTTTCCTCTGATAGGTCTGCTGTGAATCTAAGGGGTACTCCTTTGAATGTTATTTCCTTCTTCGACCTTGTTGCTTGCAGTATAGTGTCTCTATCTATGACGTCCATCATTCTAACAATGATATGTCTTGGAGTTTTCCTGTTAAGGTCTCTTTTAGCTGGCGCCTTGAACCTGGATGCCTGCATTCTCCAGCTCTGAGAACTTTTCAGCAATGATTTCTTGACTGTGGCTTTTTCATTGGGGTTGCTTCCCTGTCCTTCTGGTACTCCAATGATTCTAATGTTGTTCCTCTTGAAATCATCCCCTAGGACTCTGAGTTGCCCTACAGCTATTTTGAGGTCTCTTCCCATTGTTTGTTGTTGCCTGTAGGCTTCTTGCAGCTCATCTTCAAGCTCACTGATTCTGTTTTTGGCTGTAGTCATTCTATTGTTGAGGGTGACCACAGAGTCTTTTTTTATTTCATCTACTGAGTCCCTCATTGCTTTTTGTAGTTTTTTTTTTTATTTCTGCTCTCATTTCTTCCTGTATTTTCTCGGCTGTGTGTTCTATTGTTTCTGTCAGGTCCTTCTTTAATTTAATGGATACCTTTTCAAACTTTACATTGAGTTTATTGAATGTCTTCAGCAATTCAACTCTGAATTATTTATGGAAGTGCTCAAGTTTACAGAAAACACCTATTGAAGTTTCTGGACTCCTTTCATTGTCCTTTCCTTGTGGTAGGGATTTGTGCTGTTTCTTCATGTTGTTGTGGTGGTATGGAAGAGGGACCTTCAAGATCAATATCCCTGGTTCCTCTTGTTGTGAAAAAGGATTGGGGATAGGCTCGGTCAATGGTAGTTGCCTTTTTATTTTCCTCTTCTAAAACATGTCCTTTCCTCTCAGATGTTCCTCTAATTCTTATGTGAAGCCTTGTGGTTTATTGTCCTACTGTTTTTTGGATAGCTAGGATGTTACTCTTGGACATGACATAGGCAATGAAGGCTGAGATAAAACAACAGATTGCTGGGTTTCAAGAGAATATCTGCGGCCGCAAGAGCTGTCGCCAGCTAAAAGAGGCCATGCCCACTTTCGCCGAGGCCATGTCTGTTCAGGATTAGGCCTGGGACGAGATGCAGGATGGGACTTGGGAAGGGTGGATCGGGGGATCTCACACACCTGTGCCTGAAGAGAAAACAGCTGCAGTGCTAGGGATCAGCGTGCTGCCAGCTGGGGCTGCAGTCCGGGGCCAGGGGTGTGTGTGTGTCGGGGGGGGGGGGTGTTGGCAGGGAAGGTCTCTATATGTACCATTCTTACTGGTGTGAGATAATATTTTATTGTTGTCTTGATTTGGATTTCCCTTATAATAAATGATAATGAGAGTTCATCATCATTTATAGAATAAACTATCCAAAGACAAATACCCCGATCTATGGTCAATTGATTTTTGACAAAGGATCTGGGTATATGAAGTGGAGTAAAGACAGCCTCTTAAACAAGTGGTGTTAGGAAAACTAGAAAACCCTGTCTAAAAAAATTAAGCTCAAGCAATATCTCACACTTTACACATAAGTCAATTTTGTAAAGTGATCAAAGACCTGTTATCAAACCAGGATACATAAAGAACACTAAGGAAATTATCAGCAAAGTAATCTAAGACTTGGACTTCTAAGGTGTTTACAATGACACTTGCAAAGGAAATTTGAAAAAAATAAACAAATGGGACTACATCAAATAATAGTTTCTGCATAGCAAAAGAAATGCTGGCTAAAACTAAAAGACACCCAACTGATTGGGAGAAAATATTCCCATTCAACACAACAGATAAATGCTTAGAATCTGAGATATATAAAGAAGTCACAAAGATAAACAACAATGAAAAATATTTGTTTCAGAATTGGAGAATATACAAGAATGAATAATTTTTTGACTGATAACCTTTGAAGGCTGAATCAAGAGGAAACAAAACACCTGAATAAACCAACTAATTACCAGCAAGGAAATTTAAATGGCAATCAAAAGTCTCCCCTGGGATGCCCAGATCACCCTTAACCCCAGAGTATAGGGAGGAGAAGGAAAGAAATAGAGTGGAAAGGAGGGGAAAAGAGACCTATGGGAAGCAGTGGGGGCAGTGGTCAAGGGGATTCAGGTACATTGGTGGTATCAAGGAATGATAGAGCTAAATATCCAAATCACAGAGTGTACAACATGGAAATCATGAGACCCAACTTTAACAACTGAACTTTGAAAGGTTCCTTCCTGTCAAGAAGGCGGTTGAGTGGGGGAAGATTGAAGGAGACCTGAGAACTGTTGGAGGGAAGCCCTGATGCAGGGATTGGTGCTGGAACATTGTATATCTAAAGCTCAACTATGAGTGGCTTTTTAAAAATCATGGTGCTTTAATAAAGTTTTAAAAAGTATCCCCCTAAATAAAAGCCCAGATGGGTTTACTACCAAGTTTTAAATACTTTAAAGCCTGCTTTAAAATGCTTCTCAACTTCTGGCGCTGGAGAAATAGCACAGCGGGTAGGGCATTTGCCTCGCATGCGGCTGACCCGGGTTCAATTCCCAGCATCCCATATGGTCCCCTGAGCACTGCCAGGAGTAATTCCTGAGTGCAGAGCCAGGAGTAACCCCTGAGCATCGCCAGGTATGACCCAAAAAAGCAAAAAAAAAATGCTTCTCAACATATCCCCAAAAAAGTCAAAGAATGAAGAATTCAGTTTTCATGAGATAGATATTACCCTGTACCAAAATCAGACAGAGACATCACTATAAAGGAAAACTAAAGCCTGATATCCTGGATGGACATTTATGAAAAGGTTCTCAACAAAATATTCGCAAACCAAATACAGCAAAAGAAAAAAATGTAGAAATGACCAAGTAAGATTTATCCCAAGTATGCATGAATGATTTAATATATATGTCACTCAATGTAATATTCCATATCAATACAATTAAAGGTAAAAATCATGTCAATATATGTATAAAAAGTATTTAACAATATCTCACACTCATTCATTTTAAAAACATTCAACAAAATTAGAATAGCATGAACTTCCATCAATTTAGTTAGTGATATACTACAAACTCACAGCTGATATTACCCCCAAGCATGAAAAGTTAAAAGCCTTCCCTTTAAGATTAGACATAAAACAATCTTGTCCATTATCACCATTATTACTCAAGACAGAATTGGAATACCTTGTCACAGTAATTACACATGTAAGAGATATTAATGAGATACAGATAGGAAAAGAAATCAAACTATTACTATTTTCAGATGACTTGATACTATATTTAGAAAATAAGAATCCTAAATTGTAGGATAACATTGGGTTTGTCCTTTTAGCCCTGCCACAGGGAACTTAGTTTACCTTAAAGCAATGTCCTTTCTGTAAGTACACAGGAAAACAGTTAATATTATGCTTTGTGGCCTCCAGCACCAACTTGCTGCACTCAGCAGTGAAGAATCCTGGCCAGCAGGCACCACACACTGGAGAATGCTCTGGACCCCAAACTGAACTGATAACACTGGAGTGTCCCAGACGGAGAAGGTGCAGTCTACCCGCCTTCTCCAAATAAAATCCTGGTGACACTGAGCTTCTACTAACATGGCTCCAGTATGTGGGGACTAGTACTATTTCTCCAAAACCTTTCCTGATATACAAAAAACCACTCAGGAATGGCTCCTCTGCCCCTGAATGTCCAAGATCTCAGAGGCACACAAACCAATCTTGGAACACAGCAGCTGCTGGCAGATATACTCCTGGACTATGAACTAAGCTATGGCCCCATGCAGCACCTGGAGGGGAAGGGTTTTTGTCTCTCATCCTTTTCCCCTTTGTGGCAGCATGGTGACTGCCACCTTTCAGAGCCAATTGGACAGAGAGGTAGGAGCTTGCAGTGATGGGACACGAGGGAAATTTCGCGATGGGGGGGCGGGCAGAACCGGTCCTGCTCCCCGCCCAAACAAGATCCTGAGCGGCTGCCCACGAACAGCTCCTCCATTCCTAACAGCCATGATTCCAGAGGCACACAAACCAATCTTGGAACGCAGCGGCTGCTGGCAGAAATACCTCTGGATTTGATCACTAAAATACCAGAATTACAAAATAGCTCATCTGCTTTTGCAATCGTGTGATATCATATGCTCTTCAGCAGCAGAAATAGAAAACAAATGACCTAATGATACCTTTACGGCAGGTCTGATTGTTGGGGGAAAATTTGAATAATAATAATAGTGGGTTTTCTGTTGAAAATTGAATGTAATCAAAGTAAAGAGAGAGCAAAGTGAAAATCATCTGCCACACAGGCAGGGCGGGGGGTGGGAGGAGGGGTGTGCTGGGGTTCTTGGTGGTTGAACATGTGCACTGATGAAGGGCTAGGTGTTTGATCATTGTATAACTGAGACTTAATCCTGAAAGCTTTGTAACTGTTCTCACATGATTTAATTAAAAAAAGGGGGGGAGAAAAAATATTATGCTTTGTAACTTGGGAGTTGATTGACTTCAATAGTATTTACTCCTGTGCATCTGCTTTCTCGACTCAGTTGCCCTTAGTTCCTAGCACTCCAAAAGCAGGGTCCTGACATGGGACAGAATGGACCCAGGGCAAGCTATGAGCTGCCCTGGCATCAAAATTGCCCAGGCCAAAGAGCCACAATACTCAACTATGAGTTGAGAGCATGGTCATAGACAAATTCTGTCATAATCCAAAAGTAATGATGAGACTAGGACCCTGCTGAGGTTAGGAAGACTAACCTAACCTGAGGACTGTGGTCTGGAATATATAGTGAGATGTCGTCAGGAAGAACCAAACTTTAAGTCTGGTGTATCTCTTACTGTGCTCATACAGAATGACATTGCTAGAAATACTAGAAGTAGATTTACTACAACTAATTAAGTGGATTACTAGCTGAGGAAAGAAGAAAGTGACACACCCTGGATAGGATCCCACCCTGAAGCAGATCTCCTAGTAATCCCAGAGTAATATCTTTAGATGAGATTTTGACCTTGAGTTAATCTTCTGGAGGAGTGGTCTTACCCCTCTTTGTTGACTTGTAAATATTCAGCCCACCTTTGTATCACCACCCTATGTGATTGCTATATAAACTAAGACTGTAAGAGCGAGAGAGACAGAGTCAGAAATAAGTCAGAGTCAGAAGTAAGAGGGAGAATCAGATTGAGAATCAGAGTCAGAGTCAGGGTCAGAAATAAGGGTCAGAGTCAAAAGTAAGAGTCAGAGTCAGAAGTGAGCAATAGCGGCCGCGCGACTCCATATCTCTTCACA